>NC_090933.1:297431588-298072638 GCF_040938575.1 Ambystoma mexicanum | reverse complement strand
CGGGGGGTGGGCGGGAGGGATAGAGACACACAGGGAAAGAGCGGGGGCTGGGCGGGAGGGATCGAGACACACGGGGCATGAGCGGGGGGTGGGCGGGAGGGATAGAGACACACGGGGCATGAGCGGGGGTGGGGGGAGGGATAGAGACACACAGGGCATGAGCGGGGGATGGGCGGGAGGGATAGAGACACACGGGGCATGAGCGGGGGTGGGTGGGAGGGATAGAGACACACGGGGCATGAGCGGGGGTGGGTGGGAGGCCTAGGGGCATGAGCGGGGGGTCGATGGGAGGGCTAGAGACAAATGGGGCATGAGTAGGGGGTGAGGGGAGAGACACACGGGGCATCAGCGGGGGGTGGGCGGGAGGGGATAGAGACACACGGGGCATGAGCAGGGGGTGGGGGGAGAGACAGACACACGGGGCATGAGTGGGGGGTGGGTGGGAGGGATAGAGACACACGGGGCATGAGCGGGGGGTGGGTGGGAGGGATAGAGACACACGGGGCATGAGCGGGGGGTGGGTGGGAGGGATAGAGACACACGGGACATGAGTGGGGGGTGGGTGGGATGGTTAGGGGCATGAGCGGGGGGTGCATGGGAGGGCTAGAGACACACGGGGCATGAGTAGGGGGTGAGGGGAGAGACACATGGGGCATGAGCAGGGGGTGGGGGAGGAAGAGACTCACGGGGCATGAGCGGGGGGTAGGCGGGAGGGAAAGAGACACACAGGGCATGAGCGGGGGGTGGGCGGGAGGGATAGAGACACACAGGGCATGAGCAGGGGGTGGGCGGGAGGGTTAGAGACACACGGGGCATGAGCAGGGGTGGGGAGGAGGGATAGAGACACACAGGGCATGAGCGGGGGGTGGGCGGGAGGGATAGAGACACACGGGGCATGAGCGGGGGGTGGGCAGGAGGGATAGAGACACACGGGGCATGAGCGGGGGTGGGTGGGAGGGATAGAGACACACGGGGCATGAGCGGGGGTAGGCGGGAGGGAGAGAGACACACAGGAGATGAGTGGGGGTGTGGGGGAGGGAGAGAGACATACGGGGCGTGAGCGGGCGTGGGGGGGAGGGAGAGAGACACACGGGGCATGAGCCGGGGTGGGGGGGGGAGAGAGAGACACACGGGGCATGAGCGGGGGGTGGGGGGAGGGAGAGAGCCACACAAGGCAAGAGTGGGGGGTGGGTGGGAGGGCTAGAGACACACGGGGCATGAGTGGGGGGTGGGAGGAGGGAGAGAGACACACGAGGCATGAGCGGGGGTCGGGGGGAGGGAAAGAGACACACGAGGCATGAGCGGGGCATGGGTGGGAGGGCTAGAGAGACACGGGGCATGAGTAGGGGGTGAGGGGAGAGACACACGGGGCATGAGCGGGGGTGGGTGGGAGGGCTAGGGGCATGAGTGGGGGTGGGTGGGAGGGCTAGGGGCATGAGGGGGGGTGGGCGGGAGGGATAGAGACACACAGGGCATGAGCGGCGGGTGGGCGGGAGGGATAGAGACACACGGGGCATGAGCGGGGGGTGGGGGGAGTGACAGACACACGGGGCATGAGCGGGGGGTGGGTGGGAGGGATAGAGACACACGGGGCAAGAGTGGGGGGTTGGTGGGAGGGATAGAGACACACGGGACATGAGTGGGGGGTGGGTGGGATGGTTAGGGGCATGAGCGGGGGGTGCATGGGAGGGCTAGAGACACATGGGGCATGAGTAGGGGGTGAGGGGAGAGACACATGGGGCATGAGCAGGGGGTGGGGGAGGGAGAGACTCACGGGGCATGAGCGGGGGTAGGCGGGAGGGAAAGAGACACACAGTGCATGAGCCGGGGGGTGGGCGGGAGGGATAGAGACACACAGGGCATGAGCAGGGGGTGGGCGGGAGGGATAGAGACACACGGGGCATGAGCGGGGGTGGGGGGGAGGGATAGAGACACACAGGGCATGAGCGGGGCGTGGGCGGGAGGGATAGAGACACACGGGGCATGAGCGGGGGGTGGGCAGGAGGGATAGAGACACACGGGGCATGAGCGGGGGGTGGGGGAGAGAGAGACAAAAGAGGCATGAGCGGGGGTTGGGTGGGAGGGATAGAGACACACGGGGCATGAGCGGGGGTGGGTGGGAGGGATAGAGACATACGGGGCATGAGCGGGGGGTGGGTGGGAGGGATAGAGACACACGGGGCATGAGCGGGGGTGGGTGGGATGGTTAGGGGCATGAGCGGGGGGTGCATTGGAGGGCTAGAGACACACGGGGCATGAGTAGGGGGTGAGGGGAGAGACACACGGGGCATGAGCAGGGGGTGGGGGGAGGGAGAGACTCATGGGGCATGAGCGGGGGGTGGGCGGGAGGGAAAGAGACACATGGGGCATGAGCAGGGGTGGGCGGAGGGATAGAGACACACGGGGCATGAGCGGGGGTGGGTGGGAGGGCTAGGGGCATGAGCGGGGCGTCGATGGGAGGGCTATAGACAAATGGGGCATGAGTAGGGGGTGAGGGGAGAGACACACGGGGCATGAGCAGGGGGTGGGCAGGAGGGATAGAGACACACAGGTCAAGAGCGGGGGTGGGTGAGAGGGATAGAGACACATGGGGCATGAGCGGGGGTGGGTGGGAGGGATAGAGACACACGGAGCATGAGCGGGGGGTGGGTGGGAGGGATAGAGACACACGGGACATGAGCGGGGGTGGGGGGAGGGATAGAGACACACGGGGCATGAGCGGGGGTGGGCGGGAGTTTTAGAGACACACGGGGCATGAGCGGGGGGTGGGCAGGAGGGATAGAGACACACGGGGCATGAGCAGGGGTGGGTGGAGGGATAGAGACACATGGGGCATGAGCGGGGGTTGGGTGGGAGGGATAGAGACACACGGAGCATGAGCAGGGGGTGGGTGGGAGGGATAGAGACACACGGGACATGAGCGGGGGTGGGGGGAGGGATAGAGACACACGGGGAATGAGCGGGGGTGGGTGTGAGGGAGGGATAGAGACACATGGGGCATGAGCGGGGGTGGGTGGGAGGGATAGAGACACACGGGGCATGAGCAGGGGTGGGCGGAGGGATAGAGACACACGGGGCATGAGCGGGGGTGGGTGGGAGGGCAAGGGGCATGAGCGGGGGGTCGATGGGAGGGCTAGAGACAAATGGGGCATGAGTAGGGGGTGAGGGGAGAGACACACGGGGCATGAGCAAGGGGTGGGCAGGAGGGATAGAGACACACGGGGCAAGAGAGAGGGTGGTCGGGAGCGATAGAGACACATGGGGCATGAGCGGGGGGTGGGTGGGAGGGATAGAGACACAGGACATGAGCGGGGGTGGGGGGAAGGATAGAGACACACGGGGCATGAGCGGGGGGTGGGCAGGAGTTTTAGAGACACACGGGTCATGAGCAGGGGGTGGGCAGGAGGGATAGAGACACACGGGGCATGAGCAGGTGTGGGTGGAGGGATAGCGACACATAGGGCATGAGTGGGGGGTTGGTGGGAGTGATAGAGACACACGGGGCATGAGCAGGGGGTGGGCGGGAGGGACAGAGACACACGGGACATGAGAGGGGGGGTGGGTGGGAGGGCTAGGGGCATGAGCAGGGGGTCGGTGGGTGGGCTAGAGACAAACGGGGCATGAGTAGGGGGTGAGGGGAGAGACACACGAGGCATGAGCAGGGGGTAAGGGGAGTTATAGACACACATGGGGCATGAGCGGGGGGTGGGTGGGAGGGATAGAGACACAAGTGGCATGAGCGGGGGGTGGGTGGGAGGGATAGAGACAAACGGGGCATGAGCGGGGGGTGGGTGGGAGGGCTAGGGGCATGAGCGGAGGGTGGGCGGTCGGGAGAGACACACACGGGGCATGAGCGGGGGGTGGGCGGGAGGGATAGAGACACACAGGGCATGAGCGGGGGTTGGGGGGAGAGAGAGACACACGGGGTATGAGCGGGGTGTGGGTGGGAGGGATAGAGACACACGGGGCTTGAGCGGGGGATGGTGGGAGGGATAGAGACACACGGGGCATGAGCGGGGGGTGGGTGGGAGGGATAGAGACACACAGGGCATGAGCGGGGGTGGGTGGGATGGCTAGGGGCATGAGCGGGGTGTGCATTGGAGGGCTAGAGACACACGGGGCATGAGTAGGGGGTGAGGGGAGAGACACATGGGGCATGAGCAGGGGGTGGGGAGGGAGAGACTCAGGGGCATGAGCGGGGGGTGGGCGGGAGGGATAGAGACACACAGGGAAAGAGCGGGGGCTGGGCGGGAGGGATCGAGACACACGGGGCATGAGCGGGGGGTGGGCGGGAGGGATAGAGACACACGGGGCATGAGCGGGGGTGGGGGGAGGGATAGAGACACACAGGGCATGAGCGGGGGATGGGCGGGAGGGATAGAGACACACGGGGCATGAGCGGGGGTGGGTGGGAGGGATAGAGACACACGGGGCATGAGCGGGGGTGGGTGGGAGGCCTAGGGGCATGAGCGGGGGGTCGATGGGAGGGCTAGAGACAAATGGGGCATGAGTAGGGGGTGAGGGGAGAGACACACGGGGCATCAGCGGGGGGTGGGCGGGAGGGATAGAGACACACGGGGCATGAGCAGGGGGTGGGGGGAGAGACAGACACACGGGGCATGAGTGGGGGGTGGGTGGGAGGGATAGAGACACACGGGGCATGAGCGGGGGGTGGGTGGGAGGGATAGAGACACACGGGGCATGAGCGGGGGGTGGGTGGGAGGGATAGAGACACACGGGACATGAGTGGGGGGTGGGTGGGATGGTTAGGGGCATGAGCGGGGGGTGCATGGGAGGGCTAGAGACACACGGGGCATGAGTAGGGGGTGAGGGGAGAGACACATGGGGCATGAGCAGGGGGTGGGGGAGGAAGAGACTCACGGGGCATGAGCGGGGGATAGGCGGGAGGGAAAGAGACACACAGGGCATGAGCGGGGGGTGGGCGGGAGGGATAGAGACACACAGGGCATGAGCAGGGGGTGGGCGGGAGGGTTAGAGACACACGGGGCATGAGCAGGGGTGGGGAGGAGGGATAGAGACACACAGGGCATGAGCGGGGGGTGGGCGGGAGGGATAGAGACACACGGGGCATGAGCGGGGGGTGGGCAGGAGGGATAGAGACACACGGGGCATGAGCGGGGGTGGGTGGGAGGGATAGAGACACACGGGGCATGAGCGGGGGTAGGCGGGAGGGAGAGAGACACACAGGAGATGAGTGGGGGTGTGGGGGAGGGAGAGAGACATACGGGGCGTGAGCGGGCGTGGGGGGGAGGGAGAGAGACACACGGGGCATGAGCCGGGGTGGGGGGGGGAGAGAGAGACACACGGGGCATGAGCGGGGGGTGGGGGGAGGGAGAGAGCCACACAAGGCAAGAGTGGGGGGTGGGTGGGAGGGCTAGAGACACACGGGGCATGAGTGGGGGGTGGGAGGAGGGAGAGAGACACACGAGGCATGAGCGGGGGTCGGGGGGAGGGAAAGAGACACACGAGGCATGAGCGGGGCATGGGTGGGAGGGCTAGAGAGACACGGGGCATGAGTAGGGGGTGAGGGGAGAGACACACGGGGCATGAGCGGGGGTGGGTGGGAGGGCTAGGGGCATGAGTGGGGGTGGGTGGGAGGGCTAGGGGCATGAGGGGGGGTGGGCGGGAGGGATAGAGACACACAGGGCATGAGCGGCGGGTGGGCGGGAGGGATAGAGACACACGGGGCATGAGCGGGGGTGGGGGGAGTGACAGACACACGGGGCATGAGCGGGGGGTGGGTGGGAGGGATAGAGACACACGGGGCAAGAGTGGGGGGTTGGTGGGAGGGATAGAGACACACGGGACATGAGTGGGGGGTGGGTGGGATGGTTAGGGGCATGAGCGGGGGGTGCATGGGAGGGCTAGAGACACATGGGGCATGAGTAGGGGGTGAGGGGAGAGACACATGGGGCATGAGCAGGGGGTGGGGGAGGGAGAGACTCACGGGGCATGAGCGGGGGTAGGCGGGAGGGAAAGAGACACACAGTGCATGAGCCGGGGGGTGGGCGGGAGGGATAGAGACACACAGGGCATGAGCAGGGGGTGGGCGGGAGGGATAGAGACACACGGGGCATGAGCGGGGGTGGGGGGGAGGGATAGAGACACACAGGGCATGAGCGGGGCGTGGACGGGAGGGATAGAGACACACGGGGCATGAGCGGGGGGTGGGCAGGAGGGATAGAGACACACGGGGCATGAGCGGGGGGTGGGGGAGAGAGAGACAAAAGAGGCATGAGCGGGGGTTGGGTGGGAGGGATAGAGACACACGGGGCATGAGCGGGGGTGGGTGGGAGGGATAGAGACATACGGGGCATGAGCGGGGGGTGGGTGGGAGGGATAGAGACACACGGGGCATGAGCGGGGGTGGGTGGGATGGTTAGGGGCATGAGCGGGGGGTGCATTGGAGGGCTAGAGACACACGGGGCATGAGTAGGGGGTGAGGGGAGAGACACACGGGGCATGAGCAGGGGGTGGGGGAGGGAGAGACTCATGGGGCATGAGCGGGGGGTGGGCGGGAGGGAAAGAGACACATGGGGCATGAGCAGGGGTGGGCGGAGGGATAGAGACACACGGGGCATGAGCGGGGGTGGGTGGGAGGGCTAGGGGCATGAGCGGGGCGTCGATGGGAGGGCTATAGACAAATGGGGCATGAGTAGGGGGTGAGGGGAGAGACACACGGGGCATGAGCAGGGGGTGGGCAGGAGGGATAGAGACACACAGGTCAAGAGCGGGGGTGGGTGAGAGGGATAGAGACACATGGGGCATGAGCGGGGGTGGGTGGGAGGGATAGAGACACACGGAGCATGAGCGGGGGGTGGGTGGGAGGGATAGAGACACACGGGACATGACCGGGGGTGGGGGGAGGGATAGAGACACACGGGGCATGAGCGGGGGTGGGCGGGAGTTTTAGAGACACACGGGGCATGAGCGGGGGGTGGGCAGGAGGGATAGAGACACACGGGGCATGAGCAGGGGTGGGTGGAGGGATAGAGACACATGGGGCATGAGCGGGGGTTGGGTGGGAGGGATAGAGACACACGGAGCATGAGCAGGGGGTGGGTGGGAGGGATAGAGACACACGGGACATGAGCGGGGGTGGGGGGAGGGATAGAGACACACGGGGCATGAGCGGGGGTGGGCGGGAGTTTTAGAGACACACGGGGCATGAGCGGGGCATGGGCAGGAGGGATAGAGACACACGGGGCATGAGCAGGGGTGGGTGGAGGGATAGAGACACATGGGGCATGAGTGGGCAGGAGGTAGAGAGACACACGGGGCAAGAGAGAGGGTGGTCGGGAGGGATAGAGACACATGGGGCATGAGCGGGGGGTGGGTCGGAGGATAGAGACAAACGGGGCATGAGCGGGGAGTAGGTGGGAGGGCTAGGGGCATGAGCGGGAGTTGGGTGGGAGGGCTAGGGGCATGAGCGGGGGGTGGGCAGGAGGGAGAGACACACACGGGGCATGAGCGGGGGGTGGGCGGGAGGGATAGAGACACACAGGGCATGAGCGGGGGGTGGGCGGGAGGGATAGAGACACACGGGGCATGAGCGGGGGGTGGGGGAGAGAGAGACAAAAGAGGCATGAGCGGGGGGTGGGTGGGAGGGATAGAGACACACGGGGCATGAGCGGGGGGTGGGTGGGAGGGATAGAGACATACGGGGCATGAGCGGGGGGTGGGTGGGAGGGATAGAGACACACGGGGCATGAGCGGGGGTGGGTGGGATGGCTAGGGGCATGAGCGGGGGGTGCATTGGAGGGCTAGAGACACACGGGGCATGAGTAGGGGGTGAGGGGAGAGACACACGGGGCATGAGCAGGGGGTGGGGGAGGGAGAGACTCATGGGGCATGAGCGGGGGGTGGGCGGGAGGGAAAGAGACACAGAGGGCATGAGCGGGGGGTGGGCGGGAGGGATAGAGACACACGGGGCATGAACGGGGGGTGGGCGGGAGGGATAGAGATACACGGGGCATGAGCGGGGGTGGGGGGGATAGAGACACACAGGGCATGAGCGGGGGGTGGGCGGGAGGGATAGAGACACACGGGGCATGAGCGGGGGGTGGGCAGGAGGGAAAGAGACCCACGGGGCATGAGCGGGGGTGGGTGGGAGGGAGGGATAGAGACACATGGGGCATGAGCTGGGCTGGGTGGGAGGAATAGAGACACATGGGGCATGAGCAGGGGTGGGCGGAGGGATAGAGACACACGGGGCATGAGCGGGGGTGGGTGGGAGGGCTAGGGGCATGAGCGGGGCGTCGATGGGAGGGCTATAGACAAATGGGGCATGAGTAGGGGGTGAGGGGAGAGACACACGGGGCATGAGCAGGAGGTGGGCAGGAGGGATAGAGACACACGGGTCAAGAGCGGGGGTGGGTGAGAGGGATAGAGACACATGGGGCATGAGCGGGGGGTGGGTGGGAGGGATAGAGACACACGGAGCATGAGCGGGGGGTGGGTGGGAGGGATAGAGACACACGGGACATGAGCGGGGGTGGGGGGAGGGATAGAGACACACGGGGCATGAGCGGGGGTGGGCGGGAGTTTTAGAGACACACGGGGCATGAGCGGGGGGTGGGCAGGAGGGATAGAGACACACGGGGCATGAGCAGGGGTGGGTGGAGGGATAGAGACACATGGGGCATGAGCGGGGGGTGGGTGGGAGGGATAGAGACACACGGAGCATGAGCAGGGGGTGGGTGGGAGGGATAGAGACACACGGGACATGAGCGGGGGTGGGGGGAGGGATAGAGACACACGGGGCATGAGCGGGGGTGGGCGGGAGTCTTAGAGACACACGGGGCATGAGCGGGGGGTGGGCAGGAGGGATAGAGACACACGGGGCATGAGCAGAGGTGGGTGGAGGGATAGAGACACATGGGGCATGAGTGGGGAGTGGGCAGGAGGGATAGAGACACACGGGGCAAGAGAGAGGGTGGTCGGGAGGGATAGAGACACATGGGGCATGAGCGGGGGGTGGGTGGGAGGGATAGAGACAAACGGGGCATGAGCGGGGGGTAGGTGGGAGGGCTAGGGTCATGAGCGGGGGATGGGTGGGAGGGCTAGGGGCATGAGCGGGGGTGGGCAGGAGGGAGAGACACACACGGGGCATGAGCAGGGGGTGGGGGAGGGAGAGACTCATGGGGCATGAGCGGGGGGTGGGCGGGAGGGAAAGAGACACAGAGGGCATGAGCGGGGGTTGGGCGGGAGGGATAGAGACACACGGGGCATGAGCGGGGGGTGGGCGGGAGGGATCGAGACACACGGGTCATGAGTCGGGGTGAGGGGGGATATAGACACACAGGGCATGAGCGGGGGCTGGGCGGGAGGGATAGAGACACACGGGGCATGAGCGGGGGGTGGGCAGGAGGGATAGAGACCCACGGGGCATGAGCGGGGGTGGGTGGGAGGGAGGGATAGAGACACATGGGGCATGAGCGGGGCTGGGTGGGAGGAATAGAGACACATGGGGCATGAGCAGGGGTGGGCGGAGGGATAGAGACACACGGGGCATGAGCGGGGGTGGGTGGGAGGGCTAGGGGCATGAGCGGGGCGTCGATGGGAGGGCTATAGACAAATGGGGCATGAGTAGGGGGTGAGGGGAGAGACACACGGGGCATGAGCAGGGGGTGGGTAGGAGGGATAGAGACACACGGGTCAAGAGCGGGGGTGGGTGAGAGGGATAGAGACACATGGGGCATGAGCGGGGGGTGGGTGGGAGGGATAGAGACACACGGAGCATGAGCAGGGGGTGGGTGGGAGGGATAGAGACACACGGGACATGAGCGGGGGTGGGGGAGGGATAGAGACACACGGGGCATGAGCGGGGGTGGGCAGGAGTTTTAGAGACACACAGGGCATGAGCGGGGGGTGGGCAGGAGGGATAGAGACACACGGGGCATGAGCAGGGGTGGGTGGAGGGATAGAGACACATGGGGCATGAGTGGGGAGTGGGTGGGAGGGACAGAGACACACGGGGCGTGAGCGGGGGTGGCGGGAGGGACAGAGACACACGGGGCATGAACGGGGGGTGGGTGGGAGGGCTAGAGGCATGAGCGGGGGGTTGGTGGGTGGTCTAGAGACAAACGGGGCATGAGTAGGGGGTGAGGGGAGAGACACACGGGGCATGAGCAGGGGGTGAGGGGAGGGATAGACACACATGGGGCTTGAGCGGGGGGTGGGTGGGAGGGATAGAGCACAAGTGGCATGAGCGGGGGGTGGGTGGGAGGGATAGAGACAAACGGGGCATGAGCGTGGGGTGGGTGGGAGGGCTGGGGGCATGAGCGGGGGGTGGGTGGGAGAGACACACGGGCCATGAGCAGGGGGTGGGGGAGGGAGAGACTCACGGGGCATGAGCGGGGGGTGGGGGGAGGGAGAGAGACACACGGGACATGAGCGGGGGGTGGGCAGGAGGGATAGAGACACACGGGGCATGACCGGGGGTTGGGGAGGAGGGATAGAGACACACAGGGCATGAGCGGGGAGTGGGCGGGAGGGATAGAGACACACGGGGCATGAGCGGGGGGTGGGCAGGAGGGATAGAGACACATGGGGAATGAGCGGGGGTGGGTGTGAGGGAGGGATAGAGACACATGTGGCATGAGCGGGGGTGGGTGGGAGGGATAGAGACACACGGGGCATGAGCAGGGGTGGGCGGAGGGATAGAGACACACAGGGCATGAGCGGGGGTGGGTGGGAGGGCAAGGGGCATGAGCGGGGGGTCGATGGGAGGGCTAGAGACAAATGGGGCATGAGTAGGGGGTGAGGGGAGAGACACACGGGGCATGAGCAAGGGGTGGGCAGGAGGGATAGAGACACACGGGGCAAGAGAGAGGGTGGTCGGGAGGGATAGAGACACATGGGGCATGAGCGGGGGGTGGGTGGGAGGGATAGAGACACAGGACATGAGCGGGGGTGGGGGGGAAGGATAGAGACACACGGGGCATGAGCGGGGGGTGGGCAGGAGTTTTAGAGACACACGGGTCATGAGCAGGGGGTGGGCAGGAGGGATAGAGACACACGGGGCATGAGCAGGGGTGGGTGGAGGGATAGCGACACATGGGGCATGAGTGGGGGGTTGGTGGGAGTGATAGAGACACACGGGGCATGAGCAGGGGGTGGGCGGGAGGGACAGAGACACACGGGGCATGAGAGGGGGGTGGGTGGGAGGGCTAGGGGCATGAGCGGGGGGTCGGTGGGTGGGCTAGAGACAAACGGGGCATGAGTAGGGGGTGAGGGGAGAGACACACGAGGCATGAGCAGGGGGTAAGGGGAGGGATAGACACACATGGGGCATGAGCGGGGGGTGGGTGGGAGGGATAGAGACACAAGTGGAGCGGGGGGTGGGTGGGAGGGATAGAGACAAACGGGGCATGAGCGGGGGGTGGGTGGGAGGGCTAGAGGCATGAGCGGAGGGTGGGCGGTCGGGAGAGACACACATGGGGCATGAGCGGGGGGTGGGCAGGAGGGATAGAGACACACAGGGCATGAGCGGGGGGTGGGCGGGAGGGATAGAGACACGCGGGGCATGAGCGGGGGGTGCGGGGAGAGAGAGACACACGGGGCATGAGCGGGGTGTGGGTGCGAGGGATAGAGACACACGGGGCTTGAGCAGGGGGTGGGTGGGAGGGATAGAGACACACGGGGCATGAGCGGGGGGTGGGTGGGAGGGATAGAGACACACGGGGCATGAGCGGGGGTGGGTGGGATGGCTAGGGGCATGAGCGGGGTGTGCATTGGAGGGCTAGAGACACACGGGGCATGAGTAGGGGGTGAGGGGAGAGACACATGGGGCATGAGCAGGGGGTGGGGGAGGGAGAGACTCAGGGGCATGAGTGGGGGGTGGGCGGGAGGGATAGAGACACACATGGAATGAGCGAGGGGTGGGCGGGAGGGATAGAGACACACGGGGCATGAGCGGGGGGTGGGCGGGAGGGATAGAGACACACGGGGCATGAGTGGGGGTGGGGAGGAGGGATTAGAGACACACAGGGCATGAGCGGGGGATGGGCGGGAGGGATAGAGACACACAGGGCATGAGCGGGGGTGGGTGGGAGGGATAGAGACACACGGGGCATGAGCAGGGGTGGGCGGAGGGATAGAGACACACGGGGCATGAGCGGGGGTGGGTGGGAGGCATAGGGGCATAAGCGGGGGGTCGATGGGAGGGCTACAGACAAATGGGGCATGAGTAGGGGGTGAGGGGAGAGACACACGGGGCATGAGCAGGGGTGGGTGGGAGGGATAGAGACACATGGGGCATCAGCGGGGGGTGGGTGATAGGGATAGAGACACACGGGGCATGAGCGGGGGGTGGGCGGGACGGATAGAGACACACGGGACATGAGCGGGGTGGGGGGGAGGGTTAGAGACACACGGGGCATGAGCGGGGGGTGGGCGGGAGTTTTAGAGACACACGGGGCATGAGCGGGGGGTGGGCGGGAGGGACAGAGACACACGGGGCATGAGCGGGGGGTGGGTGGGAGGGCTAGGGGCATGAGCGGGGGGTCGGTGGGTGGGCTAGAGACAAACGGGGCATGAGTGGGGGGTGAGGGGAGAGACACATGGGCCTGAGCAGGGGGTGAGGGGAGGGATAGACACACACAGGGCATGAGCGGGGGGTGGGTGGGAGGGATAGAGACATAAGTGGCATGAGCGGGGGGTGGGTGGGAGGGATAGAGACAAACGGGGCATGAGCGGGGGTGGGTGGGAGGGCTAGGGGCATGAGTGGGGGTGGGTGGGAGGTCTAGGGGCATGAGCGGAGGGTGGGCGGGAGGGCTAGAGACACACAGGGCATCAGCGGGGGTCGGGCGGGAGGGATAGAGACACACGGGGCATGAGCAGGGGGTGGGGGGAGAGACAGACACACAGGGCATGAGCGGGGGGTGGGTGGGAGGGATAGAGAAACACGGGGCATGAGCGGGGGGTGGGTGGGAGGGATAGAGACACACGGGGCATGAGCGGGGGTGGGTGGGAGGGATAGAGACACACGGGACATGAATGGGGGGTGGGTGGGATGGTTAGGGGCATGAGCGGGGGGTGCATGGGAGGGCTAGAGACACACGGGGCATGAGTAGGGGTGAGGGGAGAGACACATGGGGCATGAGCAGGGGGTGGGGGAGGAAGAGACTCACGGGGCATGAGCGGGGGGTAGGCGGGAGGGAAAGAGACACACAGGGCATGAGCGGGGGGTGGGCGGGAGGGATAGAGACACACAGGGCATGAGCAGGGGGTGGGCGGGAGGGATAGAGACACACGGGGCATGAGCGGGGGTGGGCAGGAGGGATAGAGACACACGGGGCATGAGCGGGGGTGGGTGGGAGGGCTAGAGACACACGGGGCATGAGCGGGGGTAGGCGGGAGGGAGAGAGACACACAGGAGATGAGTGGGGGTGTGGGGGAGGGAGAGAGACACACGGGGCATGAGCGGGCGTGGCGGGGAGGGAGAGAGACACACGCGGCATGAGCCGGGGTGGGGGGGAGAGAGAGAGACACACGGGGCATGAGCGGGGGGTGGGGGGGAGGGAGAGAGCCACACAAGGCAAGAGTGGGGGGTGGGTGGGAGGGCTAGAGACACACGGGGCATGAGTGGGGGGTGGGAGGAGGGAGAGAGACACACGAGGCATGAGCGGGGGTCGGGGGGAGGGAAAGAGACACACGAGGCATGAGCGGGGCGTGGGTGGGAGGGCTAGAGAGACACGGGGCATGAGTAGGGGGTGAGGGGAGAGACACACGGGGCATGAGCGGGGGTGGGTGGGAGGTTTAGGGGCATGAGTGGGGGTGGTTGGGAGGGCTAGGGGCATGAGCGGGGGGTGGGCGGGAGGGATAGAGACACACAGGGCATGAGCGGCCGGTGGGCGGGAGGGATAGAGACACACGGGGCATGAGCGGGGGGTGGGGGGAGTGACAGACACACGGGGCATGAGCGGGGGGTGGGTGGGAGGGATAGAGACACACGGGGCATGAGCGGGGGGTGGGTGGGAGGGATAGAGACACACGGGACCTGAGTGGGGGGTGGGTGGGATGGTTAAGGGCATGAGCGGGGGGTGCATGGGAGGGCTAGAGACACACGGGGCATGAGTAGGGGGTGAGGGGAGAGACACATGGGGCATGAGCAGGGGGTGGGGGAGGGAGAGACTCACGGGGCATGAGCGGGGGGTAGGCGGGAGGGAAAGAGACACACAGGGCATGAGCGGGGGGTGGGCGGGAGGGATAGAGACACACGGGGCATGAGCGGTGGTGGGGGGAGGGATAGAGACACACAGGGCATGAGCGGGGGGTGGGCTGGAGGGATAGAGACACACGGGGCATGAGCGGGGGGTGGGCAGGAGGGATAGGGACACACGGGGCATGAGCGGGGGTGGGTGGGAGGGATAGAGACACACGGGGCATGAGCGGGGGTAGGCGCGAGGGAGAGAGACACACAGGAGATGAGTGGGGGTGTGGGGGAGGGAGAGAGACACACGGGGCATGAGCCGGGGTGGGGGGAGGAGAGAGAGACACACGGGGCATGAGCGGGGGGTGGGGGGAGGGAGAGAGCCACACAAGGCAAGAGTGGGGGGTGGGTGGGAGGGCTAGAGACACACGGGGCATGTGTGGGGGGTGGGAGGAGGGAGAGAGACACACGAGGCATGAGCGGGGGTGGGGGGGAGGGAAAGAGACACACGAGGCATGAGCGGGGCGTGGGTTGGAGGGCTAGAGAGACACGGGGCATGAGTAGGGGGTGAGGGGAGAGACACACGGGGCATGAGCAGGGGGTGGGGGGAGGGAGAGAGACACACACGGGGCATGAGGGGGGATGGGCGGGAGGGCTAGAGACACACACAGGTCATGAGCAGTGGGTGGGCGGGAGGGATAGAGACACATGGGGCATGAGCGGGGGTGGGTGGGAGGGATAGAGACACACGGGGCATGAGAGGGGGGTGGGTGGTATGGCTAGGGGCATGAGCGGGGGGTGCGTGGGAGGGCTAGAGACACACAGGGCATGAGTAGGGGTGAGGGGAGAGACACACGGGGCGTGAGCAGGGGGTGGGGGGGAGGGAGAGACTCACGGGGCATGAGCTGGGGGTGGGCGGGAGGGATAGAGACAGACGGGGCATGATCGGGTGGTGGGCGGGAGGATTAGAGACACACGGGGCATGAGTGGGGGGTGGGAGGGAGGGATAGAGACACACGGGGCATGAGCGGGGGTGGGGGGGAGGGATAGAGACACACGGGGCGTGAGCGTGAGGGATAGAGACACACGGGGCATGAGCGGGGGGTGGGCAGGAGGGATAGAGAAACACGGTGCATGAGCGGGGGTGGGTGTTAGGTATAGAGACACATGGGGCATGAGTGGGGGGTGGGTGGGTGCACGGGATAGAGACACACGGGGCATGAGCGGGGGGTGGGCGGGAGGGATAGAGACACACGGGGCATGAGCGGGGGTGGGTGTTAGGTATAGAGACACATGGGGCATGAGCGGGGGGCGGGTGGGTGGTTTGGGATAGAGTTACACGGGGCATGAGCGGGGGTGGGCGGGAGGGATAGAGACACATGGGGCATGAGCGGGGGGTGGGTGGGAGTGATAGAGACACACGGGGCATGAGCGGGGGTGGGTGGGAGGGATAGAGGCACGCGGGGCATGAGCGGGGGGTGGGTGGGATGGCTAGGGGCATGAGCGGGGGGTGCATGGGAGGGCTAGAGACACACGGGGCATGAGTAGGGGGTGAGGGGAGAGACACACTGGGCATGAGCAGGGGGTGGGGGAGGGAGAGACTCACAGGGCATGAGCGGGGGTGGGGGAGGGAGAGAGACACACGGGGCATGAGCGGGGGGTGGGTGGGAGGGATAGAGACACACGGGGCATGAGCGGGGGTTGGGGGAAGGGATAGAGACACACAGGGCATGAGCGGGGGTTGGGGGGGAGGGATAGAGACACACAGGGCATGAGCGGGGAGTGGGCGGGAGGGATAGAGACACACGGGGCATGAGCGGGGGGTGGGCAGGAGGGATAGAGACACACGGGGAATGAGCGGGGGTGGGTGGGAGGGAGGGATAGAGACACATGGGGCATGAGCGGGGGTGGGTGGGAGGGATAGAGACACACGGGGCATGAGCGGGGGGTGGGCGGGAGGGATAGAGACACACGGGGCATGAGCGGGGGTGGGGGGAGGGATAGAGACACACGGGGCATGAGCGGGGGGTGGGCGGGAGGGATAGAGACACGCGGGGCATGAGCGGGGGGCGGGCAGGAGGGATATAGAAACACGGGGCATGAGCGGGGGTGGGTGTTAGGTATAGAGACACATGGGGCATGAGCGGGGGGCGGGTGGGTGGTTTGGGATAGAGTTACACGGGGCATGAGCGGGGGTGGGCGGCAGGGATAGAGACACATGGGGCATGAGCGGGGGGTGGGTGGGAGTGATAGAGACACACGGGGCATGAGAGGGGGGTGGGTGGGAGGGATAGAGGCACACGGGGCATGAGCGGGGGGTGGGTGGGATGGCTAGGGGCATGAGCGGGGGGTGCATGGGAGGGCTAGAGACACACGGGGCATGAGTAGGGGGTGAGGGGAGAGACACACGGGGCATGAGCAGGGGGTGGGGGAGGGAGAGACTCACAGGGCATGAGCGGGGGTGGGGGAGGGAGAGAGACACACGGGGCATGAGCGGGGGTGGGTGGGAGGGATAGAGACACACGGGGCATGAGCGGGGGTTGGGGGAAGGGATAGAGACACACAGTGCATGAGCAGGGGGTGGGCGGGAGGGATAGAGACACACGGGGCATGAGCGGGGGTGGGTGGGAGGGAGGGATAGAGACACATGGGGCATGAGCGGGGGTGGGTGGGAGGGATAGAGACACACGGGGCATGAGCAGGGGTGGGCGGAGGGATAGAGACACACGGGGCATGAGCGGGGTGGGTGGGAGGGCTAGGGGCATGAGCGGGGGGTCGATGGGAGGGCTAGAGAAAATTGGGCATGAGTAGTGGGTGAGGGGAGAGACACACGGGGCATGAGCAGGGGGTGGGCAGGAGGGATAGAGACACACGGGGCAAGAGCGAGGGTGGGTGGGAGGTATAGAGACACATGGGGCATGAGCGGGGGGTGGGTGGGAGGGATAGAGACATACGGGACATGAGCGGGGGGTGGGCGGCAGGGATAGAGACACACAGGACATGTGCTGGGGTGGGGGGAGGGATAGAGACACACGGGGCATGAGCGGGAGTTTTAGAGACACACGGGGCATGAGCGGGCGGTGGGCAGGAGGGATAGAGACACACGGGGCATGAGCAGGGGTGGGTGGAGGGATAGAGACACATGGGGCATGAGTGGGGGGTGGGTGGGAGGGCTAGGGGCATGACCGGGGGTTAGTGGGTGGTCTAGAGACAAACGGGGCATGAGTAGGGGGTGAGGGGAGAGACACACGGGGCATGAGCAGGGGGTGAGGGGAGGGATAGACACACATGGGGCTTGAGCGGGGGGTGGGTGGGAGGGATAGAGCACAAGTGGCATGAGCGGGGGGTGGTTGGGAGGGATAGAAACAAATGGGGCATGAGCGTGGGGTGGGTGGGAGGGCTAGGGGCATGAGAGGGGGGTGGGTGGGAGAGACTCACGGGGCTTGAGCGGGGGGTGGGGGGAGGGAGAGAGACACACGGGGCATGAGCGGGGGGTGGGCGGGAGGGATAGAGACACACGGGGCATGGAAGAAGAGATGCTGAACTGGCCATCCACCGGAAGAAGATGAGAACTACATCCCAGATCTTGCGGATCCCACCAGTGAAGGATCAGATGGCCACCGCAAGAAGGGGGGCTTGTGGGATGTATTTACCCATGCATCCGAGCCCTACCTCAAAACTGTGCAGTACTGACATGAAAACATCATGATGGCCAGAGCTTCCCAGAAAATGCACAGGGAAATGCACGAAGGATAGGCTGCCACTCATTTTTGCCGATGTTATGGGCACAGAAGGACACTGCCTAAAACCACCATTGGACTACCCACACAGTAGTCTGAAACCATTGGGAATGGCAATGCTGATTGCCAAAAGCAAACCCATAACTGTTGGGAATTCATTTTCTTAAATCCCAAAAAGGGGTGCAGTACCAGTACTCACCACTATCCAAAAGCCGGCGTTTTAAAACAACACCAGATATTACTTTTTGCAAAACTGAATAAATGAACCCAAAACATGCCAAAGAAAGACATTTTAAGAGGTGGATCCAATGTAAGGTTATATTCTGAAGTGACTTGAAGGTTTATAACAAGACTGGCTGAGCTGTGGATTTCAGCAGTTTAAGTAAATTTGGACTGAAAGACACTAAAAATCAAAATGTTTAAATTGACTGAGTGACCTACTTTGAATGTCACATAGGTTGCAATTGTTTAAATGTCATAGTTTTAAACTTAGAATCAGCATTCTAGCTGCATGTGTGAAACTGTTTAGTTTTATTTGAATGCAGAAACTGGGGAACAAAAAGTGACATTTTATCTGAAACTTGGCTTAAGGAACTGGATTCTGCCCACCAGCCACCCCCATCAGGAGTGAAACTTGAGTCACAGCTGTGTTCCCAGGCCTATCTGCCTTTTGCTGGCCACACTAAGGATATGCCATCTCTCTGATAATTGAATTAAGGGAAGCCCCCACAGAATACAGGAGCTCTGAACAAAGCCCTCTCCTGACTCAGGCAGATGGTTTATTGCAGATATTGTAAAAGTAGCTTCCTCCTGAAGCAAAGGGGAGGGGCACTGCCTGTGAGAGCAAGCTGGCTTGGCAGAACTGGAAAAACCAGAAATTCAACCTTGTGCTGGAGGAAAACCACACCCCTTTGGGGCCAGAACATAACTCTAAAAAGATGAATAACTCATAGTACGGACTTGTGAAAATTATTTAAATGACACCATAATTCTTGTGATTTTTCTGCCCACATTTTAAGAGGTTTTTAGAACCGGTGGCATGTTCAGGGGGGTTTTAGCGGAAAAGAGGATATTACTCAAAATGTGTGCATGTGAAAAATCTGACACTTCATCAACTAATGTCCATACTCCTTGCGCACATGTGTGTAAATTTGGGGTAATGTACGGTATCGCAAACCAGTTAAAAAGTGCAAAATATTGCCATTTCTGAATGCAAGCTCCCAGGAAGAGCAGAGTTTGAACAGCGGATACCTCCTGTGATATGTGAGGGGTGCGTGTAATTTTAAAACAATATGTACCTCTGCAAATATGTATTTGGTTCAAATCTAGATTTGTGTGTAAGTTGACAGGAGGAGTGGACTTTCTGCAGGCTGTAAAATGACATCACTCTGACACAACTTAGCTCCCCCAATCAAGTGAGAAATGGAAGCTGGACCAATGACAAGTGAGAGGGGCAAGTTTAGTTATGACCAACACACACACCCACTTGCAGAACATATAAATGGACCACTGAAACTTAGGTAGGGACCTTCAAATCCATTTGCAGCTGGAAGCTCTGCCGGGAAAATCCATACTTTACCTCCATCAATCTCTAGAGAAAGCTGTGCAGAAAGATCCAGACTTTAAATCCATCAATCTTCAGAATCCAGAGAGAGAGCTGACCCAGATCACTGTTAGCAGAACCAGAGACCCAGACCAGACCAGCAGAGAGAGCTGACCCAGATCACTGTGAAGTGCAGAGACCAGAGTCCAGTTTAAAACCTGACCAGATCCGTGGCGAGGCCCATTTCACTCAAGAATATAGTGTGAGTACCTAGAAAACTGTGCAGAACCAATCTCCTAGTTAAAATAATATAATTCAATCTAGTTTAATCTAAGTAGAACTGTCTCCTAACGGTCACCTGTCATTTGCAAAGCTGTCACCTGTCATTTTCTAGTTGCAAACTGCACTTGTCTTTTTGAACTTTAAAATTTCAAATCTGAAAAACGACCTTTATTTAATCGCTCATATCTCCGTGACCGTTTGTGCTAGAGACTTGCAGTAACTTTCATCTGGAAGCTGGGATCCTAGGCTTTCCTAGGACCCCAAAACGATATTGCTAGTTCCTCTGTAATCGCACCAGACGCATTCGCGAATTTTACCGCGATTTGCAAATTTCTCCACTTGCAAAAAGATAGCTGCTTTTGCTTTCCTCTGAAAGAAATTCGTTTGCCTCATAAAAACCATCCCTGCATCATTGCTAGTGTGAGCCTGGACTAATATTAACTAGATACCACTCACCCTGAACCTCTAGAGGAAATTAAAAGCATTTTAGCATATTTTTTCTTCATTTCCAGCACATTTAAAAACATTTGGGCCTGTGTTTTCAACTTCTGTAGTCTAAGTTGCTGGGGTTAACTGAATCACATTTGATTGCATTTCTGAGAACTGTGTGCTTCCTTCCCTTCCCTGCATTGCATAAAAGGGGGGGGGTGAATTGTCCAAGAAAGTGATTACATTGTCTTTTGCTGAAATCCTATCAAGTTATTTTCTGTACTGCATTTCATTCCACATTGCATTCATTTGAAACCATAAAAGTATTGTTGCTATCTTATCCATTTCATGTCAACTCCTTAGTGATTATAAAGAAGTGTGCTAGTGCCAGATTCTCCATTGTTAATCTTTATCATATCAGATTAAGTGTGCTATTCAATTATTAATTTATTATAAAGCGTGATATATATATATTGTTTAAATTATCAATTAAACCTTTTAACTTGCAAAACAGAACTACTTCTTGGCTCAGTGGGGTCAGGGTTATTCAAAGAGAGGGGTGTTATATAGGGGTAGTCATCCAGAACGCATGAACTGGACATAAAGATATATCAATAAGGGTTTCCCTTCAGTATTATAGACTAGGCGTTGACTTAGCTGTAGTGTTGAATTGAATCCTTTTACAAATTGGGGGGCTCGTATCCGGGATTCTGGGTTAGAATACCACTTGTGCAGCTTAATACAGTGTGCTAACTGACGGGATACATACATCCAGTCGGATCACCACGCTGCATTACGCTGTGAAGCATTCCTCAAAAGGGACACTCCAAGAAAAGTTCTGTTCTGCAAAAATAAAATACTAACTTCTGTAAGTCAGGACAGAGACCAATCTCTAGAATGACGACCTTGGTAGATATGAAAATAGCCAGAGAGCACTTCTTACATAAACTATTTGTGAGAGGTGAATGGGCTGAGCAGGGCCAGGATGCCTGGTTGCAGGCCATCACGCGACAGGTCACTGAAACAGGGTCAGACCTATGGAGAGATCAGGGTCCATTACATGTGGCCCTGAGTGAACTATATATGGCTCCTAAGGCCAAAGATGAACACGACAAGATCGTTAGGATAGCGGCATATTTATATTTATATATGGGAGCCATATAGAATAAATGTGCTGAAGGCCATGATCTGGCAAAAAGGCAACAGATGGCGTTAGAGAAGGCCGAATCTGATCTGGACTCTTCTGAGCAAAGGCTGCACAGAAGCCAGGAGTCAGAAAATGAGACCAGACAGTACATCACTAAAATAAAGGAGGATATGGATGTGCTGCAAAAGGAAAAGTCAGAACAGGATACCAGATTTCTGGCCTTGCAGAAGGAACACCAAGAAGGTTTGGACTCCCTACTGCAAAGCCAGAAAAAGCTGGAGCAACAGCTAGACTTCAATAGGGCATGTGCTGAGCAGGTAGTCACCCTGCAAAGCCACCTAGATAGGGAGAAGGCAGAGAGCAATAAACTGATTCTGAAAGACCTGGATACCCAGGCAGAGTTTGATCAGGAGCGCCAGAAAGCTGGTGCCTTCCAAAGGCAAAGGGACGACCTGACGGTACAGATGCAGACTCTTAGTCAGGAAAGGGACACCTTAGGCCAGGAAGTCTGCCACTTAAAAAGAAAAATGGAAGAAAATCACCTGGCCCTCCAGGGGCTGGGTGACCTCCAAAAAGAAAACCAGAACTTGGTAGAGCACACCAGAAGGGTTTAAGATGCTCTGGCAAGAAAGGAGCAGGCCAGTAGGGATGGGACTCAGGAGGTAAACCTCCTGCAGCAAAGACTGGCCCAGTTCTCCAGGACCAACCAGGAAGCACAGAGGGAAAATGAGGCTCTCTGCCAGCACAATGAGAGGCTCCAGCAACAGGTAGCGATGCAGGAGAAACTGATAGAGTCGAGTAAGGCCTTAACAGAGGAACTGAAAGCACAAATGCAGGCTCTTGCATTGCAACAGGGAGCAGGGGCCGATAGAGATGAGGTCCGCTGGGAAAGAGAGATTCCTGACCATAACCGCAGGAGCCCTAACACCAGGGGCCTTCATCTCCCCCAGTCCCTGGACTCTACCACCCCCATGTCCCCTGGCGCACATGAGCACAGGGCCACAGGGATGGCAGATTACTATCCAGCTAAGAGTATGGGGCTCATAGGCCAGTACCACTCAGGAATGGAGGGGTGGGCATCCGGGTATGGGCACCCAAGTACAGTACAGTTCAATGGGGAACCCCAGGAGAGTAGGCCGATTAAGGGCATCCTGAAAACCTCTGCCCAGTTAGGTCAGTGGAGGGGGTACCCATCAAATCCTGGCAGCAAGGAGGAATCTGAAGACTCCTCTGAACTGCTCAGGACACAGGAGACCAGGTCCCCACATTCTGCCAGCCATTCCCAGGCTTGCAGAATCCGGGAAAACCTGGAAGAACAGACGGGAACCTCTGGGAGCAGTGCCTCTGAGTCCGAGGACGAATGGACAAGGGTTACCCGAACCAAAAAGGCCAATAAGGCAAAAAGGGCCTTGCTTAAGGACCCCTTAAAGCAGATTAAGGCGATCAGGAGCGTCATCACGCCTTACCATAAGAACGCTAAGTATTCTGTTTGGGAGCACTTAGAGTTGTTTGAACAAATGATGGAGACTTTCCATTTGAAGGACAGCCAAAGCTGTATTCAATATGTAAAGTGGACCTTCTCCCCGGAATACTCCAGTTTCTTTGCGGGGCTGGAGGACCAAAATCATTTAAGATGGTCCACCTATAAGGCGGCCATCTTGAAACATTTTTCTGTTCACAGAAATCCTCAAGAGGCTTGCAAGGCAGCCTACAATTTGCAATGTGGGGAGGATCAGGCCCCACAAGAATTTGTGCAGGAGTTAAAGCGTGCTTTTGCACAGACCACAAGAAGGGTGCGCACGGATAGCAGAGAATTTATTAATACGTTTTTCCATGCCTTGCCCAAATATATCATGACCCAGCTCGTGAGGGATTTTCACGAGAAAAGATCTTTAGACTGGGTCATTGAACAGGCTACCCGGATCTATGAGGTGCAGAAATCGATAGATAGCAAAAGTAATGCCCAGAAAAACCCCAAAGCCAACAGCACCCCTGCTGCTGCCAAGGTGGCAGAGGTAAAGGTCACCCCCGTTTTGGATTTGGAGATGGGGGGGCCTAAAAACCTACCTGCACCTAATAATGCTAGGCCCAGCAGGTCCTCGGGTCAGTCACAGACAGGGAGCCAAGGAGGCAGCCCCACAAATGGGGTCCCTCGCTCTCCTGAATATGTAAGTCCCCGTTACAAGGGAAATCGACCCATCCTGGGTTATGTGTGGACTCCTCCAGCCCAAGGGGCGGGATCCAGCCAAGCACCTAACCCAGGGAACTTCCCTCCAAACTTCCCACAGGAGGGCAGAAATTTACCAAACCCTGGGCAGAACTTTTTCCCCAGATATCCACCCGACTTTCAGCCCCAAAACCATCCATCCTTCTTTCCCCAATTCCCTGAGCCCAGACCACTGAATCCGGGAGAGGGGAGGCCAAGGGTGGAGGGGTACCCAAATCTTCCCAACCCGGGGTATTACCAGAGGAGGGACAGCTACCCTTCCCGGGATCAGCCCAGGGGAGAAAACAGGGCCCCGTATCAGCCTGAGCGGGTTTCCCAGTTAGAGCGCCAGGTTCAAAACATGGCGCGGGATCTGGGTCACATACTGAGGGCTCAGCAGAACCCTCAGATGGGCGTGCCGGCGCAGAACGCACCCAACTCTGGACCTTGTGCTCCAGAACAATGACGGGGGCAGCACCCCGATAACTCACCGGTTCCCAGGGAGGAGGCACAAAGGGAAGGGGGGTGTAAAGCCTTGGAGGAAGCTTCCTTCCTCACTTGTAAACAGCCCCTGGAAACCCAGGAACCGGAAACAAAATCTCTCGCCCCTGAAAGTCTGCCTCCTAAGGAGCAGAGGGGGGGTAGGAGAAACAAAAGACCCAAACAGACTCAGTTTGAGGAGGAGGTACAGATCTTCCAATTTGAGGGAGAGGGATCCTCAGAGGATCCTGGGAAAAGGATCTTCTCCTTCAGAGAGGGGGGAACTCCTCCCAAAGAAAAATGGGTCCCTAGGGATGCAAATCCAGACTGGGGAGATGGGGAGACTGAGCTACCGCCGCCCACCATCTCATCCCAGAACCAACAGCAAGAAACTCCCCTGGTTCAAACCCATCCTGGTGACTGCCTCCAAAAAGGGGGGGGGCGGCCCAGAACCAGAGCCAGGGGAACCCACAATGGCTCTGATCTCCAGTTGCCAAATTTTTCTTTCAGATTCCCAAGGCTCTCCACAGAATTCTACCCAAATCTCTTCTCTCGCCATGTCCAAAACCAGAAAGTTAGCCAACCAGTTGTCCAAAAATGTGCATTATCTGTGCCCCCTTGAGGAGAAGGAGGGAAGATATTATGCCCCAGTACAAGTACAGGGGCAGGGTACAATTTTGGCACTGGTGGACACTGGATCTCAAGCTACCCTTCTGTCCAGAAGGGCCTTTGACGAACTGAATGCAGGAAGGGGAGGGAATTACCAAATTCCTCTCACCTCTCTTCCTGGACAACTGCAGAACTTTGACGGGAAGGAAATTCCCGTCGAGGGGACGGCAGATTTGGACATAAAAATTGGGCGACATAAGTTGAAACACCCGGTCATAGTTGTGACCCCAGAGGGCACCCCTTATTTACTAGGGAATGACCTCCTGAGAAGGTTGTCACCCCTAATAGATTGTGTAAACAAGGTCCTCTGGACCCAGACTAGCCGACCCATAACATTAAAACAGAGTGTCAACCATGTTAGTTTAAACGGCACCTGCCACATGGTTGAACAAAAATCTGACCAAGTAGAATTCCACTTCCAGAATAACCAAATTCCAGACGTGACAGTAATAGCAGTAGGACAACAGACTGATGATGGGGGGTCCTCTCTATTTCTGAAAATCAACCTCCCTTCCAGTCTAAAGTGGTACTCCACGCTGGAAGGAAACACCCTGAAATTCTACACTAATCCACAATCAGAAACTCCCACTCCTATAGTCCAGAAAGATGTGAAATCAGCTCAGAGCCTGGCTGATATTCAGCAAATTGGAGAGCAGTTGTTCATCCCTGTCCAATTAAATGATGGGAAGGACTCTGTTCTCGCTCGAGTGTGTGTGAACAACGGTAAGAGCTTCATCAGCGAAGCCATGTTCCGCCAACTCCCAAAAGATCCAGCCATTCCCACCTTCAAACTGATAGACAAATGGGAAATGGACCTGGAAGCACCTAATTCCAAACAGCTCCTGCCAAGCAGGTGTTTGCTCAAAATCTCCATTGGCAACAAGAGCATAGTCCACAATTGTTGGGTCGTGCGAGACGTCCCTGCCGCCTTTTACTTAGGCAGTGACATTCTCAATCGCTTTGCCATTAGTTTGGACCTAATAAACTTCAAAGCTTGGTCCCGATTAGCGGATAATCCCATGGGCTTTGATGATCCAGAAAAAGCATTTAGGTCAGCTCAATTTCTACCTTATGCAGTTGAAATTCAGATCAAAGAGGAAGTCACCATCCCAGAAAGGACCCGACAATTCTCCCTGGAAGTGAAAGTTAAAAGAGGACAATATTTGCAAAACCCTGATGCTTACATACATCTAAACGCGTCTCTCCAACAGCAAGGGTTGGGGGTAAACCCAACTCCATTAGTCAACATAGAACAATGCACCATTCCAATAGAGGTGAATAACAGCGACTTAAAGAGTATTACTCTAGCCGCAGGCACCATTATTGGAATGGCGGTTGATGACCGACATTTCTCCATTGATCTTGGAAATGAACTGTTAGGGCCAATCCCCAAGGACTGCTTTGACAGTGACAGTGATGACAATACAACACCAGACAGGATTTTTACCCGGCATGGGCGGAACTTCCTGGTGTACACTTCCTGCCCCTATGGTAAGGAAGATGTGACTTGTGACTTCAGGAGGGATGAGGTGATTTTCCAGGTTCATGAGGGCTGCCTTTCCCACCTGAAGCCTCCAGTCCAAATCAGCACTCTGACCAGGGACTTCTCCACCCAGTTGGAGGAGGCCGCGGAGATAGCCAAACCAGAAGTCTTTCCGGGCTTCAGGCAGATGGTGGAAGAGAGAGTCAACCTAGCTGATGCCTGTGTGACTCTGGAACAAAAGCAAAAGTTGAAACAAGTTTTCTTGGATTTCCAAGATCTCTTTGCGGTAGACTCATATGACTGTGGTCGCACTGACATACACACAACAACAATCCCCACGGACCCTGGCATGACTCCAGTGTTTGTGAAGCAATATCGCTTGCCTCTCGCATCCATGGAGTCCCTTACTGAAATAATTAAGAACCTTGAGTCCCGGGGAATAATCCGTCCAGTCCACAGCACCTTCAATAATCCGGTGCTGGGAATATTGAAGCCAAACGGCCAGTGGAGACTCTGCGCCGACCTCAGGGAGCTCAACAAACGGGTCCATACTTCCCGATGGCCTCTGCCCTACATTGACCAAGGGCTGGCCCAGATTCAGGGGTCACAGGTATTCACCACTGCAATAGACCTGACCAATGGATACTGGACCGTGCCTGTCAGCAGGGAGGACCAATACAAACTGGCTTTTACCTTTGTGGGCCAGCAGTACACATGGACCCGGACTCCCTTCGGATACCTCAACTCCGGCAATGAATTCAACATTTTCCTACATAAGGCCCTGCCCGACCTGGGTGCGAGGGGTAACCTGGCTTATGTAGATGATGTCCTCATCAAAAGTTCATCTGTGGAGGAACACATAGCGGAGATCCGTTATGTTGTGACACAGTTGAGGGCCGCCGGAGCAAAACTTTCCTTTCAGAAAGCACAGTGGTATAGAACCCGTGTTAATTTCTTGGGGCATGAGATTACTCCTCAGGGCCTCTGTCCCCAGGAAAAGAAAGTGGAAGCACTTCAGAAACTGAAAGACCCCACAACTCTGCGGGAACTAAGGAGCCTCCTTGGACTGACTAATTACAGCAGAAAGTTCATTGAGGGCTACGCAGAGATCACCAGACCCCTGATTCATCTCCTGAAGGGGGGGGTCAAGTGGGAATGGGGTCCAGAACAAGCCGAGGCGGTAAAACAACTCAAAAGAAGCCTCTCACAAGCGCCTTGCCTAGCTTACCCTGTCAGAAACAAGGAGTTCTTCCTGGAGACAGGGTTCTCTAATACGTGCTTGACGGCAGTATTATACCAAAAGCATGACAAGGTCAATAAAGTAATCTCCTATGCGAGCAAAACTTTATCCTCTGTGGAGGAAAAATTCGACGATTGTGAGAAGGCACTCCTGGCAACGGTGTGGGCATTGAAGAATTACCGCCCGTTTATCCAGGGGGAACACATCATAGTGGAGACTCCACACCAGCCTCTGCAATATCTCCAAAGTGACAGAATCCGGGCCGGAAATGTGAGTAATTCCCAAATTACTTCCTGGATTCTGTCAATGCAAGGCTTTCCTGTGGAGGTCAGATATGGCCAAAACAAGAAGTGTCCCCTCGCGCAAGGTCTGGCTGACTTGCATGATTGTGCCAGAGAAAACTGTCTCGAGGACGAAAGTCTAAAAATAAAGGACAACACAGAGGCATACCTTAATTCCCCACACAAAGTCTTTGAAGAGGACAAGTGTGAGGGAATGCCCACTGTCTATGTGGATGGATGCTCTTACCATGTTGACAACAACGGGGAGAAAGAACTGGTGGCCGGCGTAGGGAATGCATGGGTGAAGGAGTTTCCAGAACCCTCCGCTGGATACAAAATTGGTCCCCGAAGTAGTCAGGTAGCAGAATTGATGGCTGTGCATCAGGCCATCCTCACTGCTGTCCAGCATCAACTCCGCGAACTGGTCATAATCACAGATTCGGATTATGTACGGAACGGGTTCGTGGAGCACCTGGTTAATTGGAAAACCAGAGGCATGTTATGTGCTAACAACAAACCCTTGAAACATGGGAAGTTGATCCAAAACATTGATGATCTGGTCACCTCGAATGAGATGACCATCTATTGGAAAAAGATCAAGGGTCATTCCAAAGTAGAGGGACCAGACAAAACTGGAAATGACTTAGCTGATCAGCTGGCCAAAACCGGGGCCATCCAAGGGGATCTAATTGAGATTGAGTCCCTGTTCGGGGAAATCCAGGTCACTGCTATCACTAGGTCCCAGACAAATGCTCACAATGACCTTTCAATTGCACAATGGAGTAAGGAGACCCCTGATGCTGATTTGATTACAGCTCAAAAGGGGGATCCAATAATTGGTCAATTTTACCAACACCTTGAGGACCCTGAGAACTTTCCCCTGATGGATACCGATTACACTGGGAAAGAGGACCTAAGAGTGTTGATGAAATGTCCAAAAATGTTCCGAATCCAAGATGGTTTGTTGGTAAGGAAATCCCAAGCTGGCCACGATCAGTGGGTGGTTCCTACCTCATTCCGAAGCCTGATGTTATGTCACGCCCATGATGCGGCCACCGCCGGTCATAGGGGGTTTCACACAACATTGGAAATCTTAATAGAGGTTGCATACTGGCCACACATGGGGCAGGACCTCGACCAATACTTGAAGGGGTGCCTTGTGTGTGCACAATTTCAGCCATCATCCCTCACACACCGTGCGCCTCTCCAAAAGCGGGGGATGACACTGCCATGGTCAGATTTACAAATCGACTTTGTAGGCCCCGTGATTCGCTCTGCTAGGGGGAATAAGTACATGTTGACTGTGACATGCTTGTTTACTAAGTGGGTGGAATGTCTCCCAGCCCCAAATTGCAAGGCAGAAACCGCAGCTGCCCTGATGATTAACCACATCTTTTCCCGTTTCGGCCTACCTCAAAGGATTGAGTCAGACAGAGGTAGCCACTTCACCAGTGAAGTAATGACAAAGATGTGGGAGATACTGGGGGTCAAAAGGAAGTTGCATATTGCTTATAGACCAGCTTCTTCTAGGGCAGTAGAGAGATATAACCGGACAATTGTGAGCATCTTAAAAAAGTTTGTGGCAGATTCTGGGCCAAGTTGGGATATCCGATTACCTCTGGTCCTAATGGCCATCAGATCTACCCCTTCATCTGCAACCAAAATGTCACCATTTGAGTTGATGACTGGGCGCAAGATGGTGCTTCCTCAGCATTTGCTCTACAGGACCCAAGAGCAGACACTGATAAATGCCTCCACTACTCATGAGTATGTGGAGAATTTAAGGAAACACCTTCAACATGCTTTTGCTTATGCTCAGCGGAATCTAGAAAGATCAGCTGACAGCATGAAGACCCACTATGACCTGAAGACTTCCAGGAAGGAATATCAGGTGGGAGACCGGGTCTATCTATACAACTTCCAAAGGAACCAGGCAAAACAGCGGAAATTTTTGCCTACATGGAAGGGACCCTTTGAGATCATCGACAAGATCTCCCCTGTGGCCTACAAAATCCACATCCCCAAAGGTCCTTTGGCAGAGGGGGAAGACAAGTGGGTCCACATAAACCAGTTGAAATGTTGCCATCCCAGGCACGCTCTGCAACAACTGGAGGAATCCTCTGGAATCCTAGCGGGTACTGTCTCAGACTAATTCAGTTCCAACCATAAAACATACCACATCTAGGCTCTAAAATATTGTGATTTGCATGAAACTGTCTCTTAGTTATACTGTTCTTTTTTCAAAATAAGAATGTAATGTTTCGTTATGATGAAATGCATATGCTGCCCCACTATCTCAACAGTGGTGGAAATGTCCATGAATAGGTATTGCCGCTCTTCCTTTGTCGTCCTAGGAGAAAGAAAACCTTGAGACGGGCCAAGGAGGACGATCCGGAGACCGCGAGCAGAGACGCAATGGGCCCGGGGTACCGCCCAATATTCCCATCAGGACCGGCGAGGAGAACCGATCGACCAGTACCGGATGGAAGAAGAGATGCTGAACTGGCCATCCACCGGAAGAAGATGAGAACTACATCCCAGATCTTGCGGATCCCACCAGTGAAGGATCAGATGGCCACCGCAAGAAGGGGGGCTTGTGGGATGTATTTACCCATGCATCCGAGCCCTACCTCAAAACTGTGCAGTACTGACATGAAAACATCATGATGGCCAGAGCTTCCCAGAAAATGCACAGGGAAATGCACGAAGGATAGGCTGCCACTCATTTTTGCCGATGTTATGGGCACAGAAGGACACTGCCTAAAACCACCATTGGACTACCCACACAGTAGTCTGAAACCATTGGGAATGGCAATGCTGATTGCCAAAAGCAAACCCATAACTGTTGGGAATTCATTTTCTTAAATCCCAAAAAGGGGTGCAGTACCAGTACTCACCACTATCCAAAAGCCGGCGTTTTAAAACAACACCAGATATTACTTTTTGCAAAACTGAATAAATGAACCCAAAACATGCCAAAGAAAGACATTTTAAGAGGTGGATCCAATGTAAGGTTATATTCTGAAGTGACTTGAAGGTTTATAACAAGACTGGCTGAGCTGTGGATTTCAGCAGTTTAAGTAAATTTGGACTGAAAGACACTAAAAATCAAAATGTTTAAATTGACTGAGTGACCTACTTTGAATGTCACATAGGTTGCAATTGTTTAAATGTCATAGTTTTAAACTTAGAATCAGCATTCTAGCTGCATGTGTGAAACTGTTTAGTTTTATTTGAATGCAGAAACTGGGGAACAAAAAGTGACATTTTATCTGAAACTTGGCTTAAGGAACTGGATTCTGCCCACCAGCCACCCCCATCAGGAGTGAAACTTGAGTCACAGCTGTGTTCCCAGGCCTATCTGCCTTTTGCTGGCCACACTAAGGATATGCCATCTCTCTGATAATTGAATTAAGGGAAGCCCCCACAGAATACAGGAGCTCTGAACAAAGCCCTCTCCTGACTCAGGCAGATGGTTTATTGCAGATATTGTAAAAGTAGCTTCCTCCTGAAGCAAAGGGGAGGGGCACTGCCTGTGAGAGCAAGCTGGCTTGGCAGAACTGGAAAAACCAGAAATTCAACCTTGTGCTGGAGGAAAACCACACCCCTTTGGGGCCAGAACATAACTCTAAAAAGATGAATAACTCATAGTACGGACTTGTGAAAATTATTTAAATGACACCATAATTCTTGTGATTTTTCTGCCCACATTTTAAGAGGTTTTTAGAACCGGTGGCATGTTCAGGGGGGTTTTAGCGGAAAAGAGGATATTACTCAAAATGGGTGCATGTGAAAAATCTGACACTTCATCAACTAATGTCCATACTCCTTGCGCACATGTGTGTAAATTTGGGGTAATGTACGGTATCGCAAACCAGTTAAAAAGTGCAAAATATTGCCATTTCTGAATGCAAGCTCCCAGGAAGAGCAGAGTTTGAACAGCGGATACCTCCTGTGATATGTGAGGGGTGCGTGTAATTTTAAAACAATATGTACCTCTGCAAATATGTATTTGGTTCAAATCTAGATTTGTGTGTAAGTTGACAGGAGGAGTGGACTTTCTGCAGGCTGTAAAATGACATCACTCTGACACAACTTAGCTCCCCCAATCAAGTGAGAAATGAAAGCTGGACCAATGACAAGTGAGAGGGGCAAGTTTAGTTATGACCAACACACACACCCACTTGCAGAACATATAAATGGACCACTGAAACTTAGGTAGGGACCTTCAAATCCATTTGCAGCTGGAAGCTCTGCCGGGAAAATCCATACTTTACCTCCATCAATCTCTAGAGAAAGCTGTGCAGAAAGATCCAGACTTTAAATCCATCAATCTTCAGAATCCAGAGAGAGAGCAGATCCAGATCACTGTTAGCAGAACCAGAGACCCAGACCAGACCAGCAGAGAGAGCTGACCCAGATCACTGTGAAGTGCAGAGACCAGAGTCCAGTTTAAAACCTGACCAGATCCGTGGCGAGGCCCATTTCACTCAAGAATATAGTGTGAGTACCTAGAAAACTGTGCAGAACCAATCTCCTAGTTAAAATAATATAATTCAATCTAGTTTAATCTAAGTAGAACTGTCTCCTAACTGTCACCTGTCATTTGCAAAGCTGTCACCTGTCATTTTCTAGTTGCAAACTGCACTTGTCTTTTTGAACTTTAAAATTTCAAATCTGAAAAATGACCTTTATTTAATCGCTCATATCTCCGTGACCGTTTGTGCTAGAGACTTGCAGTAACTTTCATCTGGAAGCTGGGATCCTAGGCTTTCCTAGGACCCCAAAACGATATTGCTAGTTCCTCTGTAATCGCACCAGACGCATTCGCGAATTTTACCGCGATTTGCAAATTTCTCCACTTGCAATTTCTCCGCTTTTGCTTTCCTCTGAAAGAAATTCGTTTGCCTCATAAAAACCATCCCTGCATCATTGCTAGTGTGAGCCTGGACTAATATTAACTAGATACCACTCACCCTGAACCTCTAGAGGGAATTAAAAGCATTTTAGCATATTTTTTCTTCATTTCCAGCACATTTAAAAGCATTTGGGCCTGTGTTTTCAACTTCTGTAGTCTAAGTTGCTGGGGTTAACTGAATCACATTTGATTGCATTTCTGAGAACTGTGTGCTTCCTTCCCTTCCCTGCATTGCATAAAAGGGGGGGGTGAATTGTCCAAGAAAGTGATTACATTGTCTTTTGCTGAAATCCTATCAAGTTATTTTCTGTACTGCATTTCATTCCACATTGCATTCATTTGAAACCATAAAAGTATTGTTGCTATCTTATCCATTTCATGTCAACTCCTTAGTGATTATAAAGAAGTGTGCTAGTGCCAGATTCTCCGTTGTTAATCTTTATCATATCAGATTAAGTGTGCTATTCAATTATTAATTTATTATAAAGCGTGATATATATATATATATTGTTTAAATTATCAATTAAACCTTTTAACTTGCAAAACAGAACTACTTCTTGGCTCAGTGGGGTCAGGGTTATTCAAAGAGAGGGGTGTTATATAGGGGTAGTCATCCAGAACGCATGAACTGGACGTAAAGATATATCAATAAGGGTTTCCCTTCAGTATTATAGACTAGGTGTTAACTTAGCTGTAGTGTTGAATTGAATCCTCTTACAGGGAGGGCAAGGGGCATGAGCGGGGGGTCGATGGGAGGGCTAGAGACAAATGGGGCATGAGTAGGGGGTGAGGGGAGAGACACACGGGGCAAGAGAGAGGGTGGTCGGGAGGGATAGAGACACATGGGGCATGAGCGGGGGGTGGGTTTTTAGGGATAGAGACATACGGGGCATGAGCGGGGGGTGGGCGGGAGAGATAGAGACACACAGGACATGAGCGGGGGTGGGGGGGGATAGAGACACACGGGGCATGAGCGGGGGGTGGGTAGGAGGGATAGAGACACACGGGGCATGAGCGGGGGTGTGTGGGTGGGAGGGATAGAGACATACGGGACATGAGCGGGGGGTGGGCGGGAGAGATAGAGACACACAGGACATGAGCGGGGTGGGGGAGGGATAGAGACACACGTGGCATGAGCGGGGGGTGGGCAGGAGTTTTAGAGACACACGGGTCATGACCAGGGGGTGGGCAGGAGGGATAGAGACACACGGGGCATGAGCAGGGGTGGGTGGAGATATAGCGACATATGGGGCATGAGTGGGGGGTTGGTGGGAGTGATAGAGACACACGGGGCATGAGCAGGGGGTGGGCGGGAGGGACAGAGACACACGGGGCATGAGAGGGGGGTGGGTGGGAGGGCTAGGGGCATGAGCGAGGGGTCAGTGGGTGGGCTAGAGACAAACGGGGCATGAGTAGGGGGTGAGGGGAGAGACACACGAGGCATGAGCAGGTGGTAAGGGGAGGGATAGACACACACGGGGTGTGAGCGGGGGGTGGGTGGGAGGTATAGAGAAACAAGTGGCATGAGCGGGGGGTGGGTGGGAGGGATAGAGACAAACGGGGCATGAGCGGGGGGTGGGTGGGAGGGCTAGGGGCATGAGCCGAGGGTGGGCGGTCGGGAGAGACACACACGGGGCATGAGTGGGCGGTGGGCGGGAGGGATAGAGACACCACACAGGGCATGAGCGGGGGGTGGGCGGGAGCGATAGAGACACACGGGGCATGAGCGGAGGGTGGGGGGAGAGAGAGACACACGGGGCATGAGCGGGGGGTGGGTGGGAGGGATAGAGACACACGGGGCTTGAGCGGGGGGTTGGTGGGAGGGATAGAGACACACGGGGCATGAGTGGGGGGTGGGTGGGAGGGATAGAGACACACGGGGCATGAGCGGGGGTGGGTGGGATAGCTAGGGGCAGGGCATGAGCGGGGGTGCTTTGGAGGGCTAGAGACACACGGGGCATGAGTAGGGGGTGAGGGGAGAGACACATGGGGCATGAGCAGGGGGTGGGGGAGGGAGAGACTCAGGGGCATGAGCGGGGGGTGGGCGGGAGGGATAGAGACACACAGGGCATGAGCGGGGGGTGGGCGGGAGGGATAGAGACACACGGGGCATGAGCGGGGGGTGGGCGGGAGGGATAGAGACACACGGGGCATGAGCGGGGGTTGGGGGAGGGATAGAGACACACAGGGCATGATCGGGGGGTGGGCGGGAGGGATAGAGACACACGGGGCATGAGCGGGGGTGGGTGGGAGGGAGGGATAGAGACACATGGGGCATGAGCGGGGGTGGGTGGGAGGGATAGAGACACACGGGGCATGAGCAGGGGTGGGCGGAGAGATAGAGACACATGGGGCATGAGCGGGGGTGGGTGGGAGGGCTAGGGGCATGAGCGGGGGGTCGATGGGAGGGCTAGAGACATATGGGGCATGAGTAGGGGGTGAGGGGAGAGACACACGGGGCATGAGCAGGGGGTGGGTGGGAGGGATAGAGACACACGGGGCAAGAGCGGGGGTGGGTGGGAGGGATAGAGACACATGGGACATCAGCGGGGGGTGGGTGGGAGGGATAGAGACACACGGGGCATGAGCGGGGGTGGGCGGGAGGGATAGAGACACACGGGACATGAGCGGGGGTGGGGGGGAGGGATAGAGACACACGGGGCATGAGCGGGGGGTGGGCGGGAGTTTTAGAGACACACGGGGCATGAGCGGGGGGAGGGCAGGAGGGATAGAGACACACGGGGCATGAGCAGGGGTGGGTGGAGGGATAGAGACACATGGGGCATGAGTGGGGGGTGGGTGGGAGGGATAGAGACACACAGGGCGTGAGCGGGGGGTGAGCGGGAGGGACAGAGACACACGGGGCATGAGCGGGGGGTGGGTGGGAGGGCTAGGGGCATGAGCGGGGGGTCGGTGGGTGGGCTAGAGACAAAAGGGGCATGAGTAGGGGGTGAGGGGAGAGACACATGGGGCATGAGCAGGGGGTGAGGGGAGGGATAGACACACACGGGGCATGAGCGGGGTGGGTGGGAGGGATAGAGACACAAGTGGCGTGAGCGGGGGGGTAGGTGGGAGGGATAGAGACAAACGGGGCATGAGCGGGGGTGGGTGGGAGGGCTAGGGGCATGAGTGGGGGTGGGTGGGAGGGCTAGAGGCATGAGCGGGGGGTGGGCAGGAGGGATAGAGACACACAGGGCATGAGCGGGGGGTGAGCGGGAGGGATAGAGACACACGGGGCATGAGCAGGGGGTGGGGGGAGAGACAGACACACGGGGCATGAGCGGGGGGTGGGTGGGAGGGATAGAGACACACGGGGCATGAGCGGGGGGTGGGTGGGAGGGATAGAGACACACGGGGCATGAGCGGGGGGTGGGTGGTCGGGATAGAGACACACGGGGCATGAGTGGGGGGTGGGTGGGATGGTTAGGGGCATGAGCGGGGGGTGCTTGGGAGGGCTAGAGACACACGGGGCATGAGTAGGGGGTGAGGGGAGAGACACATGGGGCATGAGCAGGGGGTGGGGGAGGGAGAGACTCACGGGGCATGAGCGGGGGGTAGGCGGGAGGGAAAGAGACACACAGGACATGAGCGGGGGGTGGGCGGGAGGGATAGAGACACACAAGGCATGAGCGGGGGGTGGGCGGGAGGGATAGAGACACACGGGGCATGAGCGGGGGTGGGCAGGAGGGATAGAGACACACGGGGCATGAGCGGGGGTGGGCGGGAGGGATAGAGACACACGGGGCATGAGCGGGGGTGGGTGGGAGGGAGGGATAGAGACACATGGGGCATGAGCGGGGGTGGGTGGGAGGGATAGAGACACACGGGCATGAGCAGGGGTGGGCGGAGGGATAGAGACACACGGGGCATGAGCGGGGGTGGGGGGGAGGGATAGAGACACACAGGGCATGAGCGGGGGGTGGGCGGGAGGGATAGAGACACACGGGGCATGAGCGGGGGTGGGTGGGAGGGAGGGATAGAGACACATGGGGCATGAGCGGGGGTGGGTGGGAGGCATAGAGACACACGGCGCATGAGCGGGTGGTGGGTGGGATGGCTAGGGGCATGAGCGGGGGTGCATGGGAGGGCTAGAGACACACAGGGCATTAGCAGGGGTGGGCGGAGGGATAGAGACACATGGGGCATGAGCGGGGGTGGGTTGGAGGGCTAGGGGCATGAGCGGGGGGTCGATGGGAGGGCTAGAGACAAATGGGGCATGAGTAGGGGGTGAGGGGAGAGACACATGGGGCATGAGCAGAGGGTGGGCTGGAGGGATAGAGACACACGGGGCAAGAGCGGGGGTGGGTGGGAGGGATAGAGACACATGGGGCATGAGCGGGGGGTAGGTGGGAGGGATTGAGACACACGGGGCATGAGCAGGGGTGGGTGGGAGGGATAGAGACACACAGGGCATTAGCAGGGGTGGGCGGAGGGATAGAGACACATGGGGCATGAGCGGGGGTGGGTTGGAGGGCTAGGGGCATGAGCGGGGGGTCGATGGGAGGGCTAGAGACAAATGGGGCATGAGTAGGGGGTGAGGGGAGAGACACATGGGGCATGAGCAGAGGATGGGCTGGAGGGATAGAGACACACGGGGCAAGAGCGGGGGTGGGTGGGAGGGATAGAGACACATGGGGCATGAGCGGGGGGTAGGTGGGAGGGATTGAGACACACGGGGCATGAGCAGGGGTGGGCGGGAGGGCTAGGGGCATGAGCGGGGGGTCGATGGGAGGGCTAGAGACATACAGGACATGAGTAGGGGGTGAGGGGAGAGACATACGGGGCATGAGCAGGGGGTGGGGCAGGGAGAGACTCACGGGGCATGAGCGGGGGGTGGGCGGGAGGGATAGAGACACACAGGGCATGAGCGGGGGTGGGCGGGAGTGATAGAGACACACGGGGCATGAGCGTGGGGTGGGCGGGAGGGATAGAGACACACGGGGCATGAGCGGGGGTTGGGGGGAGGGACAGAGACACACAGGGCATGAGCGGGGGTTGGGCGGGAGGGATAGAGACACACGGGGCATGAGGGCATGAGCGGGGGCTGGGCAGGAGGGATAGAGACACATGGGGTGAGCGGGGGTGGGGGGGAGGGCTAGGGGCATGAGCGGGGGGTCGATGGGAGGGCTAGAGACAAATGGGGCATGAGTAGGGGGTGAGGGGAGAGACACACAGGGCGTGAGCAGGGGTGGGTGGAGGGATAGAGACACATGGGGCATGAGTGTGGGGTGGGTGAGAGGGATAGAGACACACGGGGCATGAGCGGGGGGTGGGCGGGAGGGGCAGAGACACACGGGGCATGAGCGGGGGTGGGTGGGAGGGCTAGGGGCATGAGCGGGGGGTCGGTGGGTGGGCTAGAGACAAACGGGGCATGAGTAGGGGGTGAGGGGAGAGACACACGGGGCATGAGCAGGGGGTGAGGGGAGGGATAGACACACACAGGGCGTGAGCGGTGGGTGGGTGGTCGGGATAGAGACACAAGTGGCATGAGGGGGGGGGGTGGATGGAAGGGATAGAGCAAACGGGGCATGAGCGGCGGTTGGGTGGGAGGGCTAGGGGCATGAGCGGGGGTGGGTGGGAGTTATAGGGGCCTGAGCGGGGGGTGGGTGGGAGGGCTAGAGACACACGGGGCATGAGCAGGGGGTGGGGGTAGGGAGAGACACACACGGGGCATGAGCCGGGGGTGGGCGGGAGACATAGAGACACACGGGGCATGAGCGGGGGGTGGGCGGGAGGGATAGAGACACACAGGGCATGAGCGGGGGGTGGGCGGGAGGGATAGAGACACACGGGGCATGAGCAGGGGCTGGGCGGGAGCTGGGCGGGAGGGATATAGACACACGGGGCATGAGCGGGGGGTGGGTGGAAGGGATAGAGGCACACAGGGCATGAGCGGGGGTTGGGCGGGAGGGATAGAGACACACGGGGCATGAGCGGGGGGTGGGCGGGAGGGATAGAGACACATGGGGCATGAGCGGGGGTGGGGTGGAGGGATAGAGACACACAGGGCATGAGCGGGGGGTGGGCGGGAGGGATAGAGACACACGGGGCATGAGCGGGGGGTGGGCGGGTGGGATAGAGACACACGGGGCATGAGCGGGAGGTGGGTGGGAGGGCTAGGGGCATGAGCGGGGGTGGGTGGGATTTGGGGCATGAGAGGGGGGTGGGCGGGAGGGCTAGGGGCATGAGCGGGGGGTGGGTGGGAGTTATAGGGGCATGAGCGGGGGGTGGGCGGATGGTGAGAGACACACACGGGGCATGAGCGGGGGGTGGGCGGGAGGGATAGAGACACACAGGGCATGAGCGGGGGGTGGGTGGGAGGGTTAGGGGCATGAGCGGGGGGTGGGTGGGAGGGCTAGAGACACACGGGGCATGAGCAGGGGGTGGGGGTAGGGAGAGACACACACGGGGCATGAGCGGGGGGTGGGCGGGAGGGATAGAGACACACGGGGCATGAGCGGGGGGTGGGCGGGAGGGATAGAGACACACGGGGCATGAGCGGGGGGTGGGCGGGAGGGATAGAGACACACGGGGCATGAGCAGGGGCTGGGCGGGAGGGATAGAGACACACGGGGCATGAGAGGGGGTGGGCGGAAGGGATAGAGACACACAGGGCATGAGCGGGGGTTGGGCGGGAGGGATAGAGACACACGGGGCATGAGCGGGGGGTGGGCGGGAGGGATAGAGACACACGGGCATTGAGCGGGAGGTGGGTGGGAGGGCTAGGGGCATGAGCGGGGGTGGGTGGGATTTGGGGCATGAGCGGGGGGTGGGCGGGAGGGATAGAGACATACGGGGCATGAGCAGGGGTGTGGGGGAGGGAGAGAAATACATGGGGCATGAGCGGAGGGTGGGCGAGAGGGATAGAGACACACGGGGCATGAGCGGAGGGTGGGCGAGAGGGATAGAGACACACGGGGCATGAGTGGGGGTGGGTGGGAGGGATAGAGACACACGGGGCATGAGCGGGGGGTGGGTGGGAGGGATAGAGACACATGAGCATGAGCGGGGGTGGGTGGGAGGGTAGAAACACACAGGGCATGAGCGGGGGGTGGGTGGGAGGGGAGAGACAAACGGGGCATAAGCGGGGGGTGGGTGGGAGGGGAGAGACAAACGGGGCATGAGCGGGGGGTGGGTGGGAGGGATAGAGACACACGGGGCATGAACGGGGGGTGGGCGGGAGGGATAGAGACACACAGGGCATGAGCAGGGGCTGGGCGGGAGCTGGGCGGTAGGGATAGAGACACACGGGGCATGAGCGGGGGGTGGGCGGAAGGGATAGAGACACACAGGGCATGAGCGGGGGTTGGGCGGGAGGGATAGAGACACACGGGGCATGAGCGGGGGGTGGGCGGGAGGGATAGAGACACACGGGGCATGAGCGGGAGGTGAGTGGGAGGGCTAGGGGCATGAGCGGGGGTGGGTGGGATTTGGGGCATGAGCGGGTGGTGGGCGGGAGGGATAGAGACATACGGGGCGTGAGCGGGGGTGGGGGGGAGGGAGAGACACACATGGGGCATGAGCGGATGGTGGCCGAGAGGGATAGAGACACACGGGCCATGAGCGGGGGGTGGGCGGGAGGGATAGATACACACGGGGCATGAGTGGGGGGTGGGCGGGAGGGATGGATACACATGGGGCATGAGTGGGGGGTGGGCGGGAGGGATAGAGACACATGGGGCGTGAGCGGGGGGTGGGCGGGGAGTGGATAGAGACACACAGGGCATGAGCAGGGGGAGAGTGGGTGTGATAGAGACACACGGGGCGTGAGCGGGGCGTGGGTGGGAGGGATAGGGGCATGAGCTAGGTTGGGCAGGAGGGATAGAGACACACGGGGCATGAGGGTGGGTGGGGGAGAGGGGAGGGACACATGGGGCATTAGCGGGGGGTGGGTGGGAGGGATAGAGAAACACAGGGCATGAGTGGGGGTGGGTGGGAGGGATAGAGACACACGGGGCATGAGCGGGGGGTGGGTGGGAGGGATAAAGATACACGGGGCATGAGCGGGGATGGGTGGGAGGGGAGAGACACACGGGGCATGAGCGGGGGGTGGGTGGGAGGGGAGAGAGAAACGGGGCATAAGCGGGGGGTGGGTGGGAGGGGAGAGACAAATGGGGCATGAGCGGGGGGTGGGCGGGAGGGATAGAGACACACGGGGGATGAGCGGGGGGTGGGCGGGAGGGATAGAGACACACGGGGCATGAGCAGGGGCTGGGCGGGAGCTGGGCGGTAGGGATAGAGACACACGGGGCATGAGCGGGGGGTGGGCGGAAGGGATAGAGACACACAGGGCATGAGCGGGGGTTGGGTGGGAGGGATAGAGACACACGGGGCATGAGCGGGGGGTGGGCGGGAGGGTAGAGACACACGGGGCATGAGCAGGAGGTGGGTGGGAGGGCTAGGGGCATGAGCGGGGGTGAGTGGGATTTGGGGCATGAGCGGGTGGTGGGCGGGAGGGATAGAGACATACGGGGCATGAGCGGGGGGGAGGGAGAGACACACATGGGGCATAAGCGGAGGGTGGGCGAGAGGGATAGAGACACATGGGCCATGAGCGGGGGGTGGGCGGGAGGGATAGAGACACACGGGGCATGAGCGGGGGGTGGGCGGGAGGCATAGAGACAGACGGGGCATGAGCAGGGGCTGGGCGGGAGCTGGGCGGGAGGGATAGAGACACACGGGGCATGAGCGGGGGGTGGGGGCAGGGGAGAGACACACGGGGCATGAGCGGGGGGTGGGTGTGAGGGATAGAGACACATGGGGCATGAGCGGTGGGTGGGCGGGAGTGGATAGAGACACACAGGGCATGAGCAGGGGGAGGGTGGGTGTGATAGAGACACACGGGGCATGAGCGGGGCGTGGGTGGGAGGGATAGGGGCATGAGCTAGGTTGGGCTGGAGGGATAGAGACACACGGGGCATGAGGGAGGGTGGGGGAGAGGGGAGGGACACACGGGGCATTAGCGGGGGGTGGGTGGGAGGGATAGAGACACACAGGGCATGAGTGGGGGTGGGTGGGAGGGATAGAGACACACGGGGCATGAGCGGGGGGTGGGTGGGAGGGATAGAGACACACGGGGCATGAGCGGGGGTGGGTGGGAGGGGAGAGACACACGGGGCATGAGCGGGGGGTGGGTGGGAGGGGGGAGACAAATGGGGCATGAGCGGGGGGTGGGCGGGAGGGATATAGACGCACGGGGCATGAGCGGGGAGTGAGCGGGGAGTGGGCGGGAGGGATAGAGACACACGAGGCATGAGCAGGGGCTGGGCGGGAGCTGGGCGGGAGGGATAGAGACACACGGGTCATGAGCGGGGGGTGGGCGGAAGGGATAGAGACACACAGGGCATGAGCGGGGGTTGGGCAGGAGGGATAGAGACACACGGGGCATGAGCGGGGGGTGGGCGGGAGGGATAGAGACACACGGGGCATGAGCGGGAGGTGGGTGGGAGGGCTAGGGGCATGAGCGGGGGTGGGTGGGATTTGGGGCATGAGCGGGTGGTGGGTGGGAGGGATAGAGACATACGGGGCATGAGCGGGGGTGGGGGGGAGGGAGAGACACACATGGGGCATGAGCGGAGTGTGGGCGAGAGGGATAGAGACACACGGGGCATGAGCGGGGGGTGGGCGGGAGGGATAGAGACACACGGGGCATGAGCGGGGGGTGGGCGGGAGGGATAGAGACACAAGGGGCATGAGCAGGGGCTGGGCGGGAGCTGGGCGGGAGGGATAGAGACACACGGGGCATGAGCGAGGGTTGGGCGGAAGGAATAGAGACACACAGGGCATGAGCAGGGGTTGGGCGGGAGGGATAGAGACACACGGGGCATGAGCGGGGGTGGGCGGGAGGGATAGAGACACACGGGGCATGAGCGGGAGGTGGGTGGGAGGGCTAGGGGCATGAGCGGGGGTGGGTGGGATTTGGGGCATGAGCGGGGGGTGGGCGGGAGGGATAGAGACATACGGGGCATGAGCGGGGGTGGGGGGGAGGGAGAGGCACACATGGGGCATGAGCGAGGGGCGGGTGGGAGGTCTAGAGACACACGGGGCATGAGCGGGGGGTGGGTGGGAGGGATATAGACACACGAGGCATGAGCGGGGGGTGGGTGGGAGGGATAGAGAGACACGGGGCATGAGCGGGGGGTGGGTGGGAGGGATAGAGACACATGGGGCATGAGCGGGGGATGGGTGGGAGTGATAGCGACACACGGGACATGAGCGGCGGGTGGGAGGGTGGGATAGAGACACATGGGGCATGAGCAGGGGGTGGGGGCAGGGGAGAGACACACGGGGCATGAGCGGGGGTGGGTGGGAGGGATAGAAACACATGGGGCATGAGCGGGGGGTGGGCGGGAGTGGATAGAGACACACAGGGCATGAGCAGGGGGTGGGTGGGTGTGATAGAGACACACGGGGCGTGAGCAGGGGGTGGGTGGGAGGGATAGGGGCATGAGCTAGGTTGGGCAGGAGGGATAGAGACACACGGGGCATGAGGGAGGGTGGGTGAGAGGGGAGAGACACACGGGGCATTAGTGGGGGGTGGGTGGGAGGGATAGAGACACACGGGGCATGCGTGGGGGTGGGTGGGAGGGATAGAGACACACGGGGCATGAGTGGGGGGTGGGTGGGAGGGATAGAGGCACACGGGGCATGAGCGGGGGTGGGTGGGAGGGGAGAGACACACGGGGCATGAGCGGGGGGTGGGTGGGAGGGGAGAGACAAACGGGGCATAAGCAGGGGGTGGGTGGGAGGGGAGAGACAAACGGGGCATGAGCAGGGGTGGGCGGGAGGGATAGAGACAAACGGGGCATGAGCGGGGGGTGGGCGGGAGGGATAGAGACACACGGGGCATGAGCTGGGGCTGGGCGGGAGGGATAGAGACACACGGGGCATGAGCGGGGGGTGGGCGGAAGGGATAGAGACACACAGGGCATGAGCGGGGGTTGAGCAGGAGGGATAGAGACACACGGGGCATGAGCGGGGGGTGGGCGGGAGGGATAGAGACACACGGGGCATGAGCGGGAGGTGGGTGGGAGAGCTAGGGGCATGAGCGGGGGTGAGTGGGATTTGGGGCATGAGCGGGGGTGGGCGGGAGGGATAGAGACATATGGGGCATGAGCAGGGGGGAGGGAGAGACACACATGGGGCATGAGCGGAGGGTGGGCGAGAGGGATAGAGACACACGGGGCATGAGCGGGGGGTGGGGGAGAGGGATAGAGACACACGGGGCATGAGCGGGGGGCGGGTGGGAGATCTAGAGACACACGGGGCATGAGCGGGGGGTGGGTGGGAGGGATAGAGACACACGAGGCATGAGCGGGGGGTGGGTGGGATGGATAGAGGCACACAGGGCATGAGCGGGGGGTGGGTGGGAGGAATAGAGACACATGGTGCATGAGCGGGTTATGGGTGGGAGGGATAGAGACACACGGGGCATGAGCGGGGGGTGGGTGGGAGGGATAGAGACACATGGGGCATGAGCAGGCGGTGGGGGCAGGGGAGAGACACACGGGGCATGAGCGAGGGGTGGGTGGGAGGGATAGAGACACATGGGGCATGAGCGGGGGTGGGCGGGAGGGATAAAGACACACGGGGCATGAGCGGGGGGTGGGTGGGAGGGATAGGGGCATGAGCTAGGTTGGGCAGGAGGGATAGAGACACACGGGGCATGAGGGAGGGTGGGGGAGAGGGGAGAGACACACGGGGCATTAGCGGGGGGTAGGTGGGAGGGATAGAGACATACGGGGCATGAGTGGGGGTGGGTGGGAGGGATAAAGACACACGGGGCATGAGCGGGTGGTGGGTGGGAGGGCTAGAGACACACGGGGCATGAGCGGGGATGGGTGGGAGGGGAGAGACACACGGGGCATGAGCGGGGGGTGGGTGGGAGGGGAGAGACAAACGGGGCATAAGCGGGGGGTGGGTGGGAGGGGAGAGACAAATGGGGCATGAGCGGGGGATGGGCGGGAGGGATAGAGACACACGGGGCATGAGCGGGGGGTGGGCGGGAGGGATAGAGACACACGGGGCATGAGCAGGGGCTGGGCGGGAGCTGGGCGGTAGGGATAGAGACACACGGGGCATGAGCGGGGGGTGGGCGGAAGGGATAGAGACACACAGGGCATGAGCGGGGGTTGGGTGGGAGGGATAGAGACACACGGGGCATGAGCGGGGGGTGGGCGGGAGGGATAGAGACACACGGGGCATGAGCGGGAGGTGGGTGGGAGGGCTAGGGGCATGAGCGGGGGTGGGTGGGATTTGGGGCATGAGCGGGTGGTGGGCGGGAGGGATAGAGACATACGGGGCATGAGCGGGGGGAGGGAGAGACACACATGGGGCATGAGCGGAGGGTGGGCGAGAGGGATAGAGACACACGGGCCATGAGCGGGGGGTGGGCGGGAGGGATAGAGACACACGGGGCATGAGCGGGGGGTGGGCAGGAGGCATAGAGACAGACGGGGCATGAGCAGGGGCTGGGCGGGAGCTGGGCGGGAGGGATAGAGACACACGGGGCATGAGCGGGGGGTGGGGGCAGGGGAGAGACACACGGGGCATGAGCGGGGGGTGGGTGTGAGGGATAGAGACACATGGGGCATGAGTGGGGGGTAGGCGGGAGTGGATAGAGACACACAGGGCATGAGCAGGGGGAGGGTGGGTGTGATAGAGACACACGGGGCGTGAGCGGGGTGTGGGTGGGAGGGATAGGGGCATGAGCTAGGTTGGGCTGGAGGGATAGAGACACACGGGGCATGAGGGAGGGTGGGGGAGAGGGGAGGGACACACGGGGCATTAGCGGGGGGTGGGTGGGAGGGATAGAGACACACAGGGCATGAGTGGGGGTGGGTCGGAGGGATAGAGACACACGGGGCATGAGCGGGGGGTGGGTGGGAGGGATAGAGACACACGGGGCATGAGCGGGGGTGGGTGGGAGGGGAGAGACACACGGGGCATGAGCGGGGGGTGGGTGGGAGGGGAGAGACAAACGGGGCATAAGCGGGGGGTGGGTGGGAGGGGGGAGACAAATGGGGCATGAGCGGGGGGTGGGCGGGAGGGATATAGACGCACGGGGCATGAGCGGGGAGTGGGCGGGAGGGATAGAGACACACGAGGCATGAGCAGGGGCTGGGCGGGAGCTGGGCGGGAGGGATAGAGACACACAGGTCATGAGCGGGGGGTGGGCGGAAGGGATAGAGACACACATGGCATGAGCGGGGGTTGGGCAGGAGGGATAGAGACACACGGGGCATGAGCGGGGGGTGGGCGGGAGGGATAGAGACACACGGGGCATGAGCGGGAGGTGGGTGGGAGGGCTAGGGGCATGAGCGGGGGTGGGTGGGATTTGGGGCATGAGCGGGGGGTGGGCGGGAGGGATAGAGACATATGGGGCATGAGCGGGGGTGGGGAGGAGGGAGAGGCACACATGGGGCATGAGCGAGGGGCGGGTGGGAGGTCTAGAGACACACGGGGCATGAGCGGGGGGTGGGTGGGAGGGATATAGACACACGAGGCATGAGCGGGGGGTGGGTGGGAGGGATAGAGAGACACGGGGCATGAGCGGGGGGTGGGTGGGAGGGATAGAGACACATGGGGCATGAGCGGGGGATGGGTGGGAGTGATAGCGACACACGGGACATGAGCGGCGGGTGGGAGGGTGGGATAGAGACACATGGGGCATGAGCAGGGGGTGGGGGCAGGGGAGAGACACACGGGGCATGAGCGGGGGTGGGTGGGAGGGATAGAAACACATGGGGCATGAGCGGGGGGTGGGCGGGAGTGGATAGAGACACACAGGGCATGAGCAGGGGGTGGGTGGGTGTGATAGAGACACACGGGGCGTGAGCAGGGGGTGGGTGGGAGGGATAGGGGCATGAGCTAGGTTGGGCAGGAGGGATAGAGACACACGGGGCATGAGGGAGGGTGGGTGAGAGGGGAGAGACACACGGGGCATTAGTGGGGGGTGGGTGGGAGGGATAGAGACACACGGGGCATGCGTGGGGGTGGGTGGGAGGGATAGAGACACACGGGGCATGAGTGGGGGTGGGTGGGAGGGGAGAGACACACGGGGCATGAGCGGGGGGTGGGTGGGAGGGGAGAGACAAACGGGGCATAAGCGGGGGGTGGGTGGGAGGGGGGAGACAAATGGGGCATGAGCGGGGGGTGGGCGGGAGGGATATAGACGCACGGGGCATGAGCGGGGAGTGGGCGGGAGGGATAGAGACACACGAGGCATGAGCAGGGGCTGGGCGGGAGCTGGGCGGGAGGGATAGAGACACACAGGTCATGAGCGGGGGGTGGGCGGAAGGGATAGAGACACACATGGCATGAGCGGGGGTTGGGCAGGAGGGATAGAGACACACGGGGCATGAGCGGGGGGTGGGCGGGAGGGATAGAGACACACGGGGCATGAGCGGGAGGTGGGTGGGAGGGCTAGGGGCATGAGCGGGGGTGGGTGGGATTTGGGGCATGAGCGGGGGGTGGGCGGGAGGGATAGAGACATATGGGGCATGAGCGGGGGTGGGGAGGAGGGAGAGGCACACATGGGGCATGAGCGAGGGGCGGGTGGGAGGTCTAGAGACACACGGGGCATGAGCGGGGGGTGGGTGGGAGGGATATAGACACACGAGGCATGAGCGGGGGGTGGGTGGGAGGGATAGAGAGACACGGGGCATGAGCGGGGGGTGGGTGGGAGGGATAGAGACACATGGGGCATGAGCGGGGGATGGGTGGGAGTGATAGCGACACACGGGACATGAGCGGCGGGTGGGAGGGTGGGATAGAGACACATGGGGCATGAGCAGGGGGTGGGGGCAGGGGAGAGACACACGGGGCATGAGCGGGGGTGGGTGGGAGGGATAGAAACACATGGGGCATGAGCGGGGGGTGGGCGGGAGTGGATAGAGACACACAGGGCATGAGCAGGGGGTGGGTGGGTGTGATAGAGACACACGGGGCGTGAGCAGGGGGTGGGTGGGAGGGATAGGGGCATGAGCTAGGTTGGGCAGGAGGGATAGAGACACACGGGGCATGAGGGAGGGTGGGTGAGAGGGGAGAGACACACGGGGCATTAGTGGGGGGTGGGTGGGAGGGATAGAGACACACGGGGCATGCGTGGGGGTGGGTGGGAGGGATAGAGACACACGGGGCATGAGTGGGGGGTGGGTGGGAGGGATAGAGGCACACGGGGCATGAGCGGGGGTGGGTGGGAGGGGAGAGACACACGGGGCATGAGCGGGGGGTGGGTGGGAGGGGAGAGACAAACGGGGCATAAGCAGGGGGTGGGTGGGAGGGGAGAGACAAACGGGGCATGAGCAGGGGTGGGCGGGAGGGATAGAGACAAACGGGGCATGAGCGGGGGGTGGGCGGGAGGGATAGAGACACACGGGGCATGAGCTGGGGCTGGGCGGGAGGGATAGAGACACACGGGGCATGAGCGGGGGGTGGGCGGAAGGGATAGAGACACACAGGGCATGAGCGGGGGTTGAGCAGGAGGGATAGAGACACACGGGGCATGAGCGGGGGGTGGGCGGGAGGGATAGAGACACACGGGGCATGAGCGGGAGGTGGGTGGGAGAGCTAGGGGCATGAGCGGGGGTGAGTGGGATTTGGGGCATGAGCGGGGGTGGGCGGGAGGGATAGAGACATATGGGGCATGAGCAGGGGGGAGGGAGAGACACACATGGGGCATGAGCGGAGGGTGGGCGAGAGGGATAGAGACACACGGGGCATGAGCGGGGGGCGGGTGGGAGATCTAGAGACACACGGGGCATGAGCGGGGGGTGGGTGGGAGGGATAGAGACACACGAGGCATGAGCGGGGGGTGGGTGGGATGGATAGAGGCACACAGGGCATGAGCGGGGGGTGGGTGGGAGGAATAGAGACACATGGTGCATGAGCGGGTTATGGGTGGGAGGGATAGAGACACACGGGGCATGAGCGGGGGGTGGGTGGGAGGGATAGAGATACATGGGGCATGAGCAGGCGGTGGGGGCAGGGGAGAGACACACGGGGCATGAGCGAGGGGTGGGTGGGAGGGATAGAGACACATGGGGCATGAGCGGGGGTGGGCGGGAGGGATAAAGACACACGGGGCATGAGCGGGGGGTGGGTGGGAGGGATAGGGGCATGAGCTAGGTTGGGCAGGAGGGATAGAGACACACGGGGCATGAGGGAGGGTGGGGGAGAGGGGAGAGACACACGGGGCATTAGCGGGGGGTAGGTGGGAGGGATAGAGACATACGGGGCATGAGTGGGGGTGGGTGGGAGGGATAAAGACACACGGGGCATGAGCGGGTGGTGGGTGGGAGGGCTAGAGACACACGGGGCATGAGCGGGGATGGGTGGGAGGGGAGAGACACACGGGGCATGAGCGGGGGGTGGGTGGGAGGGGAGAGACAAACGGGGCATAAGCGGGGGGTGGGTGGGAGGGGAGAGACAAATGGGGCATGAGCGGGGGATGGGCGGGAGGGATAGAGACACACGGGGCATGAGCGGGGGGTGGGCGGGAGGGATAGAGACACACGGGGCATGAGCAGGGGCTGGGCGGGAGCTGGGCGGTAGGGATAGAGACACACGGGGCATGAGCGGGGGGTGGGCGGAAGGGATAGAGACACACAGGGCATGAGCGGGGGTTGGGTGGGAGGGATAGAGACACACGGGGCATGAGCGGGGGGTGGGCGGGAGGGATAGAGACACACGGGGCATGAGCGGGAGGTGGGTGGGAGGGCTAGGGGCATGAGCGGGGGTGGGTGGGATTTGGGGCATGAGCGGGTGGTGGGCGGGAGGGATAGAGACATACGGGGCATGAGCGGGGGGAGGGAGAGACACACATGGGGCATGAGCGGAGGGTGGGCGAGAGGGATAGAGACACACGGGCCATGAGCGGGGGGTGGGCGGGAGGGATAGAGACACACGGGGCATGAGCGGGGGGTGGGCGGGAGGCATAGAGACAGACGGGGCATGAGCAGGGGCTGGGCGGGAGCTGGGCGGGAGGGATAGAGACACACGGGGCATGAGCGGGGGGTGGGGGCAGGGGAGAGACACACGGGGCATGAGCGGGGGGTGGGTGTGAGGGATAGAGACACATGGGGCATGAGTGGGGGGTAGGCGGGAGTGGATAGAGACACACAGGGCATGAGCAGGGGGAGGGTGGGTGTGATAGAGACACACGGGGCGTGAGCGGGGTGTGGGTGGGAGGGATAGGGGCATGAGCTAGGTTGGGCTGGAGGGATAGAGACACACGGGGCATGAGGGAGGGTGGGGGAGAGGGGAGGGACACACGGGGCATTAGCGGGGGGTGGGTGGGAGGGATAGAGACACACAGGGCATGAGTGGGGGTGGGTGGGAGGGATAGAGACACACGGGGCATGAGCGGGGGGTGGGTGGGAGGGATAGAGACACACGGGGCATGAGCGGGGGTGGGTGGGAGGGGAGAGACACACGGGGCATGAGCGGGGGGTGGGTGGGAGGGGAGAGACAAACGGGGCATAAGCGGGGGGTGGGTGGGAGGGGGGAGACAAATGGGGCATGAGCGGGGGGTGGGCGGGAGGGATATAGACGCACGGGGCATGAGCGGGGAGTGGGCGGGAGGGATAGAGACACACGAGGCATGAGCAGGGGCTGGGCGGGAGCTGGGCGGGAGGGATAGAGACACACAGGTCATGAGCGGGGGGTGGGCGGAAGGGATAGAGACACACATGGCATGAGCGGGGGTTGGGCAGGAGGGATAGAGACACACGGGGCATGAGCGGGGGGTGGGCGGGAGGGATAGAGACACACGGGGCATGAGCGGGAGGTGGGTGGGAGGGCTAGGGGCATGAGCGGGGGTGGGTGGGATTTGGGGCATGAGCGGGTGGTGGGTGGGAGGGATAGAGACATACGGGGCATGAGCGGGGGTGGGGGGGAGTGAGAGACACACATGGGGCATGAACGGAGGGTGGGCGAGAGGGATAGAGACACACGGGGCATGAGCGGGGGGTGGGCGGGAGGGATAGAGACACACGGGGCATGAGCGGGGGGTGGGCGGGAGGGATAGAGACACAAGGGGCATGAGCAGGGGCTGGGCGGGAGCTGGGCGGGAGGGATAGAGACACACGGGGCATGAGCGGGGGTTGGGCGGAAGGGATAGAGACACACAGGGCATGAGCAGGGGTTGGGCGGGAGGGATAGAGACACACGGGGCATGAGCGGGGGTGGGCGGGAGGGATAGAGACACACGGGGCATGAGCGGGAGGTGGGTGGGAGGGCTAGGGGCATGAGCGGGGGTGGGTGGGATTTGGGGCATGAGCGGGGGGTGGGCGGGAGGGATAGAGACATACGGGGCATGAGCGGGGGTGGGGGGGAGGGAGAGACACACATGGGGCATGAGCGGGGGGCGGGTGGGAGGTCTAGAGACACACGGGGCATGAGCGGGGGGTGGGTGGGAGGGATATAGACACACGAGGCATGAGCGGGGGGTGGGTGGGAGGGATAGAGAGACACGGGGCATGAGCGGGGGGTGGGTGTGAGGGATAGAGACACATGGGGCATGAGCGGGGGATGGGTGGGAGGGATAGCGACACACGGGACATGAGCGGCGGGTGGGAGGGAGGGATAGAGACACATGGGGCATGAGCAGGGGGTGGGGGCAGGGGAGAGACACACGGGGCATGAGCGGGGGTGGGTGGGAGGGATAGAAACACATGGGGCATGAGCGGGGGGTGGGCGGGAGTGGATAGAGACACACAGGGCATGAGCAGGGGGTGGGTGGGTGTGATAGAGACACACGGGGCGTGAGCAGGGGGTGGGTGGGAGGGATAGGGGCATGAGCTAGGTTGGGCAGGAGCGATAGAGACACACGGGGCATGAGGGAGGGTGGGGGAGAGGGGAGAGACACACGGGGCATTAGTGGGGGGTGGGTGGGAGGGATAGAGACACATGGGGCATGCGTGGGGGTGGGTGGGAGGGATAGAGACACACGGGGCACGAGTGGGGGGTGGGTGGGAGGGATAGAGGCACACGGGGCATGAGCGGGGGTGGGTGGGAGGGGAGAGACACACGGGGCATGAGCGGGGGGTGGGTGGGAGGGGAGAGACAAACGGGGCATAAGCAGGGGGTGGGTGGGAGGGGAGAGACAAACGGGGCATGAGCGGGGGTGGGCGGGAGGGATAGAGACAAACGGGGCATGAGAGGGGGGTGGGCGGGAGGGATAGAGACACACGGGGCATGAGCTGGGGCTGGGCGGGAGGGATAGAGACACACGGGGCATGAGCGGGGGGTGGGCGGAAGGGATAGAGACACACAGGGCATGAGCAGGGGTTGAGCAGGAGGGATAGAGACACACGGGGCATGAGCGGGGGGTGGGCGGGAGGGATAGAGACACACGGGGCATGAGCGGGAGGTGGGTGGGAGAGCTAGGGGCATGAGCGGGGGTGGGTGGGATTTGGGGCATGAGCGGGGGTGGGCGGGAGGGATAGAGACATATGGGGCATGAGCAGGGGGGAGGGAGAGACACACATGGGGCATGAGCGGAGGGTGGGCGAGAGGGATAGAGACACACGGGGCATGAGCGGGGGGTGGGGGAGAGGGATAGAGACACACGGGGCATGAGCGGGGGGCGGGTGGGAGATCTAGAGACACACGGGGCATGAGCGGGGGGTGGGTGGGAGGGATAGAGACACACGAGGCATGAGCGGGGGGTGGGTGGGATGGATAGAGGCACACAGGGCATGAGCGGGGGGTGGGTGGGAGGAATAGAGACACATGGTGCATGAGCGGGTTATGGGTGGGAGGGATAGAGACACACGGGGCATGAGCGGGGGGTGGGTGGGAGGGATAGAGACACATGGGGCATGAGCAGGCGGTGGGGGCAGGGGAGAGACACACGGGGCATGAGCGGGGGTTGGGTGGGAGGGATAGAGACACATGGGGCATGAGCGGGGATGGGCGGGAGGGATAAAGACACACGGGGAATGAGCGGGGGGTGGGTGGGAGGGATAGGGGCATGAGCTAGGTTGGGCAGGAGGGATAGAGACACACGGGGCATGAGGGAGGGTGGGGGAGAGGGGAGAGACACACGGGGCGTTAGCGGGGGGTAGGTGGGAGGGATAGAGACATACGGGGCATGAGTGGGGGTGGGTGGGAGGGATAAAGACACACGGGGCATGAGCGGGGGGTGGGTGGGAGTATTAGAGACACACGGGGCATGAGCGGGGGTGGGTGGGAGGGGAGAGACACACGGGGCATGAGCGGGGGGTAGGTGGGAGGTGAGAGACAAATGGGGCATAAGCGAGGGGTGGGTGGGAGGGGAGAGACAAACGGGGCATGAGCGGGGGGTTGGTGGGAGGGAAGAGACAAACGGGGCATGAGCGGGGGGTGGGTGCCGAGGGGACGAGACACGCGGGGGGTGGGTGGGAGGGGATGAGACACGGGGCATGAGCAGGGGGTGGGAGGGAGGGGAGAGACACACGGGGCATGAGCAGGGGGTGGGTGGGAGGGATAGAGACACATGGGGCATGAGCGGGGATGGGCGGGAGGGATGAAGACACACGGGGAATGAGCGGGGGGTGGGTGGGAGGGATAGGGGCATGAGCTAGGTTGGGCAGGAGGGATAGAGACACACGGGGCATGAGGGAGGGTGGGGGAGAGGGGAGAGACACACGGGGCGTTAGCGGGGGGTAGGTGGGAGGGATAGAGACATACGGGGCATGAGTGGGGGTGGGTGGGAGGGATAAAGACACACGGGGCATGAGCGGTGGGTGGGTGGGAGTATTAGAGACACACGGGGCATGAGCGGGGGTGGGTGGGAGGGGAGAGACACACGGGGCATGAGCGGGGGGTAGGTGGGAGGTGAGAGACAAATGGGGCATAAGCGAGGGGTGGGTGGGAGGGGAGAGACAAACGGGGCATGAGCGGGGGGTTGGTGGGAGGGAAGAGACAAACGGGGCATGAGCGGGGGGTGGGTGCCGAGGGGACGAGACACGCGGGGGGTGGGTGGGAGGGGATGAGACACGGGGCATGAGCAGGGGGTGGGAGGGAGGGGAGAGACACACGGGGCATGAGCAGGGGGTGGGTGGGAGGGTAGAGACACACGGGGCATGAGCAGGGGGTGGGTGGGAGGGGAGAGACACACAGGGCATGAGCGGGGGGTGGGTGGGAGGGCTAGAGACCCACGGGGCATGAGCGGCGGTGGGTGGGAGGGCTAGAGACACACAGGGCATGAGCGGGGGTGGGTGGGAGGGCTAGAGACACACGGGGCTTGAACGCGGGGTGGGCGGGAGGGAGAGAGACACACGGGTTGTGAGCGGGGGTTGGCGGGAGGGAGAGAGACACACAGGGCATGAGTGAGGGTCTGGGGGAGGGCGAGAGACACACGGGGCGTGAGCGACGGTGGGGCGGGTGAGAGAGACACACGGGGCATGAGCCGGGGTGGGGGGGAGGGAAAGAGACACACGAGGCATGAGCGGGGGGTGGGTGGCTGGGCTAGAGACACACGGGGCATGAGTGGGGGGGTCGGAGAGAGACACATGAGGCATGAGCGTGTGGTGGGGCGGAGGGAAAGAGACACACAAGGCATGAGCGGGGGGTGGGTGGGAGGGCTAGAGAGACACGGGGCATGAGTAGGGGGTGAGGGGAGAGACACACGGGGCATGAGCAGGGGGTGGGGGGAGGGAGAGAGACACACACAGGGCATGAGGGGGGATGGGCGGGAGGGCTAGAGACACATGGGGCATGAGCGGGGGGTGGGTGGGAGGGATAGAGACACACAGGGCATGAGTAGGGGTGGGGGGAGAGACACACGGGGCATGAGCAGGGGGTAGGGGGGAGGGAGAGACTCACGGGCATGAGCTGGGGGTGGGCGGGAGGGATAGAGACACATGAGGCATGATCGGATGGTGGGCGGGAGGATTAGAGACACACGTGGCATGAGCGGCGGGCGGGAGGGTGGGATAGAGACACACGGGGCATGAGCGGGGGTGAGGGGGAGGGATAGAGACACACGGGGCGTGAGCGGGGGTGGGGGTGAGGGAGAGAGACACACGGGGCATGAGCCGGGGTGGGGGGGAGGGAAAGAGACACACGAGGCATGAGTGGGGGGTGGGTGGGAGGGCTAGAGACACACGGGGCATGAGTGGGGGGGGGTCGGAGAGAGACACATGAGGCATGAGCGTGGGGTGGGGCGGAGGGAAAGAGACACACAAGGCATGAGCTGGGGGTGGGTGGGAGGGCTAGAGAGACACGGGGCATGAGTAGGGGGTGAGGGGAGAGACACACGGGGCATGAGCAGGGGGTGGGGGGAGGGAGAGAGACACACACAGGGCATGAGGGGGGATGGGCGTGAGGGCTAGAGACACATGGGGCATGAGCGGGGGGTGGGTGGGAGGGATAGAGACACACAGGGCATGAGTAGGGGTGAGGGGAGAGACACACGGGGCATGAGCAGGGGGTAGGGGGGAGGGAGAGACTCACGGGCATGAGCTGGGGGTGGGCGGGAGGGATAGAGACACATGAGGCATGATCGGATGGTGGGCGGGAGGATTAGAGACACACGGGGCATGAGCGGCGGGCGGGAGGGTGGGATAGAGACACACGGGGCATGAGCGGGGGTGAGGGGGAGGGATAGAGACACACAGGGCATGAGCGGGGGGTGGACGGGAGGGATAGAGACACATGGGGCATGAGCGGGGGCGGGCAGGAGGGATAGAGACACACGGGGCATGAGCGGGGGTGGGTGGGAGGGATAGAGACACATGGGGCATGAGCGGGGGGTGGGTGGGAGGGATAGAGACACACGGGGCATGAGCGGGGGGTGGGCAGGAGGGATAGAGACACACAGGGCATGAGCGGGGGGTGGGCGGGAGGGATAGAGACACACGGGGGATGGCTAGGGGCATGAGCGGGGGTTGCATGGGAGGGCTAGAGACACACGGGGCATGAGTAGGGCGTGAGGGGAGAGAAATACGGAGCATGAGCGGGGGGTGGGGGAGGGAGAGACTCACGGGGCATGAGCGGGGGGTGGGCGGGAGGGATAGAGACACACAGGGCATGAGCGGGGGGTGGGAGGGAGGGATAGAGACACACGTGGCATGAGCGGGGGGTGGGCGGGAGGGATAGAGACACACGGGGCATGAGCCGGGGTGGGGGGAGGGAAAGAGACACACGAGGCATGAGCGGGGGGTGGGTGGGAGGGCTAGAGACACACGGGGCATGAGTGGGGGGGGTCGGAGAGAGACACATGAGGCATGAGAGTGGGGTGGGGCGGAGGGAAAGAGACACACAAGGCATGAGCGGGGGGTGGGTGGGAGGGCTAGAGACACATGGGGCATGAGCGGGGGGTGGGTGGGAGGGATAGAGACACACAGGGCATGAGTAGGGGTGAGGGGAGAGACACACGGGGCATGAGCAGGGGGTAGGGGGAGGGAGAGACTCACGGGCATGAGCTGGGGGTGGGCGGGAGGGATAGAGACACATGAGGCATGATCGGATGGTGGGCGGGAGGATTAGAGACACACGGGGCATGAGCGGCGGGCGGGAGGGTGGGATAGAGACACACGGGGCATGAGCGGGGGTGAGGGGGAGGGATAGAGACACACAGGGCATGAGCTGGGGGTGGACGGGAGGGATAGAGACACATGGGGCATGAGCGGGGGCGGGCAGGAGGGATAGAGACACACGGGGCATGAGCGGGGGTGGGTGGGAGGGATAGAGACACATGGGGCATGAGCGGGGGGTGGGTGGGAGGGATAGAGACACACGGGGCATGAGCGGGGGGTGGGCGGGAGGGATAGAGACACACAGGGCATGAGCGGGGGGTGGCGGGAGGGATAGAGACACACGGGGGATGGCTAGGGGCATGAGCGGGGGTTGCATGGGAGGGCTAGAGACACACGGGGCATGAGTAGGGCGTGAGGGGAGAGACACACGGAGCATGAGCGGGGGGTGGGGGAGGGAGAGACTCACGGGGCATGTGCGGGGGGTGGGCGGGAGGGATAGAGACACACAGGGCATGAGCGGGGGGTGGGAGGGAGGGATAGAGACACACGTGGCATGAGCGGGGGGTGGGCGGGAGGGATAGAGACACACGGGGCATGAGCGGTGGTGGGGGGAGGGATAGAGACACACAGGGCATGAGCGGGGGATGGGCGGGAGGGATAGAGACACACGGGGCATGAGCGGGGGGTGGGCGGGAGGGACAGAGACACACGGGGCATGAGCGGGGGGTGGGTTGGAGGGCTAGGGGCATGAGCGGGCGGTCGGTGGGTGGGCTAGAGACAAACGGGGCATGAGTATGGGGTGAGGGGAGAGACACACGGGGCATGAGCAGCGGGTGAGGGGAGGGATAGACACACACGGGGCATGAGCGGGGGGTGAGCGGGAGGGGTAGAGAAACACAGGGCATGAGCGGGGGGTGGGTGGGAGGGATAGGGGCATGAGCAGGGGGTGAGCGGGAGGGAAAGACACACACGGGGCATGAGCGGGGGGTGGGCGGGAGGGATAGAGACACACATGGCATGAGCGATGGGTGGGTGGGATGGCTATGGGCATGAGCGGGGGGTGGGTGGGTCAGCTAGAGACACACGGGGCATGAGCAGGGGGTGGGGGGTAGGGAGAGACACACAACGGGGCATGAGCGGGGGGGTGGGCGGGAGGGATAGAGACACACGGGGCATGAGCGGGGGGTGGGCGGGAGGGATAGAGACACACGGGGCATGAGCGGGGGGTGGGTGGGAGGGATAGAGACACACGGGGCATGAGCGGGGCTGGGCGGGAGCTGGGCGGGAGAGATAGAGACACACGGGGCATGAGCGGGAGGTGGGCGGGAGGGATAGAGACACACGGGGCATGAGCGGGGGATGGGCGGGAGGGATAGAGACACACGGGGCATGAGCGGGGGTGGGGGGGGGATAGAGACACACGGGACATGAACGGGGGTGGGGGGAGGGATAGAGACACACGGGGCATGAGCGGGGGTGGGCGGGAGGGATAGAGACATGGGGCATGAGCGGGGGGTGGGCAGGAGGGATAGAGACACACGGGGCATGAGCGGCGGCTGGGCGGGAGCTGGGCGGGAGGGATAGAGACACACGGGGCATGAGCGGGGGGTGGGCGGGAGGGATAGAGACACACGGGGCATGAGCGGGGGTGGGGGGGAGGGAGAGACACACACGGGGCGTGAGCAGGGGGTGGGCGGGAGGGATAGAGACACACAGGGCATGAGCGAGGGGTGGGCTGGAGGGATAGAGATACACGGGGCATGAGCGAGGGGTGGGCGGGAGGTATAGAGACACACGGGGCGTGAACGGGGGGTGGGCGGTAGGGATAGAGACACATGGGGCATGAGCGGGAGGTGGGTGGAAGGGCTAGGGGCATGAGAGGGGGGTGGGTGGGATGGCTAGGGGCATGAGCGGGGGGTGGGCAGGAGGGATAGAGACATACGGGTCATGAGCGGGGGTGGGGGGAGGGAGAGACACACATGGGGCATGAGCGTAGGGTGGGCGGGAGGGATAGAGACACACGGGCATGAGCGGGGGTGGGTGGGAGGAATAGAGACACACAGGGCATGAGCGGGGGGTGGGTGGGAGGGATAGAGACAAACGGGGCATGAGCGGGAGGTGGGTGGGAGGGCTAGGGGCATGAGCGGGGGTGGGTGGTAGTTCTAGGGGCATGAGCGGGGGGTGGGGTGTAGGGAGAGACACACACGGGGCATGAGCGGGGGGTGGGCGGGAGTGAAAGAGACACACGGGGCATGAGCGGGGGGTGGGTGGGAGGGATAGAGACACACGGGGCATGAGCATGGGGTGGGTGGAGGGGAGAGACACACGGGGCATGAGCGGGGGGTGGGTGGGAGATATAGAGACACACAGAGCATGAGCGGGGGGTGGGCGGGAGGGGATAGAGACACACAGGGCATGAGCAGGGGGTGGGTGGGAGTGATAGAGACACACGGGGCGTGAGCGGGGGGTGGGTGGGAGGGATAGGGGTATGAGCTAGGTTGGGCGGGAGGGATAGAGACACACGGGGCATGAGGGAGGGTGGGGAGAGGGGAGAGACACACGGGGCATTAGCGGGGGTGGGTGGGAGGGATAGAGACACACGGGGCATGAGTGGGGGTGGGTGGGAGGGGAGAGACAAACGGGGCATAAGCGGGGGGTGGGTGGGAGGTCAGAGACAAACGGGGCATGAGCCGGGGGTTGGTGCGAGGGGAGAGACAAACGGGGCATGAGCGGGGGGTGGGTGCGGAGGGGATGAGACACGCGGGGGATGGGTGGGAGGGGAGAGACACGGGCATGAGCAGGGGGTGGGTGGGAGGTGAGAGACACATGGGGCGTGAGCGGGGGTATGTGGGAGGGAGAGAGACACACGGGGCATGAGTGGGGGAGTGGGGGAGGGAGAGAGACACACGAGGCGTGAGCGGGGGTGGGGGGATGGAGAGAGACACATGGGGCATGAGCCGGAGTGGGGGGGAGAGAGAGAGACACACGGGGCATGAGCGAGGGGTGGGGGGAGTGAGAGAGCCACACTAGGCATGAGTGGGGGGTGGGTGGGAGGGCTAGAGATACACGGGGCATGAGTGGGCGGTGGGGGGAGGGAGAGAGACACACGAGGCATGAGCGGGGGGTGGGGCAGAGGGAAAGAGACACACGAGGCATGAGCGGGGGGTGGGTGGGAGGGCTAGAGAGACACGGGGCATGAGTAGGGGGTGAGGGGAGAGACACACGGGGCATGAGCAGGGGGTGGGGGGAGGGAGAGAGACACACACGGGGCATGAGGGGGGATGGGTGGGAGGGCTAGAGACACAAACGGGTCATGAGCGGGGGGTGGGCGGGAGGGATAGATACACATGGGGCATGACGGGGGGTGGGTGGGAGGGATAGAGACACACAGGGCATGAGTAGGGGGTGAGGGGAGAGACACACGGGGCATGAGCAGGGGGTGGGGGAGAGGGAGAGACTCACGGGCATGAGCTGGGGGTGGGCGGGAGGGATAGAGACACACGAGCATGATCGGATGGTGGGTGGGAGGATTAGAGACAAACGGGGCATGAGCGGGGGTGGGAGGGAGGGATAGAGACACATGTGGCTTGAGCGGGTGGCAGGCAGGAGGGATAGAGACACACGGGGCATGAGCGGGGGTGGGTGGGAGAGTTAGAGACACATGGGGCATGAGCGCGGGGTGGGAGGTATAGAGACACACGGGGCATGAGCGGCGGGTGGGCGGGAGGGATAGAGACACACGGGGCATGAGCGGGGGTCGGTGGGAGTGATAGAGACACACAGGCATGAGCGGGGGGTGGGTGGGAGGGATGGAGACACACGGGGCATGAGCGGGGGGTGGGTGGGATGGCTAAGGGCATGAGCGGGGGTTGCATGGGAGGGATAGAGACACACGGGGCATGAGTAGGGCGTGAAGGGAGAGACACACGGGGCATGAGCAGGGGGTGGGGGAGGGAGAGACTCACGGGGCATGAGTGGGGGGTGGGCGGGAGGGATAGAGAAACACAGGGCATGAGCGGGGGGTGGGCGGGAGGGATAGAGACATACGGGGCATGAGCGGGGGGTGGGCGGGAGGGGGAGAGACACACGGGGCATGAGCGGGGGTGGGGGGGAGGGATAGAGACACACAGGGTATGAGCGGGGGTGGGCGGGAGGGATAGAGACACACGGGGCATGAGCGGGGGGTGGGCAGGAGGGATAGATACACACAGGGCATGAGCGGGGGTGGGTGGGAGGTCGGGATAGAGACACATGGGGCATGAGCGGGGGTGGGTGAAGGATAGAGACACACAGGGCATGAGCAGGGGTGGGCAGAGGGATAGAGACACACGGGGCATGAGCGGGGGTGGGTGGGAGAGCTAGGGGCATGAGCGAGGGGTTGATGGGGGGCTAGAGACACACGGGGCATGAGTAGGGCGTGAGGGGAGAGACACACGGGGCATGAGCAGGGGGTGGGGGAGGGAGAGACTCACGGGGCATGAGCGGGGGGTGGGCGGGAGGGATAGAGACACACAGGGCATGAGCTGGGGGTGGACGAGAGGGATAGAGACACACGGGGCATGAGCGGGGGGTGGGCAGGAGGGATAGAGACACACGGGGCATGAGCGGGGGTAGAGGGGAGGGATAGAGACACACGGGGCATGAGCGGGGGGTGGGCAGGAGGGATAGAGACACACGGGGCATGAGCAGGGGTGGGTGGAGGGATAGAGATACATGGGGCATGAGTGGGGGGTGGGTTGGAGGGATAGAGTCACACGGGGCATGAGCGGGGGTGGGCGGGAGGGACAGAGAAACACGGGGCATGAGCGGGGGTGGGTGGGAGGGCTAGGGGCATGAGCGGGGGGTCGGTGGGTGGGCTAGAGACAAACGGTGCATGAGTATGGGGTGAGGGGAGAGACACACGGGGCATGAGCAGCGGGTGAGGGGAGGGATAGACACACACGTGGCATGAGCGGGGGGTGGGTGGAGGGATAGAGACACAAGTGGCATGAGCGGGGGGTGGGTGGGAGGGATAGAGACAAACGGGGCATGAGCGGTGGGTGGGTGGGAGGGCTAGGGGCATGAGCGGGGGGTGGGCGGGATGGAGAGACACACAAGGGGCATGAGCGGGGGGTAGGCGGGAGGGATAGAGACACACAGGGCATGAGCGGGGGGTGGGTGGGAGGGCTAGGGGCATGAGCGGGGGGTGGGTGGGACAGCTAGAGACACACAGGGCATGAGCAGGGGATGGGGGTAGGGAGAGACACACACGGGGCATGAGCGGGGGGTGGGCGGGAGGGATAGAGACACACGGAGCATGAGCGGGGGGTGGGCGGGAGGGATAGAGACACATGGGTCATGAGCGGGGGGTGGGCGGGAGGGATAGAGACACACGGGGCATGAGCGGGGGCTGGGCAGGAGCTGGGCGGGAGGGATAGAGACACACGGGGCATGAGCGGGAGGTGGGCGGGAGGGATAGAGACACACGGGGCATGAGCGGGGGGTGGGCGGGAGGGATAGAGACACACGGGGCAGGAGCGGGGGGTGGGCGGGAGGGATAGAGACACACGGGCCATGAGCGGGGGTGGGGGGAGGGATAGAGACACACGGGACATGAGCGGGGGTGGGGGGGGATAGAGACACACGGGGCATGAGCGGGGGGTGGGCAGGAGTTTTAGAGACACACGGGGCATGAGCGGGGGTGGGCAGGAGGGATAGAGACACACGGGGCATGAGCGGGGGTGGGTGGGAGGGATAGAGACACACAGGGCTTGAGCGGGGGTGGGTGGGAGGGATAGAGACAAACGGGGCATGAGCGGGGGGTGGGTGGCAGGGCTAGGGGCATGAGCTGGGGGTGGGCGGGAGGGATAGAGACACACAGGGCATGAGCGGGAGGTGGGCGGGACGGATAGAGACACACAGGGCATGAGCGGGGGGTGGGCGGGAGGGATAGAGACACACGGGGCATGATCGGGGGGTGGGCGGGAGGGATAGAGACACACGGGGCATGAGCGGGGGTGGGGGGGAGGGATAGAGACACACGGGACATGAGCGGGGGTGGGGTGGAGGGATAGAGACACACGGGTCATGAGCGGGGGGTGGGCGGGAGGGATAGAGACACACGGGGCATGAGCGGGGGCTGGGCGGGAGCTGGTCGGGAGGGATAGAGACACACGGGGCATGAGCGGGGGTGGGCGGGAGGGATAGAGACACACGGGGCATGAGCGGGGGTGGAGGGGAGGGAGAGACACACACGGGGCATGAGCGGGGGGTGGGCGAGGGATAGAGACACACAGGGCATGAGCGGTGGGTGGGCGGGAGGGATAGAGATACACGGGGCATGAGCGAGGGGTGGACGGGAGGGATAGAGACACACGGGGCATGAGCGTGGGGTGGGCGGGAGGGATAGAGACACACGGGGCAGGAGCGGGAGGTGGGTGGGAGGGCTAGGGGCATGAGCGGGGGGTGGGTGGGATGGCTAGGGGCATGAGCAGTGGGTGTGCGGGAGGGATAGAGACATACGGGGCATGAGCGGGGGTGGGGGGAGGGAGAGACACGCATGGGGCATGAGCGGAGGGTGGGCGGGAGGGATAGAGACACACGGGGCATGAGCGGAGGGTGGCCGGGAGGGATAGAGACACACGGGGCATGAGCGGGGGGTGGGAGGGATAGAGACACACAGGGCATGAGAGGGGGGTGGGTGGGAGGGATAGAGACACACGGGGCATGAGCGGTGGGTGGGAGGGATAGAGACACACAGGGCATGAGCGGGGGGTGGGTGGGAGGGGAGAGACAAACGTGACATGAGCGGGGGGTGGGTTGGAGGGTAGAGACAAACAGGGCATGAGCGGGGGGTCAGTGGTAGGTGAGGGACAAATGGGGCATGAGCGGGGGGTGGGTGGGAGGGCTAGAGACACACGGAGCATGAGCGGGGGGTGGGTGGGAGGGCTAGAGACACACAGGGCATGAGCAGGGGTGGGGGGAGTAAGAGAGACACATGGGGCATGAGTGGGGGGTGGGTGGGAGAGAGACACACGGGGCATGAGCGGGGGGTGGGTGGGAGGTATAGAGACAAACGGGGCATGAGCGGGGGGTGGGTGGAAGGGCTAGAGACACACGGGGCATGAGCGGGGGGTGGGTGGGAGGGCTAGAGACACACGGGGCATGAGCGGGGGGTGGGTGGGAGGGCTAGAGACAAACGGGGCATGAGTGGGGGGTGAGAGGGACAAATAAAAACACGGACATTCCGCACGGACATGAGTTCGTGCGGCAGATCCTGCTCCTCGGCCCTCCGCGGGCGGGAGGGATAGAGACACACGGGGCATGATCGGGGGGGTGGGCGGGAGGGATAGAGACACACGGGGCATGAGCGGGGGGCGGGCGGAGGGAGAGAGACACACGTGGCATGAGCGGGGGTGGGGCGGAGGGAAATAGACACACGGGGCATGAGCGGGGGTGGGGGGAGGGAGAGAGACACACGGGGCATGAGCAGGGGTGGGGGGAGGCAGAGAGACACACGGGGCATGAGCGGGAGTGGGGGAGGGAGAGAGACACATGGGGCATGAGCGTGGGTGGGGGGAGGGAGAGAGACACACGGGGCATGAGCGGGGGGTAGGCGGGAGGGATAGCGACACACGGGGCATGAGCGGGGGGTGGGCAGGAGGGATAGAGACACACGGGGCATGAGCGGGGGTGGGGGGGAGGGAGAGACACACACAGCATGAGCAGGGGGTGGGCGGGAGGGATAGAGACACACGGGGCATGAGCAGGGGGTGGGGGGGACAAACAAAAACACGGACATGCCACACGGACATGAGTTTGTGTAGCAGATCCCGCTCCTCACCCCTCCGCTCGCCACCATGTGCGATGGTGTGAGCGGGGGGCTGGAGGAACAGGGGACACACGGAGCATGAGCGGGGGTGGGGGGACAGAAAGGACACACGGGGCATGAGCGGGGGGTGGGGCAGACACGGGTATGAGCGGGGGTGGGAGGAACCAGAGACAGACACTCTCCTGCTGACCTGACAAAGCCTCTCATGCGGGAAAGAAAGATGGCGGGCGTCTCTGAAGCCAGACACACTGCACGCTTTCACCGCATCCAATGAGAGAGCACATCAGATGTCTGCGGACATCACGCAAGCTGCTGGCCCAATCACCGTCCTGTCCGCGGAGCGAACAGGGAAGTCCGTCCGCGGACCGAACACAGATATCACTAATTTTTTTGTACCTACTTTTTGGTCATTTTAAAAAAAACTACTGGACGGATTTTCACCAAATTTGCAAAAGCACGCTTTCGGGACCAAGCCGCTGCTCCTGGTCCAAATTTGGTGAAAATCCGTCCAGCGGTTTGGGCTGTAGACTCGAGCAAAAATGTTTTTCCATTCAGTCTATGGGAAAAAAAGTTTTGGGAGCCCCCCTATAACTTTGCCCCCCCTGGACGAATCCTCACCAAACTTTGTAAACAAATTCAGAGTGACCCAAATCCTCTTTTTGCAAAGTTTGGTGAGGATTCGTTCAGGGAGAGCGAAGTTATAAGCCGCCCAAAAAGTGCTCTTCCTATGGAAACAGCAACTTAACCATAACTACATGGCCACTACTATATATTCAGTGAAGAAACTTTGTTAAAGGGGAGTTATGATTAAGTTTCGCTAATAAAAACCTATGAAATTCAGTGAAAAAACTTTGTCAAAGGGACGTTATGGTTCCAAGTAAAACCGAAAAACCCTGAAATTCGCCAGTTATGATAAGCTAAGCAACCATAACTCGCGCCACCACCGTGCACTGCTAAGACTAACACCCAGGACATCAAAGGGGGAAGCACGGTAAGTACAGCTTTCGAGGGTCATAGTTGTATGTATGTACTGTGACACAGTACTCTGCAGGGGGGAGCGAGTTCGTAGTGCTTTTGAGACTATCATCTCAGAGCACGAGAATATCTGCTCACTACCCAAATAAAACCCACTCTACATCTTCCTCTCTCAGATCGCCCTTTCTTATCCCTGTGGTTGTTGCCCCCCCTTACCTTCCTTTCCCCTCCTCGCCTAGTGTGTCGTGTATAAAAAAAAAACAAAAAATACAAAATATCAAAAATCAAAAAAAAAATAAGGCTCTTTTCAGAGCCGCCTTTCACAGTTAAAAAATAGAAGTGAAAATAAATGAAGCAGGGCCCTTTGTATTTTTGGGAATTCCACGGACAGTTCGCGACATTTAAAAAATTGGGTTGCTACCCCATCACAAACATAGCAATTTTCTGTGGGAAGAAGTGGTCCTCTGGAAAGAGCCTTTGGGTGGTGTTTCTGAGTCAAAAATTATAAATGCTTAACACCTACTTCAAAATGGTTGTTTTAATTCCAAAAAAGGTCGCAATGCATTTTGTACATTTCTCAGAAAAATCTGATTGCCAGCATAAGTTAGATGGACTCCATCTCTGCGGAAAATGTATGTACTACGAAACATAATATTTTCATTGTGAAAATAGGACATGCCAAAATCTCTTAGAAAGGCACAAACAGCCTTATTAACATTGTGAATTGCTTTTTCCATTTGTGGACCAAATGAAGAAGAACAAAGCCACATTTGTCTCTGCGCAATCCGTGAAAATATCACTTGAGAATTAGGAAACATCTCCATAACCTTCCCAAGTCCTTCTTTCATAGCAAATTGCAAAAAAATTCCAGTCACATGTCCTAAACTGTTCCCTCCACAATGAATTACAAATATGTCTGGATGTTGCTCTGTCTCCAAAGTAGCACAGAGAGGTAGCAAGTCCAACCACTTTATTCCACGTACTCCATGCCAGTGTACTTCCACATGTGGGAATACAAGATCTACAGCTACTCCACAGCTTTCTGCATGCACCTTCAACCAATGTATCCACGAATCTCCCAAAATCCAAACAATCTGTTTTCTGAAACACACAGCCATAGCTATCTTTTGTTCTCTCAGCAAAAAGAGTATCTGAGAAACTCTCTCCTGGCACAACACACCCACTAAACTTTCCTGACCAATCCCTTTCAGTGCTTATTCTCATTTGCATGACTTCTGAACCCAAAAATCCCCGGATGTAACTCCTGATGTCCGCGAACTACCGGCATGTCCGCGGACATATCGTAACATGAACAGCCATTCTACCATTTCCACTTCACTATCTCTGCCATTCCCTCATTGGATGTAGCTAAAAAATCACATGACCATGCACCAATCACATTCAAGACCTCTACATCTAACTGCATCATCATAGATCAGCATTGCAAATGTCCTGTGAATCTTTCTGAGTACAAGTGTCATATCATTGGCAACCACCATCTACCAGAAATACTCTACAAGTCTCCAAGATTTCTACTTGCAGCTCCATGCATATCCATATGCATGAACACAAACTTCAGGTATGCATATTTCTGTACAGTAGATTAACACATTTTCAAACAGACTTTTAGCTTGTGTAATATATAAAATGAATTTACTGTATTTTTTTCAATATCCTAAAATCAACTATCACTTATAAACCTTTATACTATTTACTTTCTTTATACACACACACTCAAATCATGTTAAACTAACATTTTTTAAATGAAATATATAGATTACAAATATTCAAACAAAATTGCATGCAAGCACAATCTATGTTTAAATCTTTAAAAAAAATACTTATACAATTTCATATTTTTTGTTTTTATTTATTTATTCACTTAATTACTTTAATTTATACATGACATTGAGGCGCTATTACAGAAATAGCTTACTTACAGAAATAGTAGTATTCACTGGTATATTATAAATTTCACAAGACATAGTAAAGATATTTTTTTTGCTAAAGCTAGTCATTCAATACAATTTGTTCATTAAGAACATATCATATGTACTGAACTGATGCAATGTATCTTATGTAAATAAATTAGTTTAATGGTTTTAAAGAAGGCACTGAGGATTTCAATTAAAAAAATCAATATCTAAATTAAAAATAGCGCTATAAACAAACAAAGTTACTAATTTGAAGCTTTTACAATTGCAGTGAAGACCAGTCTACTGAAAAGAAGCAGCCGAATTCGAAGAACAAAGAAGAACTAAGAAGTTACCTGTTAATTTGAGAAAAAAAGTAAGTAGAATATCAACATAATATTTGTATTATTAATCAAACATACTATAACATTAATACAAGCTACTTTGGTGCCTAAAAATAGAGATTGTGTACAATTTGTCCAAAAATCTCCATGTCTTAAACAGCGACTTACAGCCAGAATGGCCCACAAATTCCTGTTTTTGGACACACAAATTACCCAACTGAACCACTACAATTTTCATATTATAGAACAAACAACTGTTTTCATTGTATACATTAGATTTACTATTTGTACTTTTCCACACCACTAGCTTACTTCTTTTTGTCATCTGAACCCCAGTTTAGTAACACATAAATTCAAGAATACCTATCCCTACTAGTTGTAGTTCCCAATGCACAATCACACACCATTACATACATCTTTATCATATTACTCAAACACTCATGCACACAGCACACATACATTCCAGAACACCCCAACCCATATCTTCTTTATTTTTTTCAACAGACCCTAAAGAATGCCTACCAAAACAAGTCCGTAGAAAGCAACGCAAAAGTAGAGCAAATGAAAATAAAAGTGTCCAACATGAGCATCCATCTCTAGCAGAAGTTTAAAAAAAGTTGAAACAAAACAGCTAATACAGTCATGTAGTGAAACACAAGAAGTTTCAAGTACAAAAACTTTGCCTCCTCTATCAAAATGTAAAACAAACCACAAAACAATTAACAGAAAATCAGCTACCACTACAGATGAACTACTTATTTAAATGTTAATATAGTGCAAAGTAAGCATACCAAGAAAAGTATTTTAGCCAAAATATACCATCACAAAGTCCTTCAAAATCTTATAAAAACAGGAGAGAAATCAGGTTCAATGCTTAAAACCTATCGTAGGAAATTAATCTTAGAAGTGTTGATGGACAGTGCAATTCTTCTGAATAGAAAGTTATTTATTTTACTGTTAAACAAAATGAAACCACTAACAAAACTAATAACTAAATTACAAAAAAAGACTTCTCAATAAGCGAAATGTCAACAGAAAGAACTTTTTAAGTATCTGCGGAGGTGATTGGAATCACACTACGAGCACAGAACCATATTTTAATGAAGAAGCATACAAACAAAAGCAAACAAATACAATTGCCATACATAGCAGTGGTCGAGGTTATGAAAAAGTGAATAATACCATAATGGAACAAGAAGTAATCCTTACAAAAATATGCCCTGAAAACTTAGAGTTACCCCTCCATTCAACTGAATCAGAACGTCTAGTGTACAAATGGCCATGCACGTCAATGTGTAACATTCCCAAACAATGTTTCAAATCTTAACGCCAATTCCTCAATAAATATGTAAAAAGCAAAGACAAAATCAAAATTAAATTACTGCAAAATGTGGATACCTGTCCACTGCGCAAGTACACAGGACTACAAGGACATTCATTGGCCTGCATTACAGGACCTATTTGTAAAACCACTTTCCATGATATCAAAAGGATATCAACACATCATTCAACTATAAGAAATCTAGTCTATAAACTGTACTATGCTAAAAGTCCTGCTTTAGCACTAGCAAAGTTAAATAACATCCTTCTTCATGGTACAGCAAAAGACCTACTTGAAGAAATTCACTATATCCAGAAAAAATATTTTGGAAGTGAAAGCCATTTACGGAATGAAATAGCTTTAAACCAATTAAGCAACAATTATACACATTGCAACTTTTTGCTAAACACATACAAAAAAGAAATACTAAAATTTAAAAGTACATCAGCTGAAGTACCAAACCATGTATGTGTATGTTGCCGTAGAACTTTTTATAAAAGTAACACAAAAACTGTAGACCTATTATACAAAATAGAAGACAATGAAGATTCTAAATGGTTTGAATTAGCTCTGTACCTTGTAGCAGAAAAAAAATACGAAATAACTGAGCCCTTAATACTTTGCAGTTACTGCACTACAAAACTTGACAACAACCAAACTCCTTCACCTGCTATCACAAATAATTTGGAATTATACCCAGTACCAAAACCCCTACAACAACTTAATTTATATGAGAGCATCATAATTCAAACAGTACACCCATTTCAAGCAATAATACGCCTTCAACCAAAAACAGCAAAAAATTACCTCCTTCTGAATTGGTAAAAGACATTCGTGGAAAAGTAGTTTATTTACCATTAGATCTAAAAGAAAATGTGCATACTCTAGGAGTGCAATGTCCAATGCAGCAATCTTTAATTATCTTAGTAAATGGAGTACCTACAAAAGACAAAAAAATATGGCAACAGCTGGTAGATTTATATAATATCTTAAAGAGAATAATGAATATCACAAAGAAATTAATATTGAAGAAAACTTGAAAGATACAACTGAAATAATTCAAGAAAACACAAGAGGCTGGTCAATTTGAGCTACTAGATCCTTCTACAATATGAAATACTTTAGACCATTATACAATTCATCCTTTGCACTGTAATGACACCGTAGAAGATGTACTGGAAACTTACCAAATGCGTCAAACAAAAGGATCGCCAATCAGCATATGGGAAAAAAGTATAGAAGCACGTGCTTTTCCTCTACTCTTTCCTACTGACAAAGGAGGAAGGTATGATGATAGACCTATTCAAATATCAGCTTCAGAATACCGCTCATTACGGATGTATTCTGAAGATCCCAGATTTAGACAAAATGTGGAATACATATTCCACCTACTCTTTGAAAGTGAACTAGCAACTTTGTGTTACGGAGTTGTACACATATTAAAATCAGGATCACACTTTCAAAATATGACAGCTACACAATTATTAGAAAAAGTGCAACAAAAGGATGAGGTTTTACAATCAAATATTACAAATCTATTAGCAAATATGCTTGGTACTAAAGAGTACTGGTTTCGACATCATGGAGATGTACGTTGTATGATCAGAAACCTTGGCCCACCCACTTGGTTTGTTACATTAAGTTGTGCAGAATATGCATGGGAAGATTTACATGATTTCCTACGCATATCAAATAAAAACAAAACAAACAAAAATATACTAACTCCTGGAGAACTTTGTTCTTTGGATCCTGTTAATGTTTCAAGATATTTTCACCATCTCTTCATTGCTATGCTACATTTTATTTGTAATAAAACTGTTCCTCCCCTTGGAGAAGTGCAACACTTCTTTTGGAGAAAAGAATACCAAGCCAGAGGAGCACCACATATCCACATGCTTTTATGGATTAAAGATGCTCGTAAATTTGGTCAAGACAGTGATGCCAGAAAAATCTGATTGCCAGCATAAGTTAGATGGACTCAATCTCTGCGGAAAATGTATGTACTACGAAACATAATATTTTCATTGTGAAAATAGGACATGCCAAAATCTCTTAGAAAGGCACAAACAGCCTTATTAACATTGTGCCTTGCTTTTTCCATTTGTGGACCAAATGAAGAAGAACGAAGCCACATTTGTCTCTGCGCAATCCGTGAAAATATCACTTGAGAATTAGGAAACATGTCCATAACCTTCCCAAGCCCTTCTTTCATAGCAAATTGCAAAAAAATTCCAGTCACATGTCCTAAACTGTTCCCTCCACAATGAATTACAAATATGTCTGGATGTTGCTCTGTCTCCAAAGTAGCACAGAGAGGTAGCAAGTCCAACCACTTTATTCCACGTACTCCATGCCAGTGTACTTCCACATGTGGGAATCCAAGATCTACAGCTACTCCACAGCTTTCTGCATGCACCTTCAACCAATGTATCCACGAATCTCCCAAAATCCAAACAATCTGTTTTCTGAAACACACAGCCATAGCTATCTTTTGTTCTCTCAGCAAAAAGAGTATCTGAGAAACTCTCTCCTGGCACAACACACCCACTAAACTTTCCTGACCAATCCCTTTCAGTGCTTATTCTCATTTGCATGACTTCTGAACCCAAAAATCCCCGGATGTAACTCCTGATGTCCGCGAACTACCGCCATGTCCGCGGACATATCGTAACATTAACAGCCATTCTACCATTTCCACTTCACTCTCTCTGCCATTCCCTCATTGGATGTAGCTAAAAAATCACATGACCATGCACCAATCACATTCAAGACCTCTACATCTAACTGCATCATCATAGATCAGCACTGCAAATGTCCTGTGAATCGCTCTGAGTACAAGTGTCATATCATTGGCAACCACCATCTACCAGAAATACTGTACAAGTCTCCAAGATTTCTACTTGCAGCTCCATGCATATCCATATGCATGAACACAAACTTCAGGTATGCATATTTCTGTACAGTAGATGAACACATTTTCAAACAGACTTTTAGCTTGTGTAATATATAAAATGAATTTACTGTATTTTTTTCAATATCCTAAAATCAACTATCACTTATAAACCTTTATACTATTTACTTTCTTTATACACACACACTCAAATCATGTTAAACTAACATTTTTTAAATGAAATATATAGACTACAAATATTCAAACAAAATTGCATGCAAGCACAATCTATGTTTAAATCTTTAAAAAAATACTTATACAATTTCATATTTTTTGTTTTTATTTATTTATTCACTTAATTACTTTAATTTATATATGGCATTGAGGCGCTATTACCTAGAACAGCTTACTTACAGAAATAGTAGTATTCACTGGTATATTATAAATTTCACAAGACATAGTAAAGATATTTTTTTTTGCTAAAGCTAGTCATTCAATACAATTTGTTCATTAAGAACATATCATATGTACTGAACTGATGCAATGTATCTTATGTAAATAAATTAGTTTAATGGTTTTAAAGAAGGCACTGAGGATTTCAATTAAAAAAATCAATATCTAAATTAAAAATAGCGCTATAAACAAACAAAGTTACTAATTTGAAGCTTTTACAATTGCAGTGAAGACCAGTCTACTGAAAAGAAGCAGCCGAATTCGAAGAACAAAGAAGAACTAAGAAGTTACCTGTTAATTTAAGAAAAAAAGTAAGTAGAATATCACCATAATATTTGTATTGTTAATCAAACATACTATAACATTAATACAAGCTACTTTGGTGCCTAAAAATGGAGATTGTGTACAATTTGTCCAAAAATCTCCATGTCTTAAACAGCGATTTACAGCCAGAATGGCCCACAAATTCCTGTTTTTGGACACACAAATTACCCAACTGAACCACTACAATTTTCATATTATAGAACAAACAACTGTTTTAATTGTATACATTAGATTTACTATTTGTACTTTTCCACACCACTAGCTTACTTCTTTTTGTCATCTGAACCCCAGTTTAGTAACACATAAATTCAAGAATACCTATCCCTACTAGTTGTAGCTCCCAATGCACAATCACACACCATTACATACATCTTTATCATCTTACTCAAACACTCATGCACACAGCACACATACATTCCAGAACACCCCAACCCATATCTTCTTTATTTTTTTCAACAGACCCTAAAGAATGCCTACCAAAACAAGTCCGTAGAAAGCAACGCAAAAGTAGAGCAAATGAAAATAAAAGTGTCCAACATGAGCATCCATCTCTAGCAGAAGTTTAAAAAAAAGTTGAAACAAAACAGCTAATACAGTCATTTAGTGATACACAAGAAGTTTCAAGTACAAAAACTTTACCTCCTCTATCAAAATGTAAAACAAAACCAAAAAACAATTACCAGAAAATCAGCTACCACTACAGATAAACTACTTATTTAAATGTTAATATAGTGCAAAGTAAGCATACCAAGAAAAGTATTTTAGCCAAAATATACCATCACAAAGTCCTTCAAAATCTTATAAAAACAGGAGAGAAATCAGGTTCAATGCTTAAAACCTATCCTAGGAAATTAATCTTAGAAGTGTTGATGGACAGTGCAATTCTTCTGAATAGAAAGTTATTTATTTTACTGTTAAACAAAATGAAACCACTAACAAAACTAATAACTAAATTACAAAAAAAGACTTCTCAATAAGTGATATGTCAACAGAAAGAACTTTTTAAGTATCTGCGGAGGTGATTAGAATCACACTACGAGCACAGAACCATATTTTAATGAAGAAGCATACAAACAAAAGCAAACAAATACAATTGCCATACATAGCAGTGGTCGAGGTTATGAAAAAGTGAATAATACCATAATGGAACAAGAAGTAATCCTTACAAAAATATGCCCTGAAAACTTAGAGTTACCCCTCCATTCAACTGAATCAGAACGTCTAGTGTACAAATGGCCATGCACGTCAATGTGTAACATTCCCAAACAATGTTTCAAATCTTAACGCCAATTCCTCAATAAATATGTAAAAAGCAAAGACAAAATCAAAATTAAATTACTGTAAAATGTGGATACCTGTCCAGTGCGCAAGTACACAGTACTACAAGGACATTCATTGGCCTGCATTACAGGACCTACTTGTAAAACCACTTTCCATGATATCAAAAGGATATCAACACATCATTCAACTATAAGAAATCTAGTCTTTAAACTGTACTATGCTAAAAGTCCTGCTTTAGCACTAGCAAAGTTAAATAACATCCTTCTTCATGGTACAGCAAAAGACCTACTTGAAGAAATTCACTATATCCAGAAAAAATATTTTGGAAGTGAAAGCCATTTACGGAATGAAATAGCTTTAAACCAATTAAGCAACAATTCTACACATTGCAACTTTTTGCTAAACACATACAAAAAAGAAATACTAAAATTTAAAAGTACATCAGCTGAAGTACCAAACCATGTATGTGTATGTTGCCGTAGAACTTTTTATAAAAGTAACACAAAAACTGTAGACCTATTATACAAAATAGAAGACAATGAAGATTCTAAATGGTTTGAATTAGCTCTGTACCTTGTAGCAGAAAACAAATACGAAATAACTGAGCCCTTAATACTTTGCAGTTACTGCACTACAAAACTTGACAACAACAAAACTCCTTCACGTGCTATCACAAATAATTTGGAATTATACCCAGTACCAAAACCCCTACAACAACTTTATTTATATGAGAGCATCATAATTCAAACAGTACACCCATTTCAAGCAATAATACGCCTTCAACCAAAAACAGCAAAAAATTACCTCCTTCTGAATTGGTAAAAGACATTCGTGGAAAAGTAGTTTATTTACCATTAGATCTAAAAGAAAATGTGCATACTCTAGGAGTGCAATGTCCAATGCAGCAATCTTTAATTATCTTAGTAAATCGAGTACCTACAAAAGACAAAAAAATATGGCAACAGCTGGTAGATTTATATAATATCTTAAAGAGAATAATGAATATTACAAAGAAATTAATATTGAAGAAAACTTAAAAGATACAACTGAAATAATTCAGGAAAACAATTGACAAGAAGCTTGTCAATTTGAGCTACCAGATCCTTCTACAATATGAAATACTTTAGACCATTATACAATTCATCCTTTGCACTGTAATGACACCGTAGAAGATGTACTGGAAACTTACCAAATGCGTCAAACAAAAGGATCGCCAATCAGCATATGGGAAAAAAGTATAGAAGCACGTGCTTTTCCTCTACTCTTTCCTACTGGCAAAGGAGGAAGGTATGATGATAGACCTATTCAAATATCAGCTTCAGAATACCGCTCATTACAGATGTATTCTGAAGATCCCAGATTTAGACAAAATGTGGAATACATATTCCACCTACTCTTTGAAAGTGAACTAGCAACTTTGTGTTACGGAGTTGTACACATATTAAAATCAGGATCACACTTTCAAAATATGACAGCTACACAATTATTAGAAAAAGTGCAACAAAAGGATGAGGTTTTACAATCAAATATTACAAATCTATTAGCAAATATGCTTGGTACTAAAGAGTACTGGTTTCGACATCATGGAGATGTACGTTGTATGATCAGAAACCTTGGCCCACCCACTTGGTTTGTTACATTAAGTTGTGCAGAATATGCATGGGAAGATTTACATGATTTCCTACGCATATCAAATAAAAACAAAACAAACAAAAATATACTAACTCCTGGAGAACTTTGTTCTTTGGATCCTGTTAATGTTTCAAGATATTTTCACCATCGCTTCATTGCTATGCTACATTTTATTTGTAATAAAACTGTTCCTCCCCTTGGAGAAGTGCAACACTTCTTTTGGAGAAAAGAATACCAAGCCAGAGGAGCACCACATATCCACATGCTTTTATGGATTAAAGATGCTCGTAAATTTGGTCAAGACAGTGATGCCACTGTTTTACAGTTTATTGAAAAATATGTCACTTGTGAAATTCCATCAGAAGCCACAAATAGTGATCTTCATGCACAAATTTTACAATTTCAAAGACACAAATATGGAAATTATTGTCGTCACAAATACAAAAACAAAGGGAAATACTACACCAAATGCCGATTTGGTTTCCCTAGACCAGTTACAAATGCAGGTCAAGTGAACAACCTCATGTCTTCAGTTAGACATAGTGTTAAAGGTAAGTCACCTAAAAATACATATTACATAAAAAGAAAAGAAGAAGAAAAATATATCAATGATTATAATGCAATCATTGCCCACTTATGGAATGCAAACATAGATGTGCAGTACATTGCAGACAATTCTACTGCAGTTGCACGATATGCCACATCATATTTAACTAAAGCAGAAAAGACAGAGCTCCAAGACCTCTGGAATGACCTGTCATCAGATAAAACAGTATCTCAGAAATTATACAGCTTGGGCATAAAAATGCTCACCCATAGAGAATGTGGATCATATGAAGCAGCTGATTGTTTAACTGGTACTAAATCTAGAAAAAGAGTTCTAAAATCATATGAAGAAATAGAAACAATAGCCAAACATGATCCCAACAGCCAAGACATTTTAAAAAACAATTTATTGGACACATACTACCCAAACAGAAGTAATACTTTGGAAAACATGTGTCTATACCACATAGCCCAAAACTACACATACAAAAATAATATGAAACCTGATAAAAAAAGGTAAATATAGAGTAACAAACTGTGAAGGCAGCTTAGTTAAACTCACTAAACCAAATTTAATTAATCATATCGAATTGTCATTAAAGACTCCTCAACATAAAGAAGTATATTACATGTCCCTACTACAACTCTTCAAACGATGGAGAAAAGAAGAACAATTACTAGATAACTATGACTCATATGAGGATGCTTTCAAAGCAAATGAAAGCACTATAACTGATGTAAACTTTACACAGTACAAAACAATGTTGCACAATGAACAGCAACACGAAGAAGAACTCCAAGCCCAACTAGATAAGGACACTCCTGACAGTAGTCAACCTTCTGTAACAGGAAGCCAAGAACCACTGGGAGAACCACTAATAATAAATGAGGCAGAATTAGCTATGATAGAAGTAGAAAACACCATGTGTCAGTATGAAGATAAGGAAGACTTAACTATACTACAATCAAAACTAAACAATGAGCAACATAGCATTTTTCAATAAGTAACAAAACCAATTGCACATGGTGTAAAACATGAATATAAAGAATGTTCCTGCTATAATTATAAACCTATACTACTGTACGTCAGTGGTGAAGCTCGTTCTGGCAAAACATTCCTAATCAAAATCATTAGTAAGTTCCTTCAACAATTACAAACAACAAACTGTCAGCTGTTGTCACTGCCCCCACAGGTTTAGCTGCCTACAACATAGGTGGTGTTACATTACACCGATTACTACTATTACCAGTAGAACACCAAAACAAATTAGACTATTACAAACTTTCTGCAGAAGCTGCAATGGAATTACGCAGAGTATTGAAACAAATGAAAATGCTACTAATAGATGAAGTGAGCATGGTCTCCAACCTGATGTTAGCTTTGATTCACCTCAGATTACAAGAAGTACTCAAAACAGACTATGAAGAGCTCTTTGCAGGAAAACACATTATTGTTTCTGGAGATCTGCTTCAATTAACACCAGTAAAAGGTGAGCCTATTTTTAAAACATTAGGACACAAACTCTGCCGTAAAACTGTTGGCAGCATTGGAAATGCCAACCTTTGGCAACATTTCCAATACAGAGAATTAACAGAAAATATGCGGCAATCTGCAGATCTCACTTATGCCAAAATTTTAAAAAGTATCAGAGTTGGTCTACTTTCTGAAGAAGCAGAAGGAATATTGAAAACCCGGCACATTCATTAATGCACTTTATGGTGATAATGCATGTGCTACAGATGTTATGGAACAATTAGCCCACAAAAACTTCAATTGTGTGGCCTTAATGCCAACTCTTGCAAGCTGTTTCAAATTCAATGAAATCATGCTAAGTAAAGAAATGCAACCAATCATGGAAATTAGCGCCACAGACAAACTAGATGTACATCGTATGACACTACCCATGTGTGACCAAGCCACAACAAGACTAAATAGTTTAGAAAAATCAATCTCAAACACAGCAGGCTTAGAAAAGATATTAAAAGTATCCTTAAATTGCAGAGTAATGCTTAAACGTAACCTTGACGTGGACCAAGGACTAGTTAATGAAGCACTGGGTACAGTTGTTGGCTTTCAAACATACCCACGCGACAACAAAATTCAGTTTGTTAATATACTCTTTGACAAACTTTCAGAAGTAAAAAGGATAGGACGCTCAACAGCTAGATTCCTTCTCTTCAAAGATATGTATGTACGCAGAGAACAATTTTCTCTAACTCTTGCATACGCAGTCACGATTCATAAATCACAAGGTCTTACCCTAGACAAAGCAATGATAGATATTGGTAACACAGTCTTTAAAGAAGGCATGAGCTATGTAGCACTATCACGCATACGTACACTTGACGGTCTATTTCTAATCAACTTTGATGCAAGTAAAATAAACGCTGATATTCGTTGCATTTTAGAATACAATAGACTTCGCTCACTATACACCCCCCACCTAAACACATATTCTGTTCCACAAAAAGTAAAACGTTATAAAAGAAAAATAAATCAAACAGAAATGCAACAGGATGTCACTGCAAATCCTCCAAAGAGAGTAAAAGAAACTAATACTTCATCAAGTACCACAAGCAAAAAAGAATCAATTAGGGAAAGTAAACCAAGTACTTCTTTAAAGAAGGAAGACAAACTCCAAAAAAGCAGTTAGATACAGAACTACCTGGACCATTTAAATTCTCAAATATAGTTGGTGTAAGTTGCTACGCAAATGTAGCAATGAATGTTCTATTTCAATTACCACCAATTGTTGATAACATTTACTTACACAGTACAGACCCATTGTGTTTGCAAATGTTAGTACTTCATAGAAATGCAGCAAACAATCCTGACAACACGTATAGTGTTTTTGGAATAAGACAACAATTGGACTACTGTGCTGGAATGGTGAAATTCACTATAAATTCACAGGAAGATCCACAAGAATTTCTAATGTACTTACTACAAGTACTGGAAAACAAAAACATAACTATAAATGAAATCTTTCAGATTTCATACATGTGGAAACATACATGCACTCTCTGTAACAATGTGACACAAGAAGAAATTCCCAATGAACGCTTCATATATATATCAATACCAAATTGTGAATCCATTCCATTTCAGCGACTTGTACAAAATGCAAACCATGGTAGATTATGCTCTACCTGCAATTCAGATAATCGCTCCACGTTAGTAATACAAACAGATAGTAAATACATAATACTAATGCTTCTACGTTACAATGCAGATGGTACCAAAAACAACTGCAAGCTGACTGGATTCACACATGGTCAAATATCACTTGGTAAGAAAACCTTTACAACTATAGGTATAATCTACCACGCAGGAGCCACAACCAATTCAAGGCACTACACTGCATATATAAAAAAGAAATGTGGATGGTTTGAATGTAATGATAGTACCATTACTTTAAAGCAGAGATTACCAGGAAATCTTACAAACACTTATTTGATGTTCTTAAAACCAAAATTTGATAACTAAACTGTATTTAAACCCTAAGTAAACTTGTGTTAAAAAATATAAACTGTTAGAATACACCAAAAGCTATCTAACTGCTCAAAGATTCTACAACAACTAATCAGATAAATGAATACCACTAAATTAGACCAATAAATACACAGATGGAATACGCCAATTGGTATCTAACTGTCCCAAAATTTAACAATATCCAAATAGATACATCTTTACCACTAAAATATATAAAAAAAAATAGACAGTTATAATACGCCAATTGGTATCTAACTGCTCCAAAATTGTATAATATCAAAACAAATAAATAATATGTCACTGCTCCAAAAAAATACAAGCCAAAGTATTAAGCATTAGCCAGAAACAACAAGTGAAAACTGAAAACGAACAAACAAATAAACTGTAGCATAACAGAAAAAGGGTTTTTTTGAATCCAACATGGATTTTTTTTTCTCCCACAGACCCAATGATTTTAGAAACAAATACAGAAACTGAGCAAATTTCACAGTACTCTAATTTGTAATCTACTAAATATGAGGGTCCAAAAAAAAAAGTATATTCATTATACAATGTAATAAGTCATTACAAAATACTAATACTAACATGCTATTTTCTTTTATCACAGAAATTAACAAGAAAAACATGGACTCCCGTTACTAGACCAAACAGTAAGTATACAATAATAAGGAGAACCATAGCAGCATATCACATCCATAGTATCTAATACCTTTGTTCCTTATACATTTGTTTTTCACCCAAAGTTATAAGCAAATATGAATGTGATATGCTGCGGTGGTTGTTGTCAGGGCATAGAGTCTTGGGTGCATGGCCAAATGGCCATGCACCCAAGACTCTATGCCCTGGCAACAACCACCGCAGCATATCACATCCATAGAGTCAAACATTTCAACTATGGTCTATGGAAACTTTTAATGTCCGCAGACATTATGAGTGTTCTTAGAACACTTTCAACTTGCCAGCGAACAATATGGACAGCATTTTCAGGACACCCCCTACGAACATTTCAGAACAACGCGATAGTTCTTAGAACACTTTCAACTTGACAACGAACAACACAGACAGTGTCCTCAGGACACCCCCATTTTGTTTATTTGCAAACATTTCAGGACACTGCGAGTGTTCTTAGAACACATTCAACTTGCCAGCGAACAATACGGACTATACCTTCAGGACACCCCCTACGAACATTCCAGGACACCGCGAGTGTTCTTAGAAACGTCTTCAGAACACCCCCATTTTGTTTATTTGTGAACATTTCAGGACACTGCGAGTGTTCTTAGAACACATTCAACTTGACAGAGAACAATACGGACAGCATCCTCAGGACACCCCCATTTTGTTTATTTGCGAACATTTCAGGACACTGCGAGTGTTCTTAGAACACATTCAACTTGCCAGCAAACAATACGGACTACGCCTTCAGGACACCCCCTACGAACATTCCCCGAACACCGCGAGTGTTCTTAGAAGCGTCTTCAGAACACCACCATCTTGTTCATTTGCGAATATTTCAGGACACCGCAAGTGTTCTTAGAACACATTCAACTTGACAACGAACAATACGACAGTGTCCTCAGAACACCCCCATTTCGTTTATTTGCGAACATTTCAGGACACGATGAGTGTTCTAAGAACACATTCAACTTGAAAGAGAACAATACGGACAGCGTCCTCAGGACACCCCCATTTTGTTTATTTGCGAACATTTCAGGACACCGGGAGTGTTCTTAGAACACATTCAACTTGACAGAGAACAATACGGACAGCGTCCTCAGGACACCCCCCTTTTGTTTATTTGCGAACATTTCAGGACACAGCGAGTGTTCGACAACATCTTCAGAAAACCTCCTTTTTGTGTACCTGCGAACAATTCAGGACACCGGGAGTGTTCTTAGAACATATTCAACTTGACAACGAACAATACGGACAGCGTCCTCAGGACACCCCCATTTTGTTTATTTGCGAACATTTCAGGACACTGCGAGTGTTCTTAGGACAGTTTCAGTTTGCTTGCGAACAAATATATATATATATTTATATATATATATATATATATATATATATATATATATATATATATATATATATATATATATATATATATATATATATATATATATCACATGGACGCGGTAGCGTCCATGTAGTTATGGTTAAGTTGGTGTTTCCATAGGAAGAGCATTTTTTGGGTGGCTTATAACTTCGCTCCCTCTGGACAAATCCTCACCAAACTTTGCAAAAAAAGTATATGGCCCACTCTGAATTTTTTTGCAAAGGTTGGAGACGTTTGGTCCAGTTAGGGCAAAGTTATAGGGGGGTCCCAAAACGTGTGTTTTTTCCCATAGACATAATGGGAAAAAACTTTGCGCACGCCTACAGCCCAAACCGCTGGACGGATTTACACCAAATTTGCAGCAGGAGCGGGGGCTTGGTCCCGAAAGCGTGCTTTTGCAAATTTGGTGTAAATCCGTCCAGTAGTTTTATTCTAAATGACCAAAACGTAATGCAAAAAAATTAGTGATATCTCTGTTCGCTCCGCGGACGGACTTCCCGGTTCGCTCGGCGGACAGCGCACCAATTGGCCGAGCGGCTTGCGTGATGTCCGTAGACATGTGACGTGTTCGCTGATTGGATGGTGTGGGGCGTGGAGCGTGTCAGATTTTTCGCCGTCAACCGCAGACAGTGAGGTGAAACTTGGATTAAAAATTGTATTTAGTGGAGTGTGTTGGTATGTTAGAGTGTTTGTGGAGGGTGGGGGAGTATGAGATAGGTTCAATGTTCTGTTTTTTCTTATGTGCTAGACGCTTTTGTTGTGTTCGATTTGTCTGCGGACAACAGGGCTGTTCTGAAATTTTGTAAATGAACTAAATGGTGGGGTGTTCTGAGGACAGAGTATGTGTCCGTTTTGTTCGCAAGCAAGCTAAAATTGAGCTAAGAACACTCACGGTATACTTAAATGTTCGTACATAAACAAAATGGGGGTGTCCTCAGGACGCTGTCCGTATTGTACTCTGGCAAGTTGAATGTGTTCTAAGAACACTCGCAGTGTCCCGAAATGTTTGCAATTAAACAAAATGGGGGTGTTCTGAGAACGCTGTTCGTATTGTTCGTTGTCAGGTTGAAAGTGTTCTAAGAACCCTCCTTATGTCCGCTGATAGCACAATTTCCTATGGGCCTTACCCGACTTTTTGTCCACTAAAGAAACAATAAATCAGGCTGCTGTGCGCCGACATTATGGGATAATCCTATCACTTGCGCCATCGACCTGGCTGACCTGCTTTTGCGACACTAAACCATATGTGCCGCCCCTAAGCCTGACATTATCAAAGCATTCACATTCCCCGCCTCTCTCCATGACGTTACAGGGTGCGTAGCCAAACACGCTCAGTTGTCTCCAGTCCTATGCGACTTTACACAGAATCCGGACAACAACACACATCATCTCACAACAGAGCGCGCCACAATTCGGAATATGAAACTGTGATTTAAAAGCAAACAGCAAGATTGTACAGTTCGTAAAGTACATTTATTTGACATCAAATCTTTAGAGAATATTCAGCGATTTGCATTTGTGTTTGTTGTCGATCCGCAAAGGTTCATCATGAGCCACGCGCTGTTCCTTTGCGGTACAGAGGCTGTTAGATCAGCTCACAACACAGTGCGCCATAATTCGGAATATGAAACTCTGGTTTAAAAGTAAACAGCAAATTTGTACATTTGGTAAAAAACATTTATTTCACATCAAATGTTTAGAGAATATTCAGCGATTTGCATTTGTCTTTGCTGTCGATCAGCAAAAGTTCATCTTGATCCACGCGCTGTTCCTTTGCGGTACACAGGCTGTTGGTTTATGATAAAAGAAGCAAATGGTCTCGCTGATAATCAGAGGGTGCTCCAGCAACGAGGCATTAGGGTACACAGGCTGTTGGTTTATGATAAAAGAAGCAAATGGTTGCACTGATAATCGGAAGGCTAGTCCAACAACGAGGCATTAGACCACCATAATGGTTGGTATGTTGCTTCTAGCTGTTAGTACTGTGTAAGGGCATATTGGCCCTTGGCGATTGTCCCATAAAATGGTGAGGGTCATGAAGTTGCTTACATGGAGCTGCACCTGGCAGTTAAAGAAACCGTCGGCTGGGGTCTGAAAATCGTGGCATTGACAATACGGAAGGACGTACCTGTTTTTAAAAACATAAATTAGTCTCACCAGCCGATCTTCATTAAAAATATTCATTTAATTTATTAGGGCGTGAAACAATTTGCTAGCGAGGATAGTGCAACTGAGTATGTTAACTTATTCCCAATAACCCACCCTCTGTCCTCTGCCTTTTTCAGAGCCCTCTAAGCGAAGGGGATCCATTCAGCGGTGATAGTGCGCGGTAGAAAACACTATGCCACATTAAACAAACAAGTACAACTTAACCAGGCTTTAACGCCATGCTATTGTTATTATATTCCGATATAAAATAATCTAAAGGGTTACTTACATTATATTGGCATTTACCATTGTCTAAGCGTAGTGCAGTCCCAAAATACGACTCCGTCTGTGCCAACGATGTTTCTCATAGTGATATAATATATAAAAGTGGTTTTGTTTCAGAAATGTCATCCTTATCGTGTCTTAGGTTTTTGCAACACTCCTTCAAAAGAAGTCTTTTAGCACGATCCCTGTCCGTCAAGGTAAAAAAAAACAATAGAACCTTATAGTGCGAGTCGTGGGCCTCTCCGGCACGCGAGCAAAAAATGGAAGCAGCTGACCTTCACTTTAAACGACCATAAATTCTTAGTTTGCAACATTCTGTGTACAGCCATCTCTGAGAAATTGCTTTTTACACTCCATCTTTGTATATTGTTTGCGTGCTAATAAAAAAACTTTGTTAACGGGACGTTATGGTTAAGTTACGCTGCTAAAAACCTATGAAATTCAGTGAAAAAAACTTTGTTAAAGGGATGTTATGGTTCCAAGTAAAACCGAAAAACCCCTGAAATTCACCAGTTATGGTAAGCTAAGCAACCATAACTCACGCCACCACCGTGCACTGCTAAGACTAACACCCAGGACATCAAAGATGACATCACAAATGTCATTGATGACATCACTGATGACATCACATGTGTATGTACTTTTCATGAAATATGTGTACAAGGGATTCTTATTATAATGTTGCGAAAAAAGTGTCAAGGATCATTGCAATAAATATCATACCCTAATTAGTGCTTTGAACGATGCATTGATATAAATAGCATTCTATTATGGGGTTCTATCTAGTATACTAAGCTACTAATACAGAAACATAGCATTGTGTGCAGCGTACAAGATGAAGGTATAATATTCGTAATGTTAATATGTTGAATAATGAAATGATAATTGTTTTCTTAATAGATTTGTGTGTACTGTGAAATATGTAATAAGTAGCTAATAAAACCCATGTATTACATAATTGCATTGCTATAGAGAAAACACAAAGACACAAGAACACATACCAATATACATATACATAGGGTAAATAGCAGCTTTGAAACAGAGAAATCATTTATTTGCATGAAAATAATGCTGTCTTTAAAGCTTGTGTCTTCCCCTATGTATATGTTTCATATGATGTGACTGGACTCTAAGGGAATTACTATAAGAACCTACTTGTAGGATACGTCTACAAATAAAATACATTTTTTTGTTTCTGACTGTTACTGAAGAAAACCATGTGGCCTAGATATGTCAGCAAAAGAAAAAAGAGTGAGCCAGAAGAACACTCGCGGTGTCCTGAAATGTTCGTACATAAAGAAAATGGGGGTGTTCTGAGGACGTTGTCCATATTGTTCGCTGGCAAGTTGCATGTGTTATAAGAACACTCGCGGTGTCCTGAAATGTTCTAAAATAAACAAAATGGACATTCTCCGTATTGTGTGACTGCTTAGCTGTATGCAATGAGGGAATGGCACAGAGAGTGAAGTGGAAATGGTAGAAGGGCTGTCCAAGAGTTACGCGGTCTGTGGACACCGCGGCTGTCCCTGGACAGGGCGTGCTACATCCGGGGTTTTCCAGCAAATCCAGCATGGAAAGAAGACTGTAGGGATCAGCCAATCAGATATTGAGGTTGTGGATTTGTGTTGAAAGAGACTGTGTGTAGTGAAGATGGCAGAAGTGGAGAAAGTCAGGATGTTGGTGCTTGGAGATATGTTTGTGCATGGTTTACAACAGTATGCTCAATGCAGGCATGTTGCAAAGAATTTTGATGTTAAAGGAGTGGAGGTGGTGTGGAGCACTGTGTCTGATTGCAATGTACAGGGAATTGTACAAGTTTGTGAAGATATGGGCAGGATGAACAGTTCCCATGTGGTAGTTTTGCACTATGGTGCTTTCCATTTGGGCTATGTCATCCTTCCAAATGCCAAAGTATTTTTTTCTGGATTACTGATGTCCTGGGTGTTAGTGTTAGCAGTGCATGATGGCGCGAGTTATGGTTGCTTATCTTATATATATATATATATATATCAACAGAAAAAAGAGGAAAAGGGGGACCGCACTCTCCGCGAGCAAGGTAGCAACATAAAATATAAAAAAGATGTGCAGCTCACAAAAGGGAAAGGTTGATGATTTTAATAAGTTCACAAAAATAACACAAAAATAACACGGCCGGGGTGGCAGCAGCAACAACAGAGGCAGGATGCCCATTGGCATGACCTGCAAAAAAGTATATTACATGGCCACATTAGTGGCCATGTAGTTATGGTTAAGTTGGTGCTTCCATAGGAAGAGCACTTTTTGGGCGGCTTATAACTTCGCTCCCCTGGACGAATCCTCACCAAACTTTGCAAAAAACGTATATGGCCCACTCTGAAAGCAAAGTTTGGTGAGGATTCGTCCAGGGGGGGCAAAGTTATAGGGGGGGTCCCAAAACTTTTTTTTCCCATTAGACTGAATGGGAAAATAAATTTGCTCGCGCCTACAGCCCAAACCACTGGACGGATTTTCAGAAAATTTGGACCAGGAGCAGCGGCTTGGTCCTGAAAGTGTGCTTTTGCAAATTTGGTGAAAATCTGTCTAGTAGTTTTTTTTTTAAATGACCAAAAAGGAGGTAAAAAAAATTAGTGATATCTGTGTTCGGTCCGCGGACACACTTCCCTGTTCGCTCCACGGACAGTGTCCTGATTGGCCGAGCGGCTTACGTCATGTCCGCGGACATGCAGTATGTTTACTGATTGGACGGTGTGAAGCGTGAAGCACGTCAGATTTTCAGTAGCTCCCGCCATCTTGGATTTGCAGACGTCCGCGGACAGCACAGTGAAAGTTTGATCAAAATGTGTATTTAGTAGAGTGTGTTGGTGTGTAGGAGTGTTTGGGGAGGATGGGAGGGTATGAGATAGGTTAAATGTTGTGCTTTTTTATGTGGTAGACGTTCTTTTTGTGTTCGATTTGTCTGCGGACATCACGGGTGTTCTGAAATGTTCTAAATAAACTGAATGGAGGTGTTCTGAGGACTCAATATGTGTCTGTTTTGTTCAGTGGCAAGCTGAATGTGTTCTAAGAACACTCGCGGTGTCCTGAAATGTTCGCAAATAAACAAAAGGGGGGTGTTCTGAGGACGCTGTCCGTATTGTTCGTTGTCAAGTTGAAAGTGTTCTAAGAACTGTCGCGTTGTCCTGAAATGTTCGTAGGGGGTGTCCTGAAGACGCTGTCAGTATTGTTCTTTGTCAAGTTGATTGTGTTCGAAGAACACACGTGGTGTCCTAAAATGTCCGTAGGGGGTGTCCTGAAGACACTGTCCGTATTGTTCGTTGTCAAGTTGAAAATGTTCTAAGAACTCTCGCGGTGTCCTGAAATGTTCATAGGGGGTGTCCTGAAGATGCTGTTCGTATTGTTCGCTGGCAAGTTGAATGTGTTCTGAGAACACTTGCGGTGTCCTGAAATGTTCGTAAACAAACAAAATGGGGGTGTTCTGAGGACGCTGTCCGTATTGTTTGTTGTCAAGTTGAAAGTGTTCTAAGAACACACGCGGTGTCCGAATTGTTCTTTGTCAAGTTGAATGTGTTCTAAGAACACTCGCAGTGTCCTAAAATGTTTGCAAATAAACAAAATGGGGGTGTTCTGAGGACGCTGTCCTTATTGTTCTTTGTCAAGTTGAATGTGTTCTAAGAACACTTGTGGTGTCCTGAAATGTTCATAGGGGCTGTCCTGAAGACGCTGTCCGTATTGTTCGATGGCAAGTTGTATGTGTTCTAAGAACTCTCGCGCTGTCCTTAAATGTTCGTAGGGGGTGTCCTGAGGACGCTGTCTGTATTGTTCGCTGGCAAGTTGAAAGTGTTCTAAGAACACTGGTAATGTCCGCGGACATTAAAATTTTCCATAGGCCATAGTTGAAATGTTTGACTCTATGGGTGTGATATGCTGCGGTGGTTGTGGCCAGGGCATAGAGTGTTGGGTGCATGACCATTTGGTCATGCACCCAACACTCTATACCCTGGCCACAACCACCGCAACATATCGCACTTATAGTTGATTATAACTTTGGGTCAAAAAAACATTTATAAGGAATAAAGTTATAAGATATTATGGGTGTGATATGCTGCGATGGTTGTGGCCATGGTATAAATTGTATAATATACTTACTGTTTGGTTTAGTAACTGGAGTACATGTATTTCTTGTTAATTTCTGTGATAAAAGAAAATAGCATGTTAGTATTAGTATTTTGTAATGACTTATTACATTGTATAAACAACATTTTTTTTTACCCTCATATTTAGTAGATCACATACCAGAGTACTGTGCAATTTGCTCAGTTTCTATGTTTGTTGCTAAAATCATTGGGTCTGTGGGAGAAAAAAAAAATCCATGTTGGATTAAAAAAAAAACCTTTTTCTGTTATGCTACAGTTTATTTGTTTGTTTGTTTTCAGTGTTCACTTGTTGCTTCTGGCTAATGCTGTATACATTGGGTTGTTGCATTTTTTCGGAGCACTAACATATTATTTATTTGTTTGGATATTATGAAATTTTGGAGCAGTTAGATACCAGTAGGCGTATTCTAACTGTCTATTTATTGATATATTTTAGTGGTATTGATTTATCTGATTCGATATTGTTAAATTTTGGCACAGTTAGATAACAATTGGCGTATTCGAACTGTCTATTTTTTGCTCTAATTTAGTGGTATTAATGTATCTGATGAGTTGTTGTACAATCTTTGGGCAGTTAGACAGCTTTTGGAATATTCTAACAGTTTATATTTTTTTACTACAAGTTTACTCAAGGTTTAAGTACAGTTTAGTTATCAAATTTTGGTTTTAAGAACATTAAATAAGCGTTTGTAAGATTTGCTGGTAGTCTCTGCTTTAGAGTAATGGTACTATAATTATATTCAAACCATCCACATTTCTTTTTTATATATGCAGTGTAGTGCCCTGAATTGTTTGTGGCTCCTGCGTGGTAGGTTATACCTATTGTTGTGAAGGTTTTCTTACCAACTGATATTTGACCATTTGTGAATCCAGTCAGCTTGCAGTTGTTTTTGGTACTATTTGCATTGTAACGTAGAAGCATTAGTATTACGTGTTTACTATGTGTTTGTATTACTAACGTGGAGCGGTTATCTGAATTGCAGGTAGAACATAATCTACCATGGTTTGCATTTTGTACAAGTTGCTGAAATGAAATGGATTCACAATTAGGTATTGATATATATATATATATATATGAAGCTTTCATTGGGGATTTCTTCTTGTGTCACATTGTTGCAGAGAGTGCATGTATGTTTCCACATGTATGAAATCTGGAAGATTTCATTTATAGGTATGTTTTTGTTTTCCAGTACTTGTAGTAAGTACATTAGACATTCTTGTGGATCTTCCTGTGAATTTATAGTGAATTTCACCATTCCAGCACAGTAGTCCAATTGTTGTCTTATTCCATAAACACTATACGTGTTGTCAGGATTGTTTGCTGCATTTCTGTGAAGTACTAACATTTGCATACACAATGGGTCTGTACTGTGTAAGTAAATGTTGTCAACAATTGGTGGTAATTAAAATAGAATATTCATTGCTACATTTGCGTAGCAACTTACACCAACTATATTTGAGAGTTTAAATGGACCAGGTAGTTCTGTATCTGAATGCTTTTTTTGGAGTTTGTCTTCCTTCTTTGAAGAAGTACCTGGTTTACTTTCCCTAATTGATTCTTTTTTGCTTGTGGTACTTGATGAAGTATTACTTTCTTTTACTCTCTTTGGAGGATTTGCAGTGACATCCTGTTGCATTTCTGTTTGATTTATTTTTCTTTTATAACGTTCTACTTTTTACGGAACAGAATATGTGTTTAGATGGGGGGTGTTTAGTGAGCGAAATCTATTGTATTCTAAAATGCAAGGAATATCAGCGTTTATTTTACTTGCATCAAAGTTGATTAGAAATAGACCGTCAAGTGTACGTAAGCGTGATAGTGCTACGTAGCTCATGCCTTCTTTAAAGACTGTGTTACGAATATCTATCATTGCTTTGTCTAGGGAAGACCTTGTGATTTATGAATCGTAACTGCGTATGCAAGAGTTAGAGGAAATTGTTCTCTGCGTACATACATCTCTTTGAAGAGAAGGAATCGAGCTGTTGCGCGTCCTATCCTTTTTACTTCTGAATTTTTGTCAAAGAGTATATTGACAAACTGAATTTTGTTGTCACATGGGTATGTTTGAAAGCCAACAAATGTACCCAGTGCTCCATTAACTAGTTCTTGGTCCACGTCAAGGTTACGTTTAAGTATTACTCTGCAATTTAAGGATAATTTTAATATCTCTTCTAAACCTGCTGTGTTTGAGATTGATTTTTCTAAACTATTTAGTCTTGTTGTGGCTTGGTCACACATGGGTAGTGTCATACCATGTACATCTAGTTTTTCTGTGTCGCTAATTTCCATTATTGGTTGCATTTCTTTACATAACATTATTTCATTGAAATTGAAACATCTTGCAAGAGTTGGCATTAAGGCCATACAATTGACATTTTTGTGGGCTAATTGTTCCATAGCATCTGTAGCACATGCATTATCGCCATAAAGTACATTAATTTGCTGGGTTTTCAATATTGCTTCTGCTTCTTTAGAACGTATACCAACTCTGATACATTTTAAGATGTTGGCATAAGTGAGATCTGCAGATTGCCATATGTTTTCTGTTAATTCTCTGCATTGGAAATGTTGCCAAAGGTTGACATTTCCAATGCTGCCAACAGTTTTACGGCAGAGTTTGTGTCCTAATGTTTTAAAAATAGGCTCACCTTTTACTGGTGTCAATTGAAGAAGATCTCCGAAAACAATAATGTGTTTTCCTGCAAAGAGCGCTTCATAGTTTGTTTTGAGTACTTCGTGTAATCTGAGGTGAATCAAAGCCAACATTAGGTTGGAGACCATGCTCACATCATCTATTAGTAGTATTTTCATTTGTTTCAATACTCTGCGTAGTTCCATTGCAGCTTCTGCAGAAAGTTTGTAATAGTCTAATTTGTTCTGGTGTTCTACTGGCAATAGTAGTAATCGGTGTAACGTGACACCTCCTATGTTGTAGGCAGCTAAACCTGTGGGGCAGTGACAACAGCTGACAGTTTGTTGTTTGTCAATTGTTGAAGGAACTTACTGATGATTTTGATTAGGAATGTTTTGCCAGAACCAGCTTCACCACTGAAGTACAGTAGTATAGGTTTATAATTATGGCAGGAACATTCTTTATTTTCGTGTTGTACACCATGTGCAATTTGTTTTGTTACTTCTTAAAAAATGCTACGTTGCTCATTGTTTAGTTTTGATTGTAGTATAGTTAAGTCTTCTTTAGCTTCATACTGACACATGGTGTTTTCTACTTCTATCATAGCTATTTCTGCCTCATTTGCTATTAGTGGCTCTCCCAGTGGTTCTTGGCTTCCTGTTACAGAAGGTTGACTACTGTCAGGAGTGTCTTTATCTAGTTGGGCCTGGAGTTATTCTTCGTGTTGTTGTTCATTGTGCAACATTGTTTTGTACTGTGTAAAGTTTACATCAGTTATAGTGCTTTCATTTGCTTTGAAAGCATCTTCATATGAGTCATAGTTATCTAGTATTTCTTCTTCTTGTCTCCATGGTTTAAAGAGTTGTAGCAGGGACATGTAATATACTTCTTTATGTTGATGAGTCTTTAATGACAATTTGATATGATTAATTAAATTTGGTTTAGTGAGTTTAACTAAGCTGCCTTCACAGTTTGTCACTCTGTATTTACCTTTTTTTTCATCAGGTTTTATATTATTTTTGTATGTGTAGTCTTGGGCTATGAGGTATAGACACATGGTTTCTAAAGTATTACTTCTGTTTGGGTAATATGTGTCCAATAAATTGTTTTTTAAAATGTCTTGGCTGTTGGGATCACGTTTGGCTATTGTTTCTATGTCTTCGTAGGATTTTAGAACTCTTTTTCTAGATTTAGCTGGACCAAGACTTAGCAATACTATATTTTCAGATTTACCATACAATGCAGTACCAGTTAAATGATCAGCTGCTTCATATGATCCACATTCTCTATGGGAGAGCATGTTTATGCCCAAGCTATATAATTTCTGAGACACTGTTTTATCTGATGACAGGTCATTCCAGAGGTCTTGGAGCTCTGTCTTTTCTGCTTTGTTTAAGTATGCTGTGACATATCGTGCAACTGCAGTAAAAATGTCTGCAATGTACTGCACATCTATGTTTGCATTCCACAAGTGGGCAATGATTGTCATTGATATATTTTTCTTCTTCTTTTCTTTTTATGTAATATGTATTTTTAGGTGACTTAACTTTAACACTATGTCTAACTGAAGACATGAGGTTGTTCACTTGACCTGTATTTGTAACTGGTCTAGGGAAACCAAATCGGCATTTGTTGTAGTATTTCCCTTTGTTTTTGTATTTGCGACGACAATATTTTCCACATTTGTGTCTTTGAAATTGTAAAATGTGTGCATGAAGATCACTATTTGTGGATTCTGATGGAATTTCACAATTGACATATTTTTCAATAAACTGTAAAACAGTGGCATCACTGTCTTTACCAAATTTAGGAACATCTTTAATCCATAAAAGCATGTGGATATGTGGTGCTCCTCTGGCTTGGTATTCTTTTCTCCAAAAGAAGTGTTGCACTTCTCCAAGGGGAGGAACAGTTTCATTACAAATAAAATGTAGCATAGCAATGAAGCGATGGTGAAAATATCTTTAAACATTAACAGGATCCAAAGAACAAAGTTCTCCAGGTGTTAGTATATCTATGTTTATTTTGTTTTTGTTTGATATGCGTAGGAAATCATGTAAATCTTCCCATGCATATTCTGCACAACTTAATGTAACAAACCAAGTTGGTGGCCCAAGGTTTCTGATCATACAATATATATAGACCATGATGTTGAAACCAGTACTCTTTAGTACCACACATATTTGCTAATAGATTTGTAATATTTGATTGTAAAACCTCATCCTTTTGTTGCACTTTTTGTAATAATTGTGTAGCTGTCATATTTTGAAAGTGTGATCCTGATTTTAATATGTGTGCAACTTCGTAACATAAAGTTGCTAGTTCACTTTCAAAGAGTAAGTGGAATATGTATTCCACATGTTGTCTAAATCTGGGATCTTCAGAATACATCCGTAATGAGCGGTATTCTGATGCTGATATTTGAATAGGTCTATCATCATACCTTCCTCCTTTGCCAGTAGGAAAGAGTAAAGGAAAAGCATGTGCTTCTATATTCTTTTCCCATATGCTGATTGGTGATCCTTTTGTTAGACGCGTTTGGTACGTTTCCAGTGCATCTTCTATGGTGTCATAAGAGTGCAAAGGATGAATTGTATAATGGTCTAAAGTATTTGATATTGTAGCTGGATCTAGGAGCTCAAATTGACCAGCTTCTTGTGTTTCTTGAATTATTTCTGTTGTATCCTTCAAGTTTTCTTCAATATTAATTTCTTTGTAATATTCATTATTCTCTTTAAGATATTGCAAGGCATGTCTAACTTTATGTAAATCTACCAGCTGTTGCCATATTTTTGTTGTCTTTTGTAGGTACTCCATTTACTAAGATAATTAAAGATTGCTGCATTGGACGTTGCACTCCTAGAGTATGCACATTTCCTTTTAAATCTAATGGTAAATAAACTACTTTTCCACGAATGCCTTTTACTAATTCAGAGGGAGGTAATTTTGCTGTTTTTGGTTGAAGGCGTATTATTGCTTCAAATGGGTGCACTGTTTGAATTATGATGCTCTCATATAAATTATGTTGTTGCAGGGGTTTTGTAATGGGTATAATTCCAAATTATTTGTGATAGCAGGTGAAGGAGTTTGGTTGTTGTCAAGTTTTGTAGTGCAGTAACTGCAAAGTATTAAGGGGTCAGTTATTTCGTATTTGTTTTCTGCTACAAAGTAGAGATCTAATTCAAACCATTTAGAATATTCATTGTCTTCTATTTTGTATGATAGGTCTACAGTTTTTGTGTTACTTTTATAAAAAGTTCTGCGGCAACATACACACACATGGTTTGGTACTTCAGCTGATGTACTTTTAAATTTTAGTATTTCTTTTGTGTATGTGTTTAGTAAAAGGTTGCCATGTGTAGAATTGTTGCTAATTTGGTTTAAAGCTATTTCATTCTGTAAGTGGCTTTCACTTCCAAAATATTTTTTCTGGATATAGTCCATTTCTTCAAGTAGGTCTTTTGCTGTACCATGTAGAAGAATGTTATTTAAATTTGCTAGTGCTTAAGCAGGACTTTTAGCATAGTGCAGTTTATAAACTAGATTTCCTATAGTTGAATGATGTGTAGATATCCTTTTGATATCATGGAAGGTGGTTATACAAGTAGGCCCTGTAATGAAGGCCAATGAATGTCCTTGTAGTCCTGTGTACACTAGATTTTCTGATTCAGTAGAATGGAGGGGTAATTCTAAGTTTTCAGGGCATATTTTTGTAAGGAGTACTTCTTGTTCCATTATGGTATTATTCACTTTTTCATAACCTCAACCACTACTATTTATGGCAATTGTATTTGTTTGCTTTTGTTTGTACGCTTCTTCATTAAAGTATGGTTCTGTGTTCGTAGTGTGATTCCATTCACCTCCGCATATACTTAAGAAGTTCTATCTGTTGACATTTCGTTTATTGAGAAGTCTTTTTTGTAATTTAGTTATTAGTTTTGTTAGTGGTTTCATTTTGTTTAACACTAAAATAAATAACTTTCTTTTCAGACGACTTGCACTATCTATCAACGCTTCTAAGATTAATTTCTTACGATAGGTTTTAAGGGTTCAACCTGGTTTCTCTCCTGTTTTTATAAGATTTTGAAGGACTCTGTGATGGAACATTTTTGCTAAAATACTTTTCTTCATGATTTATAAAAGCAGTTTTATCTGTAGTGATAGCTGATTTTTTGTTAATTGTTTTCTGGTTTGTTTTACATTTTGATAGAGGAGGCAAAGTTTTTGCACTTGAAACTTCTTTCGTTTCACTAAATGACTGTATTAGCTGTTTTGTTTCAACTTTTGTTTACAAATTCTGCTAGAGATGGATGCTTATGTTGGACACTTTTATTTTCATTTGTTCTACTTCTGCGTTGCATTCTACGGACTTGACTTTTGATAGGCATTCTTTAGGGTCTGTTGAAAAAATAAAGAAGGTATGGGTTAGGGTGTTCTGCAATGTATGTGTGCTGTGTGCATGAGTGTTTGAGTAAGATGATAAAGATGTATGTAATGGTGTGTGATTGTGCATTGGGAACTACAACTAGTAGGGATGCGTATTCTTGAATTTATGTGCTGCTAAACTGGGGTTCAGATGACAGAAAAAAGCTAGTGGTGTGGAGAAGTACAAATAGTAAATCGAATCAATTAAAACAGTTTTTTGTTCTATAATATCAAAATTGTAGCGGTTGAGTTGGGTAATTTGTGTGTCCAAAAATAGGAATTGGTGAGCCATTCTGGCTGTAAATCGCTGTTTAAGACATGGGGATTTTTGGAGAGAATGGTGCACATTCTCTTTTTTAGGCACAGAAATAGCATGAATTAACTTTACAGTGTGTTTCAGTAATAATACAAATATTATGGTGATATTCTACTTACTTTTTTTCTGAAATGAACAGGTTACTTCTTAGTTCTTCTTTGTTCTTCAAATTCGGTTGATTCTTTTCAGGAGAATGGTCTTCACTGCAATTGTAAAAGAAACAAACTAGTAATTTTATTTGTATATAGCACTGTTTTTAATTTAGACATTGATTTTTTTTAATTGAAATCCTCAGCGCCTTCCTCAAAACCATTAAAACTATCTTATTTACATAAAATACGTCACACAAGTTCAATACATATGGTATGTTCTTAATGAATAAATTGTATTGTAGTGACTAACTGTAGCAAACAAAATATCTTTACTATGTTTGTGAAATTCATAATGTACCACTGAATGCCACTATTTCTGTAACTAAGCTCTTCCAGGTAATAGTGCCTCAATGTCATGCTTAAATTAAAGAAATTGAATAAATAAAGAAATAAAACAAAAATATTAAGTCAGTTTGAAAATGTGTTCATGTACGGTACAGAAAATATGCATACCTGTAGTTTGTGTTTATGCATATGGATATGCATGGAGCTGCAAGTAGAAATCTTGGAGACTTGATCAGTATTTCTTGTAGATGGTGCTTGCAAATGATATGACACTTGTACCCAGAGAGATTCACAGTACTTTTGCAGTGCTGATCTATGATGATGCAGTTAGATGTAGAGGTCTTGAATGTGATTGGTAGATGGTCATGTGACTTCTTAGCTACATCCAATGAGGGAATGGCACGTAAAGTGAAGTGGAAATGGTAGAAGGGCTGTTCATGTTACGATATGTCCGCGGATATGGCGGTAGTTCGCGGACATCGCGTGTTACATCTGGGAATTTTTGGGTTCAGAAGTCAAGCAAATGAGAATGAGTACTGAAAGGGATTGGTCAGGAGAATTTAGTGGGTGTGTTGTGCCAGGAGAGAGTTTCTCAGATACTCTTTTTTGCTGAGGGAATAACAGATAGCTATGGCTGTGTGTTTCAGAAAACAGATGTTTGGATTTTGGGAGATTCATGGATACATTGGTTGATGGTGCATGCAGAAAACTGTGGAGTAGCTGTAGATCTTGGATTTCCACATGTGGAAGTACACTGGCATGGAGTACGTGGAATGAAGTGGTTGGACTTGCAACCTCTTTGTGCTAGTTTGGAGACAGAGCAACATCCAGACATAATTGTAATTCATTGTAGAGGGAACAGTTTAGGACATGTGACTGGAATTTCTTTGCAATTTGCTATGAAAGAAGAACTTGGGAAGGTCATGGACATGTTCCCTAATTCTCAAGTAATATTTTCACGGATTGCACAGAGACAAATCTGGCTTTGTTCTACTTCATTTGGTCCACAAATGGAAAAAGCAAGGCGCAATGTTAATAAGGCTGTTTGTGCCTTTCTAAGAGATTTTGGCATGTCCTCTTTTCACGATGAAAATATTATGTTTCATGGTACATACATTTTTCGCATAGATGGAGTCCATCTTACTTATGCTAGCAATCAGATTTTTTTGAGAAATATAAAAAATGCATTACAACCTTTTTTAGAATTACAGCATCCATTTTGAAGTAGGTGTTAAGTATTTATAATTTTTAACATACAAACACCTCCCAAAGGCTCTTTTCAGAGCCACCACTTCCTACCAGAGAAAATTGCAATGGTTATGATAGGGCAGCAACCCAATTTTTTAGATGTCCGCGGACTGTCCGCGGACTTCGAAAAAATACAAAGGGCCCTGCTTCATTTATTTTCACTTCTATTTTTAACTGTGAAAGGCAGCTCTGAAAAGAGCCTTATTTTTTTTGATTTTTGTAATTTTGTATTTTTTTGGGGTTTTTATACACAACACACTAGTCTTAGCAGTTCACGGTGGTGGCGCGAGTTATGGTTGCTTAGCTTACCATAACTGGCAAATTTCAAGGGTTTTTCGGTTTTACTTGGAACCATAACGTTCCTTTGACAACGTTTTTTCACTAAATTTCATAGGTTTTAGTAGTGCAACTTAACCATGACGTCCCTTTAACAACGTTTTTTCACTGAATTTCATAGGTTTTTAGTAGCACAACTGAACCATAGCGTCCCTTTAACAAAGTTTTTTCATTGAATTTCATAGGTTTTTATTAGTGCAACTTAACCATAACATCCTTTTCAATAGATGAAGACCACTAACATCGTATGTCCTCCTAGTGGGAACGCCGGGTGGTAAAAAACACAAAAAGATTTTCCTTCCTACACCGGGACGCCGCAGGAAAATCTTTTACCAAGATGGCCACCATGGAAAGGGAAGGCGGGGTGTATAAAGAACACAACAGGGCATGAGCGGAGGGTGGGGGGAACAGGGGAGACACATGGGCATGAGCGGGGGGTGAGAGGGAACAGGGTACAAACGGGGCATGAGCAGGGGGTGGGGGGGAAAAGGAAGGAAACACGGGGCATGAGCGGTGGTGGGGGGAACAGGAGAGAGACACGGGGCATGAGCAGCGGGTGGGGAGGAACATGAGAGAGACATGGGGTATGAGCAGAGGGTGGGGAGGAACACGAGGGAGACACGGGGCATGAGCAGGGGGTACAGGGCACACACGGGACATGAGCGGGGGTGGGGGAAAGGAAGGAGACAAGCGCCATTAGCGGGGGGTGGGGGGATGACGAGGGAGACACGTGGCATGAGCAGCGGGGGGGTAACACGAGGGAAACACGGGGCATGAGCGGAGGGTGGGGGAACATGAGGGAGACACGGGGCATGAGCGGGGGGTGGGGGCAACAGGAGACAGACATGGGGCATGAGTGGGAGGTGGGGCCAACAGGAGACAGACACGGGGCATGAGCGGGGGGGAGAACAGGAGACAGACACGGGGCATGAGCGGGGGTGTGTGGGACAACAGGAGACAGACACGGGGCATGAGCGGAGGTTAGGGGCAACAGGAGAGAGACACGGGGCATGAGCACATAGTGGGGGGTACAGGAGACCGACACAGGGCATGGGTGGGGGCAACAGGAGACAGACACGGGGCATGAGCGGGGGGTGGGGGGAACAGGAGCCAGACACGGGGCATGAGTGCGGGGGGTGGGGGCAACAGGAGAGAGACACGGGGCATGAGCGGGGGGTGGTGGGTACAGGAGACAGACACGGGGCATGAGCGGGGGGGTGGGGAGAACAGGAGACAGACACGGGCATGAGCAGGGGAGGGGGAACAGGAGACAGATACGGGGCATGAGCGGGGGTGGGGAGAACAGGAGACAGACACGGGGCATGAGCAGGGGGTGTGGGGGACAACAGGAGACATACACGGGGCATGAGCGGGGGTTGGAGGGCAACAGGAGAGAGACACGGGGCATGCGCACAGAGTGGGGGGTACAGGAGACAGACACGGGGCATGGGTGGGGGCAACAGGAGACAGACACAGGGCATGAGCGGGGGGAGGGGGGAACAGGAGACAGACACAGGGCATGAGCGGGGGGTGGGGGGAACAGAAGACAGACACGGGGCATGAGCGAGGGTGGGGGCAACAGGAGAGAGACACGGGGCATGAGCGGGGGGTGGGGGTACAGGAGACAGACACGGGACAGGGGGTGGGGGGCAACAGGAGAGAGACATGGGGCATGAGCGGGGGGGTGGGGGAGTACAGGAGACAGACACGGGGCATGAGCAGGGGGTGGGGGGCAACAGGAGACAAACACGGGGCATGAGCGGGGGTGGGGGGAACAGGAGACAGACACGGAGCATGAGCGGGGGCTGGGGAGAACAGGAGACAGACACAGGGCATGAGCGGGGGTGGGGGGCAACAGGAGAGACACGGGGCATGAGCAGGGGGTGGGGGGAACAGGAGACAGACACGGGGCATGAGCGAGGGGTAGGGGGAACAGGAGACAGACACATGGCATGAGCGGGGGTGGGGGGCAACAGGAGAGACACGGGGCATGAGCAGGGGGTGGGGGGAACAGGAGACAGACACGGGGCATGAGCGGGGGGTGGGGGGAAAAACAGACACGGGGCATGAGCGTGGGGTGGGGAGAACAGACACGGGGCATGAGCAGGGGGTGGGGGGAACAGGAGACAGACACGGGGCATGAGCGGGGGGTGGGGGGAAAAACAGACACGGGGCATGAGCGTGGGGTGGGGAGAACAGACACGGGGCATGAGCGGGGGTGGGGGGCAACAGGAGACAGACACGGGGCATGAGCGGGGGTGGGAGGAATAGGAGACAGACACGGGGCATGAGCAGGGGGTGGGGGCAACAAGAGAGAGACACGGGGCATGAGCGGGTGAGGGGAACAGGAGACAGACACGGGGCATGAGCGGGTGGGGGGAACAGGAGACAGACACGGGGCATGAGCAGGGGTTGGGAACAGGAGACAGACACGGGGCATGAGCGGGGGTGTGGGGGGCAACAGGAGATAGACATGGGGCATGAGCGGGGTGTGGGGGGAACAGGACACAGACACGGGGCATGAGCAGGGGGTGGGGAGAACAGGAGACAGACATGGGGCATGAGCGGGTGAGGAGAACAGGAGACAGACACGGGGCATGAGCGGGTGGGGGGAACAGGAGACAGACACGGGGCATGAGCAGGGGTGGGGAACAGGAGACAGACACGGGGCATGAGCGGGGGTGTGGGGGGCAACAGGAGATAGACATGGGGCATGAGCGTGGGGTGGGGGGAACAGGACACAGACACAAGGCATGAGCGGGGGTGGGGAGAACAGGAGACAGACACGGGGCATGAGCAGGGGCGTGGGGGGCAACAGGAGACAGACACGGCACATGAGGGGAACAGGAGACAGATACGGGCATGAGCGGGGGGAACAGAAAACAGACGCGGGGGTGGGGGAAGGGGAAAGAGACACACGGGGCATGAGCGGGGGTGGGGGGAGGGAGAGAGACACATGGGGCATGAGCGGGGGGAGGGGGGGAGGGAGAGAGACACACAGGGCATGAGCGGGGGGTGAGCGGCAGGGGAGAGACACACGGGGCATGAATGGGGGGTGGGCGGGAGATGTAGAGACACACGGGGCATGAGCGGGGGGTGGGCGGGAGGGGGAGAGACACACAGGGCATGGGCGGGGGGTGGGCGGGAGGGGGAGAGATACACGGGGCATGAGCGGGGGGTGGGCAGGAGGGGGAGAGACACACAGGGCATGAGCGGGGGTTGGGCGGGAGGGGGAGAGACACACAGGGCATGAGCGGGGGGTGGGCGGGAGGGGGAGAGACACACGCAGCAGGAGCGGGGGTGGGGGGAGGGAGAGAGACACACGAGGCATGAGCGGGGGGTGGGGGGAAAGGGGAGAGACACGGGGCATGAGCGGGGTGGGGGGAGGGAGAGAGAGACACGGGGCATGAGCGGGGATGGGGGGAGGGAGAGAGACACACGGGGCATGAGTGGGGGTGGGGGGAAGAGGAGAGACAAACGGGGCATGAGCGGGGGGTGGCCGGGAGGGGGAGAGACACACGGGGATGAGCGGGGGTGGGAGGGGGAAAGACACACGGGGCATGAGTGGGGTGTGGGGGGAAGTGGAGAGACACGGGGCATGAGCGGGGGTTGGGGGAGGGAGAGAGACACATGGGGCATGAGCGGGGGTGGGGGGAAGGGGAGAGACACACGGGACATGAGCGGGTGTGGGCGGGAGGGGGAGAGACACACGGGCATGAGCAGGGGTGGGAGGGAGAAAGACACATGGGGCAAGAGCAGGGGTGGGTGGGAGGGGGAGAGACACACGGGGCATGAGTGGGGGAGGGGGGGAGGGAGAGAGACACACGATGCATGAGCGGGGATGGGGGGAAGGGGAGAGAGAAAGACACACGGGGCAAGAGCGGGGGTGGGTGGGAGGGGGAAAGACACATGGGGCATGAGTGGGGGTGGGGGGCAACAGGAGAGAGACATGGGGCATGAGCGGGGGGGTGGGGGAGTACAGGAGACAGACACGGGGCATGAGCAGGGGGTGGGGGGCAACAGGAGACAGACACTGGGCATGAGCGGGGGTGTGGGGGGCAACAGGAGATAGACATGGGGCATGAGCGGGGTGTGGGGGGAACAGGAGACAGACACAGGGCATTAGCGGGGGTGGGGGGCAAAGGAGAGACACGTGGCATGAGCAGGGGGTGGGGGGAACAGGAGACAGACACGGGGCATGAGCGAGGGGTAGGGGGAACAGGAGACAGACATGGGGAATGAGCGGGGGGTGGGGGGAACAACAGACATGGGGCATGAGCGTGGGGTGGGGAGAACAGACACGGGGCATGAGCGGGGGTGGGGGGCAACAGGAGACATACACGGGGCATGAGCGGGGGATGGGAGGAATAGGAGACAGACACAGGGCATGAGCAGGGGGTGGGGGCAACAAGAGAGAGACACGGGGCATGAGCGGGTGAGGGGAACAGGAGACAGACACGGGGCATGAGAGGGTGGGGGGAACAGTAGACAGACACGGGGCATGAGCGGGGGTGGGGAACAGGAGACAGACACGGGGCATGAGCAGGGGTGTGGAGGGCAACAGGAGATAGACTTGGGGCATGAGCGGGGGTGGGGGGAACAGGACACAGACACGGGGCATGAGCGGGGGGTGGGGGAACAGGACACAGACACGGGGCATGAGCGGGGGGTGGGAAGAACAGGAGACAGACACGGGGCATGAGCGGGGGGCATGGGGGGCAACAGGAGACAGACACGGCACATGAGGGGAACAGGAGACAGATACGGGGCATGAGCGGGGGGAACAGAAGACAGACGCAGGGGTGGGGGAAGGGGAGAGAGACACACGGGGCATGAGCGGGGGTGGGGGGAGGGAGAGAGACACATGGGGCATGAGCGGGGGGTGGGGGGGAGGGGGCGAGACACACGGGGCATCAGCGGGGGTGGGGGGGAGGGAGATTGACACATGGGGCATGAGCGGGGTGAGGGGGAGGGAGAGAGACACACGGGCATGAGCGGGGGGGAAGAGGAGAGAGACACATGGGGCATGAGCGGGGGGTGGGGGGAGGGAGAGAGACACACAGGGCATGAGTGTGGGTGGGGGGGAGGGAGAGAGACACACGGGGCATGAGCGGGGGTGGGGGGAGGGAGAGAAGACACGGGGCATGAGCGGGGGGTGGGGGAGGGGGAGAGAGAAACACGGGGCATGAGTGGGGGGTGTGCGGGAGGGGGAGAGACACACGGGGCATGAGTGGGGGGTGGGCGGGAGGGGGAGAGACACACGGGGCATGAGTGGGGGGTGGGCAGGAAGGGGAGAGACAGACATGGGGCATGAGCAGGGGGTGGGGGCAACAAGAGAGAGGCACGGAGAATGAGCGGGTGGGGGAACAGAAGACAGACACGGGGCATGAGCGGGGGCGTGGAGGGCAACAGGAGATAGACACGGGGCATGAGCGGGGGGTGGGGGAACAGGACACAGACACGGGGCATGAGCGGGGGTGGGGAGAACAGGAGACAGACACGGGGCATGAGGGGAACAGGAGACAGATACGGGGCATGAGCGGGAGGAACAGAAGACAGACGTGGGGGTGGGGGAAGGGGAGAGAGACACACAGGGCATGAGCGGCGGTGGGGGGAGGGAGAAAGACACATGGGGCATGAGCGGGGGGTGAGGGGGAGGGAGAGAGACACACGGGGCATGAGCGGGGGGTGAGCGGGAGGGGAGAGACACACGGGGCATGAGCGGGGGGTGGGCGGGAGGGGTGGAGACACACAGGGCTTGAGCGGGGGGTGGGTGGGAGGGGGAGAGACACACGGGGCATGAGCGGGGGGTGGGCGGTAGGGGGAGAAACACACGGGGCATGAGCGGGGGTTGGAGAGACACACCGGGAATGAGCGGGGGGTGGGTGGGAGGGGGAGAGACACACGGGCCATGAGCGGGGGTGGGCGGGAGGGGGAGAGACACACGGGGCATGAGTGGGGGATGGGCCGGAGGGGGAGAGACACACGCGGCAGGAGGGGGGGTGGGGGGAGTAAGAGAGACAGACGGTGCATGAGCGGGGGGTGGGGGGAAAGGGGAGAGACACGGGGCATGAGCGGGGGTAGGGGGAGGGAGAGAGAGAGACACGGGGCATGAGCGGGGGTGGGGAGAAGGGGAGAGACAAACGGGGCATTAGCAGGGGTGGGCGGGAGGGAGAGAGACACACGGGGGATGAGCGGGGTGGGAGAGGGAAAGACACACGGGGCAAGAGTGGGGGGTGGGCGGGAGGGGGATAGACACACGGGGCAGGAGCAGGGGTGGGTGGGAGGTTTGAGAGACACACGGGGCATAAGCAGGGGTGGGGGGAAGGGAGAGAGACACATGAGGCTTAGTTGGGGGTGGGGGGAAGTGGAGAGACACGGGGCATGAGCAGGGTTCGGGGGAGGGAGAGAGACACATGGGGCATGAGCGGGGGTGGCGGGAAGGGGAGAGACACACGGGACATGAGCGGGGTGTGGGCGGGAGGGGAGAGACACACAGGCATGAGCGGGGGTGGGAGGGAGAAAGACACATGGGGCAAGAGCGGGGGTGGGTGGGAGGGGGAGAGACACACGGGGCATGAGCGGGGGTGGGGGAGGGGGAGAGAGACACATGATGCATGAGCGGGGGTGGGGGGAAAGGGGGAGAGACACGGGGCATGAACAGGGGTTGGGGGGAAGGGGAGAGAGACACGGGGCATGAGCGGGGGTGGAGGGGAGGGAGAGAGACACATGGGGCATGAGCGGGGGTAGGGGCGAGGGAGAGAGACACATGGGGCATGAGTGGGGGGTGGGCAGGAGGGGGAGAGATACACGGGGCATGAGCAGGGGGTGGGTGGGAGGGGGAGAGACACACGGGGCATGAGCAGGGGTGGGGGGAGGGAGAGAGAAACACGGGGCGTGAGCGGGGTTGGGGGTGAGGGAGAGAGACACATGGGGCATGATTGGGGGTGGGGGGAAGGGGAGACAGACACACGGGGTATGAGCGGGGGTGGGCGGGATGGGCAGAGACACACGGGGCAAGATCGGGTGTGGGGGAGGGAAAGAGACACATGGATCATGAGCGGGGGTGGGCGGGAGGGGGAGAGACACACGGGGCATGAGCGGGGGGTGGGCGGGAGGGGGAGAGACACATGGGGCATGAGCGGGGGATGGGCAGGAGGGGGAGAGACACACGCGGCAGGAGTGGGGGTGGGGGGAGGGAGAGAGACACACGGGGCATGAGCGGGGGGGAAGGGGAGAGACACAGGGCATGAGCGGGGTTGGAGGGAGGGAGAGAGAGACACAGACATGAGCGTGTGTGGGGGGGAGGGAGAGAGACACATGGGGCATGAGCGGGGGTGGGGGGAAGGGGAGAGACAAACGGGGCATGAGCGGGGGGTGGGCGGGAGGGGGAGAGACACACGGGGGATGAGCGGGGGTGGGAGGGGGAAAGACACTGGGCAAGAGTGGGGTGTGGGCGGCAAGGGGATAGACACACGGGGCAGCAGCGGGGTGGGTGGAAGGTTCGAGAGACACACGGGGCATAAGCAGGGGTGGGGGGGAAGGAGAGAGCCGTACGAGGCATGAGTGGGGGGTGGGGGGAAGTGGAGAGACACGGGGCATGAGCAGGGGTCGGGGGGAGGGAGAGAGACACATGGGGCATGAGCGGGGGTGGGGGGAAGGGGAGAGACACACGTGACATGAGCGGGGTGTGGGCGGGAGGGGGAGAGACACACGGGCATGAGCGGGGGTGGGAGGGAGAAAGACACACGGGGCAAGAAAGGGGGTGGGTGGGAGGGGGAGAGACACACGGGGCATGAGCGGGGGTGGGGGGGAGGGAGAGAGACACACGATGGATGAGCGGGGGTGGGGGGAAGGGGAGAGAGACACGGGGCATGAACGGGGGGTGGGGGAAGGGGAGAGAGACATGGGGCATGAGCGGGTGTGCAGGGGAGGGAGAGAGACACACGGGGCATGAGCGGGGGTAGGGGCGAGGGAGAAAGACACATGGGGCATGAGCGGGGGGTGGGCTGGAGGGGGAGAGACACACGGGGCATGAGCAGGGGCTGGGTGGGAGGGTGGAGACACAAGGGGCATGAGCGGGGCTGGGGGGGAGGGAGAGAGACACACGGGGCATGATTGGGGGTTGGGGGAAGGGGAGAGAGACACACGGGTATGAGCGGGGGGTGGGCGGGATGGGCAGAGACACACGGGGCAAGATCGGGTGTGGGGGGAGGGAGAGAGACACATGGATCATCAGCGGGGGTGGGGGGGAGTTAGAGAGACACACGGCGCATGAGCGGGGGGTGGGGGGAAGGGGAGAGAGACACAGGACATGAGTGGGGTTGGAGGGGAGGGAGAGAGACAATCAGGGCATGAGCGAGGGGTGGGCGGAAGGGGGAGAGACACACAGGGCATGAGCGAGGGGTGGGCGGGAGGGGGAGAGACACATGGATCATCAGCGGGGGTGGGGGGAGTTAGAGAGACACACGGCGCATGAGCGGGGGGTGGGGGGAAGGGGAGAGAGACACAGGACATGAGTGGGGTTGGAGGGGAGGGAGAGAGACACATCGATCATCAGCGGGGGTGGGGGGGAGTTAGAGAGACACACGGCGCATGAGCGGGGGGTGGGGGAAGGGGAGAGAGACACAGGACATGAGTGGGGTTGGGGGGGAAGGAGAGAGACACGGGGCATGAGTGAGGGGTGGGCGGGAGGGGGAGAGACACACGGGGCATGAGCGGGGGTGGGGGGAGGGAGATTGACAAACGGGGCATGAGCGGGGGGTGGGGGGAGGGAGAGAGACACGGGGCATGAGCGGGGGGTGGGTGGGAGGGGGAGAGACAAACGGGGCATGAGTGGGGGTGGGGGGAGGGAGAGAGACACACGGGGCATGAGCGGGGGTGGGGGGGAGGGAGAGAGACACACGGGGCATGAGCGGGTGGTGGGCGGGAGGGGAAGAGACACACGGGGCAGGAGCGGGGGTGGGGGGAGACAGAGAGACACACGGGGCATGAGCGGGGAAGGGGGGGAGGGAGAGAGAGACACGGGGCATGAGCGGGGGTGGGGGGAAGGGGAGAGACACACGGCGCATGAGCGGGAGGTGGGCGGGAGGGGGAGAGACACACGGGGCATGAGCGAGGGTGGAAGGGGGAAAGACACACGGGGCAAGAGCGGGGGGTAGACAGGAGGGGGAGAGACACACGGGGCATGAGCGGGTGTGGGGGGGAGGGAGAGAGACACACGGGGCATGAGCAGGGGCGGGGGGAAGGGGAGAGACACACAGGGCATGAGCGGGGGGTGGGGGGAAGGGGAGAGAGACACGGGGCATGAGCGGGGGGTGGGGGAAGGGGAGAGAGACACGGGGCATGAGCGGGGTGGAGGGGAGGGAGAGAGACACACGGGGCATGAGCGGGGGGTGGGAGGGGGAAAGACACACGGGGCAAGAGCAGGGGTGGGTGGGAGGGGGAGAGACACACGGGGCATGAGCAGGGATGGGGGGTAGGGAGAGAGACACACAAGGCATGAGCGGGGGTGGGGGGAAGGGGAGAGAGACACAGGGCATGAGCGGGGGGTGGGGGGAAGGGGAGAGAGACACGGGGCATGAGCGGGGTGGAGGGGAGGGAGAGAGACACACGGGGCATGAGCGGGGGGTGGGGGGAGGGAGAGAGACACAGGGGGCATGAGCAGGGGGTGGGGGGAGGGAAAGAGTCATACGGCGTTCGTGTGCAGGCGGCAGATCCCGTTCCTCGGCCCTCCGCTGGCCACCGTGTGCCGATGGCGTGAGCGCGGGGCTGGAGGAACAGGGGAGACACAGAGCATGAGTGGGGATGGGGGCGACAAGAAGGACACACGGGGCATGAGCGGGGGTGGGAGGAACAAGAGACAGACACAAGACTTACTGTGCAGGCGGCGAGGAACAAAGACGCACTGCTCGCTTTCACCGCATCCAATGAGAGAGCACATCAGATGTCCACGGACATCACGCAAGCTGCTTGCCCAATCACCTTGCTGTCCGCGGAGCGAACAGGGAAGTGTTTCTGTGAAGCGAACACAGATATCACTAATTTTTTTCACTTACATTTTTGTCATTTTTTTTAAAACTACTGGACGGATTTACACTAAAGCAAAGCACACTTTCGGGACCAAGCCGCCGCTCCTGCCGCAAATTTGGTGTAAATCCGTCCAGCGGTTTGGGCTGTAGGCGTAAGCAAAGTTTTTTCCCATTATGTCTATGGGAAAAAAAAGTTTTGGAACCCCCCCTATAACTTTGACCCCCCTGGACGAATCCTTACCAAACTTTGCAAAAAAAATTCAGAGTGACCCAAATACTTTTTTTTGCAAATTTTGGTGAGGATTCGTCCAGGGAGAACAAAGTTAAAAGCCGCCCAAAAAGTGCTCTTCCTATGGAAACACCAACTTAACCATAACTACATGGCCACTACCGTGGCCATGTAATATATATATATATATATATATATATATATATATATATATATATATATATATATATATATATAAATGTATAATTTAAATATAGCTCACTTCGTGTGTGTGAACTTTATCACACTTCCACCTTTTTGTAGCAGAAGTAATAGGTCACTGTCTTCAAGCCCTTTATTCATAGTTCAAGACAGGTATGCATCACTGCTGCCTTTCCTTCTGTGGAGAATTGTCCAGTCACCTTATCAGAGTTATGCACATTCTAAATAGAAAAAGCTGGTAGCCTATCATTGTTTAATTTCCTGCAATTCCAGCATTAGAGGGGGCACATTCTGAAGAGCTACTTTTGCAAGCATGCTGGTATTTTATTTGTTTTTGCTCTTTGCCATGCAGTCTGATGTGTTTAAAAATGTTCATGCACGTGCCAAATTCTGTTTCTTCATATATGTAATTTGGGTGTGTCACCACACTAGAAGGCTAGGTCAGTTTAACGTGTTTGTTGATCGTGTTAAGAAATCTGTCAATTTCCAGATGTTTAAAACATTGCATGCCTTCAATTTTATAGCCCGAACCTTAAAGCACCTTTTTCTGCAACTCTGATCAAATCCAGGTGCTCTGGGTTAGAGACAAAGGGCCTCATTACGACCCTGGCGGAATTCGGAAAACGATGGCGGAAATGCAATACCGCCATCGAATAGCGGCAGGTGCGACTATGACCCGTCACCGCAAAGTACGAAGCCATTAGCGACACCGTAGTGAACGCCAACGCTAACTGCACCAAGCACGCGCGCGCGCGCCATGCCAAACCGTAAACACCACCATGACGCAAGGGTACGCTAATTCCGACCCTAGCGGACATGTACCTAACGCCATCAAGCATGGCGGAATGTACCATTCCGCCATGGTGAGAAGTACGTCATCGCGAATCAACCGTAAACGGCCCCACTGAGTGCCTGTACACCGCTCCCTGCCCACAAAGTACAACTCCCCGTAGGTGCAATGAAGTCACAATGCAACCATTGAAATGTACAAGTCACCCATGCATGCCAACGAACAAATGAAACACAAGAGGGGCCAATGGGAGCTGCAGGGCACAGATGGCATGAATACAGAAGCCATCCCAATGGACATGACCACAGTCCCCCACCAAGAAACGCACGCAAACACAGGCACCTGTGACCAGCAATATTCCGAAAATCACATCATTCCACCAGTCCACCTGGCTGACCGGCATCTGTTACACAAAACCCAATCCCCCGCCCCTGAGCATGACAACATTCAAACAGTCATATTGGCAGCCCCCATCCCTGACCTCACGGGCTTCGTAGGCAAACGCGCCGAGTACAGTACCACGCAACTAAACTCCGAAGCTGGAACCCAATGCAGATCTCCTCACAATACATCGCTCCCCAAATAGGAATATGCCACATCACTTGCAAAGAAGAACGCTACACGGGCCAAATCAGAATAGAAATTTAATGCACAACAAAATCACCAAGCCCATACAGCCATCAGGCCATGAACTCCAAAACACATTTCACCATTGTGGGCTGCATCCGCAAGAAATGACCAGCCACTACTTGTGTGACGCCCTGTTCCATCATGGTACACAGAGCCACATTCACGTACGAAAAGGCAACATGGAAGCGCACAGAACCGCAGGGCCGTCCCAATGGGGAGGTACTAGTCCAGCTGAAAGGCCGAAATGTTGCTCCGAGCCACTAGTACTGCGTAAGGGCATGTGGCCCATTGGCGATCGTCCCATAAGATCGTAATGCTGCTCCACTGATTAACACGAAGCAGCAGGTGTCGGGAGTAAAAGCCATCTGCAGGAGTGGCATACAGATGGCAGTGGCAAAAGGGGAGGAGATACCTGTCAACCAAAAGAAAAGAAAAAGAACAGAATGGCCATCAGAACTACATCCGAACAACTCACTTCAATGATCACACTGAATCCACAGCCATATGCATGCTAGCCCACTCCAAAGGATCATCACCACCCCAAAACCACTTGCGACTCATAACCATCTATATCGAGGTGTAAACACCATCACAAACGAGTGTACCTGTGCATGCGTCTGTCAAAACAGAATCCATCTGATGGGATTGTTAACGTGCATGGACACAAGTGTCTGAAGGCGCGTCGAGAAAGGGAGGGCTCAACAAGGCCAGATAGACGATGGTCCCACTATGGCAGCCCTGCATCACATAGCGCAGGGGAGGCGGATAGATTCCAAGAAGCCCTGAACATGGCAAACTCTGTATCAAATCATCTGCCCATGCATCCATTCATCATTCCCTCATCCCGGTATTAAAACGCCAGAACATTTACTCACATAACATTAGAAATATCCATTGAGTCTGTGCGTTATGCAGCCTGCAAAATCCACAGTGCCCCAGCCCGTAATTCCAGTGTTGTGAAGTAACATGTATTTGGGAACGTCCGGCCTCATCGCCCACGTCGCTATTGCGCATCCCAAACTATTCATATCAATCATTGCTTCCTCGCCATGGCCCCTGTCTCAAGGACATGGAACAATAGAACGTTATATTTGCAGTCAGACCTGTGGGCATCTCCTCGCCGCGAGCTGAAAACCGAAAGCGCCGCCCTTCGAATTCCTCATTTGCAGCATCACGTCGAAAAGGCATCTGTGGCCGTTTGAAAAAACAAATTAATCCATCTAGTGCGGCTGTGTGTGAAAATGGCAACTGCCTTCACCCACAAATGGGACGCCCCGCCCGTCGGTGCAACTCGGTACAGTGATGCATGAGGGCCCACCGTTACTCGAGTACTACATTCCACTGACCCTTCACAAGTCTGTTCGCGACGGCAAAGATTGTATGTGAAACAATGGGACCATAGCCGAATGTACATATCAACAAATGTTACACGGCCATCGGGTACAAATACATGATTGCAATAGCAAGATGCCATTACCGAATTGCAGCGTTGTGTGCGTGACGTGCTCGGCCAAAGGGGAGAGCAGCTTGCACAGGTGGAATGAATCACCACAGGTGGAGGCCATACAGCCTGAAAACACATAAATTGCACACCCAGTCTCCTCCCACAACCACACACACTCCGAAATGCTACCGGCAGGACTCGCGATGTTGGCCCTGGGGGACCTGATAGCACTGCAAGTACTCCAACTCCAAGAAGAAGACGAACACCAACTACAACCGGCCGCACAGAGGAGACGCAGGAGGAGGAGGAGGGCAAGGCAGGGCCAGCAAGGGCCGCCAGCACAGCCACTACCACCACGCAGGCAGGCCGCAATCCCACGCCTCCGAGCACATCCGTTCAACCTCACTGATGAGCAGATCCACACCCTCTACCGTTTGGACCGGGACACCATAGCCGCCATTGTGGACATGACACAGGCTGACCTTGTCAGCATGATAGATAGCCCAACCGCCATCCCACCCCTACTGAAGGTGGTGTCTGTACTCCACTTCCTGGCCACAGGCACCTACCAGCACACAGTCGGACAGTTGCATGGCATTTCTCAGCCACTGTTCTCACGGACACTATTGCAAGTGCTCGATGCCCTCCTGCAGCACGCAGACGACTACATCTCCCTACCACGCTCGGAGCAGGAAATTACAAACACGAAAGTGGGATTCCATGCACTTGGCGGCATACCGGGTTGCATTGGTGCCATCGACTGCACCCATGTTGAATTGGTCGTCCCACATGCCATGGAGGCCCAGTACCGCAACCGAAAACAATTTCATTCCCTGAATGTACAAATGGTGTGTGACTCCAACAGGATCATTACACATTGTTGTGCCCGATTCCCTGGATCAACCCATGATTCTATGGTCTTGAGGAACTCTACAATACCACGCTACATGGAGCGACACGCAGGGAACAGATCCTGGCTACTCGGTGAGTCTCATTACATGCATGATAATGTGGGGTATGTGATTCGGCAATGACCTGGCAGGAAGGGGGGGGGGTGGTGTGCGTACGTAGCAATGGCATTCCACATAATCCGTTTATCGTCCACATACAGGTGATGCTGGATATCCACTGAAGAGATGGCTCCTCACACCAGTCCGGAACCCACGGGACCAGCATGAGGAGGACTACAACCATGCCCACTCACGTACCCGTGTAGTCATTGAACAGGCATTCGGCCTACTGAAGACTCGTTTCCGCTGCCTCAGCAGGTCTGGCGGGGCACTCATGTACCGCCATGAGAAGGTTGCAAAGATGGTGATGGCATGTGTCATGCTCCACAACATGTGCGTACGTAGAAATGTGCCCATGCCCCCTGACGCAGAACTGCAAGCACCTGATGATGGTCATGATGAGGGTGGGGATGTGGCAGCACCTCAAGGAGTCTGCGAGGCACCGGAGGGCCGTGACATTCGTCAGCATCTCATTGATGCATGCTTCTAGCACTCACGCCTGGTGGCTGATACATGGACACGGTACTCGTGGCACTGTGTGTGTCTGGTACATGCACAATATGGACTGTACGCCTATGATGGCCTAGTACACAATGATCATTGTCCACACATCACATTGGTTGATCGTGCACTGTTTATGGCATATGTGATATCATATTGAACACCCTATCGACCCGCCACCCAAGTGAGCCCAACACACCCCCTCCACCCTCCTACCTCCCCCCCGGACACCAGTGTCCAAAGATGCTCATTGTCAGTGGGCTGTCGCTATTGCAAGCCCCCTCTGCGGGTATCAGGGGCACCCCTGCCTGTGGAGCGCAGGTTCCTCCCAGATCTACGTTGGGGGCTGCCCTGGACGGAACTTGCAACGGATGATGTCTCTGCCTGCTCACGTCCATGCATGTCCCTAAGGGTTTGTGAGAGCTCAGTGAGCACACGGCGCACTGCGGCAAGTTCGGCACATACGTCTGTGGACGTCGCATGCAGTTCCCCCCTCAGGCTCTCGGTGCTGCTCTCCATTTGGACTCTCAGGCTCTCGGTGCCACTCTCCATTTGGACTCTCAGGCTCTCGGTGCTAGTCTCCATTTGGACTCTCAGGCTCTCGGTGCTACTCTCCATTTGTGCCCTTAGTGTCTCTGTACTTCTCACCATTTCTGCCCTAAGTGTCTCAGTTGATGTTTCTATGTCTGCCTTAGTGCCCCCACATTCATCGGCATGGTCCTTGAGGAGCGTGGCCAGTTGCTGCTGTTGCACGATTAACTGGTCGAGGGACTGTTGCCTCTGCTGGGCCATGGCCATTTGCGGGGGTGTCACAGAGGGGCTGTTGACCTCATGTTGCCTTGCCACAGGGCTTGTGGGGGATGGCCAGTCGTCGTCTTGTGGGTGCCCCTGCGTGGTATCCTCATGTTGTACGGGATGGGACAGACAGGGGGATTGGGACAGGTCATGGATGGATCTGACTTCGACATCCCCGTCTTCTGTGTCGGAGCATGCTGCCATCAATGGGGTGTCAGCTATGGTGCTGCTGCCACCAGAGGCAGTGCCTTCTGTGGCATCCGTTGGGGGGACCTGTGGTGGTGGTGTTGTGGGCATGCTGGCTGCTGGGGTGCCTGTTGATGTTCCCTCCTCTGTGCTGCCACCTGATTTGTGCTGCTGCCGTGTCTTGATGCGTGCAGCTGAGGTGGAGGGTCTTTGGCCGTTGGTCTTGGCCCTCTTTGCAGGTGTGCTGGTAGGGGTGTCCTGATGCTCGTCGTTTGGATCGGACCCTGTGGTGGAGTAAAGGAGGGCGAGGGTTATTAATGGGTCTGTGGGTATTGGAATGGCATTGTATCACATGCATTGGGGTGGTACCTGAGGGTGATTTGGGTCGGGGCCTTGGAGGTGCTTTCATTTGTGTGTGGAGTGAGGGTGCAGTTGTTTGGCAGCCTGCAGTTAGGGTGTGCCTGCTGCACGTGTAGTGGGTGTTTTAGGGTTTTTTAATTATTTATGTATTTATTGTGAGTTTTAAAGTGCGCTATCAGGCCGATGTGTGTGGACGTTCTCCTGGACATGTGTTTCTGTTGCACTATGTGGACACATGGTACTTCACATGATTGGACATTGTGGATTTAGCATTGTTTTATTTGGCCCACCTACCTGAATCTTCGGATGTCTGCACTCCTTTCTCCATCCCTCCGACTCCCTCTATGCTCTCCATTCCGATGGTGGAGGCACAGATTTCTTCCCAGGGGGTCAACTTGATGGGTGATTCAGGACCTCCCCCGGTGGCTGTGGCAATGTTGCGGTTGGCAGAGAGTATGCTGCGGACGCGTATCCGCAGGTCGTCCCATCGCTTTCGGCATTGCTGTGGGGTGCGGGGTGCGGTCCCCACCGCACTTACCCGCTGTGCCACCAGAGCCCATATGGCCTTCTTGTTTGCAAGTGCCGTCCTGGTCATTTGTGTGCAGAAGACGACGGCAGCATTCTCCTGGAGGGTCTCTGTTAGCACGGTGAGTTCCTCACGGGAGAAGTGGACCTGCCGCTTGCGGTCGCACGCTTTCTTCGCTACTTTTCCCATTTTTCTTGGTTTCGCTAGGGTGGATGACGGGTTGGGGTGTGTCTCAGGGTAGTGTTTTTAGTGGTTGTGTGGTTTTAGTGGTTTTATAGGTGTACGGCGGGATGTTTCCCGTTCCGGGCCCATGTTTTTACTTCCGTTTCCGTATATTTACGGTCACCGTACTTTCCGGTAGGCGCACACTGCGGTGTCCGCTGTGATGGGTGGCGGTATTGCACCTAGGGCGCCGTACGGCGACGGTGTGGGCCGTTTTGGGGTCATTTCCGCCATCGCGGACTTTGCACTTCCGCCATGCCGTGGTGCTCATGCCCGATGGGTCGGAATGGGCCGCAATTTGCTCCTTCGTGCAATGGCGGAAACGCTATTTACGCTGTGGCGGTCCGGTCAGTCACTTTCCGCCAGGGTCGTAATGAGGGCCAAAGTATTTCTGTGCTGACAGCAAAGGCAGATTCACCAAAGAAGTCCTGAAGACTGCCCTTGAGCCATCCTTTTGTAGTACTTTCACGCAGAAGCATCAGTTTCAAATTCTGCAAGCTGGAATTACACAGTGTCCAAGTGCTTGCTTTTTCTCCAGTAGACAAACATTATGGACTGTCCAAAGACAACACTTGGGCCATCCTTTCACCTCTAGGTTTTTCTGCCTTATGTATTTCTTCTCGAAATGTGTTCCGCAGCTTTGGCTCTTAAACCTGAAAGCAGTGATCCAAAACTCTTTTCTTATCGCAGTGCGGTATAACTAGATCTGAGAGACATTGTGAGTTCAGCCCTCTACACTTGGTTTTACACATATTCTAGTTTGGGTCCATATAGGTCTTTGTGAATCAAGGTGAGAAATGTAAATAAAATATCCTTGTTCAGCAGTAGCCAACACAACTTCGGCAAGACAGGAGACATATATGTACGTCAAGATGCAGCCGTGCACTGACTGCCAACAACCTTATTAAGAAAAATAAAAAGAGGAAACTGCAATCTAAACCAGTTGCAGTTGGTATTATTAATACCGTTAAGCAAAGGAAAGGTTAAAAAGAAAAAAAGAATTCCAGTGTTAAATTACTGCATTTTTGAAGCCTCATGCACAAACCATAGACTGAAAGAACCCCCCAGAAGATCCTAAGTGTGTGGACGCCTCCAATATACAGTGTGTTGCTGGTATTTCCACCACTGACCATATTGAAAATAACCTGTTATTAAACCTTTGCCTAATTTCCTAATAAATAACATTTCCCCAGTAATTAATTAATGTACCCTTTAACAGTGCAGTGTAAATGTCTCAGTTGGCAGATTCTGTTTGTTTTTCAGTGGAAATTTAAACGTGCTTGCAATATGAATGGGCTGTCTTTTCCATTCAGAAGGGCATTGTGTGCTGCAGGAAGCAAAGTTGATGCAAGTAGGCTCAGAAGCTGGCTGTTTGGAGAGAGAAATGCCATGATTCTAGAAAGGAGATGGGGTGACAGGAGACATCAGAAAACAAGGCAGGATAAGTACATTCTAGAAGGATGATGGGGTGAAAGGAGACGTCAGAAAAAAGGCAGGATAAGTAATGATTGACATGACTATGGTATAAATCTAGCTAGAAGACGGGGTGGAGGGTCAGTCATCATTTTGCAGAGAGAAGAGATCAAGTCTGCAGCTGGGCTGTGCATATGGGCATAGCCAGGCTGTGCACGAGAGAATAGGATACCAGGCAGCAGTCCGAAAGAGGTTGGGGTGAGGTCGCCAGCTTCTAACTGGGCTGCCAAAAGCTGTGCCATTTGCAACATTCTGCTCGCAGATAAGACAATCCAGAAAGAGGCTCCTTCAGCACAGAAATGATACACATTGGATGTGAGAATGATGGAATTTTGAGGAGCGTGCAGATAATGGTGTTGTTCATTTGCCGTCAATTAGGCAGTCAGGATTAAATAGTTATTTTTAACAAAGTCTTTGCTGTTTTTCTGACACATGTGTAATGAAGGGAAAGTTTACATGTTGTGTGCTATGAGCATTATATCTTTTCTCTTAGACAAGTACACTCTGTAACCGCATCGATTTTCAAGGTTTTGGTAAGAAAAATAAATGTGTATATTGTGAGAAAAAAAAATGACATGTATCCATTGTAACTAGTTTTAAAATGTGCATTGCAAAATCTACTTTTACATTATAACGCGTACATGAAAATTGCAAAGAATGAATTAGTGGGACCTCATCCTTGTGTCTATGGGAATTATTTTAAAAATGGGTAAAGAATAAGAAAGCTACAAGCATAGTTTTAGGAGAACAAGGTGAGCATGCATGTGGGACTTCAATCCCTACTTGGGTAGGAATAGAGAGTAATGCTATATGCATGATCCGGTTTATCCCTAATCGAGATATCGCAGCACACATCAAGCACCCAAAATGGACAAATGGGGTAAAAGGGACAACAGTGAATAATGATTACTGCATGACTATGAGCATCTCTGACCCGGACAATGAGGCATAAATAAGCATGCATCCGGCACCAGCTATCGAGAAGTGACATAAGAGATGGTAATGCATGGGGTATCATAGCAATCACAATGTAGACCACTTTAGGCTATGATTAGCCAACAAGTGTACTGTATTTCGATACATAAATGGTTACTGATTTGATTTCTCTTTACATCTATCTCCCTAACAATCCTTCCTAGGGCAACCCTATGTTGTCTGTGTATAATGTGATGTTCTTACGCATTTTTATTCCCTTTTATGGAACAATGCTATATTTAATAAAATTTTCCATGGCTCAATTGACATTATGACCTCTATTATCTGTTATGGTATGTCTATTTATGATCTGACATTTACATCTTAAACTTACCGATATGGTGCAATAATGATGATGATGTAACACATTAATGTTATGTGATTTGGTTGATCATTATGGCCCAGTTTTGAAAAAGACCAAAGTAAGACCGAAACACGTGTTACATATGGGTATTTAGACAATGGGAATTTAGGAATAGTGCAGTCTCTGACCTGGGAATGGCAGGAGCCCCCCCATCATTGGCTGACCCACCGACCAGAAGCAGCATGGCGATGTTCCCAGAACCATGATCCAGCGCCAAAGTCATCTCCTGTTTTTGACCTGCACAGGTGCACAAGAAAGCTAAGCTCTAACGTTCAAGCTCATGCAAGCCCCTGTTTATGAGGCAGTTTCATTTGATTCAAAATGGCCACCATGTTTGCCTGAGCCCACCAAGGGTCTGTATTTGCCTTAGCCTCCAGCTGATTGGTCCCATTCCTCCATTTCCTTAACCGCCCAAGACCGGAGGTGGAACCCGGCCGGCCGATCCGAAGGGCTGCTGTCACAAGGTCCTGTCTGCGGCTGTCTGTGGCGGGCTGCTGGGGATCTACGGAACCGACTGCCGCACACTGTAAGTACTGACCTTAATCAGCGCACTACCCTCCCTGATCCCGTACATACCCATCATCAGCACTCTCTCTAGTTAAGGTGCTGCTTCATACCATAGTGAGCTTTTCCGCATCTCACAAGACTTACGCTGATGCAACCCGTTCCATTCTTCCCATCCTGACTATAAATACACCAAGGAGTTGCATAATATCAGAGATCCACCCTGTGCATTGCACATTGAAATTTGCACTATCAGCAGCCAAACTATGCTTGAAATTGTTGACATAGCCCTTCTTGGCTGATAAGTAGTTTATAGTAGTTACTACCCAACCCATTCCGGTTTTACAGTACACTATTGTTAGTATCTGCCTCAGGCGTGCACCTTTTGCACTGAAATGTTTATTTTAGTAATGATTTCTAATACATGGCTGCATCATAGCACATTGTTGTTAGCATTGCCTCTGGCCTGTACCCTTGCACTGAAATGTTTATTTTAGTAATGATCTCTAGTACATGTCTGCATCATAGCACATTGTTGTTAGCATTGCCTCTGGCCTGTACCCTTGCACTGAAATGTTTATTTTAGTAATGATCTCTAGTACATGTCTGCAACATAGCACATTGCTGTTAGCATTGCCTCTGGCATGTACCCTTGCACTGAAATGTGTATTTTAGTAATGATTTCCAGTACATTTCTGCATCATAGCATATTGCTGTTAGCATTGCCTCTGACCTGTACCCTTGCTCTGAAATGTTTATTTTAGTAATGATTTCTAGTCTGTGACTATCTTATAGCACAATGATGTTAACTATTGCCTCAGGCCTTACACAGCTACATAACTTGCCTACCTAGTTAGCAACAAATTATGTACCCAGCCCTTGCCTGCCATATAGTACACTACTACTAGCATCTACCCTAGGCCTACTAAACCGGGCATTGAAGTGTTTAGTAAACACTGAAGTAGGCACGCATTGCATGTCAGCCAGTCTCAGTCTGTATACTCTGCCCGCTAGCCTCAATCCATATTGAACACCAATATGTTAGGCTGTTTTATTATCATCATGTTTCCCTTCTCCATCATCCAAGATAGCATCCCCTGCACAGGTACCACTTCCTAGTATTCAGAAATGGCCTATCCAGCCAGGCATGCCCTAGACATTTCCCTGTACCCTGTCTGACCCCATTCCTCCCACCCACTTCACCATTTCCAACTAGCCTACACTAGGCCCGCAGTCCCAGTCCCACCACCAAGATCTCTTAACGAGTACCATCTCCTATAGATAAAAGAGCAGACCTCTTGCTCTTCTCCAATATTACACTATGAACCAAAACCCATCCTATCGTTGGCAACATTAGAGCACTCTGCCTTAGATTTTGTACAAAATCACTCCATCAGTGCCACGCCCCTTCGCCCGTGACACCTTTACCTCGCAAGCCCAAAACCCCCAGGATAAATAAAAAGTACAAATCACGTATAGTTGCAACTGCACCAAAACCCTCTAATGTTCTGCATCCACATACACTGTGGACAATGTCTAAGACAATATCTGAAGCTGTTTCCAAGACCACCAGTAGCCTTATAGGTGCCCTCATCAATGCCCGATCACTAGGAGCTCATGCAATAGAAATACATGACTTAATCATTGATCAAAATCTGGACCTACTAGTAATCACAGAAATCTGGCTCCACAAAGCCTCAGGACCTCTGCTAGCTTTAGCTATTCCGCCTGACTACACCATCTTTAGAGGGGATAGAACCAATACCACAGGCGGTGGCATAGCCATCATTGCCAAGAGTAATTTACAACTCAGGTTGAGTACTATTGATGACATTGTAGGATATGAACTACTGCTAGGTAAACTCACTTTGAATGATAACACCACAATAAACATTGTGCTGATATATCGAACACCAAGCTCTGTTAGTCATCCAGAAACTGAGATGCCCCTATTACTTGCACCTCTGATTAAACCAAATACGAAATGCATCATCCTTGGAGACCTGAATCTAGGGTTCAATGATGACCAAGACCATAAAGCTGAAGCCCTACACTCAGCCCTTGAAGATATGAACTTCACCCAACTAGTGGATGCTCCTACGCATATCAAAGGTAGAATCCTTGATTAGATCCTCTCACTCAATACTAGACTAACTATTGATTCAATCAGTCCCCTCGGATGGACGAACCATTTTTGCATAAAATTCACACTCATGAATAATGAACCATGTCCTCGGAAGAGAAAAGTAAAGATTGCTCTTGAATCTAGAAACCCACATAAGCTTACTGCAGAGAATTTTGTCCCCACCCTCACCAAAACACTTGGGACTAACCTAGTCATCAGCAATGACCCAAATACCATTGCGGACTACTACCACAAATGTTTGACCCTCACCAAAACGTGATGCGCTGACAAAAAGACACTCCTTTGGTTCAATGAAGAATGAATCGGTCTAAGAAGAACCAAACGTTCCATTGAACACGCCCAGAACAAATATCCCACTCCGATTCCGCTAGAGCTTTCAAGGATGCTAACAAAACTTTCAAACCAGCAATTATTGCCCACAAAGCCAATGACTATGGACCTCATTGCGACCCAGGCGGTAAGTTACCGCCTGGGCCGTGACTTTACCACCATGGCGTAAACTACGTTTACGCCATGGTGGTTGACGGACTTACCGCCCCATTCCGACCTTGGCGGGGCGGTAAGTCCCCAATCCCCATTTACCCTACCCCATTCCCATTTTTGCCCCATAGGGCATAATGGGAGTGGGAAAGGCGTTAATTACGCCACCGTAAATTACGGTGGCGTAATTAACTCCATGGTCCCTTAGCGCCATGGATTTTAACACCCGCCAAAAGCGGGTGTTAAAACCTCCATGGCGCTAAGGGACCTCGTAATTGGCGGTAAGGGGTCGGCGCAGCTAACGCTGGCGTAAACCCCTTACCGCCAGGGTCGTAATGAGGCCCTATAACACATGTATCAGTAATGCCACATCAGACTCTAAAGAACTTTTCTCTAACCTTAGAGAATTAGAAAACCCCACCCCTAACTCAACCCGCGTCCAAAATTACTTTGTTACAAAACAAAATAAACACCAAAAGATTGCTATTAGCAGATAAAAATGTCTCAATCACTAGCCCCATCTCTACCACTAATGAAAATAATACTGCCCTATTTCACTTCACCGCGGTCACGCAGGAATTAGTACTCAACACTATATCTAAGTTAAAAGTGTCCAACTGCAAAGGGGACAATGTCCCAGCCAAACTAGTCAAAGCATGTGCAGCCACTCTTACACCGACTATTAATAACTTTGTCAACTCCCCGTTCAACACCAATATGGTTCCAGTCAGCATCAAGAAAGCCTGGGTAACCCCACTTCTAAAAAACAACTCTTGACCCTACCATGCCCACGAATTATCACCCAATAACAATGGTCCCTTTTTTACTCAAACTCATCGATAAAATATCATATACACAAATCCAAGCTCACCTGAAACAGAACCAAATCCTCAGAACCAGACAATCGGGCTTTGGGTCCAATCATAGCATGGAAACAGCCTTCTTAGACCTCAAAGTTAGGATGGATACTATCAGAGACTCAGGGAAGCTCTGCATTCTCCTATTATTAGACATATCCACAGCATTTGACCTTGTCGACCACGACAAACTATACAACTCACTAGTATATGAGTTCAACTTCTCCAAAGATGCCACCTCGTGGGTGAAATCTTTCCTAGCAGAACGTACGTCCCGAGTAGCAATTGGTAAAGAAGCTGCCGATCCCATCTAGTACCCATCAGAGTACCACAAGGATCCTGTCTCTCTCCAACACTTTGCAATGCCTACATGAAGCTCCTCTTCTCCGCATTAGACAACATGGGTGTCATCTACACTAACTTCACAGTTGACACCCAGGTCCTCATTCCCATCTCAGGGAACTATGACCAAGACACTGTAACTATTAATAAAATGTACGGCATCATTCAAAACTGGATGGCACTGAACAGTCTTTGTCTGAATGATGAGAAGACTGAAATTCTCACTGTGGGCTCCCAACCTAAAATTGCTGCCCTCCACTCAGATTACTCCTCTATCAATATTGATGGCACCATGATCCCAGTACTTAAGCAAGTAAAAACATTAGGAATATATTTAGACGCTAACCTCACTATGACCAAACACATCAGTACACTTGCATCATCTACGGCCTATGCATCCAAACTTATTGCACTAAGTCGACAGTTCCTGACTCCTACCAATTGTATCAAATGTAGGGCGCTGATATTATCCAAGTTAGACTACTACTCGAGATTTCCAATACTAATCTTAGAAAACTGCAACTTTTGCAAAATAAAGGCCTAAGGGCAGCATTAGGGATACAATGTCTGATCACGAAGATAAAGAAGGATGCCCACTGGCTACCCATCAAAGCAAGAATTATCTTTAAAACACTCTGCATCGCACACAAATGTCATACCAAAAAAAGCCCCTTGCTTCCTCAACAATGCCTTACAGAAAAAAGAAACAACTAGAATACTAAGATCCAATGACAACCAACTCTTAGTAACACCCCGCTTTAATACCACCAGAGTGGGGGGCAGTAGTTTCCTTGTCCTGGCCCCCAAACACTGGAGCTCACTCCCCCTGAACATCAAACAAGAGACATCCCTCCCGGGATTTAAAAAACAGCTAAAAACATGGTTATTTAACCAGTATTAGCATTTTGGTCCTCTAACTGGGCCTAATATAATGCTCACATTGTAAATTGTAATTCATGTGCACCAATGTATTGTTTTTGCTATGCTGTCTGTAAATAACTACTGTATTTTATACAAATGTAAGATTAATGCCAAAGCTGTCTGTAACCACGCCGTGATACCCCAGGGTCTGGGCGTGTAACAAATGAATAAAATAAATAAAATAATACATAAATAAATAAATTATACAATGTCCACCTGAATTTAAATTTCAAATCTTGTCATATTCATTAAATTATACAATTATGGGTATAACTTTTAGATTGTCTGGCGCACCTTTGAGACACATCATCACAAACCTGATCATGTTATGCATTTCACTACCCCTGCATATGTTTGTAGAGGAACAAGGCAATGTGTCGGTTTTTTGCACATTTTAATGCACATCTGGTTTCTCAATTCAGGATGTGCATTGCAATATGCAGAAACGATCCTTTATTTGTGTAAATGTGTAAAGGGCATGAAAAAGAGAACCTGAATGTTTGCATCTATGGTGCAAATATTCAAAGAAACTTTGTATATTAGAAACATCTTGTTTGGGCACAAGTGATAAGATTCACTAGCCCATCTCTACACTTAAACCCACAAAGGTTTTGAGAGTAAGCCTCTGACTGCAGATATATGTTATGTGTGTTTCCTAGGTACAGACCTTTAAACACTGTAATTCTACCTGACTGAATGGAATTTCTTTGAGGAATATTAGAGTCTACATCATGAATGATTGACATGTTTCTGACAACTGGACTTTATGATTCATTTGACCTGTAGCAATGGACTCTCTCTTTTATTGAACACATACTCCCAATAGTCCTCATGGATACAAACTGACCAGGATGAACTTCAAGCCCCCCTAGTCCGTGTCTCACTCATCCCTAGCTCTATAGTCAGAGTGCATTTTCTGTTATTAATTCCCTGTATTGTAATCTAATGCGCCTTTATAATACACAATTTGTCAAACTCTGAATGATGGGAACCAGACCCAGGCATGACAAACATGTGATCGAATCTCCTGGTCTGTTATTCAATCCTAAACCTTCCTATATTAAATTTGATCAACTTCAGAAGGAGAAAGGCTGGGTTCTTCTGCCAAGATTCAAACCTGGGACTCCTTGATTACGCTTATTTCCCTGCAGTAGGTGCATTACTCTAATGAAATATGTTAGCGTAGAATTGAATGTGCTGCTGCATTTCAATAATATTCCCAGATGCACATGATTTCATGTTCTGTTTCTTACCTAACCACCGCCCAGCCTAGCTTGACCCAGGGCTATCACCCAACGTTTCTCTTCTTTCCTGAACCCTTTTAATTTTGTCAGAATTTCAGTCAACAAGCATCATGCCATACCTTCCACATTTGTCTGCCAATTCTCACTGAGAGATTTATCGGATTAGTGGATCACAGCACTTTTGAAAAACTGTGCCCAAGCTTACCAAACTAAACCGCACATACTTATCTAGCAGTGGTAGGTTCATCAACACAAAACATCCCAGCAATAATGTCATGTGCTGATGAACACAGAAATCAACGAAAGACAAACATCTGGCGCATGGCAACTGCTCCTTTGAAGGAGTCCAGGTGCTGTCCGCAGTGTTAGCACAGAGAAGGCAAATACATTCACAAGAGCTTCTGTAGCCCCTAAACACCCCCTAGAATATGTCCTCCAACGTCCCTAATTCCAGAGCCAAGGGGGGAGGGGGAGTGGGCCACGTTTAAAAACAAAAACAATTAAATATTCCACAATTCTCTCGGACATTTTTCTCGAAATTTAAATTTACCGTAAGAAGGTTATTGCCTTTAAAACTGTACTCAGAGAATACCCTCGATCAATGTGTGTGTTATTTTTGAGTTGGTCAGAAAACCTGCTGTGCCAAGCAATCCACTGCGGGCACAGCGTCTTCTCTTTTCTTTGTCACTCCTTAAAACACGTCCCACTTAAGATAACTTTGCCTCACCCTTTATTAATTTAACACTGCATAAAGGCTGCATCCGTTGTGTTCATCACCTTTAGGCAAATACTTTGCACGCCTTCTTTCTTGTGTGAGTCTAGTCTATGCGTTGCATAGACATGCTTTGAGCATCGTCTCCATTTTTGTTCTTTCTACAATTGTTCACGCACATTTTTTCCTCATCACATTTATCATTTCCTGTTTCTCCCATCATGGTCCCCGTTTTTCTCTCTTCATCTTGTCTGGCTCCGTAAGCAACCTGGTGATTACTTGTGGTGTATTACCATTAAGAGTGGCACAGCACGTGTTGTACAATAACCCTTTTATTCTCAGGGGTGTATAGCACGTAACGTTCGAATGTTAAACACAGAGCTAAAGTGAGCACGAGCCAGACCATCTGCACAGTTTATTGATGCTCGGGCGCAGAGGACACCTTTAACATAACATGCTTCACAAACTCCCTGATCACAGTATTTATCCAAATATTGCTCTACAGCTAACATAAGCCCAGTCACTTTTTTTAACTGCGAACATAATTGTCATATAAAACGAGGACAGCATTAGTATTTGAATAATGTTGTGATCGTATTTATAGACGCGCTGAAACATTTAATTAGGCTAATTCAGTAAAAGCTAAAACAGCGCATAGTTATGCAAATGGGACATACCTCAGAGAGTTGTTAAAAGGTAATCATTTTTATTCCGTGTAACTGCTATCCTCACCTATAAGACACAAGGTTATAAAAAGACCAATATATAATCATAAAAGACTAGGCAAGAAAAAATAACAAGACCTTAAAGTAACTTTACTTGATTGTCCCTAGTCAACTTTGTTTCTAGAGCTGTGGTGACTACTAATAGGTTCCACGATGCACTTCTTCCTGCAATGCAAGTCTGAGATGCCCAGTGCCTGGAGCAAAATTGGTTAAAAAAATATTCGCTATATAAATTTGAGTACTCGCTCGCTCATTTTCTCGAACCAATTCAGCGTCATGTAGTAGAACGCACTTCGAGTGGCTGTCCAATTGGGGCATTAGACGCAATGCCCCCATCCCATTATTCCAGGAGTTACATGCACTGCATTGCCTTGCTCATGGACAAGGCGACTGTTGAGGCTGCAATATTTACAGAGGGGAGGAATTTTTTAGGCCATTTTAGCACACATGGGGTCTTAATTCACAGAAACGAGCGCAGAAGTAGTGCAAGCGCTGCGCACGAGAAGGAGTGTGCGCCTCATGTGCGCCACCCGTGGCGCAAACCAGCAATTGCACATAAAGCAGTGTCAGGAACGCCCCCAACATGCCCCCGTGCACAGGAAAAAGCCATTGAAATGGCAACTACGGCAAAAGGCCCCGCGTCATCCGTGGGACAGCACACAGACCCCCCAACGTAATTGCGGGAACAATCATTGCATATCCCATTCGTAACAGCCACATTGTGTGGAAAGTCCTGTACATACCCCGTCCGCAACCCGGCGAAATCACGTACCCCACTCGCAACAGCCAAATCGTGTGGAAATGCCCATGCCTACCCCATCCATACCCCAGCAAAATCACATACCCCGCTCGCAACAGTCAAATTGCGTGGAAAGGCCCGCAAGTACACTGTCCACACCCCATCTAAATCGTGTACCCAGCTCGCAACAGCCACATTGCGTGGAAACGTCTGCACGTACCCCATCTGCACCCCAGCAAAATCACATAGCCCGCTCGCAACAGCCAAATCGCGAGGAAAGGCCCACGCGTACCCCGTCTGTACCCCATCGAAATTGCATACCCCACTCGCAACAGACAAATTGCGTGGAAAGGCCCGTGCGTAACCCCTCCGTACCCTGTCGAAATTGTGTACCACACTCACAAGAGCCACGTTGCGTGGAAAGGCCCACGCATACCCCATCTGCACCCCATCGAAATCGCGTACCCCACTCGCAACAGCCACATCGAGTGGAAAGTACAGCGCGTATCCTGCGATACAAGCACAACTCCCCTGGAAGCAGACACCTCCTCACGGGACAGCCAGACCACAGCAGTGGACCATACCCCACATGAATCCCACAGCACATGGGACCCCCATCACCTGTGACCATACCCTGCAGGCAGTCTTCACCACATGTGACCACCTGTAACGCTTACCTTGCATCCACAGGGGTGCCTCTCGACTGGTCTGGAATGCTTCTGGGTACACTGCACCTTCCCTAGGGTTCCTTCTGCCAGGAATCAGTTCTAGGAGACAGGAGGAGGATTTTAGCGGCTTCTCCTTCCCTCGAGAGACCCAACTCCCCATGTTCCCCATGCATTCTCCCCTTGGGACTTCTCTCACCTTGATTTTTGGAATGTTGCACTCTCTGTCCTGCCGTACTAGGAAGGGGTGCGTTGTTGTTGGCTTAGTCGCCAAGTTACTTCACTGGCGATTGCCCGGAGTCCAGACCGGCTGTGACTCCACTCTTTAGGTAAGTCTTTTTAGAGGTTTTAGAATAATGTCTGTATGGGTAAATGCTCCAATCACCTTCTTCTCTTGTCTTGCAGGGGCTGATGGAGCGAGCCGAGGCTGACGGCTGAGTTCGAAAAGGTAAGGATGCGCTAGATGCGGCGCAGAAAGCATCCTTGCAAGTGGTATGACCTGTGCTGTTGTTCTTTACAGGTCGCAGAGGATTCCTGGAAAAGGCAATAACTGGGGACCAAACGCTGAGGATGATGTTCAGAATGGTGGAGGCCTTTCAGGAGAAGTGAGTAAGTAGCTTCTGATTCTTCTCTCTATTTTCCTAGGAGGATAGCAGGAGGATGATGGAGAGCCCCCAAAGGCTCTGACTGGATGGAAGAGCTGGAGCTGAACAGGTAAGGATGGCGGTGTTCTTGAAGTCTCTTGCCCGTGTAGGCCAGGATGCAGAGGAGGACCCGGTGAACGTGACGCTGCAAGAGCAGAATAACGCAAAGCATGTGCCTCGGGTCGGGTGTGGTTTAAATACCCGGCAGGTATCCCAGGTGCCTTTGGGGGGGGGCCCTCCCTGATGCTAGATCACGTGTTGCAGTTCCCAATGATCCTTGTGGGGGCAGCCATGTTCACCCATTGTCCATTGGAATTCATGCTTGTCAAGTGAGCTTGGTGCCAACGGCGCCAGGATTGTGTCCAAGGTACCCGCAACGGGCCGAAGTGGGCCTTTCTGGCCCTGTTTAAGTACTGTGGCAGGGGCCATGGTTGCCGAGTCCCATGTTTTGGGGTTAAGGTTGTGACACCACCCATCACCTGTGACCATACCCTGCGGGCAGCCCACACCACATGTGACCCTCCCATCCCCTATGATCATACCCCGTAGGCAGCCCACACCACAAGGGACCCCCCATGACCATACCACACTGGCAGCACATACCACATATGACCCCCATCACCTGTGACCATACCCCGCAGGCAGCCCACACCACATGTGACCCCGATCACCTGTGACCATACCCCGCAGGTAACCCACACCACATGTGACCCCCATCACCTGTGTCCATACGCCGCTGGCAGCCCACACCACATGTGACTCCCCATTACCTGTGACCATACCCTGCAGGCAGGCCCTGCCTCATGTCCCCCACCATCACCAGTGACGGCAACCTGCACTCAGGCACGCCTCATGTCTCCCATCACCACCAGTGACAGCAACCTGCAGGCAGGCCCCGCCTCATCTCCCCCACCACCACCAGTGACGGCAACCTGCAGGCAGACCCTGCCTCATGTCTCACACCATCACCAGTGGCAGCAACCTGTAGGCAGGCCCCACCTCATGCCCCCCATCACCACCAGTGATGGCAACCTGCAGGCAGGCCCTGCCTCATGTCCCCCACCACAACCAGTGACGGCAACCTGCAAGCAGGCCCCACCTCATGTCCACCCCCCAGCCTCCAACACACTGTGGAACGATAGACATGAATGTAGCAGATGTTAAATGAAAAGCCACCACACGCTGCACACTCCAAGTACACATTAGCACCCATCCATTGTACATGCCCACCACAACATGCCACATGCCAATGGAAGTCAAACATGACACATGCATGCATCTGTAGACACACATGTACAACAATGGCCAGCATCTGGAAATAGAACAGAGTAAGCAAGAGCGAAACCTGGCCTAAACCATCAAGAACAGACACCACTTTGATTTCAAATTAAAACATATGTATTACAAGCAGTATTCAACTCATACTCATATAAAACAAATTAACCAATTCAGCACCAAATGATCAAATAAATAAAAGATTGTCAAAAGCTAAATAAAATGCAAGTCAAACAAATGAAGCTGAAAGCAAAGATGTGCTACATGTTCATAACGTAGTGAAAAAATGAAAACACAAATCCAAAGTAAACTATTGCTCCATGGTGAAAAGAAAAATATCTGTTCAAAAGAGAACTATTTACAAAAATACAAGAGTCCATTGGCCCAAAAGATGTGGTCCATGTCCATAAAGTAGAGAAAAAAGGAAAACACAAATCCGAAGAAAACCATTGCTCCATGGTGAAATGAAAAATATCTGTTAAAAAGAGAACCATTTACAAAAATACAAGGGTCCATTGTCCCAAACCATGTACGCAAAAAAAAGAAGAACCAAAAAAACAAAGGACTATGTACAATGTTAGAGGAAAGTCACAAATCTCCAAAGTAAAAAAAAAAAAAGGAAATGTAAACCTAAAGAACTATGTACAGTGGAAGTGGGATAGTCCTGTGACTCACCATTTCCCCAAAGTCTCAGCCAGGGCATCATCAAACTCTGCGTCGATTTCCCCTAGGAGGGCATGTGCACTCCCCTCAATGGCTTGCAGGGACTCCAGCATGCCCCTCTCAAACTCCCTGCAAGTCTCCTCAAGGAACTCTGCCCACCTCTCTGCCTGACACAGGATATTTTCTGCCCTGGCGATGGTGAGTCATGCCCCCTGTGCCCGCTGCCGCTCTGCTCCGTTCTGCTGTCCAAGTCGCCCCAACACAGAAGACATCCTTGATGAAAGGTCCACGTGTGCCTCCTGCCTGATGGGCGATAGCTGCCTTTCCTCCATTGGAGACCCGAGTCTTGTTGCCTCCTATGCTGAGCATGCTGCCGCCGAAAAGCCTGGTGCCTGCGCCTCCGGGACAGCCTCTGGGATCATGACAACCCCAGGGGCTGTCGTGCATGTGCCCTGCTGCTTGTTGCCTGCTCTTCCACCATTGCCACATGTTGTGTCACCGGATGGATCTCTGTATTGACCACCTGTGCTGATCCTGCGTTGACTCCTGATCCTGGCAGGGATGTGGTCTCCACCATACTGGCCGTCGGAGTTAGGACAGGTGCAGAGGGGGCCCTGGTGGTATATGGGCCAGAAGACGGCAGGGAGGATGACTGGTGCACAGAGGAGGCAGACGAGGAGGGGGTCACATAAGTGGCTAGCCCATGCACCCATTGCAATACCAGGAAAAGGTGCCAGCCAGTTCACGAGACAGCAGACCTCCTTGTGATGATGTGCAAGCTCCCGATTGGAAGCCTGCACATCATCACAAACAGAGTCTACCCACCCCATGATACCGGCTAGCACAGGTTCCACCCTGTACCGAATGGCGACATCCATAGGCCTTGGCCTTTCCATCTGGGTGGAAGCGACAACCACCTGTTGACAGGTCCGGCCTGTGGCATGCCCGCAGGTGCATATTGCTGCAGTCACAGTACCAGGGACAGGATAAGGCACAGCCCCCTCCATGGCAACCTGCACTGCCTCCGGCCCCTGACAATGGACTTCAGCAGTCAAACCTACATCACCAGCCCTGCTGGGCTGCATGGGTTGGACTGATGTGGCATATTCCTCCTCTCCCTCCCCTGCCAACCTGGATGCCTCCCGACTGCCTTCCGCAGTGTCCTGCCCCTGTGTGGCCCACCTGTCCCTCCCACTGCTGAGGAGTCCTCCACCACCTTCACCCTCTTGGAGATAGCCTCAGCAGCCGTTGACTTGGACGTGGCACCAGTCCCTTTGCTTCTGGAAGATTACGGTACCTGGGAGGCACACTGGGCCTCGCGTCTACGCCTAGTGGAGGCATCCCTTCTGACGTGCTCCACAGCGCCATCTTCTCCCATCGTCGCTGTGGATAGTGAAACATAGAACACAAACATGAGGGTACTGAACACATGTGTGTTTGTCACATTGCTAATGTACTTCAGTGGCACTGTTAGAGTTCACAAGCATCATCACTGTCCACTACACACAGGGAAGTCCTATTCACACACATACACAATCATGTCTCTCATTCACAACAGACATTCACATCCTTGGACAAGGCACTGGCAGCACCTCCGAATTGTGCCTCCAGCTCACTGGCATCATGGGTCATACACTTCCCATTCACACACATCACCTGACAGTTATGAAGCAGGCCATGGAGATTTCACATCACAGTGCACTCGAGGGCAAATTGGCAGCGTGAGGCCATCACTTATCAAGAACTCAAGTAACATACATCCCAGATTGTTGGCCAGTCACACACTCACTACGCAGACACACGCACATGCACACCATGCATGTCCATGATGTTGACATAAGCACCCATGTGTCACACCTCTTGCATGCCCCAGTCCAGACACAGGTATGCAAACATGTGCGCATCGTTACATGCTGGCGCACATCATGCATTGCAACACAGAACCATTGATGTGGGACACGCTTGAATGGACTCACATGCAGCACTGTCAGGGACATGCACACAGACATCTGTACAGGAGTCATGCCAGACATAAGGCCAAGGTGCACACTCCAGCCAGACTTCAACATGCACATGCACTACGGTGGACAAGAACACATGAACACTTACCATTCAACTTCAGACTGAGCACCAACTTCAAGACCTGGTCGTACAGTGCTGGGTGGAAGTGCTCGAGAAGCTGCAGCTCGTCAGTGGTCAACCGACCCCGGCGCCGCACTTGATCTTCACCAGCCTTGAAGAGGCACCGGGCCTTGTTGAGGGTCCTGGACTTCAAATCTTCCCAGCGCTTGTGGACAGGATGGTCGTCGCTGGGTGACACACCCTCCATCTGGATGGCACCCACGATGTCCGCCCAGATCTTCTTCTGTCCTTCATTGCCAACTTGCGATGGGCCGTGGAAGATGGCATCATGATGCACATGGACCTGCTCCACCAGGATGCCAACTTACCTGGGTGAGAAGCTGACAGCCCTCTGCCTCTATGCCGGGGGGTTGCCAGTTGCCTCAGATGGTGTTGTGTCAGACATGGCAACCCCCGAGGCAGGTGTTGGTGGGCAAGGTGGTCCTGGTGCTGGGCTGTGGAGCGGTGGTATGGCAGTCGGAGTCTTCAGAATCAGTAGAGGTGGTCACAACGACAGGATCACTGGTAATGGCTGATGAGCAGGCACAAAAATGCAGGGCATGTAGGCAGCAGGCACACAAAGTGGGCTGGCAGCAGCAGATGGCTCGTAGGAGGCAGCTCAGGGCAGTTGGAGGCAGGTAAATTGGCTGGCAGCAGGAGCGTGCGTCTTCTGTTTTACTCGTGTGGCTAGATGGAAACAGAGTGACTCTGCAGCGCATTAGCGTGTAGTCAGAGGAAAGGCCCTAAGCGCATAAGTTACATGACACACGCTGAACATTGGGCGTTGGCGTTCAGGATCGGGATAAAGGTGTGCGTAGAACAACATTACAATGTACGTGCATTTTGTGGCAGATGGATGCGTGGACTTCGGAGTATTTTGGGGTCCCATGCAAATTGTTCACTACTGTTTGAGTGCATACTTCTTGTTTTGGCGGGGGAGTTGCCTACGCACGTGTGATTTGTTTTCTTTCTACAAGGCAGACGGAGAGTCGCGCACATATGTTTCATACTGTGGTTGCCCCTGTGTGTCGCGTACCCCATTTTCAAGGTCATAGTACCCTACATGTTCCTTGCATACTCATTTTTTTGTCTTGCTGGGTACCACAGCATACTGCAGGACATTTTTTCTTCACACGTGGGCTGCCGAGGGGTCGCGTACATGTTAATTTTTGTTTTTGGGGAGCCTGAGTTTTACGCAACCCCCGGACAATTTTTAGCTGCACCTAACAATGCGCTAGTCCATCAGTGCCATGAGGGCAACAAGTGGGAAGGGAGGCAAAGGGGGGCGTCCTGGCAGAGGTGGCCAAGGTGGCCAAGTTGGCCGAGGTGTCGGACCTGGCAGAGGGAGGCAAGGTGTCCGATGTATCCAGGCCCGTGCTGGGAGAGCTATGCCGCCTACCCAACAGGGTTGGGGAGATGCAGCTGATGTTCACGTCCCCCAGGGTCACACACCAGCAGTGTCATCTGCTGTCCAGGGCAGCCAGGGTGTGTAAACTGCAGAGGCAGCTGCGGCTACCACCAGCTAGGCTCAGGGTCACCTGTAGTGGTCCCGGCAAAGGGCCAGAGTCAATCAATGGCCAATTTCCATGTCCTGAAGGCCAAGGCACGTGCAGTGAGAGGTCCTGGCAGTGAGAGGTCCTGGCACCGGCACCCGGGATTCAGGAGCAGCAGTGTCACCTGCTGTCCACACCGGCCGGGGTCAGGAAGCTGCAGGGCAGCTGTAGCAAATGCCACCTTGGCTCAGGTTCAACCAGCCAGGACTGTATTGGTCCCAGGCCAGCGCCAGAGTGCCAATTACCTTGTCACTATAGCCAAGACATGTGCAGCGCCGGGTACTGGCAACTACACCCAGGTACCGATACCTGCAAGCTGACCTTCTGTCGTAACATTAGTGGCTGATGACATGGGCCAGTCTACCAATACTCCAGCCTCTACTGACCTGAGCGGTACAAGCCACTCAGGGTCTGCACCACCTCGCAAGAACCAAAAGCATGCTGTAGCATGCTGTAGCAGTACAGGCTCAGATCCTAGACATGGCACATCAGCCCCACATGTCGAGGAAGAGGAGTTTTTGTGATCACGATTTGGACATGCTCGTGGACTACGTGTTGGAACACTACTGTGCTGGTGCAAGCAGGGAGCACACATACGCCTGTTCAGCGTATAGCCCACTGACAGTGCCTCACAGACTGTATTAGCGCCTTGGGCTATGAGAGGCGCACAGCTGGTGATGTCTTAAAGCGTTGCAATGACCTCTGACACCGAGCAAAATATAAACTGGCTGCCCAGTACTCCTCTACTCTGTTGACTGGCAGTGGGTCACCACCAGAGGATGATGAACTCATTGGACATGAAGAGATCGCAAGTTATTTCATTGCAGTGGAGCAGATCCAAGGTGTGGGAGACCTGCCAATGTATGAGGCAATGTCCGGTGAGTGGTGATATGTGTGTGTCCAGGCCATGTGTATTTTGCTTGGGTGATGTGTTATGATAGTCTGCCAGTTCAGACTACATTGACATGGCTACCATGTGTGAACCATGTAATGTTACAAACGACGTGTTGCACACCACACCTGCTCCCTCCTTCCATGACACTCTCTGTCCAGCCTCTCTTGGCCCTATTCCTGCTACAACCTGTGGTGGTGGTTAGCATGTGATGATCTTCCACTCAACACTCGCATTCTATCGTCACATGTGTGATGTCTCTGTGAGGTCACCCTGCCAGCTGCACCCCCTCAGAGTCATTCTTCCTTTCCTCTCCTTCCCCCAGCGGCTCACTGTCTCCAGAGGTCTGGTAATTCCTATGGTGGACTACTGCTATGGGCTTTAACAGGATTTCTGTGATTCTACACTCTTCCTTCTGCAACTCAGCCAGACCTGGACTGTGTGAAACGTTGTTTAGGCTTGGTGCCAGGCATCTCCCTAGGACTGTGATGATGGCACAGGCTCACAGTGGCTAGGAGTGTTCATTCCTGAACCCTGTGCATTGTTGGCAAGGCCCTAAGGGTGCTGGGCCAGCAATTCCTTCAACTCCATCTCCACTATTTACTTCCTTCTCATGGCCTTTGATCATCCCTTGCCTACTCCCTCAGGGTCTGTTGCTACTCATGGCAATTCATTTCTGTGTTGAGCTGAGGCATCCCTCTGGTACAGTCTCCCTGCCTCTATGTAACTGGATTTGTAGCTTCTCCGGGTCTGGAGGCACTTATGATGCTTCCTCATGTATTTCTGTCCTCCTCTCCCCTGCTGTGGTCCCGGATGAATGGGAGAATGCACTTGTCACCTGCCCACACTGTGAGCTACGACACGGTCCTCTGAGCAACCATTTCAACCCATGCACTACCTCCCAGCCATTCCCTGCACTTGGGGTGGGGGGGTTACTGTATCCCTACAACCCACTACCAACACTTTGCACATGATGACTGCGCTTACCCTTACACTGCCATTAGGTTGCAACATTGACAATTATGGTTATGTGTTTTCAGTCATAGTTGAGCCTGTTCCCATGTACCCCACTGCACCCTCACACTTCAAAACCCTGTTCTCCCGTTCAACAAGGATATTGACTTGTGTGATGTCAATGTGACCTACCATTATGGAATAAGTGTGCCTGCCTTCACTGTATTACACCACCATAGCATTGTTGCACCCTGTGACACATGTTTGTTTTGTAATTGTGATTTGCATGTAATGTCCTCTGACATGCATTGTACATGGCTCATGGACAGTAGTATTCTACTTCCATCTCAGGCTGGTTGACAGTTAGGGCATGGCTTTGCTACGTGCCATCTGTGTCTTAGCATCAGTCATGTTTGTGGAAGGACTATGCCAGTCACATGCTTGTGTGTGAAGCAGGTTCTATGCACCATGCACTACATGTATTCTTTTGCCCTTTGACACACATCCATGTCTGCTTTCATGCTACCCTTCCCTTTCATTGGCACTGCGTGCATGCATGAGATGTGCCATGTGTGACATGCATGTTAATGTGTTTTCTGAGAACATTGTGATACCTATGTGTGTGGCCTATGCTACTTACATGTGTATTCATGTCTTTTTTTTTTATTTTCTGCAGGTGATGAAGCTCTGGATGCGGTGGAGGAGGACGTGGAGGAGGAGGAGATGGTGGACGAGGAAATGTATTCTGAGCCACGACCAGGCACCAGTGGAGGATGTGGTGTGGTAGCCCATGACAATCCATTGTTGCTACAGACCATCCTGGCTAGGGGTGTGTCTGAGTACACCTCTGAGGAAGCCAATGCCTCTGGTACTGAAACGGACATGGAAGCCTCATTGCTATCACACGTGAGTGATTCTACAGTGGGTGCTGTTCTGTCCCAAAAACCTGCAGTGGGGGGGTGGACACCTCACGGGCCTAGTCAGTTTTGGAATGTCCATCTGCGGTGGTCATGGCGGCAGGGTCACGCTCCACAGTATTGGATCCTGTTCCTAGGGCAGCTGATAAAGGGAGGAATGCAGTCCTGCAGCCACAGGCAGCGCCAGCGTAGCAAGGGCCAGGTATCCTTGGGTCTGGCAGGTGTGGAGTCCAGCAATGCAGTGGCTCTGTGCCACCCTGGAATACTGTGTGGGAGCAATCCATGTATGCTGTTGCACAGCAACAGGGGCATCGTGTGAAATGTTGATACAGGGCAGGGATAGGGTGGTCAATTCCATTACCCCCCCGAAAGGCAGATGGAGCTCCAGCACTAGGCATTTCAGTCCACATGCTGCTCACACAGGCTGGACATGTTAGCCAGCAGCAGGGGCCGACGGGCTGAACTGGGGGCTCTGCACGCAGCCATAGCTGCAGAGGCTGAGGCCCACAGGGCTGCCCTGAGGGAAGAGAATACCTCCCTCAGATCTACTCTGGGTGCACTCGAGTTATCCTTCTGTAGACAGGTAGAACAGCAGATGGAGCAGGTGATGCACAACATCTCTGTCAAACTACGTGCAACCTGTGAGGTCTTGCAAGCAGAGATAAGTGCATCATGTGAGGTCTTGCAAGCGGAACTGCGTGCATCCGTGAGGTGGTGCATGCAGACCTCTGGACCATCATGTTGCAGAATCAAACCTTTGAAGAGCAGACAAGGGCTATACGTGGTCAGCCTCCCTTACCATGCACACCTTCTAATGCTAAACCAGAGGGTTACGACAGCATCAACACCTCTCTCACTCTATGCTAGCCGTGCAGGCCATGAACCCATGGAAGTTTTTTTTTTCTTCTCAACATGTTGAGGTGCACCCTCCACCTCCTCCCTCCTGAGTGCCACCCCCACCCCCTGGTCCACGATGGCCATTTTTGTATTTTTTTTAAAAAAATGTTATCTACCGTGCATTCATGTGAGCGTGTGTTGCTTTGTGTGGTAACCTGAAGGCATCCACTGTGTGTTCCAGCTGGGCCCATGCAGGATTGTCTCATGTTGGTACACTCCTTATTTGTGCCATATGGTCCAGGCACATATGCCACTCCTGCGTCCCCTTTCCATGGGCTTGCGAGGAGGGCAGCGTGTTAAAGTAATTTACACAAAGGCATTGGGCTTCCATTATTTCTGGGGCCAGTTTGAAGTCCAACCTGTGTATACACCTCTAGTGGGGATTCATGATTTTTTGTCCAGTGCATGGTTAGCATACCATTATGTCTGGACATAGGAAAATGTCAATTTTTTCATGTTAAATCTTCATGCATTACCTTGCCTGTCTCCACTATTGTTGCCATTCCTGCTGTATGCGTTTCCCTGCCCCCTTTCGTTAGCAGAGCCACACTCAAGATAGAAGGGGTCCATGTGGTAGTTTAGTCACATTGAGACACTTGTGCTACTGTGATTGGTCACTGTCTGACATTGTCACTGTTGGGCCCGGTGTTTATGATATGTTATGCTGGACTATGGATGTTCATGTGTACAATTTTATTTTGATTTGTGAGAGTGAATTATTTCTGACCTAGTTCTGTTTATCGGAGTGCACTTTGTGACAGTAGTGTTATGTGTTGGCCATTTATTTGCCACTTTAGACATTCCACGCCATGGCATGGTGTGGCAAGCGGGTGACATGAAGTTTGGGAGGGCTTAGGTGACATACCAGCATTTGGATGGGTACGTTTGCATGGGGTTAGTGGCACACTGCATCTTCCATGTGTGCCTTTTGTTCACACGAGATTCGGTTAGTTTAAAGAGTTTGGGATGCACACAATGTATCACTTCCAAGGACACATTCTCAGGGTGGTAAGGTTTGGACAGTGTATTGTCCCCTTGTCATCATTGATTGTCACCTGGAATGTGCCAGGCCTGTGTGCACTCCGCAGGGGTTGGATTTTAGGTCAAAAAGTGTGCCACAAGCTGGGTACGGGCTGCCTCACCACAAGCCATTTCCCCTCCCATGCACATCAGGCGTGCATGTGGTTGGGGATGTGGGGGCACCACCATATCCACTGGTTATGCCACACCATGTTGCTATGTTGTGCAGGACACATGCTGCCACAATGCTCCTGCACACTACTGGTGGTGCATATAGTAGCTGTCCACCAGAGTGCTCAAGGGAGCGGAAGCGTGACTTTAGCACTCTGAATGTGCACTCCACTATGGCCCTAGTTGCAATATGGGCTGCGTTGTATCTTACCTGGGGTGGTGAGGTGGGGTTCTGTATTGGCATCATCATGTAGGTGCTCAGAGGGTAGGCACTGTCTCCTGGGGTGGTGAGAATGGTTGTCATTAGTTGGCTTTGTCTATTTGTCTGTGTCTAACATGCATGCATGTGCATGGCCATTTCTACTCACCAATGGTCCATGTGTTGCCATGCCTCCCAGCTTCCAGGTCCCGGGGTAGGGGTGCCATTCTGAAAATGAAACTATCATGTATGGACCCTGGATATTTGGCATATACAGAGGTAATGATTTCCTTGGAATCACATACAACCTGCACGTTGATGGACTGCCAGTGCTCGCAAATGCGATAGATGTGGCCCTATGTGGACGTAGGGGCACATGGGTGCAATCAATGGCACCAAGCACTTTGTGGAAGTGTGCCACCCCATGAAAGTTCTGGACCACGGCCTGCCTTTCTGCGTGTGGTCTGGGCATGCATATGTGCCTACGCACAGAGGTGTGTGCAGTCAAGAGTACCAACACCTGGTGTAGACAGCGTGACAGCATGGGCTGTGAAATATAGTACATTGAGCACCTTTTCCAAGGGGCTCACTGCTTGGCAGCACAGGGTGGGTGATTTAAGGTCATCCTCCCATTCAGTGACCAGGTATAGGAAGATATGAGGTGGATACCTATACCTGCCATAGACCTGGTCATCAGGTATCCCAAAAAGGCTGGTCCTGGGTAAAAAAATACAGGCCCTGGCTTTCGTCCTCCTCCTCCTGTCCCACGATCACTGCTGTGAGAAATGGTACATTAATCGTAGCTGTATATGTGCATTTATTTTTCATGCACACTTTTTTGCATTGATTTTGGTGCGCAGTGACGCTTATGCCAGCCTTCACTTGGCAGACATGTTTCCTGATTAGCGTGTCTTTTCCCGCGCGCTAGTGACCCCTGTTTTATTCCGTGAATACATGTTGTAAACCACTGCGGGTGGGCCCTGCGAGTATTTTACTGTGGTAGCTCCTACATAATGCCCACATTTACACTTGTTGTACCCCATTCGACGTGTGCCGCCCCCTTAATAGGTGACTGCGCTAGGCGGTATGCGCCTTCGCGTGTCATCTCGGGCCAGGCGTTTGCGGTGTCACTCTGACATGTTGAGCCCGCGCTGATTCCGCGCACGTCTCAGGTAAACCACACACAATTTGTTCCATGAATCAGTAAACGTGCGTGTGCGTGCATTTTCGCGCGTAAGTATGACTTTTTACATGCAGATTATTCTATGAATCGGGCCCATGGTCAGTTCAGATTCGGGCTGGATGGATGGCATAGGTTCCAGAAGAGAGGACCAAAGGGATGAATGTGGCATTAAAACTGAAATGCCTGCAAATACCCTGTCCCTATCCTATCTCTCAGAAAGCTTGAGGTGGGGGGGCAGCGGCGTGTGTAAATGCTGACGCATGATGTCACATTCCATGGCTGCAATGCAGTCCATGGGGCACTGGAGGCTTGAGACCTGCAAGAGGCAAGAAGTGGGAGCATGGGAGATTTAAAGGAGAAGAGTTGAGGGAGGGTAGACAAAAAAAGAAGACAAAAATAGAGGAGAGAAGAATACATAGGACATGAAGAATGGAAAAAGACAAGTTGAGGGGTTGAGGGGGAGTAGAGACAAACGGGGAGAGTGAGAGAGTAGACAGGAAAATAAGTGGAGAGGGAAGGTGGGGTGGTAGAAGAGCAGAGGTAGAAAAAAGATGAGGGAATGGCACATGGAAATAGAGACATATTGGGAGAGTGGAGAAAAGCATATTGATTTAGAAAGTATAGGGAGAGAACAGGGGGATACATGGATGGTGCTAGGAATTGATAGACAAAAGGAACTGATTAAGAAGGGATGTGCAACACACACATACACTCACATACACAAACACACAAATGCACCGAGCAGTGAATGCTCTTTCTTCACAATCGAAGGTAAGTGGCATGTGTGTTAATGGTGTGTGGAATTATGTAAAATACCAGGTATCACAGTGACCGACTCTGCCTGCAGCAGAGAGCCCAAGACCAGGTGTGTTCAGAGAGACCCAGAGGAGAAAAAATTGTTTGGATGCAGAGAGTGCAGGATGCAGAATAGAGTATACAGTATGAAGCCAGATCGACACAGGGTCAAGCAGGCTGCAGGGAGGGAGGGGCACACAACAAAGATACACGTTCCATTGCTATAAAGAGAGAGCTTGGCATGTATAAGAAGAGAGCTTCATGTCCATTGGGATTGGTATCGGTCAGGGTCAGAAACAGATATAACTCAAGGGTTTTGATTTTGTCTATTGATGGCAAAAACAAATACCATGGATTGGGCTTTTTTGTCATAAGTGTCCATTCAATACCTTTCTAGCCCTACTAAACTCCTTCAGGATCAGGGTTAGAAAGACTGGCTCTAATTGCCAACCCTTTCCTCTTCATCATTTCCATTTCCTTTTGCTCCTCTTTCTCTTATCCTCCCCACCTCCTGTTGCCCTCTGCATTCCATTTTTCTCTTCATCACCTTCTCAAGGCTTTAGCAGTTTCTACCCTCCTCCTTCTCCCCTTCCTCCTCTATATTTTGTGATGTCTTCCTTCTTCACCACTTCATTTTGATGTCTTTCTTTCTCTGTTTCTCTTTCTCTTTCTCTTTTATGACTCTTCACTTCATCTCTCCTTCTCGCCCCCTTGATCTCTTGCCTTCATCTCTCCACCCTCTCTTTGCACCCTCTCCTCACCTACACTATCTTGGTATTCAATTTCTGTTTTACCTGCTCATCTCCACTCGCTCTACTCTTCTCCTCCACCGCTCCCCTCCATTGTTCCTCATATCCCCCACCTCTACATTATCTCTCCTCTTCCTTTATGTGCTCTTTTCATCCTCTTCTCCTTTCATTCTCCTCTTGTATTTCTTCTTACTGCCTGATCTCTCTACTCCTTTAGAGAACAGACACATTCTAACCCTCACCTATGTATCTGTGCTTCAAAATCCTAAATTTCTCCTTGGCACTGCTTCCTTTTGTTCGCACTGAAAGATTGGGTCCAGTACACGTAGTCACCTTTCCCAATGTGTAAGCATGTCCAGTGATTGCCCACCTGTACTAGCAGTTGGCCTTCTTCAGTTATCCAATAACATTCCACTGACTAGCCAATAGCTTGTTAAGGAGTCGTTCTAGAGACATCTCAGAGCCGGCCTGGTACTCCATAATTTCCTGCACTGTCCATTATTCTTTTATGTGAACTACAGCACTGTTCAGATCCCCTGAAATGACAGCCTCCTTGGATGCATGTATTGGATGCATGTAGGGCTTTAGGACTAAGTTACGTAAAGCTAAGGTAAGAGATTGACAGTTCATCTATGGGTGATGTGGACTAGAGTCATACTGGAGTTCCCCTCTCCCAATATGGTTGTGGATTCCCAATACACCTACCATGGTTCCTTCTTAGTTCCCCATGGACAGACTCCTCATTGTCCTCAAACACTAGGGCAAAACATACTCCTAGCAGCTTACATTTCTGCAACAGCCCAAAATGGCCAATATTAGAATACTCTGTATCTAGACCATGTGAGATTTTGTTATAAATACTTGCATGGTATGTTGTGACCTGGAGCACATGCAGCCTGTTGTTCACACCTAAAGTAGCGCTTGATTCGCACAGTGGTGTGTCCACAAGTGGCTTTATCCTCATATCATTTCTAGTTTTACGGTTAAAGGAGCCTGTGGCACACACTATCGGATACGGATTATGGGGATCCACCATATGCGCACTCTGAGAGCTGAATCACAGAGCAGGTTATTTCACCCAGCTAATGGTCCTCAGTCTCATCTCTGAGCCTCAAGAATGTTACTTCATCAAAAGTGTAAGAGTGCTAACAACACATTGGTTATCAACAACATACTATTGTTGTACAAGGTGGGATAGGGGTCTGGCAAGCGAAGAAAGGGAAGGCTTAGAAGGCAAAGGTCTTCATTTTACATTTGCCGAGGGGAGTTGTGAGGGATACTATACTTTGGGGAGTAGGTCATTCCATAGATTGAATAGACTAAACCTAGAATGAGGACCCAATGAGTAGAACCTGTTCGAGTTGATGAATGATGAGACAATATTTGTGGTGACAGAGTCTGAGCGAGGTTGCATCAGTTAAATGTTTCATAAATATACTGAGGGAAATGGTTGTGGGAACCCTGTGGGCCAAAGTGGGGAGATGGAATGATTCTAAAACTTACTGGGAAGTAGTGGCAATGTGTTACAGAGGTAAAATAGAAAATCCCCTCGGAGTACTTTTAAGTATTGTAGACATATTTAGAAAGATGTGTACATGACTGAGGACTTTCTGTGAGATGCTTGGATAAAGGCATTGCAGTAAATTAACGTTGTTCCAAATATAGAACACACTATGCTGGTGAATTACTCTCAGAAAAGCAGGTGTGAAATTGGTAATGTAACATGATATAGTGGCTTGAAACTCACACTATGAAGCTGACATGTGAACTCATGGAAAGAGTAGTGTCCAAGGCAACCCCCAGGGTTTCGAACTGATAAGATGTTAGATGTGGGAATTGTTGGGTATTTTGTGGATATTTGGGGCTTTGCGGTATTTTCTTACCGCCAAAATACCTTTAGCAATAATCACTCTCTGTATTTATATTGGGTCACACATGACAATAATACATTGCATTATTTCAGAATTCAGACCAATTTAGATGGTATGCACGGTAGTTTGCGTGGTTGGTTGGTATAGTGGTTGGTTTATTTGTGGCCCCAATATCCAAAATCCCTTGTTTTTTATCTAGATTGTTCTTGATCACTAGAGAGACCTCAGGCCTACATTTTAGGGATACCACATTTTCAGTGTTAGTGTTGTGTGCCACCATGGGCAATTGTGGTATTTTTGTGGTAATTTCCACTACCTCATATACGGTAGGGAACTATGTCCAGAGAGTCCCTCTTCCCGTTGACTCATGTACCTCCAACAGGCTATGCTACAAACAATCACTCAAAACTGTCCATACTGAATAGAATCATGCACACATCTGTTTTAAAATGACAATTGCACTGTTTAAAAATCTACCCACGTTTAAACCTTTCCCCATGCAAAATGAAAGAGAAAAATAATACACACTAGCTATCTGTTTTCAAATATTTTTGTATTATAGAAATTTCATTTAAACACAGTTTAACTTTTTTTACAGAAATAAATAAAATGGTACAACATTATTTGTGATAAAATGAACAGAGAGCTGCGAGAATATATTCAATTGGTAACATTAAATATGCTGATAAGAGACTGAGACTCCCTCTAATACACTGACTGAACAGCTTCGCGCACTTTCGCACAGCTCCCACTCGCTTCTGTAATTAACTTATCTGTTCAGCATGAGTTTTCTCCGGCTATTCTCTTTCTGAATTTGGCTCCCTTGAAGATCAACCCCAGTGAAAACAAGCATCTGCCGTTCTCAAACCGGGGTTATTGCCTGGAGCTCTCAGCTTTTGCAGCAGGAATGCCCCAGCCAGGAAAGAGGTCCTTCTCCCAGCTCTGCAAGATGTCGACTGTCTTCCCCCTCTTCTCAAGCTTCTCCAGCAAAGTTCTAAACACAGCCTCTAGCATGATACTTGCTATGACGCTGCTCCAATCAGAATCAATCATGTCATCTCCTCCCTCACTACACAATGGCTCACTTCTACAGTGGCAATTGTAACAAACTGATCTCCTGCTCCTTCGAGCTCTTTGCTTCCTGTAGTTATGTGGACAGAGCAGCAGGGAAAAAAATGAATGTGCGTTTAAAAGTTCACTTTCAGAGTAGGCCTAATTCTGCAGTGGAGACACATTTTTATTAGTGGGTTATGTTAAATGAAGTTTTATTAGTCAGGTTAGTTGTTAATAAGGTTAGTTATTAATTTTCAAATGTGTCTCTTGCAACATAGGCATTTCAGGTGAAAATAGTGTGCATTTTGAATGTGCAGATGTGTGCTTTTAACTGTAAAAATGGATTTGCATCTTATATGTAAAAATTGTTTTTGACTGAATAGCCTGTCTTTACTTATATGTCCATGTTACTCTGGCAACACATATAGCAATGCACCACACCAATGTAGTGGTGCTGCATAAAAAATGCTACCTGTGCAGTAGTGCTGTACTCTGTGCTGTAACACGCCAAATATCCTTACAGAATTATGGTGTGTGTCTTGTTAAATTGAGCATATTTTAACCTGGCATATGGTAGTGCACTGCCTGGTTGTAATATCATTAGCTCCATGTCAGGTTGGTTCAGGCTTAATGTCTCTGCTACTTCCATAAATTCATTGTTCCTAAGCTGTGTGACAACTGTAGTCTTTTTTCACGTGGATTGTGTAGGAGGTTTTGTATTTGGGCTATTACATAACTTGGTGGTATTTTAGGATTGTGGTATATTGGTGGTAAATTGGCACTACCTCATTTTTGGTGGTAATTTAGTGGTGAGCATACCTTTTAAAACACTGCCCTATATGATAAAAACAAACTTTCCCCGTTTTATAACTATGTCCTGTACTTGGGTTGACTGTAAGCATCCACCTAGGCTTAGCACATTTAGAGGTAACCCGGTAAGGTCATAAATAATGTCATAGATTGTGTACAAATTGTGCTATAGACTTATCTATGACATTAGCCGACACCCTTGGAGGGCTCTGTTCCACCTCAGCATGAACTATATATAGTTCCCACGAACTACAGACCTATCACTACCGTACCATTCCTACTCAAAATTATTGACAGAGTAGCATACTTACAAATTCAAGATTACTTGGAAGCTAATCATCTGTTAGGATCTCGGCAATCGGGTTTCCGCCCCCTCCATGGTACCGAAAAAAGCCTTGCTAGACCTGAAGACAAAAATTGAGGAGCTAAAGGATAGTGGCATAACAGCCCTGCTACTGCTATTGGACTTGTCAGCAGCCTTTGACTTGATGGACCACGCAGTCCTATGCAGCCACCTTAGATTCGCTGCCAACTTCACAGGAGAAGCTATAGCCTGGGTCCAATCCTTTCTAGCCAACCGGACTATGAGAGTTTTCTCTACCTCCACCTGCTCTGACCCTATCCAAATAATAATAAGGATCTTGCATCTAACCCACCATGTATAACATCTTCACCAAGCCATTATTCGACAAGTTGGACAGACTGGGTATCACCTACACTAACTATACAGATGACACCCAGATCCTCATACTCCTTTCAGGCAACTATGAAGTGGACCTAGCCTTGGTGAATAAGATATACATCCTCATTCAGACATGGATGGCAACCCATGGCCTCTGCCTGAACGACGATAAAACTGAGATTCTCCTCCTCGGGTCTGACGTGAACCTAAAAAAACGAACCTAAAATTATGCATCCTTTAACATTGACAGCAATATCATTAAAGTTATGCCCGAGGTAAAAACACTAGGATTCTATTTGGACTCTTCTCTCACTCTGAAGAAGCAAGTCAACTCTCTCTCCTCCTCAAAAGCTTACACTTGTAATCTGATCTGTTCTGCCAGACCCTTCCTCTCCAGCTCTAGTTGTACTACCATAGCCAATGTTCTCATCATGTCTAGACTAGACTATTGCAACGCCCTGTACTCAGGAGCCAATAAGTATGTCACTGACAAACTCCAAAGATTGCAAAATAACGCCTTAAGAGCAGTGTTGAACATCCCTTACAGAGAACATATCACTAAATTCCTGAAAGAGGCCCACTGGCTGAAAATAAAGGACAGAATCCTTCTCAAAACCATTTCTATTACCTCCAAATGTCTAAACAACTTAGCACCTCCCTACTTATCTGAGAAAATGTCCAGGAAATCCACATCCCGACCGTTGAGATCGACCAACACATTCCTGCTCAAAACACCCAGATTTAAACTCACTACAGCGGGAGGAACTAGCTTCCCAGTCAAAGCTGCACAATCATGGAATTCACTCCCAATAGACATCTGACGTCCCCTACCTTACACCAGATTTAGAATCAATGCTCTCAAATGGCTTCGCTCTAATGACTAACCACCCTACCTGACAATACTGTATGCAACAGTGTTACTGCAACCTACCTATCATGTACCTGATCAACCATCACAGTATGTAGTTCACACAATATTCACCTGTATCCACCATGACAATGTTAGTACCTTAACCCACTGTATTATACACTGTACTCACATGTACGTACCAGCCTGCGACAGGCACTGTAACTAAGCTTCGTGACTTCTTGTACTGCTGCGCCCAGCTGCCCAAGGGCTTGGAGCGCATTATCAAATTAATAAACAAACAAATTAATAAACAAGCATGGTGGTACATATTCACACCATCACTCAAACGTTCTAGCTTGCCTTTGTATTGGCCCTTTTGTTTCTTATTTTTACTTCTGGCAGTAAACACTTTCACCGCAGTGATGTAATCCCCAAGGTGTTTCCCAGTTACTCTTCCCCACTAAAATAGTGATCATCAGACATATGAAGAGGAGAACAAATGACATAAGCTTTGTTTGTGTTATTGCAATTATTATTTTTGGCAATTTAGCTAATTATGGAAAACAAACACAACATTACATGATAATAAAGTTATGAGCTCTTAGCAACAGGGCAACACCGCTGCTGTTATCTAAGAGACAAGATATAAACGTGCACTTCAAAACATGTTTTTTTCTTTTGTCACTTTCCTGTGTGCAAAATAAAATAACAATGACCCAGTTGAAAGTAATGACCTATTCGTGTCTAAACAGACATAGAGATAATTGGTAGTCATTCAATGCTCTCCTCAATTCCACAAACACTTACACAAGGATTAGAAGTAGCTGTGTCTTATCAGCATGTCCCTTTCTTCACTCGTGCTTGTCTGTGATGAAGCCTTCCCAAGCCCTGCAAGATCACTAGCACTCTAAGAAATGGCCTTGGATCCCCAACAGCCAGGAATGCAGCCTCTGAATAAGCAGCTAGCTGTAGAGCAGGGCAGAGCAGGAGAAGCCAACCCTCCCTTCAGTTCACCCCCTATTTCTTAAAATTGCCTGTCAATCAAGAGCAGAGCTGCCTCCTTTCTGATGTATCTCATCAACTCCTAAGCTCCTAATTCCACTATCCAATCACTCACGAGAGCATGTATGTATCAATTTATTTCCTGCACAAACAAAGAGGCTTCAGAATGCACAAAAAGACAGTTCATTCTTTTTTTTACTGTGCATCTCTTTTCCATGAAGTGAAAAGAAATAGAAAAATAAGACAGAATTTCCATCGGTGTTTCCTGACATTGCATTGCAAAGTTAATCAGAAGAGCTATTAATTACTGGGGTGTCATTAAGTAGGGAAGTTAGTTAATTAATATAGGTTATTTTCTCAATGCAACTTTACACAAATGGGAATTCTCATAATTTCATATATGCACTTTGAATCCACTGTCTTTTTTGCAAACATTTTGCTTTGCCATTGAAGGCCTAATACACTGTCATCATTTGTATTTATATGCCTTCACCTGCACTACTTAATCTGCTGTCCCTTTTATATTCATCCATATTAACCCCACTAAAATGCTGACCTGTATCCCTAATCTACTGCTCCTATTTGCACCCATTTTACTGGCTGCTTCTATTGAAAACACTGTCATCTGGACCCATTGTGTGGCTGCTTTTAACATTACTGCCATAGATCCCTACAATTGTTTCCACGTCTGAATATTAGTTGGTTGTCATTTGAATAGTTGCAACAGACACAACAGACACAACATTGTGGAGTGGTTTGACATGCTACTGAAAAGCACCAGTGAAAAACATGAACCCCAGGGAACATTGCAAGTAACAGAGGAGGTGGCAGATCCAAAGAAATCTGGTATCATATATATCCTGTTTCCATGAAGGAGAGGATACAGTTGTGCATGGTTTATGTAACCCTCAACACTTTATCAAGCTTTGTTCAAGAGTTTCAAATGCCACCAGTAGGTCAAGGAGCATTACATGTCCTATGACTCCAAGAAGGATGACTCTCATGCATTTGAGCAGCTTAAATATATAATGCCAATTTACTAAAAGTATATATACCTCAGTTCTTGGGATTGTTTTGATGCAGCTGCATCTACAATTGTCAACAGAAATTGGAACATAATGATAAGGGTATAGTTGGCACATGCAGCAAGGTCCAGGGTAGACTTTATCAGCATGAGTCTATCCCAGGGGATGATCTCTTCTTGGAATGACCAATTGATGATTCATGTTACTATTTGGGCAATGCCTTATAGTGTATTGCAAAAGAAGGTCAGACATTGCTAGAGAAGGGAGTAATGTGTACACTTTTTGCAATGTCTAGGGTGTGATTACATTTTATGTTGTACTTATGTGAAGAACTGGGATATCAACTTCAATCAGAACACATTTAAAGACAGTAGAGGTATTTTCCGACAAAGCCAGGGTAAAATAAATCTCAGTTTGCCTGTATACACATGTTAATGGTTATGTAGGAGAGCAAATACACCAATCTAAAGTGAAACACTGTTTGAATAACCATAATGACATTATGACATAGCATAAGAGGAAGTGGTGATGTCAGGTAGTGCAGATGCGGGAGGAGGGTTGGAGGCGTCTCCTTTTTGGTCAGTAGATAAAGTTTAAGCCAAGCTTTAAATAGATCCACAGTCAGGCTGGCTTTGGTCGTGATGAGTAGTAGGGTCCAATGTAGCACATTCAATGATGAGAAAGAGAAGAAGTGAGAGGAGGCACAGTGGGCATGGAAAAGTGAAGTTAAGTGCAGAGGCGGAGCAGAGGGAACACAATGGGGATTTTATAGTGAGGTCTCCAACGAACGGAGGATGAACACCTTGGGAGAGGTTTGTATAGTATGAGAAGGAAGTTGCCAAATTCAGTAGTTGGGCTTTGAGAACCAATCAGCATAGTGTCAGTAGATAGAAGTGGGCAATCTTCTGGGTAAAATGTAAAGAGTTCATGGATTAAAAATTGAGGATTGTTCATGAAGGGAGGAAGGAGTATAGCGGTTGACCAGGGAGTAGGAAATAGCAGTAGTTATGTCTACTCAATAGGAATATGGGGATTAGAGTTTTTGTTGAGTGGTGTGGACTTAAAGAGGACCCCATGGTTGTGAGCATTAGACAAAGAAGCAAGAAGATCAGGTAGGTAGGAGATGAGAGTTTCAAGGACAGGGACGACATTGGAAGCAGAGAGTAAAATTACAAAAAATAATTTCAGCATGAGGAAGTGGAGATGTATCCACAGATGGATTGCAGTCAGAAAATTGGTGGTTTATTCTGAGGTGGTTGGGGTAAAGGAAGGAAAGTATGAAAAAGATTTGAGTATCATCAGCTAGGATGTGATAGTGAAAATCAAAGGATGTGATACATCTTCCTAGGGCTGAGGTATAGAGAGTGAAGAGCAGAGGCCCAAAGATTAATCCTGCAGGGATGCTGACAGTGAGATGGGTGGAGTTTGAAGTTTGCAGGTTCCAGGAGATATTAAAGGAGGGACCTGCCAGGTAGAAGGCAATTCAGGCTAAAGCATATTTGGGGAATTTACGGTCTTGGAAACTGAGGTGAACAGTCAACAGTTTCAAAAGTGGCAGAGGGGTCCAGAAGGATAATATAAAAGACAGTTTGGAGTGGTGCATATCATAGGGAAGGTTGTTGGAGACATGCATGAGTATAGTGTCAGACGAGTGTTTGCCGCAGAAGTCAGATTTAAGTGCCTCACCAAGGTCATTATTTGTATAGCTTAGAGATCTGGTTGAAGACCACCTGCCCATTGAATAATAGCATAGAGTGAAACTCAGCATGAACGTGCTGACACTGTCGGGTCAGCAGATGGTTTCTTAAAAAGAGGTATGACAGTTGCACTCTTCAAGTACCGTTGGTTAACACTGATGTTAATGAGATAGAAGATGTGCTCAAAGATTTTAGTGACATGCTGGCATGAGTGGATGGGCAATATAATGAAGGGAGAAGGTCAGCAAAGTATGATCTTCATGACAAGAGTTGAGGAATGAGCACCATTCTTCTTTCTTGTGATGGTGAATCCGCAATCCTGGTGCTGGTTACATGTTTTAGAGCACTGTAAATGTTCATTGTTGGTTTTCATTTTTTTTCATCACTTGGTACTTCTAAAGTCTGAATTTTTTGGCCTAGGAAATGTTTTTTTTATACATAATATTCCATTAACTACAACAATATCATGTTTATGGGATTTCTTTGAAGTTTGAGGGGGGTTACATTGAGCGTGGTTTGGAGTTTTATGCAATGTTCTATGTTTGTGTCTCGGAAAGGATCCCATTTCATTCAGGGCTGTTATAGACTAAGATTTTGGCAATGTGCAGGGTTAGCTGATTAGGAGGGGGCAATCGTCTCTACCTTCTCAATTAGAGAGGGCTTGTAGAGGTGGACATGTTTGATTGTGTAGGAAGTGTGACAGAAATGTTGAAGATCAGTGTTGTTGTCGGGGAAAATGTGCTTGCTTTCATTTGGCCCTTGTCTCAGAAATGCGTGGCTTTGTGTATTTTTTGAGTTTGGTATCAGGATAAACACAGTCAAGGTGGATGAGTATGGATGAATGCTCAATCCAGTCCAGATCGAAGTTTTGGATATTGGGCTGGGGCGATTGGGAACTGGAATTGATCACTATTCGTATGGTGCAGCCCTTCTGAGGGGATTTGGCATGGATAACTAATTTAAATCACAAATCACAAAATGTGGATCAATGTTCTAAGGTCTGTTTGTCATGTTCATCACCAATATCCAGTTTCACATCGCAGATTAAAAACATTGTTTTGGACATGTGCATTGTAGGAAGGATGCAGTCTGGAAAGTCTGCCAGCAATGAACCAAATGAGCTGCCACAAATATTTTAAAAGATGTGAAGATATGACACACAATATTTAGGGACACACACATAAATTAGTGCCAGTGGATGTTGTTTCCTTTCTCATTAAGATGTATGGTTCACTTTTCTGAGGTCGCTACGATGTTAGAAATCCAGGAATTCAGAAGATTGTGCCCGGTCTGCCAAGTTCGATTTTGCAAGTATATTACCAAATTACCTCATGTGAATGTTGTTGTTGTTGTTGTATATCACTTCTTTAGGCTTGCTCCTATATGTGAGGTCAGGAGCAGTTGTCTCTGTGTCAAGTCTGATGGGTGAGTAAGGTGACCCCTTCTCTGTGTAGAAGCCTTCAGTCATTGCTGTTGAATTATTGGGAGGTTGGAGTTGTTATCTTTGCCTTGTGTGAGTTCTGGCATTATTGTATGACCAACATGCAAAGTTTGGAGTATTTGTCTTACGGCAGATCAGGGGAGGTTGTGTCCTCACATGTGTGTGGATTATGGTGGTTGACTCCATCCGTGTGAGAGATTAGAGTCATTGCTGCTCCGTTCTATGAGATCTGAAGTGGTTGTCAATTCCTTATGTAAATGTTGGAGTGGCTTTCTCTTCCATATGTGAGGGCAGGAGTGAGGGTCCCATCTCATACCTGAGGCTAAAGTTATTTGTCTCCGTCCATGTGTGAGGGATAGAGTTATTTGAGGTTCCTTATGTCAGATTGCCACGCCCTTATTTAAGGCGTGGAGTCATTCTATCTCTGTTATGTCAGGTCTGAAATGGCTGTCTCTCACTTATGTGGTATCCACATTAGGTGTCTCTTGATCAGATTGAGTGAAGTAATAGTAGTCTCTTTCCTAGTGCAAGGAGGGAGTCAGTGCTGTTCCCTTAATTGAGCACTGGCCTTGTATACTCACATTTGTTCAGGGGTTGAAGTGTTTCTATTTTATTTATGTGAGATCTGGAGTAGTTGCCTCTCCCTTTTCTGAAGTTTGGAGACATGGGGCCATGTTCCCAAAAGCAAGCGCTAGTAGAAAAAGTGCAGAAGAAGCACCTTGTTTATTTGCGCTTGTTTGAGAAGTGGTCAGACTGCCTTATCCCCAAAGGTCTAATAAGTATTTCAGTGAGGCTGGACAGCAGCGAAAACTTTACACTGTCCGGACCTTTACAAATATTTGCACCGGGAGTGCACTCCGAACAGTAATATGTGACAGGCGCCCAGCACCAAAGTGGGTGCTGGTAGATCATTTTAAGGTGAAAGACTGTAAAGGGCCTTTCACAGTGAACTGTAACCACAAAAGAATTTCTCTCCCTGTTTGAGGGATATAAATGAAAGTTCGACAACAGCGGTTCAGGCCGCTGTAGCATATATGAAGGGGTGAGAAATTACCCTATCATGATTTTCACATCTCCTTGCACCTGTAACAATCACAGGAATTAGATAATGTCCTGCTCATTTAAAAGTAAATTCCATTTGCGGCTTTGGGGTGCACACTGAAATGTGCAGAAGTACCCTTTATTTGCAAAAATGCGCAGAGGGGGTGAAAAGGCATCTGACATTCAGATGACCTTTGTGGATTAGGCTGCATCTTTTTTTGGAGCAAGTGAAGAAATGCATTAGCACATCTAATCACTTGTGCCCAAAAAGGCTTTGAGATTCTGGCCCATGGTCCTTCCATGATTTGAGGCCTAACTTGGTTGTCTCATTTTATGTGTGATTCTTGAAATTGTTATCACATTCCATGTGTGAGGTTAGAAATCAGTTATGTTCATATGTGAATAGTTAAAGTAGATGTCTTTCAGTTGTGAGATGGTTTCAGTGGTTGGCTCCACTATTGTGATTCCTGTAGTAGTTTTGTCCTTCTGTGTGTGAGGGCTGTTCCATTGCTTCCTGCTTGTGGTAGGACTGTGGTGGTTGTGTTTCCCCTTTGTGAGAGTAAGCATGGCCGTCTCTATATTATGTGTGGTTTGGACGGGTTGTCTCGAGCTATGTGTGTGTGCTGGAGTCTTTGCTGCTCTCTTGGCTTAATTCTCACTTTTGTGAGGGCTGGAGATGTTTTCTGTCCCGTAAGCGTGGGCTGGGGTTTTCATGGAGGACGTCATCTATGTGTGATAATTGTTTTATTGAGTACTGGAGTGTTGTTCTTCTTAAGTGCAGATTGCAATGTTCATCTTTCCCATACCCGCTTGCTGGACTATATGTATCCATGTATCTCTGTGACCTCCAATTATCTATTACCACCTATTACCATCTTTCAGAATTGGAATGATTGTCTCCTCCCATTTCTGACGTCTGCAATGGTTGGCTCTTTATATAAGGGAGGTGGATGTGGCTTATCCTGTCTATATATAATACCTCTAGAAGCCTTCTCTTTTTACCTCTTGAAGGTTTTGAAACAGCAGCCTGCATTTCAAAGTAAGGCCTACAGTGTGCTGACACGAATAAGTAATTTGCAAAAACAATCATGTGTTTTATGTGCAAAAACAATTGCATTTTTATTTAGTGCGTCATACCAGATTTTTGCCACCTGTACTTTCAGCAAACATTCGAGATTAACAATCTCACAGGCAGGTAGCACGCACTCTCTCATTCCATGAAAGAATAAAACATCAGACATAGCAAAGGAAAAGGATGGTCAATTATAAAATAAAACATATCGGTAGCTTAAATCGCAACACAATTCAAGTTCCAGCTTGAGTAAAAACCCAAAGAAACAGCTTCATTGCCATGCATATTGTCTTGTTCCCACTGGAATTTCATAATTCCTGAAGTACAACAAACCATACCACTAAAACATCAGCCTCGGGCCTCATTATGACCCTGGCGGTAAGGGGTCTACGCCAGCGTTAGCTGCGCCGACCCCTTACCGCCAATTACGAGGTCCCCTAGCGCCATGGTGCTTTTAACACCTGCTTTCAGCAGGTGTTAAAATCCATGGCGCTAAGGGACCATGGAGTTAATTACGCCACCGTAATTTACGGTGGCGTAATTAACGCCTTCCCCACTCCTATTATGCCCTATGGGGCAAAAATGGGAATGGGGAAGGGTAAATGGGGATTGGGGACTTACCGCCCCGCCTAGGTCGGAATGGGGCGGTAAGTCCGCCAACCACCATGGCGTAAACATAGTTTACGCCATGGTGGTAAAGTCACGGCCCAGGCGGTAACTTACCGCCTGGGTCGTAATGAGGCCGTAACTATTTCTAATTAATAAAGAATGCAAGATAAAATAATAAGCTAAACGCCCAGAATGCATATCATTCACGGCAAGGGCATGAACTCGAGCCGACGAGCTCGCCGTAAACCCCAATTTCTAAATAAGGGAACAAGATATTTCCTCATAAACTTAATCTAAGCCAGGCAGAAGAGGGAAATGTAAATCAGGTCTTCATCCGATGACCATTCACAGAAACATGTACCCTTTGGCAGTACATTTCTGTCTGAAAAGAAAAGCTGCAGCACCTAAAGGAAGCATGTTCGTCCTCATAGCCATCTGGGTGGGCTTGGTAACGCAGTCCATGGAATCTTCACGCGAGGCTGCAATTTGTGAGGGGGTTAACTCTAAACTGTGCATTTTCTCAACTCAACAGATTCTCTTTCAGCTGAACTGGCAACAGGAAACCACTCTAAATCTTGTTACAATTGATTTTCATGGTACCATCTGCTTTCCATAATCTATGTGCATAGTTCAAGTTTGTTTTAATATGGGTGAGCCGTGCACAACTTAAATGAAATCAGAAGTCATGATGTCTAGGGCTATCACTTGCATTAATGCAAGGTTTTTTTATTTTTCCACAGGCAAACCCAGTGTACTGAAGGATTCACTCCAATACCTCAGTGGTCATGCACAGTGCATTAGGTAGGTCGGGGAAACTCTGGGGAAAGTCCAGCTGTGGTTGCATGTACTTTCTCTTTAGACTGCGTACACCTAAGCCTGCAATAGAACCACAACCCTGGTCTGTACGTTTCCAACATGATACACTTGGCTTGTTGATACAAATGTCACAATCCTCTAATTGTTTCCTCTATCGGAGCAAGGCATCATTCACATGTGAGACTTTTATAGCCTGATTTTCAATGTGTGGAAGACAGTTTACATCTCATTATTTGGCCTACCCATGCACATTATATTTGATTTTGCAACATTCAATTTGAAATGCCTCACATTATATAATCCACATAGCAAACGATGAGGGTTATTAAGGCATTGAACTTGTTTGTACCTGGATACCTTGCGCTTGAAAAAGAATTGTAACTCTTTACATCCTTGTTTGCCGTGGGTTTTGTGCATTTTATTCGCATCGTTATGGTGGTCAGCTGACACGTGTTTCGACCTCTGAGGGTCTTTATCAAGGCTAAGTTGTAGATGTTGGCTGCCTGTTAGTTCCCGTGGTTGTCACCCGGTTGGGCAAGGTTCTGTCCGGTTGGCCGGTCTGCTCCTTTAGGTGTCCTGGTTGCTCAGTGATATTGCATGTTCTTGCTATTAGAACCAATTCATCAGCGTGATAGAGGGCACAGATTTTTAACGCCCCCCATGTAAGTATGTTCAATGTCAATTTGTATCATTATGGGAATTCACATACAAAGCTAATAGTGATGGGTTTAAGAAAACATACCTGTCTTACTCTTGAATAGAGGAAAATGTAGCTGTCAAACTACGTGATCGGGCTTAGTGAATTTTAACCATATTTCAACATGGTCAAATGCAGCAGAGATATTCAGGAATCAACGTGAGATGCTTCTCTTGTATCCTGTCACATACATGTCAAGGATTAATTGTAGATTGAGGGTTTTGTCCAATGCTTCCTTTCGGTCACACAATCCATATTTGGACTTTGCAAGTACCTCGTATTCTGTAGCCTAAACCATTATCCTGACATACAACACTCTGCCAGACCATTTGACAGGAGAATAGAGAAGTGAGATTGGGATGTAACAACTAGGGCCAGCCCTATCTCCCTTCACGATAGCAGGCCATGAGCGTAAACTGTGGGAATGAGGTGAAATCATAAGCACAGATATGTTTTGGTACTCAAAACATCATCCCATCCTCTCATTCGATGGCATTACTTTTAGCTCCCATAGGTCTTGTGACAGAGCCAATTATGTGCCAAAGCTGCAATGCTGCACATGCACCTCAGAGTTAATCATCTAAACAAACAAGTTGGCACACACAATAATCAAACTGAGCTAAGTCATTTCAATTAATTACAACTCACTGAAATGAGAATCGATGAATGTATTTCATTAAGTATTAATGAATGACATGAGGAATCATATTATGTGAAGAATCATAGATACCAAATTACACTATTCCAGCCTAAAATTGAATGCACCAATTCCCCATTCTGAATTGCTACATATTCACATATTCTAAAAATTAAAAGAAGCTCTGTAAATATTATGCCTCAAAGATACCGTATAGCAAAACAAAAGGTGAAGGCTGGAAGGTTTAGAAGTAATCTCAACCTCTGTCACAGCACTGGGCAACCCTCCAAACCATCATTCTTCGTCCTTCAAGAGAGTAGGAGGCAGGGTAGAAGGTTTTTCTAGCTCTCTAAAAATGGTGAAACTTTCTTTTGTCCCTGATTTTGCATTAGCTATCCTTGCACTGAAAGATGTGGCTTTGGCCTTGATTATACCTGATTTATAATCTTTGGAGATAGCCTTGAAGGCCAATTTAGAGGTGTCATTGGGGTTCGATTTCCAGGGTCTTCTTGGAGAACCAGGCATTCACATGTTTACCTTTCTTTGCTTTCCTCAAGGTGAGAGGAGTGATGGCCTCAACAGCTTGGCTTGGCTGTTGACAAAGCAATTTAAATTGCTTTAAAGACTCAAATAGAAAAAGGTAGTTACGGCCACTTTAGGAAAATTAATCAATCTGGAGACATGCTTTCATCCAAGAAATTGAATACAAATATCTCAGAAAAACTTTAATCTGAGGAAGAACCATAAGTATTTCTGAGATCTACTCTCCTTTACAGTGAAGTCAGGAAATATAAGGGGATAATTCTGCCCATGCAAGAGTCCATAATATGTTTGACTGCAACTGCAGTCAGCGGCAGAGTCAGAAAAATGACTGAAAACATATAGAGCCTCATTATAAGTGAGGCAGTAAGGGGTTAACGGTGCCGGTAAAGGTGCCAGCGCTGTCAACCCATACCTCCTCATTAGGAGGTCCCCTCGCGGGACCCGCTCTGCACATCTGGTTTTACCAAACGTGCAGAGCGGGTCCCGCAAGGGGAAGAGGGAGCAAACAACGGGCCGCTCGTAATTGGCCCGTTGTTTGCTCCCTCTCCCATTCCCATTCCCATTCCGCCCTATGGGGGCTGAAATGGGAATGGGGAAGGTCCGGGCCCAGGTTCCTGAAGGGAGGAATTACCGGGCCCTCCGAACTCGGAATGGCCCGGTAATTCCCCATTCTGGGAACCCGGACCCGGACCCAATTTTGGCGGCAGCCATGCTGCCAATAGCGACATGGCTACCGCCAACATCGTAATGAGGCCCATACACTTTTGAATGAGCATCTCGTAAGCAGGAGATCCAAAACATGTTGTTAGGAAGTTTTTGGTATTCAATAAATCAGATTCCAGAATGCACAGGAAAACCACTATTATCAACTATTGTCCCCCTATGATTTATTCAGGTAATATGCTTTATCTAAAGTCATTAACCACCACTACTTCTAGAACTATCAGTGCCACTAATAATACGTACCAACACTCCTACATCACTTCTCTGCACCTTACATTCAAGCTAAACACCTTCATCATCTGAGCCCCAACAGCCTAAAATGCAACATGCAACTGTGCATTTCAGGGTTTTACCAGCTACTTGTATAAGTGCTGCTGGCCACATGGATTACCTAATGATCTAATACTGCACTGGATCATCCCAATCCATTACCGGTACATGCATAATTCTGCTACACACATATCGGCTCATGTACAAGCAATACTGTCAGAAATGTTTGCCTTGCCTGCCATGTACAATATTGGTGTTGTCTAATCCTGACTTTGCTGTAGCCAAAATGTTTCAGGGAATGCATTGGCAACATTCTTGATAGGGGTTCCTGAGTCTGCAATTCAAAAAGTGCTGCATGTCTTTTTGACCCTGAACTGAATGCATATACTCTTCCAAGTCCCTAAGAAAAGCATCCTTGCGTATGGTGACTGTGTCTTGTTCTGAGTTTGGGTCCTTATACCCACTACCAAATACTATTTAAATGTCTCCACTTTAACCTAGAAATATACTTTGATAATTTACAAGAGGTGGGCAATGTTCTTATGCATTGCAAAATAATGACAAGTACACTGGTCTTGTATAGACCAACTTCTGCTCTCGGTGGCCCCTGGGTTTTGTGGCTAAAAGTGCATCACCATGCAAAGTGTCACCCCAGTATTTGAGCAGCAGCTTTCACTAATTAGGTGTTATGACTTCCCAAGCTAATAAGGGATTGTGAATATTGTAGAAGATACTTACCAAATGGCATTACTCGTATATGCATTTCAGGACATCATCCATTCACTCCCAGTCAAGAAAGGAATGCACTTCAGAACATCTCCATCATCAAACCCCTTACCATGGAAATCTCCTAGTTTCCTTCATAAGGCGGTTCCAGCACTACACCCCATCTAGGGCTCGAAGGCCAAGTAATGCTGCTTCAGTACTAGCTCCTAGTCCCAGCAGTAAAATATCTGGGTTATTCCTCTTTCTCGCAACTGGCCACCAAACTGTGGGCTCACTTCCCGAACAACTTTGCATTGAAGAAGAGCACAGTACTTTCGGGAAACAGCTCAAGGATTGTATCTTTAATTAACTGATATAACCACCATGCCAAAGCTGAGCAGGGAGTCAGTCTACTACACATTCCATCGACAGAACACAACTTGTGTCTGAACGCTTGCCCTGTCTTCTTTTAATCTGAAAGCCAGACTACAATTGCTGCAACTGTGTCTGAGGAAGGTTTTTCCTGGGCCTTCACTAACATTTCTTTCCCCCCGAAATTTCCGGCCTAGCTTAAACCCTCACTGCTATAATTATCACACATCACACCACACTCACTCCATGTCAGATAGCTGACTAACCCTATTCTACGAATCGCAGACGCCCTACCCTGCTGTTATCAACTCTCACACAGAAACCATTGCAGCACTTCCCACCCTAAGGAATCCCTTATGGATAACCCACCCTGCATGCTTACTGCCCCTGAACACAGACAACTACTAACACCACACTGGTGGTAACAGGTGATTCCAACCTGCACTTATCAACACAAATAGTTTTCTGCATTGACCACTCCCTCTGTTCCACTAGCAGTCCCACCCAATCCATCTTTTTTAGAGAGCCATGCCAAGCAAGGCCAACGTTATTGGCAGGAGGGTGATTATAAGGACACTTATTTTACATCACCTCATATGCAATTTGCTGCCAGTCAGATAGCACGCGAGCTGAGCGCTCGTGTCTGACATCTGTGCGTAGCCTGCTGATGCAGGTTCGAAATTGAGTACAATGCGGTGGGTAATGATTCATTTTAAAATTTGTTTATTGGCTTTTTCCAACAACATCGATTACACAACTTTCAAATGTGCCTTACGCGGATGCAATTTCAATGCATTTCAACTTAACGTTAACATTTAACAAACAACAATAACTGTCTCCTTGCCTTGTTCGTATATCGCGGTATCTCTTGTCCTGGGGGGGGTGTTGGGGGGTAGGGGGGGAATGTTCCGATCGTACTAGGGGGGCACGGATGGTGGCCTCCTGGGTCCAGCAATAACTCCGGTGGGTTCTTCTATGGTGTCCTCGTCTGCCCTGTTGATGTGTTCGTCTCAGTTCATTGATTCATGGGGGCTTGTCGTCCGAGGGGAGAAACATATGTCTAGTGAGTTCTTTCCATGCCTCAAGCGCCCTGCTGGACTCATCGGTGGACCTGGCGACACACTCCTCCCAAGCCTTGGTCTCAGCCAGCAGCCATAGCTCCGCTTCACTGCACCATGTTTTGTAATGTGGACCCGCAGGTTTTTTCCAAGCCATGGCTATAGTCCTTTTGGCCAATATGCACGTTATGTTCATGAGTCTAACTGTGTGCTTGAGCTTGGCTAACCTTGGGTAGGTCCCCAGTATGCACTCCTCGGGTGTCCATTTATAGTTTGTCATGCCTGCTTTTTCACATGTCTGTTTCACTTTGTCCCACAGTGCCATCGTTTTGGGGCATTCCCACAGCATGTGAATCAGATCGGCCTTCTCCTTCGCGCACCAGGTACAGTTCGATTGCACTTGCTTGTTAAATTTGGCTATTCGATTTGGGGTTAAGTAAGTTCGGTGCAGCACATTCATCTGTATCTGTCTGAATCTGTGGTTTCTTGACACCTCTTTGGGGAAGGTGAGTGCCCTTTTCCACTCCCCTTCTGTCATTTCCCTACCGATGTCTGTGTCCCACTTATTTTTCATTTCTATGCTCCGGGGGTTGGGTATGTCGCTCAGGTGTCCATATATTAGGGATATGGGTCTGCTGCCTTCCCCCATGTTGTAGAGCAGCGTTAAGAGTGGTTCTGTGACTGGTTCTTCAGGCCATGTTTCCCATTTGCGTCGCGCTGTGGAGCGGACTTGCTGTTACCAGAGGAACTGGCCCTTGTGAATACCCTCAATGTCTTGTAGCGAGGCAAACCCTTTAAAGTTGCCCTCCTCGTAAAGATCCCCCCAGGTGTAGACCCCTTCTCTCTCCCATAATCTGATTTGTTTCAGGTCTGTGGTCGTCGTGCATAGGTCTGCGATTAGTGGTACTTCTGGTGCATAAGAGTTCTGCTTGTGGGTGTTTTCATTCTGCGCCAGATTTCCCTCCCAGAGTGACTAAGATGGGTGCTTTTCCCAGTAGTTTTGAGGGTACCTAGACCATTTCTTTCAAGTGGAACGGGAGGATCATGTCCTGCAGCAGAGGTGTTAATGATATCCAGTGTTTTACAGCGCTTTGAAGCCCTCGGCTGAGATTGCGCTATATCAATCTGGTATTATAATTAATGTGGTGTAGCAAAGGGTCAAAAGCAGTGCCTTCAATTGGAGATGCAACATCGTGTGGCACAACTGCAATGGGTGCAACACATGTGTAGGACTGTAATACCAACTGGCATATAGATCATATGAATAATAACAATCATTGTTATCTACAGTCTGATGATGGAGGAAGAAAGGTGACACTATACGATGGAGGATCTGTTGAAACCATATACATGCATGGCCTTAGCAGTACTGAGAACACCAAGGTAACTGGAGCCATTGCCAACCACCACGTCTAATTGTTGAATGCTCACACACAAGTACACCACTTCCTTTACCTTTCTAAATATTGTGCAAACCCATGTTTGCAATATTTGGGGTACAATGAAGAACACCTGCTGATCATTGGATATGTGTCTCTGTATGCATGTGTGTGTGTGTGCGTGTGTGTGTATTTTAACCCTACTGGACAGGCAATCTGTCATCACAAAGACAATATATGTATGTTATTGTATCCTACACAGAGACAGTTTGATTTCTGGTGGTAACCATCTTAATGTAATAATAGCAGGAAACACTGTGAAATGCCAAGGGAACATATTATCTGCCTGTGGCAAGCAATGCCAGCCTCTAAATAGAAGCGCATACAATTCTTAGATGGCGAACACTACCTTCACTAGAGCTCTGAAAAGGAACTGCTTGGTGGGGCCAACAGCTAAGTGAGCATTTCAGTAATGACACTGCTACATTTCTTCTCGAGTTCCGGTGTAGCCCTTTCATATAAAACTAGATCAACACAGTAGAATTGTGCCTCCTAGTAGCCAGAGCCATGTGGGCCATCAACTGAAGGTCCTTTGGTAGTGCCTTCAGCAAACAACAACATTCCAGGCGGAACCTGTGGATCACTCATAAGAATCCTGTGGCACAAAAGAACCAAATAGCAAAAATACACTGATTAGTTGTCTATTTTTTAAATATCATTCATTCTCATTACCACATATTACCAAATTGGCGAGGGGTTGTAGCAAGTCATGTCCTGTTCTATTCCCTAAGTGGCTGTTCTGTACTCAGTAAAACATGCAATCACAAACTCAAAGCTATCTGCATTTAGATGTGGCGGCTCCTGCACAAACGTAAACACGTTTAGCCAGAGATGTTTTAAAAAGCATGAGCGTCGTTTCCAGGGGCATTTCCAAAACCTATTTCTTTTAGTCACCAACTCACTTACACAGGTCCCTATCAGTCCCAACTTTAAACTCGGAACATGTTACTGCTGTGTTTCTCTTTTTCTCATTCATTATCTTACATATCTATTACTCCCTCATTGGCCAACAATCAATCACATCAATATACAGAACAAGTACGCCATCTGCTGTGAGGAATATGTCATCAAAGTGCTGGCTGGCAGACGACTGAAAGGGCACTGATGTCACTATTAAACAAGGAAGGAGAGCCTTTTAACCCTTGCCAGCAGCAGCCCCTAAGGGAAAACATATGTATTTACAGAAAAAAGCACAGGATACTACTGCAAGACCCACATAAACCAAAGGCTAAAATTGCATGCATAGGGAGACCTGCTTGTGTAAACCATACACCTGACTTTACAATTAACCTGGGCGACAGACTGGCAGGTACAAGAAGTAATTGTGACACACCTAAAATGTACAGCCATGTATCTGGTGTTTGCCCACTAGCCCATAGTGAGATGAACATGTCTGAACTCAGACTGGTCTAATGTACCTGTAAGATCTACCTGGGCAGGACTCACTAATAGAAATGAGTGCTTATCCACCTTTCCTGACAACATTTGGTGAATTGATGCTCTTCCTGCATCATCTGATCATGCTGCCGTCCAGTTCATAGACTTCTGCATAGTACCACACACAATCTAGGACATGGCAATGCACTTCTGCATAGTACCACACACAATCTAGGAAATGGCAATGCACTTCTGCATAGTACCACACACAATCTAGGAAATGGCAATGCACTTCTGCATAGTACCACACACAATCTAGGAAATGGCAATGCACTTCTGCATAGTACCACTAACAATCTAGGAAATGGCAATGCACTTCTGCATAGTACCACACACAATCTAGGACATGGCAATGCAAAATCATGTATGCTTTTATGATTTGTACACCACCCTTTTAAAACGCATTCAATGACTGAAAAATAAAATCAATGTCTAATGTCTGCTGCCTAAACTTGTACAATACTGACAATCCATGTACTGCAATCTTCTGCTTCATCGGGAATGCATCCGGTGTTGCACTTTTACACAGTCACAGTGATTTTCGGTTCCTCTAGTAATATTTTCATGTGTGCTTGTGTCACTCTCAGCCAATGAATGGTATTTTCTGTCCCCTCTTGAAAAGCACGTGTGACAATTGTAACACAGTCACTGCTCATTTCTTCACACACAAAAAAAGAATGTGTTGGTCACTCTTACCAAGTTACTCTGATTAACTCTTCCAAGGGAAATTAAAATGAAAGGCCTTCTGATCCATTCACTGTGATGTTCTGCTACAGTGTGAAATATCATGTACATGTGAACACATATGATTCGGTTTTATTGTACACACCTGAATCAATAGATCATTGTACAACATTAATACATAGCAACAGGATACAATAAGATGGATGCAAATGGAAGGATAGATTATTCAGTGTTCACGTAGCAGGACATGGAGAAAGGTGATACTTGGGGGTAAGCAGGAAGGCTAGCTCAGGGGCAATACGCTCACCTTAGGAACAAGACAACACCGTGCACAATGGTTACATTCCTAATTTGTTGCTTGGGAACTAGAATTGTCTGGCATTACATGTGATATAAATACCTAATATCAAATGGGTTAGAGCTAGGGATAACAGGGCAGTCAGGGAAAGACAGACTAAGTTTTGATAACAACTTGTAAGTCTGTTAGTAACTCTTAAACAAAACACTTTCATTTGCAGCCTGTGCAGGAAGATGAACACATGGCTACCAATCATAACACACTCAATGTCATGTTCTGCTCCCACAGAAAATCTCATGAATCACTTTGAATACAGTCATAGGCCCTCATTACGACCTTGGCGGAGAACCATGGTGCTATTAGCACCATGGTCCATGGCGCTAAGTTGCCAACTCCGCCATGGTGGTTGGCGGACTTACCGCCCCATTCCGACCTTGGCGGGGCGGTAAGTCCCCAATCCCCATTTACCCTTCCCCATTCCCATTTTTGCCCCATAGGGCATAATGGGAGTGGGGAAGGCGTTAATTACGCCACCGTAAATTATGGTGGCGTAATTAACAACAAGGTCCCTTAGCGCCATGGATTTTAACACCTGCTAAAAGCAGGTGTTAAATCCGCCATGGCGCTACGGGAACTCGTACTCAGGCGGTAAGGGTCGGCGAAGTTTCCGCCGGCGTAAACCCCTTACCGCCTGGGTCGTAATGAGGGCCATAGTGATTTAATTCCCCCACTACAAAAACGCCCTGTAACTATGGTATTGAGCTCCAATAGCTAAAGGGCACATGTGGTACTCTCAGAAAGTCACTGAAATGTTCCACTCCATAAAGGAAACAACATGAATCACTCTGGAGGGCGGTAGGATCATTTCCTGATCCTTCACCCTGAACCTACTTAACAGTGATTTTCCATTTTCTTAGGAAAAACAATCACGCGTGTCACTCTCACCAAGAGACTGTGATGTTTTCCTTCCTCAGAAAAAAAGAAATACATGTGCTCTAATCTCAGTCACTATATGTTCTGCTCCCTCAGGTACATCGTGTTTGACTATGAAAAGCCATTGTTATTTTCTTCCCCCTCATGAATTACACGCCCGTCACTCAAAACCCTTTCACCGTGATTTTCCACTCCATCATTGTCCACAAGGCTTTCTGGGTCTGGGACCTACGTACTTGCAATGCTGCATAGCTAAAAACTGTCCTCCGCTCATCTAGCCCCAACCTTTTGCATGTAAGCCTGTTCTCCAAGCAGAGATTTGGAGGCATATCCTTATCCTCAGCAGGTGCCTCCCTCTGGAACAGCCTCCCTGCCACCTTCCATCTTGAACCTGATCTTCTTAAGTTCCAAAAACTCCTTAAGACCTTCCTCTTCTCCTCTTCCTTCTCTCTCCCCTACCCTCCTAACTTAGCTCTCTGCTCTTGCCCTCTCTCCCTCCTCTTCCTTGCAACTTGCTGACTGGCCACCCAGTGTACCACAGAGTCTCACAGGTCTCGGGCAGCCCTGCTAGCCCTCTCTCACACATGCTTCAGGACTCTCCACCCCACCCTCTTTCACTGCATTTAGATATAACACAAGAGAGGGCTCTCTCGGCACCTAACCCAGTCTCCACAGACTGGGTGCCCTTGGAGCTCCTCCTCCCTGTGACCGTCTGTACACTTGCATGATCAGAATGCACTTTCCATGCAGGTCGTCTGTCTGTTCTTCCTTGTCTTCACCCCTTAATTGCACTTGGTAAAACTACAGAACCGCTGTCAGGACTATTTGCTGTGTCTCGAATGTAAAATGTATTATATGCATTTACTCTGCCTGTGCAGCCTATTATAGTCTCAGAATTTCAAGGGCTCTGAGCGAATGTTTGTTTTTCCCCATGTTTCCACCCTCCTTGAGCACTTTGAAACACTTACCTGTTTGTAGGTGCTTTATAAATAAACATTACCATACCATAAGAAATAAAGCATGTGAGTCTGTTATCACTCTCAATCCAATTATTTATTTCCTGCTCCTGAATAAAATACACATGGAACACACCCTTAACTCAGTCATTGTAAGAATCTGTTCCCTCAGAAATAATAATATATGAGCTACTTTGAACCTTGTCACAGTGTTAATCAACCCCCTTAGGAGATGTATGTGAGTGAGTCAGCATTCAGTTTGTGTTTCCACTTTGGTCAGGAAAAACATCACGCAAGGCCTTGCATCCTATTATTTTGACTTTCTGTTCCCACAGGAAAAATAATATTCGTCACTTTCAATCAGCAAATATTAATATTTTCGCCCACAGGGAAAGAAAACCGAAGCATCACAATGAACAAGGCCACTGAAGATGTGTGCTCCACTGAAATAAAACATGTGAAACACTTTTGAAGTTGCTCAGTCTGAACCCGGTCATTTTAAATGTGTGCTTCTTATGGAGAACATATATATCAATTTGATTCGTGCCTCTTCGGGGAAAGAAAACATGGTTACTGCTCTGAACCCAGATATAGTAATGTGCTGCCCCCGTCGGGAAGCAATAGGTGTGTTACTCTTAACCCAATCAATTTGGCTTTCTCACTCCTTGAGAAAATGTGGCCCACTTTCAGCTAGTCAATTGGATGGTCTGCCCCTTCTGGAAAAAGAAAGGACTTTTTGCCACTCTAAACCCAGTTACTTTAATGTTCTTCTCCTTGCAAAAAGTGACATATTTTATATTTTATTTTATTTTATTGGACGTTTGTATGGCGCCAATACACAAGTGCTTCCAGGCAAAGCAAGACAACATCGGGGAGGGGACATAGGAGAGAAAAACTACAAAACAACAATAAGGTTATATTGGCATTGTGGCAATCCTACCTTGCAAGTGCAAGACAAAGGTGTTAAGAACGGGGGAGAAAAAGAGAGGGAGAAGTGTAGAAGTTGTGTGCACAAGGGGATTGAGCAAGGGGTCGGGGGGGCAAGATGGCAAGTGCAAGGGAAAAGAGAAGGTGAAGGGAGGATGAGTGCGGTGGACAGGGTTGACCATCTTGGGCTAGTCTAAGGATGGGTGGCAGAGGGCAAGTGCTGGCAAGGGATGCAGCGAGGACTCGTAAGGGGTGGTCTGGCCCCTGTATGACTCAGAAGGGACCAGAACCCAGTCACAGTGGCAGATGGACGTTAGCACAGGAGGGGTAGAGGGAAGGAGGAGGAGAAAAGGAAAATTGTGAGAAGTTTCAGGAACTTAAGAAGATCAGGCTCAAGTCTGAGGGGGCCTGGAGGTTGTTCCAGAGGGAGGAACCTGCCAAGGAAAGGGAGCTACCTCTGGCTCTCTACTTGGAGAAGCGTTTGACATGCAGATAGTTTGAGCCAGAGGAACAGAGGACTCTAGCAGGGAGGTATTTAGAGAGGGAAAGCTGCATGTAGAGAGGTCCCAGGCCCCAGATAGCCTTGTGGATGATACAAAGGGTTTGAATGTGATCCGTGTAGTCACCAGGAGCCAGTGGAGAGATTATAAGGTTGGAGAAATGTGGTCCCTGGGCTTGAGGCCAAGGATACGACTTGCAGTCTTATTCTGGATTAGTTGAAGGCGGCGGAGGGGGGAAGTGGCAGATTGAGGAAGAGGCTGTTGCAGTAGTTCAGCCTAGAGAGAACAAGGGCTCTGGAGACATTGAGCTTCTCAGGGACAGTGAGAAAAGGTAGAATGGCTCTGAGGAGTTGTAGCTGACATTTGGACTTCTTGGCAAAGACTGAAATGTGTGGAGAGAAAGAGAGGAGTCAAGGATATCCCCAAGATGTTTTGCCTCACTGGTGGGTGAGGGGAGGGGGCCCAAAGGGGGTGGCCAGAGAGTGGGGGGGGAGCAAGTGTCCAATGAGAAGGATCTCTGTTTTACTGGAATTAAGGCAACAATCATTGGCAGAGCACCATGCCTGTATAGCAGTTTGGTAGTCAGGTATGGGAGAGGAAGGATATCAGGTAGAGAATAGCAGCTTAAAGGAGAGCTGTGTGTCATCTACATAACACTAGAATTAAGTGGAGAAGGTGGAGATCAAGTGGGCCAGAGGGGCTAGGTAGATGTTGAAGAGCCTTGGCGATAGGATATTCACAGGTAGTTAGAGAGGTGAAGGAGAGGAAAGGACCCATATTGATAACTTCAATCTCAATCTCAGAGATGTAATGCTCTCTTTTGGAGAAAAGCATGTGTTACACTAAGCCCAATTAGATTTAGATTTAACCTGGAAAGAAAAAAGATATCAATCCCATTTACTCAATATCTTTCATTTTCCAATCCTTTGAGAATACAAATGCACCACTTTCACTGGTAAAATATAATCGTAACCTTGAACCAAGTTACTGTGATTTCCCGCTCCCTCAGAGAAATCTCATGCACATCACTTTGCACCTAATTATTAAAATGTATTGGTAACTCAGGAAAATTAAACACATGCCTCATTCTCACCCAACTAATGTGTTTGTATACCCCCTCTGGAAACTGTTATGCATGTCACATTGAAACCACATAGGCCAATATTATGCTTCTTCACAAAAAAAGTCACTCTTAACGTGGTCACCTTTAGTTTCTTATACCTCAGAAAAAACAGGTGGGTCTCTCTGAACCTATTGTCAGTTAGTTTCTTTGACTCCAGCTGTTAGGAGGGGTTGGTAGAACTTGGAAAAAACAACCTAGGGTTAGCAATGTATTCACAATCACAATTGAGCATAGCCAATCTCTTAACTAGTGTAGACCAAGCAGCAATGCTGAAATAAGGAGGAAGGGGCCATTGTTTATAGTACAGTTAACACTTAGCAGACTTGATAAAGAAAAGGCCTACACAGGTAAGGTATAAAAATAACCTGGCTACCTTGCACTGGTTATTTCGGAAAGGATACATTTCCATGCTGAATGCGGTTGGTATGGTGTAAGTTTATTTTAGTTAAGACTCATGGGGGGGTCATTACGAGTACGCCGGTAGGGGGTTAACAGCACAGGTGAGGATGCCGGTGCATTCCGAGGTCCCTTAGCGGTTCCCACTGAGGCTGGCTGGTAAAACCAGCCGTCCTCAGCTGGAGCCGCTAAGGGACCAGGGAGCTAATAACGGGCCCGTAATGTACAGGCCTGTTATTAGCCCCCTCCCCATTCCCATAGAGCCCTATGTGGGCTCAAATGGGAATGGGGAATGGTTTTCTGAATGGGGACTTACCAGGTCCTCCAAGGTTGGAATGACCCGGTAAGTCCCCATTCGGAGAACCCGGACACGACTTTGGAGGCAGCCATGGTGCTAATAGCATCATGGCTACCTCCAAACTCTTAATGACCCCCATGGTATTGAGTTGGTCAGCCAACACATGTTTTGACGTTTAGGGTCTTTATCAAGACAAATGTTAACAGTACACATATCCAGTAGTTATTGATACGGGTGACACTTGTGAGATAAGTGACATGTGTGTGCCAGAGCATGAGTAAGTGAATCATTTAGTATATCCATTTGTGCGTGCATAGTTAACATGTTGCAGTGTAAGTTACGCAGTAATTGGTAGTACATGATATATACATTTGTTGCTATTACATTCGTTTTGGACAGTGCCAATGGAGATGGGTTAGTTAAGTATTCCCTTATGATTGTGGGGGATGGCGGTCAAGGTATATTGGCGGTTCTTACCTATGGCCTGGTTTCGGTGGGGAGGAGGTCTGGATTCCTGGATGGCATCACCTGTTGGGGATGGGCTGATCTTATATGGTCCCAGTCTTGGGCTTTGGATATGCCTGTGGCTGAAAATAAGGGCAGTAGGACTTTGTTACTTAGTGTGACAATTTTGCAGGTAAGTGTTTTTATTTTGCATTTGCAAATTGCCTATGGGGTGGACCATGCATGTCTTCTGTGCTGGTGATCTTGCAGTGGGTTCCAGTGCATGGCTCATAGTCCCGAGGGGTGTGAGAGGTGTTGATCCCTGTGCGTGAATGGGGTGTGAGAGTGAAGCAGAATGGTATAGTGTGTTGCCAAGTGTGAGTGATAATTATTAGATAGAAGGGGGTTCTCTGTCATCTTTTGGTGGCTGATGGCCTTGAAACTACCAGCTATCTCACAATTGCCACCCATATCAATTACTACTGGATATGTGTTCTGTAAACATTCACCTTGATAAAGACCCTAGAGGTCGAAACACGTGTCCGCTGACCAACTCAAGAACATGAGTCTTAACTCAAATAAACGGACGCTATGTCAACCACATTCAGCGTGGAAATGTATCCTTTCCGAAATAACCAGTGCAAGGCAGCTAGGATCTTTTCCTCAACCTAACCAAAGAGGTGTGGGCCTCACCTCCACCAACCTGTGACCTTGCATACATCACTACGAGAGTACCAAGAACTTAGAGCTTGGTGCTGGATTGTTCGTCAACTAGAGCCCGCTTTTTTCACTGCAAGGTATACAAATACCACTAGTTTATTACAAAACTAGACTAAGGCACACTTTAAATAGTGTGCCTTCAACAAACATACTTTAGTAGAGATATACAACCGAGAGTATGGTAACCCACTATGGGCACACACTATTTTAAAATCACAAGCAGTTATCTAAACAATGGGCCTCATTAGGACTCCGGCGCTAAACCATGGTGCTATTAGCACCATGGTCCATGCCGGAGTCCGCCATGGCGGAATACGGAATTACCACCCCATTCCTAGGTTGGTGGGGTGGTAATTCCCCATGCCGGCATGGCCCTTCCCCATTTTTGCCCCATAGGGCTCAATGGGAATGGGGAAGGCGCTAATTACGGTACCGCAAATTGCGGTACCGTAATTAGCACCAAGGTCCCTTTGCGGGTCCCTACTTTAACGGCTGGTAAAACCAGCCGTTAAGGTCGGGTCCCACAAAGGGACCTCGTAATTAGGCATTAGGTGTTTAACGGCACCGCAGTCTTTTACGGCGCCATTAAACACTTAGCGCATGGGTCATAATGAGGCCCAATACATTTATTCATCAAAGTAGGTAGAGCAAACGTTAAACCCAATGGGGAGGAGGGCGGCTCAAGAGATATAACAGATTGTAGGCACCCCGGATTTCAGAAAAGTACAAATAGTCTCATATGACAGTAAATTACTGGGAAAGACAATCATCACTGCTGTGGTCATCACGCAGGTTGATCGGGTTGTGGCTTTAAGGGTGTTCACAGCCGGTCATCATAAGGTTCCTCTGGACATGACAGATTGTAGCAGAGACATTCAGGTTTGATTCCAAAATGAAGGTGAGATGACGCTCATGGAGAACTCCACACATGCACATTTAGCATAGACCCTGAATGGAGTCCGGAGGCACTTGCCAACTCAGTGTTTGAACTTCAGCCTTCCTGCAGGTTTTTCTGATGGTGAAGAAAAGCACAGTGAATTTCCAGAGTGCTATCTGGTTCCCTCTGTTTGGCCCACCGGACGTCAGTGCATTGATGAACAGCTGGTTCCAGGATTTGCAGAAGAAATGCAACGATGCACACTCGAACAACCAAGAACAGTTGATTTACCTCAAGCATGAGGCATGACTAGCTGGTCCTGCCAGTCTTAGGGAGGAAGTTACCTCCCAGATGTCTTTCCTGTCAATTAGGATATCTAGATTTGCAAGGCAGTGGTATTGCCTGAGCCAATGCTGGATTTTGCACTAGTCCCCTGGCAACCTTCAGTAATCTGCTTCTTAAGATATATTCAGCTCCATTGGTCGACTTGGTTCCTGAGTCCAGCATGTCTCATTATATCTCGAAAATGGGCAGAGGGGAAAGCCCAGCCCTCTAATAAAGACACATTGCAATATTCAAACTTGGAGGTGGCTGTCTAATAATGGACAGCTAGCCTCCCAGAATGTGCTCAATAACATCCAAGACCCTGTAGTACAGATCGCTTCCCCGCATCCTGTCGGCACACAAACATAAAAAAGGCTTTGCAGACTTCTTGCAAAGGACCTTGCCAAGGTGCATGAAGAAAGGGAGCCCTCCCCCACGTGGCAAGGCAGAAGGGTGGCCAAAAAAAGATGAGCCATCTTGAACAGGACTTAAAACACAAGCAGAGGCTATTTTGAGTCTATGTTCTCCTTGCGTGCATTATGGCACCTATGAAAGCAGAATGGGAAAATGCATTCTTACAAATTGATCAAAAAGTATCAACTGCCATCATCCTTTCCAGAAGATGACTGGAAAATTGAAAGGCATGCTACTTGGCTGGGAGGATAGCTCAGGGACAACATGTTTGTCTTGGAATCAAGATAACAGAGTAACACAGGTTTGAATCCCGGTCCTGCATTTGGAGACTGATCATATACTGGTAGTCAAAGAAGCTTTGAGATTTACCAGTGAACCCAAAATAACGTTGCATAAAGGGGTCCAAGGTAGCACACCGAATATGGTGCGGGCTGCCACAGGGAAGCATGAGAGACAAAACTAAGGGGTGAGGTCTCTGACACTGGAACATTTCAGTTCTAAGGTCCTAGTCTTCCCAGAACAAAAGTAAATCAGTCGGGGAGTGAGACAAAAAAGTGACACTCACCTTCAAAGTACATGAAAGAAATTCCACCGGTTCCAGCGGGAGCGCTGGGAGATTCATGACAGGGAGGGTAAGATTTGAAAAATGAAACTCTCCCTAACACGTTGAAGGGAATGTAATTCACCCAGAGCAAAGTCAAAGCCAACATCTTTGATGTTCTGCCTGCTCTGGATCTGACAAACATACTAATTGATGCAAACTCAATCACGTTCAATCTGTGCTTCCTCAGAAAAGTATGCATCTTTATTAACGTTTAACCCACACATAGGGCCTCATTACGACCCAGGCGGTAAGTTACCGCCTGGGCCGTGACTTTACCACCATGGCGTAAACTACGTTTACGCCATGGTGGTAGGCAGACTTACCGCCCCATTCCGAGGTCGGCGGGGCGGTAAGTCCCCAATCCCCATTTACCCTTCCCCATTCCCATTTTTGCCCCATAGGGCATAATGGGAGTGGGGAAGGTGTTAATTACGCCACCGTAAATTGCGGTGGCGTAATTAACTCCATGGTCCCTTAGCGCCATGGATTTTAACACCTGCTAAAAGCAGGTGTTAAAAGCTCCATGACGCTAAGGGACCTCGTACTCAGGCGGTAAGGGTCGGCGCTGTTTACGCTGCCGTAAACCCCTTACCGCCTGGGTCGTAACGATCCCATAGTGATTGTCTGTCCCGGTGCAAAATAACACTCTGCATGAAGTCTCATGTCTCATTGAACCTTTTGTCTGTGAAATCCATTTGTTTTTTTGTTTAAATGTGTATCTCTTTGAATCTAGAAAAAGCTAAACGCTGTTCCCCTGGAAGAAAAAAAAAAACATACAGAAACCTGTGTGACACATCTAGTCCAGTCAGTCATTGTGGAAATCTTCACAAATGAAACCGCGCGGTTCAGAGTCTGCGGGCTGCCATGTTGGCATGGTCTGCAATTAATCCATTAGCTCTCATCTGTCCATGGCTAATGGTCATTGTATTGCTCCTGCCATAGACCAGGCCTGTGTAAAGTCTTTTCATCATGGTCCAAACATTCTGCCCGGCAACTGGCTCACATCCAGAATTCAAACGTATAGTGCTGTATTTTCCAGAACTCAGGAGAAATGTATATGAGGGACCTGAAAGATAATAGCCTCCTCAATGGTCACATTTGTGTTTCTCCTATGCAGCCTCTATTACTTGAAATAACTATGTACTTTACTATCATGGTTCAATGTGCTTTTGAAACAGTGGATTTCTTTTTCTTTGCACACAGTATTCGTTTTTCAATGGGGCATTTCGAAATGCTACAGTTCATTTTGGTCAGGTGGGCCTGTCACTTTTAATGAAAGATATTACTTGGCTTTAACTTTCACAGGTAATGCCCAGTCTCCCTTAATTGCCGACATACACAGCATTTTGATGTGTGACAATTTCAAGGAAAAACTGTCTCCCAGCCAACATGTTACAATGTTCTTTCTGTCAACTGCATAAATACCTGTATTTATATTTCCTAGGCACATTTAGCAGTATTGAAGTTTTAAGACATGCTTTTCATTCACCAGTTGGCCTAGCCATAAGAACAATGTATTTCGCAGTAAGGCCTAACCTGGCCTTTCAGTTATATCTGTTTTGGCTGTGTTTAAACCCCACAGCACACAAGTGGGAGAAGCAATTGGGTCATGCATTCTATGTCCTGTCACCAGCTCGTGTGGTGTCAGGTGGTGGTCAGAGCCTGGCTTATTGTGTAAGGCAAAAAGAGCCCGGGGAATGCAGTGCAACCCATTTTTGTGTGAAATGCCTTTTATTTTGGAAAAGCATTCTTTCAAAATGCCATTTAGGTGTTTGCAAATCCCAGTCGGTTCTATGTGATTTTACCGAATGTGTTTTTAAGGATTTTTTTTTTTACTGAAGCAAAATCAAAAAAGTTCACAGTTTTTTTAACATTTTATTTATTTGTGGGCTCAGCTCCCAAGCCCACCATTTTCCTATGTTTTTAAGCCACAACTCCACCCCCACCTGTTTTAACCCCTTACTCCCCAGTCCATAAAAAAATATATTTTTTCTATGAATTCGCTTTTGTAAAAAATGCCTTCAATATAAAGTTTTCGGTAAAATCACTGGATACCTTCCATTCGCTTGGTGATGATAGGCAGATGAGAATTTGTGTTGTATTCCCAACTAGCAAAAAGTACCCATTCTCTGAATGGGTTCTTTGGACAGACATGACAGCACACTTGTCAATTGCTGAAAATCAATGATCCTATAGGTCGCTGTTCTGATTTGCTTATCGCTTGATGTGCTTTGCACTCTGAAGTAAACTGCACTGAGAATGGGAGTGCATGGATGGCTGACATACCAAGGAGCAGACATTGGGGGGAGCCGAGAGGTGGTGTGCTGCTGTATACTCAGACCTACTGTGATCCCTCCCCACCTTTTGCCTCACCCTGACATGGTGCATTTTGTTGGGGTGCATTGCTGTGCAAATGTCTCAGAAACCATGCATTTTAGGTTTGAGGTCCGGTCCTTCTATGACTGCATTGATATTAGAAACCATCTTGTGTGAAGGTGCTGGAAAACAGATAAAACGGCGGGGTGTCCAAATTTCACATAGCCAGTAATGTTTGGAGGGTCATACCAGCTAACTATGCAAAATGTGGTGCAAATTGGTGAAACAGTGTTCAATTGTTTAAGAAACACTGCTTTGCCAAGCCACAAACCCACAAACAAATGTTGACTTTTTCTGAAATCCAGGGAATGGGGTGAGGTGTTGTAGCCATTATTGTCGGGAGGGTCCTTATAGGTAACTATGCCTAATCTGGTGCAGATTAGTGAAACGGTGGGGAATTGTATAAGGAACGACTCACCAAGCCACAAACCCACATATTTTCACTTTTATAAAGATAGATAGATAGATAGATAGATAGATAGATAGATAGATAGATAGATAGATAGATAGATAGATAGATAGATAGATAGATAGATAGATAGAGTAATGTATTCAAACACTTTGTTTGCCAAACAAAACTCCCAACTAATACCCCTTTCCAAAATATGTTTTTAAATAAAAGGTATACTTATTCTAAAACGAAAATCCCAATTTTCACCACAACTTAAACATTGTAATTTAACAAATAGGTGTCTTTGGCTTCAAACGAAATCCCTAAACTGTCTCCACTCCATAGACCTGGCTTTTAAACAGAGGAGTGCTGCATGTCACTGATTACTGGGTATTTGGTGCTGAGGGGAGAGGTGCTTTGCAAAGTGAAACTAGTGTATTTTTCATTGAACAACATACAATCTCTCCTGAGAGTGAGTAAGTGACCCTGCTAGCAGAACAATTTTAGAATGTTTTGGGGTGAAAAGGAAACAAGGTGCACTTTGCCACATGTATTTGTCCAAATCAGTGTTTCCAAAACTGCAAGCATTTATCAGCGGGAATGGAAATTAACCTAACAAATGTTGCTGTAAGATTGCTCTGAAAATCAAAATGTGTATGTGATTATAAGTAAACCCCTTTCAAGAAGTGCTGATGTGTATACTCGTGTCATGTTACAAATCACTATTTAATCACTATTTAATTTGAAGAAAGGGGTTTGTGGGACAAGAGGGTTGAACCTGTTATTAAGCCTGTGTTCCATATTTGTGTGACAACAGTAAAATGCAGAATAGTGTGTTTAAAAGTAACATCCTAAACAAGTGTGTTGTGTAATTGAAGCTTTGTTTTCTGGCACAGAGAAGGTGGTGTGTGCATTCAGTCGAAGTCATTATTCATTGAGCTTATCATTTAAATACATATATATTCTTTCTATTATCCCAGTTTGTTTAGGGCTAGCCCTAAAAAACTTGAACAAAATATTTTGAGGCAACTTGATAGTGCGGGGGGACTCTCCAGGTTAAGAGTGGTCTGTTGGTATATTGTTACAACCCGAACAGATGCTGAGAATTCAGCAACCTGTGATTGGTAAAGAGATGCCTGATTATTTTATGACTATGGGCCTCATTACACGGTAGGCGGTAGGGTTTTAACATTACCGGTAATGGAATACCGGTAACGTTAAATCCCCATGCGAATTACGACCCGGCTCACCGCTATTAGCGGCACCGCTAAGTACGGTGCCACTAATAGCGGGCAGTCCGCGTGCGCGCGATCCTCCATCCCGTATATAACGCCATGCCGCTAATAGCACACCATCACAAGCCGAGCGTTCATGCTAATAGCAGCATGGTAAAGCCCCTCTAATCCCTTACCGCCATGGCGCTAATACCGCCATTGCAAACCACCCGTTAAGAGAACGGAGCAGTGTTCCCACATGCCACAGGTGGACACAATCAGCACAGGTGGAGGCAATGGAGACTCTAGCAGCACAAAAGGAGCACACCACACCCCTTCCCACACCCATTCCCACACCAAGATGGTCCCAATACTAGCAGCATTACATGGGCTGGAGAACATTGCAGTGCAGTAGCAACAACAACAGGCAGCACAGAGGAGATGCAGGAGGAGGAGGAGGGCAAGACAGGCACAGCAAGCACCAGCACAGCACCTAGTCTTACCACAGAGGCAGCCAGCAATCCCCAGGTTCAGAGCCAGTCCATTTAACCTGACCCCTGAGCAGATACACACCCTGTGCCGTCTAGACCGGGATACCATCACCAGCATCATGATACATGATGACATCGTGAGCCTCATAGACATCAGAACTGCCATCCCCCCTCTACTAAAGGTGGTGACCGTGCTCCACTTCCTGGCCACAGGCACCTACCAGCATACAGTGGGGCACATGCATGGCATCTCACAACCAGTATTCTCACGCACGCTGAATCAGGTACTCAATGCCCTCCTGAGGCATGCACCTGAACACATATTCATGCCACGGACTGCCCAGGAGATTGCAAACACCAAAGTTGGCTTCTATGCACTGGCAGGCATTCCAAGTTGCATTGGGGCTATCGACTGTACCCATGTGGAATTGTTGGTCCCACATCACAATGAAGTTGTCTACCGAAACAGGAAGCAATTCCATTCCATCAATGTCCAAATGGTATGTGATGCCAACAAGGTAATCACACATTGTTCTGCCCGTTTCCCTGGATCAACCCATGATTCCATGGTCCTGCGGAACTCAACCATCCCTCGCTACATGGAGCGACAAGCCCGACAGCGTTCGTGGCTACTTGGTGAGTAGCAGGGCAAGCACATGGCAGTGTGAATGGGGGGGGAGATACATACTCCAACTGGGTGTGATTGGGGGTGGGGGCAGAGATACATACTCCAACTGGGTGTGATTGGGGGGGAGAGATACATGTTCCAACTGGGTGTAGCTTGTCATCCGTAGGACAAATGCACGTACAGATGGACGCCAATGTCCATCTGGGAAGGCCGCAATCTACCTGAGATGAACCGACATGCAAGTATAAGCTACACAACATAGAGAACAATCTAGGTCTAGAAACATTAAACATCCATCCACATCCACATTGCACAACATTCAACACCACAAGATACACAAATCTCCTACATGCCGTCAAGACAGTCATACAGATTCAGCGCTGCACAACCACAATAATGCAATGTGCCCCTGAATGCATGCAAAGGGATCACCCCTAGCCATAGCATTGTACCACGCACCTATAGCACCACTGAAGTGATGCCTCTCAGCATGGCAACATACATGTTTGAATGGCAGTACACTAGCAGTGTGGTACCAATTCTGCCTGGGCCCAGGGACACATAAGACCTGGCCTCACCCAGGACATGTCAATTAATTTTGGAGGCATTAATGGGGCATGGTCACTTGCAGGGTCGAACTCAACTTTGCACATTGCAGTCACACAGATCGTCTGCATGCATGCTGTTAATTGTGGACTTCAATCACAATGCAAAGTCAGTTTGTGTGATATGAACAGGCCACTCTTGAGGTGAACAGTAACCAGACCCCATTCGTCCCCCCATACAGGTGATGCCGGCTATCCCCTGAAGAGGTGGCTGCTTACCCCTGTACAGAACCCACAGAACAGGCACAAAGAGGACTACAATCGTGCACATACCCGTACCCGCGTCGTGATCGAGCAGACTTTTGGCCATTTGAAGACACGGTTTAGGTGCATAAGCAGGTCTGGTGGCGCTCTCCAGTATGGCCATGAGAAGGTGGCTAAGATCACCATGGCATGTGTCATGCTGCACAATATGTGTATCAGACGGAATGTGCCGTTGCCCCGGACGTAGAAATAGAAGCACCTGATAAGGATGATGATGGTGATGAGGACGGAGCTGACGGGGATGCAGGTCATGCAAGATGGGATGGCCAGGAGCGACGTGCTGTGAGACAGCATCTGATCAACCAAATATTCTGAGTTACATTTCTTCTTTTTGTGGAAATATAGGCAGTTATGCACTGGTGTCTGTTTGGAAGCGCACAATGGACCCTGTCACCAATAATACACACATACACAATGAAGAAGTCCAAGCCTGTGTTTGGATCAAACACCAGTGTATTGAGAAATGTAAAGTTGTAAAAGTGCATGTCCCCAAACATCCCACCACCCTTCCCCCCACCCCCCACAACAGTCCAAAAACACCCTTTCCCCCACCCCTCCACAACAGTCCAAAAACACCCTTCCCCCCACCCCCACAACAGTCCAAAAACACTCTTCCCCCACCCCCCACAACAGTCCAAAAACACCCTTCCCCCCACCCGCACAACAGTTCCTCATCTGTCTGCCACAATGTGTTCGTCCAGCCATACACGCGGAAGCCTGACCATGCACTCCCTATTCGCCATTGCCACCACCAGCATTGGGAGGCTGCCTAGACGTGCGCATGGTGGTGCGTGAGGAGCGGAGGAGGGGGCTTGTTTGCCTCGAAATGGCGGATGAGGAAGTGGCTGTCTGTCCAGGTGGTGGTGGTGGTGGGAACTGGCGGTCCATTGCGTCCGCTATCCGTGTGAGGACCTCCCTAAGTCAGACAATCTCCCCACACAGCCTGTCTGTACAGGCCTCCATCCCCTCCCTGGAGTGCCTTGCTGTCTCCGCAATCTCAACCTTGAGACGGGCAGCCTCCTCCACATGCTGCCCAACCAGCACAGTTATTTCCTGTTGCCGCTGGCTGATGCTGGCCAGGTCGAGGGCAGTATTGCGTTCTGGTGGTGTGGCTGCTGTGCCCTCGGATGCAACCAGGTCAACAGGTGAAGCCACCAGAGGGCTACTAAAACCTCCCACGTTGTCCTCGCCAGTGACATTAGACCCAGATGTCTGCTGTGGTGATGCCTCAGGTGTTCCAGGGGGGGTTGGGGTGTGCATCTCCATGTGGAAAGCGGTTGTATCCTCCACATCAGAGTGTGGTGCAGTGGCTGCCTCCTCTCCTGCGGAACTAGCTGCAGCTGAGGGTGGGCCCTCCATTGCTGGGATCGGTGGTGGTGGGTTCACCTCCGGAGGTGGGGCAGTTGTTGGTGGTGTGGACACTTGCGTCTTGGCAGTGGCGCTCCACCGATGTTTGCCACTGTGCATGTGGACCCTTCTACCTTTGCCCCATGATGTTGTGGGGGTGTCCTCTGTATCCTGTGCCCTTGATTTCTTACTCACAGGGGGTGCCTGAGATGCAGTGCCAGCATCCTCACTGTCTGTATTTGAGCCTGTCAGGGACAAAGAGGAGGATGGCATAGGTTACGGTTATATGTACTTAATGCAGTATACATCAATAATGCAGTTGTGGACATTTTGACTTCATTGTTAAGGATGCAGGTGATGTGTCAGTTCAGTGGCTCATCCATGCATGGTTGATTGTGGCACTTGTCTCTGGTGATGTGTGCATGTGTGTGTGTTTTTGGGTTTGACATTGACATAGCCAGGGTTGGATGCATCAGTGGATGTTTGGCCATTCATGAGGTGATTCTGGCCTCACATATAGGGGACCAGTAGATTCACATTGCATACTTTCATGTGTACACTCACCTCCATCTGAAGTGGTTGCCACGCCATGCTCCATCGTCCCGACTCCCTCTATGGATTCCACTCCAATGAGGTTGGCACAGGTCTCTTCCGATTCCTTCAATTTAATAGGGGAATCAGATCCACCTGATGTGGCAATGTTGTGGTTTGCTGATAGGATACCTCTAACACGTAGGCAGAGATCATCCCACCACTTTCTGCACTCACGCACATTGCGGGTGGTGGTGCCCACAGCACTGACTTTCAAGGCAACATCAGCCCAGATTGCCTTCTTTCTGATTAGTGTCTCCCGACGCATGTCGCTGGCAAAGACCACGGCAGCATTGGCAGCAAGGGTCTGGGTTAGCATCATTAGCTCCTCCGTGGTGAATTTTTCCTTCCTCTGCCGGTCGGTAGTTTTTTTTTACAGCCTCAGGCATGTCGAGGGTGTCCCTGTGGATTTCCTATTGCACACTACTCAGAACAGGTCCAGGGGGCAGTGGATGTCAATCGATTGGGTTTTTAAAGATGGCCGGCGGGCTCTTTCCCGTTCCTGTGCGATGACGCTATTTCCGGTTCTGCTGTTTGCATGTAGCGTGAGGGCGGAGGTGCTATCTGCACTTTCGTGGAAGCCAGTAAGGGACTTTTTGGGGACCTTAGCGGAATGCCGGTAGGGTCATTACCAGCATGGCGCTATGCTCGTGTCCGCGTACTCGTAATGGTACGCTGTTAGCGCCCTCTTGCTAGGGCGGACACGTTAATAGCGTCATGCCGGTAATTTGTGATTTTTACCGCACAACGTGTAATGAGGCCCTATGACTAAATCTCTGAAATGTATCTCCAAACAGGTGCAGCATGAATCACTGAAGTTTTAAATGAACATTTGGACCCTGCAGGTTTGTTACAACCGCTCGACATCTATCCTGGAGACCAGGACCTCTGTCGAAATTTCACTTGAAAGTAGCACATGCGAAAGTTTGAAGGGCATTACACGGTCGAGATAGCCACAGCTTCAGCAGTAAAAATTAGGGTTAGATGATCTAGGTTTCATCGTAAAAGATTCTACGGTGATGCCTCTCCATGAGAAGATACAGAGTCAGAAGGGGAAGAGGAAATTCAAAGACCGCAGACGAGGGCGATGATGGAGCGAATCACCAGCAAAATTACAGACAGTGTGCTGTTTTTCAATTCCAAGAACATCCTTGAACGTTCCCCAGAGAAATGTTTTGAATACTTCTCCTTTTCCTAGGAGTTTTGAACATTTATATGATTGTTTTATAATGAAATTATATTTTGGCTTAGAAAAGAATTATTCTTTAAAATAGGTTTTTATTGAGAACACTTACTATTTTATGAAATGAAAGAGAATGTTTTTCCAAAGTAACATGGATTTTTTAAATAATTGCCCAACAAGTTTACAGACCTAGACACCTGCAAAAGGTAGATTATTTGTCTATAATGATTCTTGCAGTTTGTTTTGCATTTTTATTATTTATTTCCTTTATTGCAGTGAAGCAGTTTTGCACCAATGTTATGGTAAGGCCAATGTTTACTAAGGGTAACACAAGTGTAATTCCTGAGATAACAGCAGTTGAAATGTAAACTGAAATTCCTTCTAAAGGAAGCACACAAGTTAAACGAGTAAGATATAGGGAGTCATTATGACCCCGGCGCTAAGGGGTTAACGGCGACGTAAAAGGCTGCGGCGCCGTTAACCCCTTAACGCCTTACTACGAGGTCCCTTTGCGGCTCCCGACCTTAACGGCTGGTCTGGACCAGCCGTTAAAGTAGGGACCCGCAAAGAGACCTTGATGGCAATTACAGTACTGCAATTTGCGGTACCGTAATTGCCGCCTTCCCCATTCCCATTGAGCCCTATGGGGCAAAAATGGGAATGGGGAAGGGCCATGGAGAAAGGGGGAATTACTGCCCCGCCAACCTTGGAATGGGGTGGTAATTCCCCCTTTGTCCATGTTGGACTCCGGCATGGACCATGGTGCTAATAGCACCATGGTTTAGCGCCAGAGTCCTAATGAGGGCAATAGTGTGCAAAATGACATGAACCGCATGATGCAGTCTTTTGACAAGACCCTCCATGTTACAAACAACATCTGGTATCAGCACATGAAAAGGGTAGGAAGAGAGAAGTCAAATGAGATATTTTTGTTTGTTCCCTCAATCCATATTACATGAGTCCCTCCCAAGTGTTCACAGCAATAGGAGTAAACACATATCGAGCACATTTCTTAACACATCTTGCACTATGCACCACAAAAGGGAAATTGCCGGGAAGAAAGGCTACCATACAATGGGTGAAAAAGGCAGGTTTCCTTCATGAGGATAGCTTCAAAAAACAAATGCTCCTGATGATTAACACAAAAACACAACACAATGTAATGAAATACATATTGTCGTGCCCACAGAGCAGAAAAATTCAAATAGAGGACCATACATTGTTGTAGAGTACCGACACACAAGGGAAAGACATAGCTGGTTGTTGGGATAGACCTCAGTTACACATAACAGGGAGAGTATTGTCTGCAGAAGGATTGGCTGATGGACTATTAAGCTGTAAAGCACAAGCACCCATAACAGCACCAAAGGAGGTTGTAGATAAAGCAAGCAAGGTGTGCCTCAAAGAGTGGACTGAGGATTCCAAATTGCTTACCTGGGTTGAAGATGAAGCAGGACTACTACCCATAATAAAATATAAATTGTAACCCTGTGTTTCAGAAACAATAGTTCAGTGAAAGTAGGAGTGAATGGCTTGTGGTTCAAAGGCCTAAATGCAGCTCCCTCCAAATTGGTGAGAGATATGCTCCATAGTAGTGATAAGTGCACCAGTTCTGGTGGTGCCACAATGTGAGGTGCATATTGGCAATTTTTGCCTGATGCAAACACACACCAGACAGAAAAGGGCTCTTGCCATAAAGCGTACACGGAGGGAGATTTTTTTTTCAGCCAAATCAATTGAGTCCAATAACGGCATACCAGACAAGTATAAATTGTTCAGCAGAACAGCAATGTTCTTTACCTCCTACCTTGCCCCTGGTCTACAAGCATCCACATACGACAAGTGGCTGAAGATCATCAAGTGGGAGCTGTTGCAAACAATAAATGCCACAGTGAAGGTGTTCAATGCAATCAAAGTGGAGTTTAGTATGATTAATGACTCTTCAAAATAGGTATGTTCTTGATCTCATTATGGCAGTGAAGGGGCGCATTGGTGCCAAGATAGGCTCATCTTGCTCTACGTACTTATCAGCAAATGATGAGCAGAATGAGTCCCTTACAGGCGCAATACCTACCTTGCAGAAGCTGCACAACAATATGATGTTAGAGGTTGAGGACTTTGAAGATCATGACTTTTTCAATTATCTGTTTTCAAGGGTACCCACCTCTTTGGAGAACGGATTAAAAATAATATAGGGCATACTAGTACTGGTCCTGACAGCTCTTTGTGTCTTGAAAATAGCCCTGAGCCAATGTTAAAAGGCTAGCAAAAAAGCACTGGGAATGCAATAGTAGTAAATGTAGATGATCAAATGCAGAGATACACCCAAACAGATAAACTACCCAGTATATATCCAATCAAATGCCTTATTGGACCTCGTGGGAAAATGTTCAAATGTCGTGTTGACCTCCACAATTACACCAAACATTGGGTAGATTGTGCAGTGCATGGAGACTGCACTTTTATGACAGGTGGCAGAGAAGCATGTGTAGCTTAAGGAGGTAGTCTGTCGGGGGGCATCAAAATATGGCTACCAACATATGGCTATCACAGGATGTTCAACATTAAAGGGGTGGTCAAAAACTCGACCAGAGGGGGAAGAGTAATGGGGCAGATGAATATGCAGGTATCACCTACTGGCTCTACACAGATAAATATACAAGTACCAAATCCAGCCCCTATTCTTCAACATTATCATACAGGTGAGAAATGATAACAGCTGAGGCAGCCCTAACTAAAGCAGGATCCAAGAAACAATACTTAAAATAGTCAATGCACATGCCTCTCTCTTAAAGGAACAGTTAGGTTGTGTGACACTAGTAGGGATTACAGTTAAATAGCAGAAAGCACAAATAGTGTGCTGTTTATCAGATCGAAGGGAGGAGCATTCCACAATATCAGGAGAGAGACTCCTAAACTGATAGGACAGATGGAATTATAGGCAGGATATAAGCAGCATAAACAGGCAGGGAAACCAACATATGTCAGATGCACAAAGTTAACATGAACAGACATGAACATAGGTCTTTAATAAAGATGCACGAAGTACAGAAGTACAGCCATTCTCTTAGCACAAAGGCCACAGCAGGCCTAGGAGTTAGCAAGGCCTCAGACAAAATGCTGAATGTACAAAAACACATTTATTTTAGAAGTTTTGAAGCTTTCCAGACAGTAGTTTGTGGCAAGCGCCAAGGTCAAATGCATGCAAGAGAGTAATGGAGATGCAGAACGCAGAGACGAGATAACCATTCCCAGGACGAAAAACAGTAGACTCCCAAGCTAATTAAGGTTCAATAAGAGCACAAACAGCCATTGATCTCCAGGTGTATGAGATCAGTATGCCAAAAGACTCTATCACAGATAGAAGAAAATTGTCTCAATTGGTCACATAGAGTACAACATGCATGTTAGAATTAGCTAAAAGCTCGGTAAATAGGAAGAATTGTTTTCCAAAAACGGTCCGCTAACACATGATCAAGACATGAAGAATACTGACTATTCATTAAAAGTCAAGTACAGATAAGACACTTGCTGAATTCCCTAGCACGCACACAGACATGAGATGAAACACAGGGCCAAATACATAGGAATGGAGAGGCCACATGTCCTGGGAATGCTGGTGAGTAGTTTCAATTGTAATTAGTTCAGGCCATGGTCTTCTCTTCCCCCCTACCCTATGTGTCTCTCATAATTTGACGTCTCGTCAAAGTGTCCAAAGTTGGTCAGCAAAGTGCCAACCAATAGAAATCTATCTTATCACAACTGCTAATTGTAGCAGGGGACATCCAGTAAATACAATCCAAAAATGGAGCATTCACTGAACAAGAAGTAACACAAATGTATGGCACCCAAACAGCTGCGGAGCACGGTTCAGACATCCACGTGGAACTGAACTGAATTAAATAAGCTGTCATAACCGCCCACTGCGGCTACACATTTTATGCCCTCATTAAAGAATTATCATGCAATATTTTAGGGCAGGTGACAGAAGCTGATTGGAGGAACTAAATCAGCCCATTGTATATAGGTATATGTTAGGTGACCCTGATTGGGTAGAGTGTTTCTTTGGAAAAAAACACATTAACACCCCTCATGACATCACAGACCTTCCCATACTACCCCTCAATTACGTGATTGTGCTGATTGGTCAAAAACACTTGTCTGCTATTGGTGGGTAAAATCCAATATACAAAATGACTTGAGATGGCAAGGGGTAAGTCATTCACACGGAGTTTGACCAATGATGTGCCCCACGAAATCAGGGAGGACACTGTATAATGTTGCACCCTAGGGACACTGAAACCTCTCTCTGCTGATTGGCTCACTGTGCTGCACCACATAACCCATCACACCTTAGTGCCAAGTGTAGTTTGAAAAACTATACCACCCAGGGCTGGAGTTTAATTAACTGTATTTAATTTATATATCTCTGCCAATTCGCCTGGTCCACCTAAGAGCCTAGCTCATTGGCCTCAAAAGTATCTCTTTGAATGACTTTGCTAGGACTGCGTTCTCCTGGGAAACTTCAACCGAGCAACATTTCTGTTAACAGTTTCTGATGAATGTTCAAGAAATACATGATGCTGGTCACACAACGGCCTGCAGCTCTTTTATAGTGAGCTGTCTGTGAGAAAATGATTTCCTAACAAGGACCTACAAGAAAATGGCTTCTCTACTGTTCACATATTGTTCCAAAGCCCCCCGAATATATACCCCCTATGATATTTTGCACCTCCACCTGGTGCCTGTTTGATACAACTACCCCATACTACGCCCAAAGTACCCACCCCTGATTGCGTTCTTTCATGGAACTTTTCCTGCTGCGCCTGATTCTGTTTCTCCTTATGCAAGCAGTACCGATTTCAATGATATCCCTACCACCGATGTCAACCTCCACGTCACTTGCGATGTAACCAAGTTACTTGCGCAACTGCTTTGCGCACCCACCTTGGCAGCATTGAAGATGGACTTATACAACAGCACAATGAATAACTTGGGCCAATTAGTGGCCAATGTAATGATGTAGTGAAACTATTATCTATGGTGGGCTGGGCTCAGAAGGAGCCATCAGAGATGTATAAACAAATGCAAAAAATTCACACTTATATATTCCATATATATCTAAAAATATTAACCAATCCTAACCACTTATAAGTATTGTAACTGATATCTTATAATGACATAATCACTTACATATTTCTAGTATAAAATCTGCTCAGGCTCATTGTATTGAGTGATTCCTAGGGCATCAATAATTACCATGCCTCTTGTGTGGCACATACCTTGGGTGGAACACACTATTCCTCTTTCAGTAAATTGGAGGGGAGCTTGAACTATCTTGTGCCCCAGCTTAATAACAAATTCTTCTGTAACAGTAACCAATACTACTGGCCCAGACCATGCATGTCCTTTATTTCGCCTGATAAAGCAAAGTGTCCCTCCTTGATGCAAGATTTGGTGGCACTAGTGTCCACCATAAAGAAATGGATGTGTGATCTATCTCCATGCCTACAAAGGGTTCCTCTTCTGGGTCATCAGTACAGGAAAGGACTGGGCACATAAGAACTCTCTCTGGGCTGTCCTAATCTGGATAAGTGTTCGTCCTTGGGAAAAACAAAAGTATTGCTCCCCAGAATGCTTGCTCCCTGGTAATGGGTGACCGTACCATTGGGGATCACATTACTGTTGGGTATCTGTGGTACCTGGGGTGTGCCGCATATGCTTCCTGACTGTTGGTGCTAGGAGCCTGCAGCTGTGGGAAGGATAAGGGCTGAGTTGCTTGTGTAGGAGGTTGTGGTGCTCTGTACTGGCCCACTGCAGCACCGTGTGCGTATGGCATTTGATAGGGTGCTGGTACTCCTGGGACACATGGGGAATTTGGTTATATCATCCATCAATCCTACTTCTGCACTCTCGCAAAAAATTTCCCATTTCCCCCCCTCGGCCCCATGCCCCCAAATCCTCCCCATCCTCCTCGAGGGCCTGCAAATCCATCACTTTCAGGCGGGTAGCCTGCCTGGGGCCATTCTTGGTATTGATGTTGAAACCCACCATTCTGTCCATGCAGGGGATGTTCTCATGTCTGCCTGTACCACCATTGTCTCTGTCTGTGGATCGTGTAATGTGGCGATCATGGGCCCTTCCACTGATATCTTTGCTCATTTCTATTGCACTAGTTTAGCTTCCGCTGACTTAAGTCGCTTGGCCGCTTCCTTCTCCTTTTCGCTCAACCATTTGTAATGATGTATAATAATAGATTGCATCTTCAACCACCCCTTTGCAACCATGCCCACTATTTTGTCCAGTACATTTGAACTTCCTTTGGAAGTCCCCTCCTAACCACAAAATAAAAGAACGGAATTGACCGATCCCATGATGCCCCCATATCAGCCCTCCACATTTCTTAGATCTGTAAAATATATTGGGCGGGGTCTTCATTGTCTCCCATTGTACACTGCATAATCGTTTGGAGATCAGGCGTGTCAGCATATGCGTAACGCCATGCTAGCCACACCTGGGATCTGATGATGTTGAAGTGAGCAGCGCTGTCATGAATATCATCCCCAATCGTACATCCAGACACACTACCTTCACCAAAATGTCATCTGCATGTTCCCCCAGTATAGCAGCAAATTAGCTCTTTAGATCCCCCACAGCCAAGGTAATCCCTGCTGTGTGTTTCTCAAATGCATAAATCTATTATTTCCCTGAGCCAGCAGTAAAGGATGGGAAACCGTTTTATTAAATTATTTGTGTCCATCTGTGGACACTGAATATACTGTGTCCTTCCCAGTCTATTGTGCAGTAAGGGGAGCTGTGTCCCTGTTACCTTCCTCATCTCATTCTCCACCCCCTTCCCTTTAGCCACCGCTATGTACCCATATCAGTTCCGCAATCAGGGCCCAACAAGCTTTCCACTTGCGGTGATATCACGGGCGGGGCCTCTCCTTTGCCCACCTCATTCACTGAGTCCCACTCTTCCTCTTCTGGGTCTCTGCCCATCTCATCCTCCAACCTCACTGTCCCGTGATCCAAACTTCCTGTTCACTGTCTTCCATTCCTCTTATCCTTCCTTTCCAAAAGTACATCCTTAATGGCTGTGCTATGGATCCTAAACAAAATGTCTCCCGCTTTCCATTCATCCAGTGAACATAATGCTTTCTTACCTCTCCCTCTTCTCTATCTCAGTCCAGCCAAATAATCCTGCACTGCTTTTAAAGCATCTTCTAACTCCTTCCGGGGTTTCGTATCAATGGTCTCCCTTTCATTGAGTTCTGCTGTGCCCAAAGGCATAGTATTAGGAATATTTTGATATGGGGCTGGTGGTGTGTTCAGAGCAGTGGCAGGCGGGGGGACCTAATGTGGGGTTGGTGTATCCTAAGGCTGCATGAGTGGGGTAGTACCATAGCGGGGGCTGTTGGTTTGTTTGTTAAAGTTTACATACAGTACATGGAGGAATAGTCGAATTACATTATTTACATATTTAACACAATGAAGATCGCAGTATCATACATAAACAATATAGAAAAATCACTTTACATATAAACAGGCATTGTTATGTTTTGGTTGGTACCTGTATTGTTCTGCTAGGGCTAGTCAAGAATCACTAGCCAGGAGCCAATTCTTAGTGTTTTTCCTAAAGCAATAGAAGGACTAGTCAGCTCTTAGGGTAGTAGGCAAGGAGTTGCAAAGCTGGGCTGCCATGACCGGAAAGCTGCTACCCCCTGCGTTCCTCAATTTATATCTAGGGACCTTAATGCAAAAAGAATGCTGGGTTCTGGTGGGACGTGTTGAGGAGTTTTTGACAATTTTCTCCATAAGGTAAATTGGGGCAGAGTTAGTTAGGCATTTATGTGTGAGAGACACATCCTTAAACTGGATCCTGTCCTTGACTGACAGCCACTTGTAGGATCGTCTCGCCTCTGATATGTGTTGTCTTCTAGAAATATTGAATGCAGTTCTTAGTGCATTATTCTGTAATATTTGAAGTGTGTTAAGAATTGAATTGCTTGCTCCTAGGTAGAGTATGTTGCAATAGTTTAGGTTTGAGAGAATGTGATCTGGAAATGGTCTTCAAGTTCTCTACACCTGGTCCGGAAGGGGTGGAACAAGCAGGCCCTGGTGGGGCACTGGGGACAGTGTCATTTTCAATCATGGGCATTCCTCCGGCTACCTTCGCCTGACTGGGATGGCCCCTCTAAGTTGTCTACCATCTTCCACAATTCTAACACTTTCTTCCACTTTTGAAGCTTTTTACCCTTACATCTGGATGCCAAAATGTGTACATGTGTCCGAATATTTCTTTGTTATTTGTGCACTTCTCCAGACATGATAGCAACAACCCTTCCTGTGTCTTGGTCACCCACTGCCCATGGTATTTCAAAATCTTGCCCATAAACAAAGGCAAAGCAGGACACACATATTTTAACGGGGTACACAGTGTCATTTTTGGTGGCACCCCTCTTATCCTTTTTATGCTCAAAGAATTTACAAGTCTGTCAGAGAGCCATCCTAGCAGTTCCCCTGTACCTTCTTGTCACCCCCTGCCCCTCAGTCACCTTCATTACTACTACTTGTTCCCCCATGTCCCACCCTTGACATTCCCCCTCTCACTCTTCACTTACCCCACCATCCGCCACACTCTCCACTCACACCTCCATCCTGCACACCTTACACAGCACTTGCAACAACATGGACCCCTCCTTGGTCTAGTCGAAACCAACAATAAAATAGCAAAAACACAACCGAACAGCAAAATCAATAAAATACAAAAAATTACTATGCTTCGTTCCAAAACCCCATTTATATTGGGTGCAGAAAACCCAGACCTTCTAAATATTTGGAGCATCTACCCTTTTTCCTTTACTTTATCTCCTTAAAACACGGCACTGTCTTCCTCCCTTACTCAGACAATCTACAACACTCCTTTATCCCTGTATTCCATAATAATTATAATAAAAGACAAACGCCACATGGTCTTTTCACCCACTCAAATGCACCACTCACATTGCTCTTCCGCTCTCTTCAACAGCCACAACCACACATATCCCTGTCCCTCTTTCTCTCTCCGCCTTCCCATGTTGTTTTCTCCCACAAAAGGTGAGTTTGCTCTCCCGAGTTCCTCCGTCACACGGTCCCATCAATGGCCTGCAACATCCGGGAGCTGCACCCTGCTCCAAAAAACAGACAGGAATTCTGTCAACACAGCTCCTGTAAACCACTCCAGGTTTGCACAAGGCACTGTTTGCTGCACGTGGGAGCAGTTCCTCCAGATGTGCGGCCAGGAAGCTTCTGTCTCTGCAGAAAATCTGAAATCACTTCGGAGTCACCACATTTTTGTGGTAGACTTCCTGATAACCAGATACGGAATTAATGCAACACAAAATCTTGGCACACCATTTGTAAGGATAACAAAGTTTTACTTCCAAAAAGAAAAATACATGTCAGCAGGAGCATTCAAACCAACTGGCATGGAGCTCACTGGTTAATTGAAAGCAGACAACGTATTTTCACGCAAGACAGTATCACTTGTGACAAAAATAGTATACAGTATAATTTCATCATTATCATTTGTGGGACCCCTATGTACATACAGTCGGCCCCTTATTGACCAACAAATTGGCTGCTGTTGCGTGTGTTGATCTTCTTCCATGTGGTCCTTGACCTTGATAAGTTCACACCCTAGCAACACAATTGGTTCGTTAGATGAACTGTTAGATATCTGCCCCTCCAGCCCACTATCTTCATGGGCAGAGCCCTGCTGCATCCACCCAGAGGCAGCTCCGTATGCCCGCGCTGCATCAGGCTGCAGGAGCAGCTGATCGCTAGGCGCAACAAACAGCCGGCCCGCCCGACATTATTTAAAGGCATCCGCTGCATTTTTCAGGAGCCATCCAGCCCCTACCACGAGAGGGCCAGCTATGCTGTGCCCGCACCGTGCCCCCAGCCGCTACCCTGCACTAGCAAGGACCCGACGAGCGACGCTGCGGCAAGATGGCCGCCATCACGAATGCACCAGGAGCGTTCCCATCGGTTGCCTAGCAACCAGTTCGGCACAATCACCGGCCCTGAGGACCGGACGCGGAAGCAGGCCCACAGCAGCCTAAGGCCCGTGAGCCAAAGGCCCCTCCTGTCTGCCCCTGTCCGCCACTGCGCTACGGCGCGAGACGCTGCCCTGCCTGCCTATCGTCTCTTCTCCCTCCAACCCCGGCACCCATCCTCCGTCATCACTGTGGAATACACAATCCCTCTTGCCTGCGCTCCTCTAACGAAGGCACTCATCTATGAACTCTGGCACCTAAGCCAATGACTATGGACTACAATGCGCACACTCTTACCACATGGAAGGCACAGTAATCGTAAGTCGCCACCGCTTGCCTACAAATATTAATGCATAGAGTCTCCCTAGACAGCATTGTGATAGCCTGCCAGCATTGTGATAGCCTGCCAGCATTGTGATAGCCTGCCCCGGGTAACAAACTCACGCTCAGTATGTTCTCCTCGCTCCTCCACACCTGCCTATTGTGTGCGCTCCTAACCCTCATGATCACACTATTCAGCAGCAACAGAGAGCACCACCCTCACGACCTACACTCACAGGTACACCCAACAATAATGGACCGCGTGCGCACGCCCACACCACCACTACAACTCACGGCACTGACACCAGACTCGAACCTTATATTAGTCAGACTCAGAGCCCGCACAGCTCCCATCCAACACCAGGCCAATACGGCACACACAACACTCAGAAACTACAGACTTAGCTCACGTACCACGAAAGTTAGTACACCCCACTATCAAAGGAACACTACCTCATACCACAGTAGTAAGTATATAGTCAATATACCCAGCAGTAATCCCTGCGCCTCAATTAACGCTACCGTTACACCGAATCCTCTTACCCTAGGACCACAGAACTCCGGCCATACTCCATACAAGTGCGCTCTCCTCAACGTAAGATCCCTCAATGCCTACGCCATAGAAGTACATGACCTACTAACCTCCAAGGACCTAGACATACTAGCCATTACTGAGACATGGCTTCACCAAGCGTCTGGCCCCGCCATCGCTCTAGCCCTACCTCCAGGGTATGCAATCATCAGACAAGACAGAATGACCAAAACAGGAGGGGGGGGTTGCCCTTATACACCAAGAAACCCTACCCATTAGAACCACACCACACCAAGAAGAGGGAAATGTTGACATCCTATCTATCAAACTAGCACCATCGCCTAACTGCACTATTAATATTTATACTATTTACCGTCCACCTGCCCCCACCACCAACTTCCAAGGCCAAATTAACCACCTCGTAGGAAATAACATTAAAAAATCCATGAAATCACTCCTCCTAGGAGACTTAAACTTAGGACTCAACGACCTCAAGGACAAAGTTGCCTTATCTCTAGCCAAGGACCTCCATAACCTAGGATTCTCTCAAAAAAACGTAACGCCCACACACGTTAAAGGACACACCTTAGATTGGATCTCCGACCACAACTGCAACAAAGCAATCACAGCCAACACTAGCCTCCCGTGGACAGACCATAATCTCATCCTCTTCGATATCCCCAGCACTATGAGCAGTAGAGTGCCCACCAAAGCTGCGGCTACTCTAGCTAGAAGTGCCACAAAACTCACAGCAGCCAACATCAGCGCACTACTCAACGTGCCCTGTCTAAAGCCCCCTTTCTCATCAGACCCTAATACACTCGCTGAAATATTTAAAGATTCCATCACAAGGGCAGTCAACACTGCCGCCCGCCTAGAAAGCAAAAAAGAGAAAAAATCCTTCCACTCCAACTCCTGGTTCTCTGAGGATCTACAATCAATGCGCACAGACAAACGCCAAGCGCTTAAAAATTGGCAACGTAATCCCTGCGACAACACAAAAGATATATTCAAAGCCATAGCTAAAAAATACAAAGAGGCCATCTTCCTAGCTAAATCCGAAGCCTACAACCAGCGCATCACTGCGGCTAACTCTCAATCTAAAGAGCTATTCTGTATCTTTAAAGAACTAACCATACCTCTCACATGCCCAGACGAGATCGTCAAGGACGAGGCTTAGTGCACAGGTATACAAACAGCCATGCTAGAAAAAATCAACCTCCTCCAAAAAAAGATATCACACCACTACAACTCCTTACCCAAACAAAGCTCACACACACTTATGAAACCTAATGTCAAAGCCAACAACATACTCAAGTTCACCTTCACCGAAATCTCCATTACTGAGGTCATCAACATCCTTAAACATCTCAAACCCTCACTATGTAAGGGTGACGTATGCCCCCCAAAAATCATCAAAGAATGTGCTGAGCAGCTCGCACCTATCCTCACTGTGTTCATCAACGCATCATTTAGGTCAGGAATAGTCCCAGACAACCTCAAAGAGGCCTGGGTGCGCCCCCTCCTAAAAAAACCTACACTTGACCCCGCAAACCCCAACAACTATCGACCCATAACCACAGTTCCATTCCTTCTAAAATTACTTGACAAAGCCGCTTATATACAGATCCAACACTCCCTGGAATCTAACCCAATCCTAGGTAAAAGGCAATCTGGATTCCGTAAGGAACATGGAACTGAAACCGCCCTTCTAGACCTAAAAAACGAAATCACCAACATACTCGACAAAGGCAAGCCCGCTCTCCTCCTCCTCCTCGACCTATCAGCAGCATTTGACCTGGTAGATCACAACAATCTCACTAACTATCTAACACATGCAGCACACTTTTCTAAAGACGCTGCCTCATGGGTAACCTCCTTCCTACAAAGCAGAGCTATGAAAGTCTTCTCCAACACAGCTCATGCAGCGCCATCCATCATCCACTGCGGGGTTCCACAAGGCTCTTGCACACCCCCAACGCTATACAACCCCTTTACCAATCCACTATTCGACAAGCTGGATGCTATGGGGATCACCTACACGAATTACGCTGACGACACGCAGATACTCCTGCCCATGAAAGGTAACTGTCATCAAGACTCCACCTCCCTTCAACTAATCTACTCCACCATACAAGCCTGGATGGCCACTAATGGCCTCTGCTTGAATGGGGACAAAACGGAAATCCTCATCTTAGGCCAGAACCCCACCCTCGTCAACCTCAACTCACTATACATCAACTTTAACATAGACAACTGCATAATCCCAGTCCTATCATCAGTTAAAACACATAGATGCAACCCTTTCTATGGATAAACAAGTAAGCGCAATAGTCTCGGCCTCGGCATTGAGCACTAAACTCATCAACGCAATAAAACCATTCTTAACAAAAGATAACTGCCTGTCCATCGCAAGAGCCACCATTGGAGCTAAACTGGATTACAGCAACGCGCTCTTAGGCGGCACATCCAAGAACAACCTATCAAGGCTCCAAACCACCCAAAATAACGCGCTCAGAGCAGCTCTCAGCATACCAAAAAGAGAGCACATCACCCTAGCCAGGAAAGCTGTCCATTGGCTCCCAGTCAAGGATAGGATTGCATTCAAAATCCTCACCACGACACACAAATGCATCAACCTTACAGCACCATCCTACCTATCCGGCACCCTGTCTAGATCCCAGTCCACAAGACCAACCAGATCTACATACACCAACCGTCTCACCATACCACGCATCAATAGATCCAAGGCAGGAGGTATAGGCTTCCCCTACCTGGTACCAAAGCTTTGGAATGCACTGCCCACCAACCTCAGAGCAGAAACAGCCCTCCTCTCTTTCCAGAAACAACTCAAAACTGCTCTTGTCAACTAACTTGCGCACCTGCCCACTGTCGTGCTCTCTATGTACATGTACCTAAAGCATAACCTTCGCCCAATGTAACCAAGGGCACAACTGTATGTAACTAAGTTTAAGAAACACTGTAACCAGCACCACGATGCCTTCGGTTTGATGTGCGCTTAACAAATGCGAATAAATAAATAAATAAATAAATAAATAAATAAATAAATAAATAGGCCATTCTTATCACATTTCGACAACGTGATGTGCACCTGGTGATTTAGACATAACCTCAGTAGATACTCTTGGGGTTAAGATAGCCCTCTGGAATGTGAGAAGCTTTGTTCGATACCAGAATCTCTGGCGCCCCCGCCATGCCTCTCCATCGTTGGTCTACATTTGTTATCCTCAGCCCAAGCACCTCACAGTACACATCACAGGACATTCTATTTGGGCTCCCCCTTGGCATCTGCCCGTCCCTGTGCTGCTTGTAGCAGACACACTAATCATGTGACAGTTGAGGGATTTAGGAATTCGGATAATGGGTCTCTGGTAGTTCAAACAGACAGTCTGAGGGTTTGGGGACGTGGGTGCTCTAAATCTAGGATACATGTTTTGGCAGCTTCAGATGTCTGCCCTGCTTCTCTTGAGATTGTCCTACAAACCCAGGCACAACCCAACCCACGCTTCGCTGGGCACATTCCTTTGAGATTTCATGGGCCTGCAGTGTGAGAGAATAGAGGGTTCTGTTTATAATTGATGGGACAACCTTCTAAGCTATCACCTGGGATAGGAGCAGGATGGGGGTGGGTGTTCTTGCAGAGGCCTACAGTTATTATTCCTTTGTGCTTGGTCCTGGTCGTAATAGGCCTAACTTCCAAAAATGGCAGTGGTTCTGTGTGCCCTCACCACTTAGAAGACCTAACATCTACACATTCTATATTTCTTGCAAACTCTCTTATCACTTCTATACACCTCTCCGTCCCCCCTGTCAATGTGAGCCATTGGATGTGTGCACTCTTAGTTTATTGCTCTCAATCTAAACCGCTTGGGGGACATGGGAGCTGGGCATGCATCCCAACAGTGCCTACCGCTGGCCACTGCCCAAGACATGGCCAAGTGTTGGCCCCAGACATTACTCCCAGTTGGTCTTGGTGAAAACACTGCCGGGCAGTGTGCTGGGAAATCCTACAGATCTACACACTACAGAAAGAGAGGGAGAGCGAGATTGAGAGAGGGAATGAGTAGTTTTATACAGATTAGCTTCCACCAACAGAGCCTACAACGCACCCAGAGGAGACAGTTTGAACCTTTCGAACATGTGCAGTATGAATATGGGCAGAAAAAGAGAACGGTTGCAGGTCATTCACCTAGGGTGGCCAAATGTCCCGTATTTTGCAGGATCATCCCGTATTTGGGGACTCTGTCCCACAGTTTGCAGAGTGGCTGTGCAGGACGCAGGCTGTCCCGATTTGCTTTGTTCCCTGGAGTGTGACTCTCGGGAGAAAGCAAATCAGGACAACCTGCATCCAGCAAATCCACTCTGCAAACTGAAGTGGCCATCTACACACCACAGCGCTGCCATCTGCTGCTGCCTGTTGTTTCCTTTCACTGGGTGGCTCCATGGCCCCAGCTCCTTTTTGAGCCTGCAGGTGGATCTGCTGATGTTCCAGTCTTGCTGCTGGCACTCTGACACCTGTCTTCATTCCAATGCTAAAGCTCTGCTCCTGGGGTCGTGACCATCAACTCCCATGGACAAATCATTTGCATTGCAATAAAACCAGGTGTTAATAGCCATTAGTACCCGGCGAGAGTCAAGCAGAATGCAACACGCATTCTGATTGGTTCTCGCCGGGTCCTTACGCGGCCGAGAATCTTTTGATTCTCGGCCGGGATTCCAGCCACCTTGTCCTCAGCGGGGGGCGTGGCAGCCCCTCAGCCAATGAGGAGGCTGGAAACGGGGCCATCCCCGCACCGAGCCTCCCCGCGGCTGAGAGGCTGCCTTCGCCCCCCGCCGGGGACTCTGGTAAGGCTTTTTTTTTTAATTCCCTTTCCTCCCTCCTCCCCTCTACTCCCACTTACCTGCTTCTTCCTGCTTCCCCGGCGAGGGACGAGGGAAGTCTCTAGCCGTGTGGAGACTCGGAGCGGGGCCATCCCCGCTCCGCGCCTCCACACAGCTGGAGGCTTCCCTCGTCCCTCGCCGGGGACGCAGGTACGTTTTTTTTTCTTTTTTCCTTCCCTCCCAACCCCACTTACCTTCTGCTTCTTTTTTTTCTTTCGGGAGCGGACACGCTGGGAACACTTGTGTTCCCAGCGGGTCCGCTCTCGAGGGCCGCCATGGGCGCCATGGAAAGGGAAGATGGACTACGTTTTCCCTTTCTATAGCGGTGGCCATTTTCTTGGTCGTTTTTTTTTTTTTCTGTCCCGAAACACTGCAGCGTTTCGGGACAGAAAAAAATGCTTTTAGTGCCCCGGTCAAGCTCATAATGCGGGCCGGGGTACTAATAGCAATATAACCCTCGCGGCGAGGGCATTACCGACTCAGGTAATGCCCCGGGGCCTTCGTTAAGTCGATAACTATGGGCCCCGGGGCATTACCTGAGTCGGTAATGCCCCCGCCACTCGGGTTATATTGCTTAATTAACAAATTGTTTAAATTAGAAATGGGGCGGACCAAACGTGAATGACGCTGTGACATCATCACTGCCTTGTGGGCAAGTGTCCTGCAAAAGCATCTAAAAAAGTTGGCCACCCTGCATTCACCTCCACAGTGTTGACATTTCTGCTGATCATCAGTCTCTAAAAAGGGTTCACAAGGTAGACTGTTTCCAAGTGTTCTTTGACAGGAAGTCCACATACTCATCTTGGCTTGCATCCCTTTTCGGTGAATCACCATGTCGGTGTGAGGTCAGTGTGGCCAAGGGTAGAGATACATGATATATGACTCTAGGCTCACAGGATAGACTGACCTAGGACAGTCAGCGTTACCAACACATTTAACACAGTCTCACATCAAGAAAAAGAGCTCTGGGATGGTGCAAGCCCCATGGCTTGTAAGCATAAGACATACGCAGATGCTACCCTTCAACATGTGGCGAAACAGCGGTCTCGTCAGCCTAGTAGCAGAACTAACCATTCTCTCTTGCTGACACGCGTACTGTAGGATCCTCTGGCTCACCTCACCCTCAGTGCTCAGCAGCCAGGATGTACATATGTGAGACTAGACCTTCCCAATAGAGATCATCGAAACGGTGTCTTTTAGAGGCCCTGATCCCTCGTTGTCTTTCGTGGCACTGTGTATGGAGTTATGATTTGATTAAACAAGTGCCAGTGGCGTTAACCTGTTTTATTTCTGTCTGTAAATCCCATTCACACATGATTTCATGTAAAAGCAACAGTAGCCAGAATTACAATGGAACATATTGTGGTATATGTATATATATATATATATATGTTCAAAAACTGCTGCAACAACAGCAAAACCAAGCTGCGCTCTACAAAGTCCTTACTCGAACCACAAAGCAGAGTCCATTTCTTAATAGAAAACATTTCTTTATTGGCGCTCCATAAGCACAAAAAAGTTAAAAATCCATAAAATATGATGTTCCAAGAAAAATAACCCAACATTCGGCCAGCATAACGCGTTTCGCGACCTCCGCGTCGCTTGTTCATATATATATATATATATATAGATATATATATATTTTTTTTATTTTTTTTTTATTTTATTTTTTCTTCAAATCTTAGACTATAAGAGACTCACTTTGCTTACATTCTTCTTACATGTTGAAGAACAAAAAAAGCATTTTTTAAACTGGTTTCACATATGATTTGTACCGTTCCACCATGAGTCACAATATTTCACAGCAGAAAGCATGTTCATCCATAATGCAGCCTGACATCTCCGGAAGAGAACATTACTGGCTAGAAGGGACACTGTGCTGGCGATACTGAACTACGTTGCTAGTTTCACCTTCATCCAGCAGATGGAACACTTGCTTTATTGTTTGCTGATGAGTGCTGAAATCGTAATTTAAAATATCTCATTCATTTCCTTCCATCTGGGCAATTCCGATGACAATCACGCCAGTTTGGGAATCGCAGAGCACATTATAGTCTAATTTGGTTACCAAAGCTCTGCACAATTAAGTTCACTGTTTTATGATCCAGTTACATTGATCCTTTCTCCTTTGGAAGCAGAAGTCTGCACGCATTTACATATTTCCAGGAACGGAAAATTAAACGTGTCGTGCATACACATCCTTGACTGAAGCGTGACACATGAGGCCTCATTACACGTTGTGTGGTAACTGTAAAAAAAGGCTGTATCCTGGAATGCCACCTGTGTTGCTGTTTTAGAGCTAATAGCGCTAAAATCGTAACGACGCCTGCAATATTCCGAAATACTACAAGGGCTACAATCCATTCAATCCATTGGGAGTGTCTAACATGCATAAATTATAGAAACACACGTTTCAATCTAAATAAGGAGGGGGGTTTACTTGTTGGATTTAATTTGCTGCCTTTCAATATAGTTTTGCTAAGTGGAGCTGTATGGTGACTTTGATCCTTCATGCACCTATTGCAATGCGAATTCCTCAAACATTCACACTATGAGGAAGACTTATCAAAGGCAATTATAATGTCATTGGTACATTTCCCAGTCATTGGCGTATATCGTCGGGACCGACCTCCCCCGAAGCACTGGCTGTTGCAAGGGATTATCCAGCATAGCTTTAGTGAAAGAGGGAACTATGTGAAATGACCTGTTACATGGGGGAATGTGGGTCTCCCCTGTGTACCATCAGTGCACGCGGGATCTCAAACTCCACTCTGGCAAAACCAACAACAGCAACAAGCTACCTGGTGCCATCACTAGTCGTCATTGCATCACACCGCCTAGCAGTAGAAACACAGGGCCTCATTACGACCCTGGTGCTAAGGGGTTAACAGCGCCGTAAAAGGCTGCAGCGCCGTTAACCCCGTAGCGCCTAATTACGAGGTCCCTTTGCGGCTCGCAACCTTAACGGCTAGTCTGGACCAGCCGTTAAAGTAGGGACCCGCAAAGGAACCTTGAAGGTAATTACGGTACCGCAATTTGTGGTACCGTAATGAACGCCTTCCCCATTCCCATTGAGCCCTATGGGGCAAAAATGGGAATGGGGAAGGGCCAATGGTGCATGGGGAATTACCGCCCCGCCAACCTTGGAATGGGGTGGTAATTCCCCATTGTACCACGGCGGACTCGTTACAATACCGGCAGCAACCATGGTGCTAATAGCACCATTGGTTACCGCCGGTGTTGTAATGAGGGCCTGTATTTTAATAGGTATGTATTAATAGTGTTTGTCAATATTACACAACCACAAGATATTGGCCCTCATTACAAGTTATGCCGGTAGCCATGCCGCAATTTGCGGCATGGCTGCCGGCAAAACCGCATCCGTGTCCGTGTCCTCGGAATGAGGACTTACCGGACCATTCCGAGTCCGGATGGCTCAGTAATTCCTCACTCGTGGACACGGACACGGTTCATCCCCATTCCCATTTCAGCCCCCATAGGGCTGAATGGGAATGGGAGAGGGAGTAAACAACGGGCCATTACGAGATGGCCAGTTGTTTGCTCCCTCTTCCCCTCGCGGGACCCGGTATGCACGCCTGGTTTTCCCAGGCGTGCTTAACGTGTCCCGCGCGGAGAACTTGTAATGCGGCGGAACGGGTTGAACAGCGGCGCAGCCTTTTACGGAGCCGTTTAACCCGTTCCGCCAGGGTCGTAATGAGGCCCATTCATTTAATTGGCTATGGAAATACGTTAAGATTAAAGACCAAGACGGCTCTGCCTAAAGTCAAGCATAGAAGCACAGAGATCTTAGAAGATCTACAAATACATGAACTCACCACATTGGCAACAGTACATTTTTTTTGTCTTATTCCTCACAGCAGAAAGCTGCAGGCAAGGTAACCGATTTGTATGAACATTCTAAAGCCTGTTAAAGCTGGTAATGTTGCAACAATTACCCACGTTTCACAAGAAATTCCCACTTAATGCACCCTCGGGTTTCTACAAGTATGGGGAATCTGCTCTCAAGTCCTGTCATTAGCACAAAAGAGTGTGGGCCTCATTACACGGTAGGCGGTAAGGGTTTACCGGTACCGGTAAGGGCACCGTTAGCGGTAAACCCTTACCGCCTTACTACGAGTTCCCTTTGCGGGACTCGACCTTAACGGCTGGTTTTACCAGTCGTTAAAGTAGGGTGCCGCAAAGGGACCTCGGTGCTAATTATGGTACCGCAATTTGCGGTACCGTAATTAGCACCTTCCCCATTCCCATTATGCCCTATGGGGGCAAAAATGGGAATGGGGAAGCGCCTTGGTGAATGGGGAATTACCGGCCCCACTCACCTTGGAGTAGGCCGGTAATTCCACCATCCACCAAGGCAGACACGTTAAAATACTGGCGGCAACCATGGCACTAATAGCGCCATGGTTACCGCACAACGTGTAATGATGCCCTGTGCATTCCTGAACACAGTATACGTTTAGCAAAACATCTACCAGGAAGTAATATAACGTGAGCCAAAATTCAAGACATGATTACTTCCTGCCTGACTCAGCAGAACTTCAGATTGTTACAAAGTACCATGCTTTTCGAATTAAACACAGCCCAGAACGACCTGTGTGATGGACAGTCATGTGCGGTCAGTGACCTGTGTGATGGACAGTCATGTGCGGTCAGTGGCCCTCATTACAAGTCAGGCAGTGGACCATGGTACCATTAGCACCATGGTCCATGCCGAATTCCGCCATGGTGGATGGCGGAATTACCGCCCCATTCCAAGGTGAGTGGGGCGGTAATTCCCCATTCACCATTTGCCCTTCCCCATTCCCATTTTTGCCCAATAGGGCATAATGGGGATGGGGAAGGCGCTAATTACGGCACCGTAAATTACGGTGCCGTAATTAGCACCAAGGTCGCTTAGCGCCTTGGACTTTAACGCCTGCAAAAAGCAGGCGTAAGTGTGAATCAAGCGTTAAGGGTTAACGGCGCCGACGGCACCGTTAAACCCTTAACGCCTGACGTAATGAGGGCCAGTGTATCACAAATGCAAGTTACTGCCTCGTCAGTGTGTATACTGTGTAATTTCAACGGATTCCCAGTAGAGACAGGGTTAAATACTCTTACTTTTTTTTCTGAGTTCAGAATGTTCATTTATTACTGGCTTTTGAGTTTCCTTTGTTGTTCGCAGCTGGGTGTCTCAGCAGAGAGTTCCAGTACTTTCCATCAGATGGAGTCTTCCATGTCTGAAAGTGATCTTATGTGGATGTGCTGCTCACGTTGCTTTCTGTTTTTCACTTTCAGTCACAGTTTTGTGGGAGTACATGCATGTGCATGTCTCTGCCATTGAAAACATGTTCTGCTCATTTCTTATCTTTTTGTGAATTGGTCAAATTGAGAGTGTTCTGATTGCTATCATCCTGTCTAGCACACAACTGTGCTACACATATAATTCGTATTCTCTCTTAATGTCATGTGTCAAGTGCCATACAGGACCACAGTACTTATCTTGCTCTGCTGGGTGGATAGATGCAAGCAAGCTGGTCTGGAATGCATGATATCAGAGAGAGTGTTGACAAAGAGAGAATGTTGATGTTAGAGTGGGAGAGTGTTGGGACACTGTCGTGCCATACGCACGCAGTTGGCGATATGTAGCCTGGGTGGTGGGAGCCAATGGGTCCCTCTCTATGATCTAAGTGTAACTTAACTATAACTGAAGTGGCTGACAATCTTTTGTTACAACACTGGCGGTGGATTGGTCTTTCAGAAGGACCAGGAAACAAGGAGGAGAAAAAGGACACAAACTAAGCTGCTGTGGGGAGTGGAGAAAGTGGGCACCCACTGACACCAAATATGGTCCCATCACCCAGGGCAGCCTGCACTCGCGAGTTACCTGGCATAAGGAAGAAAATGCGGCATGAACCTGTAAAACAGAGGCTGAGTTGAAACTGCAGAAGGAGAAAAGGCATGTGAAAGACTACAAGACTGCGGTATTGAGAACTGGAGAGCTGCAGCAGAAATGTGGACAGGAAAATGTCCAACCCATTTTAGGAGTACCGGTTAAGGAAGCAAATGTTTATACTGAGGGCAGCAAACGCATGGACATAAAAACATGATGGAGCTAAAAGAGATCTCCGGATCCATTCGTATTACATTCCCTTCAGGCCTTACCTACGGTGGAGAGATGGCTTGTTTGAGGCAGTCATGGTGTGTGGAGTCTGCGTGCCCAGTTGGGGTAACAAACTGGGTCCAGCAGAACTGGGCGCACCGAAGATGTTGCAACAATGCCGATAGTAGGAGCAATGATGACGTTGCAGCCTGAGGGAGAGCGGTCATGCAACAGCACAGATAGAATGATGATCATGGGCTTCCCATCACAAAAAGGACTATATGCGTTTCACCCTCAAGACTTTCAATGACCCACAGATTGTTGGAGGAAAGGACCAAAAAGCGTCCTTACACTTTGGAGACACTTACGGGGGGTGTAGTCGTGGAGCGGGTGTATGGGTAAAAGTCTGTCAGGAGTGTTGAATTCAGGGACTGAGGAGCAGAACTCTTAATATGGAGAAGAAGATGTGTGGGGACTCATCACGCAAGATCTTGCCGTGCCGAGATCGCGTGAAAGTTTGCACGGAAAGCACGTGACAAACACAATACGAGGGAGAACTGAAACGAGGCACCAGAATACGGTCCGGCCTTGGAGCCCTGGACCATGACGGTACCATTAAGATAGACATTGATGATGGCTTTGGAGGAATGAAAGTAGGCTAGGAGGACCTCCCATTGGGTGCACCATTAATGGGAGAGGAGGAGAAAGGAGAGAGAACAGAGACCATATGTGGGTCCAAAGGTCTGGTGAGGGAACTACAAAGAGGATGTCAGAGAGTGGGATAGCCTAGTGGACACAGCAGAACACAGTAACCTAGAGAGTGGGAGAGAGCCTAGCGGAGATAGCAGAACACAGTAACCTAAACAGTGGGAGAGAGCCTAGTGTACACAGCAGAACACCAGAACACAGTAACCTAGAGAGTGGGAGAGAGCCTAGTGTACACAGCAGAACACCAGAACACAGTAACCTAGATAGTGGGAGAGAGCCTAGTGTACACAGCAAAACACAGTAGCCAACAGTAAGCAACAGTTGAGAAGTAGGAACCTAGAGGAGGGGAGAAACAGACTTAGAACTCACAGCAGTTAACCATGCAGATGCAAAGCAGCCTCAGGACACAGCAGAGACTCACAAAAGACAAAGAATGGCTAACCACAAGAGAGCAAGCCAAAGGTTGTGCAGAGACAGTGCACGTTAAGCCAGGCAGTTAAGTGGATGTACATGCAAGACTGTGTAGTTTAGTAGAGAGCAGAAGGAGCTGCTCCCACTGCCCCGTTTTTCTTACCTTACGGTCACTTCTGGTCGATTGCTGCGCAGCATGCTCACTCTCTGCACCGCACCCATGTGTTGCCAAACACCTGTGTCACACAACATTGCGACTTTAGCCTAGGCGTGCTTTTTTATTCAAGAACTGCCTGAAAGTGTTACTGTGGGATCCTTTTGAGCAGCTCTGTATTTAGCTGTGGTTCATAGTAGTGCCAGAATTTGGAAAAAAGAGTGGCAAGCCTCTGTGTGGAGAGCCAGCCAGACAGTTTCTAGACAACATAGTGACCAGGGCAAGAGAAATGGAATCTACCCCTATACTGGGAAGGGAATCCCGAAAGTGCAACTCCTCACCAACATTATAAAACCATTGCCATTCACATATGTGTGTTATCTGTCTAATGAATTATCTCCTAGAATGTGCTACTGCAAAAGTGTTTATTTATGTGTCACAATCTATTTTTGGGATGATTGCGTGTTAAATGCATAATTACAGTCATTGAATGCTGCAATTATGATGGAATCATATTTATTAGACTGAAACGTCTCTCAAGAATCTGTACCAGTGCCAATACCTGCAAAAAAATCTTCAGGGCAACCCAGACATTTGGAAAGAATAACTATGGTGTTTGTTTGATGAATACATTGCAATAAAGAAAACATTGTCACTATCCATTGTACATAAATGTTGACTTTGTCAATATATGTAGTCTAGTAAACCATGATTAAGGCTTTGTTTAATGTCACACACTGTGAACAAGGTCACTTTTATGGACTGCCAATCTTGGTAGCAATTCACAGTGAAATTAAATGATTTGCCTAGGATCACATACATTGGTCAAGTGTTGAAGCTGAGATTTGCGCCAAAACTACAAATTACGAACTAGGCCACATATCTACCAACCACTAGTTGGAACAGATACGTATTAATTCAAGTCATAATAGATTTTCTCTGTGTTTTTCAGCTCTTTTCGGAGCAAATAATCCATGAATCAGGGCTTTAAAGTCATCAGTCAAAGAGAGTGTACAGTAAGATTTCCTGCATCTAGGCATTGTTTTACACAGCCTGGTGCTTGTTATGCACCGTCTTTATTTCTAATCACCCAATAGGTGCACTCTTTAAGGGACATTCAACTAACAAAGGTGACTGCAAATGACTAACTCTCAGCTGTGCCTTCAGACATTTACCACTAATGACTCGCCATATAAAATGCTTTTCTAACGACAAAGACATCTTAAAAACAAACGTCACAGTCTCTCTGTTGCACTCTTTCTTTGTACTCGAGATGCAGATAAATAAAAATACAGATACACCGGAACATGGCCCATGAATTTAATTCCTTACATTCACAATGCACCATGGCTTATCATGCTGCCATATAAAGAGTTGCTATTGTTGCATATTGTCATCTTTGAGGGAGAAAATGCCCTAGCTTTAATTCTGAAAGATAAATCTGCCAATCAAAACCCCCTTTTCATAAATGCTTCATGCCAAAATGATAGTACACACATCTGCCTTTACTCTGGTAACCTCCTGACACCATAAAGGTCCACCCTGCAGGGGCACAGGGCAGGTTCAAAGATCGCATGGGCATTCCTGCCAGCTACTGCAACACCAGGCTCCTGCTGACAGAGCTGGCTTTTTAACTCCACACACCTGTGTCATATATTATACCAATTGTGGTAGCATTGCAGTCAGCTCTGGGACATCTAATAAATATTAGCCACGCCCAGTATGACATGGTGACTGCTAGGACCACACACATATACAGCCACATCAATTTGACATCAAACTAGTTTAAGCTTTGTGAGTGGGGCACACCTTTGACAGGGCTGCTGTGTATTAGTGTTTCCTCTGGCGGAGTCCACAGATGGCAGGGACAATAAACATGTCTGATGAATGTGTTATCCTTCTGCAGGAACGGCAACACCTTCCTCTCAGATCGAATGAACTGTCACTGGGAGATCTCCTGGGAATCAGTACATCACAGGCAGCACTGAAATATCAAATATCAAAGCCACACTTACTTCAAGGTGATGGCCACTCGAGTCTCTTTGAAGTCAGAAAGCATGAGACGTGGGTAGATGTAGAGTATTCAGTATTGAAAGGTGGGTTGAGACAGGGTTTACACTACCATGGGTTCTGTTATGGCTAGCTCTTTACCACTTCCTCACCTCCCCCTATTTCCTGCACTTTAGAACAAGGCACTCTGGGTATGATGTCAAAAGGCAAAGTGCACATGTTGCAAAATCTGGCATTGGACCTCTTACAGCGAGCTTGCTTTGGACCAATCCCCTGTGACATTTTGCCATTCAAATTAAGGGGTCACCCCATCTTCTATGATTCATCTTGAGGCTCTCAAGACCAATAGAAGGATTCACTGCACCCACATTGGGGATAGAGCCTATTCGAAAGCCATCTACCAGTCAAGTGAAGACAGAAGGCATCCAAGGCAGAGGAGAGATCCATGCATATTTTGTTGGTATCACCTCTCTAATTCCACCTTACTGCAAAGCAGGCTCAATTTTGCAGAGTGCCGGTATGTCACTTTGTTTCACTGTGCACCACCAGGGTCACACTCTGACTACCGCTCTTTTAAGTCGGTGCATTTAGGAAGTGGGTTCCCTTACACAAATTGCATGGGTTTGCATTCGTTCATTTATACACATAGCTCGGATGTCACCTCAAAACCCATCACAATTGTGAATAAAATTGAGAACTCATGTAAATAAGCAATATTTCGATTCTTGACGGAGATTATTAGGCTAACCAATTGTATTTTTATGTCCTTCTGTTTTTCTCTCCTTTTTTGTTTGTTTTTTGTTAACTTTTACACAGCCTAATCTCTCAATCTCTTACCCGCACATCTTGTGGCATGTATGTTTTTAGACTTTTTTCTTGGTGCTACTATTATTTATTTACATTATGTAATTATATGTTATTTACTGTGTTATTGACAGTGCTACAACAACCTCAATTTAGAGGAAGACTGTGAGGCCGAAACACGTGTCGGCTGTGTTTTGCAAGAATACATTCGAACATACTGCACATTCTTTCTGAAAAGGCTATGTTTTACCGTAACAAATTTGAAATACTGCATACTCCTGATTCCACAGCGCAGTCTGACTGTGCTGCTGCTGTCTTCAATTGTTACAATAGGGTCCTTGGGGGATATGGCATTTGATTACACAGTCACCCGCAGCTGCTCATCATGCATCCTAATTAAAACATGAAGCCTCATCTGTATATTTTTTGATGGGAGCAGCAGGTTCAAGTCTATTTTGCTCCATACACATTTTATCGGTTTACCACAGTCCATCTCGAATATCTGAAGATTCCCGGATTCTAACATTTGCAATAATATCACACTGCCCATTAACAGAAGTATGTAGAACTCCCCGTTAGCAGAATTATGCATAACTCTTAATGACTAGCCAACCCAACCTTTCAACAAACTTCTCAGCACTTTGACTCCCCAGATTGGAACATCTATTTCATCTCACTGTCCTCACACCCAGCACTTCCTCTGCCCCCAATACTCTGAAACATGTTTTTCTGCATGTAGCACTGTACACAACACCTGAATACACGTGTAAAATAATTAGCCAGACTAAAGTAGAGGAGTGTAATAAGGAAGCTACACACTGCAGGTAAGTGAAGATGCTTTATTAGTAACCAGCCTGAGCCCAGCAGGGCTCAGCCTACTCATCAGCTATCCACTTCAACTCATAACGGCTGCCCATAGAATGTAGAAACTTAAACAGATGTAAACATGTCCTCAAAGCAAAAGTGGAATTCTACAACGTAGAATTCCACTCAAGAGCAAGCACATGTTACAACACTTCTCCCCCCTTTACCCAACAACAGACACAACCATCCACACCAACCACATACACACACATACACACATAACTACACACAAACACGGACACACACACACATCTCCTCCCCACACTCACACCCCAACCCCAGATCCCACCTGAAGAGAATGGAGAAGAATAAAAGCAGAACGATGCTAATGAACTATAGCACCCAAAACATAATCCTTGTACTTGGAGGGAACCTTCCTCTCCCTGACAGAATGAGCATAGCCCTGGACAGAGTCTGTCGCCCCAGAGGTAGACACCCCCTCATCACATTCACCCACCGGAATATCGGTGGTATCGCCATCATGAACAGAAACATGGATGAAATGTCTCTCATCCTCCTGGACATCCAAGGTTACTTCACTGCCCATGGGTTGCAAATCAACTTGCCCCTCACTGGCTTCCCCAGCAGAGGAGCGTTTTAACGGGCATCCAAACACCACCCCAGCCTCCTTTACGCCACACTTAGGCTCACCCGACACATCGCCGGCAGAAATCACCTTGTCCTTATCTACCACCACCAAACGCCTACGACTCCATGTAGACCCATCATTAAGTTTTACATAACCATGACCACACGTGACAACCATTCGTGGATGCATATACCTGCTGAGTCCCTTGGCCACAAACCTGGGATTCTTGATCTGAACCCAATCACCAATCTTCACTGGAAGGGGCTTCCTACGGGCCAGTTGTTCACGCAAAAAACGCTGTTGCTTACCCCAAACTTGATCCAAAACCCCTTGCATATCCACCTGCGACTGGACACCACCACCTAGGGCTGGGACCCTCAACTTGGAGCCGGGTTACCTTCCCCGCATCAGCTCAAAAGGAGAATGACCAGTGAAAATAGAAGGAGTCAACCTGTAAGCCTTGATGGACTCCGATACCACCTTTCCCCAGGGAAGACCATTGGCAAGGGCCAACTGAATTGCCCCTTTGACAAAACGATTCATTCGTTCCACCAGCCCGTTGGCTTGTGGATTATACAGTGCAACCTTATGAGGACGTATACCTAGATCATCCAGAAATGTTTGCATGTAATCCGACACGAACTGAGACCCGTTATCGGTCACTAAACTAGCCGGAACACCCTCCCTGTCAAACACCGCAGAGAGGAACTCCACAATGTTTTCGGCCGTAACTGTAGACAAGGCAGTGGCCTCGACCCATCTGGACGTATAGTCCACCATAACCACAACAAATCTCAGACCTCCTCCCAACGAGTCCATGGGCCCCATTACGTCAAGCGCTACTTTGGACCATACCTCACGGGGCACCTCTACGGGATAGATAGGTTGAGAAACAGGAGCCTTGCTTTTATCACTGGTAGAACACGCCGCACAATCCTTCGCTACATCCTCCACATCAGCATCCATTCTGGGCCACCAATAGTCTTCTCTAAGCCTCCTCTTAGTCAAGGACCTGCCGAAATGCCCCTCATGGGCCAAAGCGACCAGCTTCCCTCTAAGGGAACAAGGAGGAACTAACCTCAGACATCTAGCCACGCCCCATGGACCTTCAGACAATTCTTGCCATACATGCCCATACATTTTGGACAAACCAGTACTAACAACACTACTCCTGAGTGCCGTCCTTACTTCAACCAATTCAGGATCAGCTGCACATTCTGTGCTCCATTCTGGTCCCGATACCGCAGGCACTACACTAGCAACCAAGGAACAATCGTCCCCCACCAGACCCTGGTCCGTACTACAAGCACTCGGAAAACGCGACAGGCAATCTGCTACCGCATTCCTCACACCTGGGACATACTCAACCTTGAAATTGAACTCTGTCATATCGGCCATCCACCTCATGATCCTAGTAGACGCATGAGACAACCCTTTCGTCATCAATACATGTACCAATGGCTTGTGGTCAGTACGAAGAGTGTACTCAATTCCCCACAGAAAGGTTCTAAAATATTTAGAAGCCCACACAGCTGCAAGAGCTTTCCTCTCTATGACGGCATACCTGCCCTCAGCCTCGCTGAGCACTCTAGATGCAAAAGCAATGGGCTGAAGTTCACCACCAACCCTTTGTTCCAACACAGCACCTATGCCATACTCATTCGCGTCTACTGTAAGAAAAGTTTTCCTGGCTGGAGAAAAGGAACTCAAAGATGGGGCCTGCTCAATCTCCTCTTTCAACCTGAGAAATTCCGCTTGACACTGATCCGACCAGGCGAAATGCACACCCTTTCTCAGTAATGACCTCATACCAACAGTTTTATCGGCATAAGAAGGGACAAACCTGCTGTAATACTCCGCAAGACCCATGAAAGATCTTAACTGGTCTTTATTTGCTTGAGACAATGTGTCATTCAATGCCTTCACCAACTCACTCTTAGGGTGGATACCCTTGGAATCCAAAGAATATCCCAGGTAGGCCACGCTGGGAACACCCACTTTACATTTACTGAGTTTGACAGTGAGACCACTAGCCTTCAAGACATTCATCACCTCAAGAACTCTCGAATCATGCTCAACTCGAGACTCACCCCACACTAGGATGTCATCTGGGAAGCAATCCACCCCACGAATCCCTGAAAAAAGTTTCTGCATTATCCTCTGAAAAACTGCCAAAGCAGACGCCAAACCAAAGGGCATCCTACAAAACAGAATGCACCAAAAGGGGTAACAAAGGATGTAAGGGGACGGGAGTCAACATGCAGGTCTATCTGATGATAAGCAGATGACAGGTCAAACGTAGAAAAACAGGATGCACCACACACTAAGGAAAGCATCTCATTGATATTGGGCAGGGGGTGTCTGTCAACCCATATGCTTGAATTAAGATCCCTGAGATCTACGCACATCCTCATGCCCCCATCACCTTTGCGTGCCAGAACCACTGGGGCCAACCATTCCGAACACTCCACTTCCTCTATGATCCCAGATTGTTTGAGTTTGTTAAGCTCTTCCTTTAAAGCATCACGACCCATAATGGGAACCTTTCTGATCTGACTTTATGGACAACAGGCACAGAACCTTTCTTGAGAACTATTTTGTGTGCAAAACCTTTCAATTTGCCCAATTTAGGAGTAAAAACTGAGGAAAACTTGCTTTCCAGAATTTCCGCCGTGAGTCCCGTAGACAACACAGCACCCTCATCCTCTTCACTCACACTCATCACTGGGACTGGCTTCCCTGGCCTTATTTCCAATTCCAGAGCTGCTTGTTCATCCCACCCTAGAACAGGATCACCTTTGTGAGCCACATATAACTTTCCTTTGGCCACCCGGCCTTCAAACTCTATATTGGCCCACTCGATGCCCAAGAACCTTGATGGGTACTCGCCCACAAGCACACGGGTTTATGTCAGATGCAGACAAATCAGACACCTTTTTGTGAAACTTAGACACATACAGTTCAGGGGATATCATTGTATATCCGTGTCCACCATCATCTCCATGGGGACTCCACTGACCATGAGTGTTGCCAAGCTCTCTTCTTGCAGCTTCCCACACTCAACAACGATCCTTCAGAGGTACCTCCGTTATCCTTGTCGGAACAACCCATGTACCCCACTATTGTCAGCTCCTCCTCATCATCATTATGGTCCACCATTTTCACTGCCTCCTTAGTGGATGCAGCACTCCTGCACATGCGGGCATAATGTCCCTTGATTTTGCATCTCCTACATTCCACATTGGCAGAAGGACATTCATTTGCGCCCGCCACATGTCCACGCCAACTTCATCTCTTGCACAGTTCCTTTGATGAAGGCATCGTCCTGCTGTCCTTGTTTCTCACTCTGGCATCGACAGTTCTGCAGGATATCACAGCATGCACATCTTCCCCTTTATCGGCCATTTCTCTCACACTCTTCCTGGATTCTTCAATTGTGCAGGCTATCTCAATGACCTTTTCCAGGGGTGGATACTTGTCTATCCACAGTCTTTCCCTGATGCGCACATCACACGTACACATCATCACTTGGTCACGGATATACTCATCAATGGTACCAGTGAATTTTCACGTTGCTATCAAAGTGCGCAGGACAGTCACATAGGCAGCTGTACCCTCGCTGAAGCTCTGAGCCCTCAAGAAGAAATGGTACCTCTCAAGAACAACGTTGGCCCTCTTGCCAAAACGTGCTTCCAACTTGCCCAAAGCTGTTTCATAAGCAAGCACCACTCCCTGTACAGCATCACCACCCTCATTGTCTTCTGTGGGGGCAGCGTGCACATTGGGACCGGGAAGATGCCTGAACAACCTGAGACCTTCAGTTCCCAAACAATTGAGTAAGGCCGCTTCCTTCTCGTCATCCATAAATTTCGCACCACCTGCAGCTCTGAGGTACACCTTGAAGGTGTCCACCCACAAGCCCCATACAATTGCCGGTTCACCAAGACTGGCCAGAAATGCAGGAGGCGGACGTGCGTTGTTGTGCTGCATGTTGAGAGGAGCAAGTCAGGGTTTGCACTAGCCAACCTCCCTCCCGTGCTTGGCAAGAAGCAACCAATCTGTGAATGTCACTGTTCACGACCAGAACCTGCTTAGAACAGTTCAGTAAAAACGCTGTAGCACGTTGGAGCTCAGCACAGTGATAGAACCCTTTGAGTGTTCGTACGGGGTAACTTTTCCACTCTTCCCTGGAGAGAACGCCCCCTTCATAGCACTGCGTGCTGATAGGGCTGAGCTGTCAACGCATTGAAAGGCCTCCCCCTTCTGGCTGGCGTGGGCATCCATTATCAAAACGGGGACCGGCAGGCACAAGAAGCTGATTGCAGCGCCTCCCCTGGGCTCTCCCCCTCCTGCTCTCCGCGGGGGAGCCGCACGCAGGAGTGAGTAGAGAGCCCTCACCCTCCTCACCTTGAACCCTCTGGGAGCAGAGGCCCCATGCTCAACCCCGGCTGGGGAGCGCAGGCTGCAGGCATGCGGCTTCCGTGCCGACGTGCGCGGAGGAATTTCTCTCTCCTCATCTCGAATGCCTCCAGCAGCGGAGGCCCCGTGCTCAACCCCGGCTGGGGAGCGCAGGCCTTAGACACGCTGGGTCCGGTGCTGAAGTGTGCGGAGATACTTTTCACCTCGAATGCCTCCAGCAGCGGAGACCCCGCGCTCGACCCCGGCTGGGGAGCGCAGGCCTTAGACACGCCGGCTCCGGTGCCGACATGCGTGGAGAATCTCCTCTCCTGCACGAAGGCAAAAGTCTGGCCTCTCCGACGCCGCAGTACACGGGATGGGGAAGCAGAATGGGCTGCTGGACGCCGCTCTTCACCCGCACCAAGAGCCACTCGCTCGACGAGGACAGCGTCCCCAGGAGGTCTCCCCTCCCCGTGAGCCCTGCGCACCGCCTCGGCTGCAGGCGCTCTGCGAAGAGCAGGAACTGAACTGTCTGCGGCACGGGACGGCAGTCCCCGTCAAAGCAGGCCGCAGGAAGAGGAATGTAGGCAACTGCTGGGCGGCCAAGCGGCATCGTGGGTTGAAGGCTGGTTACTCTTGTCGCCAGTGTAATAAGGAAGCTACACACTGCAGGTAAGTGAAGATCCTTTATTTGTAACCAGCCTGAGCCCAGCAGTGCTCAGCCTACTCATCAGCTCTCCACTTCACCTCATAACGGCTGCCCATAGAATGTAGAACCTTAAACAGATGTAAACATGTCATCAGAGCAAGAGTGGAATTCTACGACGTAGAATTCCACTCAAGAGCAGGCACATATTACACATATTACAACAAGGAGCATGAGGAAGAATGTTGGCAATCCCATTGACTGAGAGTTGTAGTTATTGACGCATAGTTATTGCTTGCTTTACCTATTGTTGTGTTGTAAATCATAGTCTGTCCTTGAGTTCAGAACATTGTGAAGTAATCCTTTTTTCTATCCATTAAGTTTAGTTAACTAAGATGCTCAAATGAATAAAAAGATAAAGAACCCCAGTACTTCTCTTGTATCAGTGCATGTTTAACATTGTCACACCATTTCACAATGATTCTCGGTGTCCTTGGAGCTCCATTCAAAGAGCTGTTATGTAAATATCATCATCAGAAGGTCACATCTCTGCAAACTGACGGCAATGCTTTAGCAGCAGGCATTTTACATCTATAAAACATACTTTCATTATTTCCTTCAACAGTCATTAAGCCATGCATGGGTCAACAAGTCAGCAGCACTGCATATTCAACAACAAAACGAGTTCACAGAGGTTACACAATTATTTCTGTCGATGGAGGTGTATGTTGTGTAGAACCGCTGTGGATAATGAACGCATAATTGTGACTTCCAATAAGATCTAACAGAGTAGGAGGATAGTAGAATCAGCTCGAAATGCTGAATGTTGGCGAGATTGCATTTTCGGTGGCCTTTGCTGAGGGAGTTGGGTGTTTTTTGCTTTGAAAACTGTGCACGCTCGCACACATGGAAAAACATTTGTAGAGGTCATTTGTTAAGTCCTCAGAAGAAAATATAAGGTGTAAAAAGCAATATGTTAGCTATTTACACTTAACTATTAACATCTAGGGCATTACAAACTTTTGGAGGTAGAATAGGGGGGAAAACATTTTAGATGTTCCCTGTGTATTGCTCCTGTGCCTTCCATGTATGCTTGCATGGGATTTTCTTGCAGCCGTAAAAGGAATAGATTCCATTGGTATCTGTCTTTTTTAGCATCTGCTAAAAGAAGGATCTTTCTGTAGCAATTATTGTAAATGCTGTGTGGTGGCAGAAAACATAAATCACCTGCGCTTTCAGCTTTATAAGCATGCATGAGCAAGTGAATTAGAAACAAACACAAGAAGGTATTTTACAACGTGCGGCCATATTTGTTGATGCTGGAAAGCAAGCAAGGGAAAAGGTTGGCATTGGAGAGAGGTGAAATCCATGATGCATTGGTTTATGAAGGGACTGGACCCATAAGGCTCTTATGAATGGACGATTGTGGGATGTAGCACATGACTAAATGGAAACCGGGATATTTAGATTTGAGGGGAAAATGCCCAGGCGTGAAACAAGTCACTGGGCTGTGCGAGGCAGAGAGGTGCAAGGGGTAGGCTCTCTCCCACTCATAAGGAGTCTGTAAGCAAGAGCACAAGCATGAGGTAACCAAAGGCTCTGTGATAGTATGCCCAAATGAAGTGTATGAAAAGAGTCTGTATGTATCGCTCAGTCCGTCAGAACTCTTGCTTCCTGACAATTCAGTTTGGAGTTTGTTTCCTTCCACAATTTGGTCCCAAGACTCAGACAGTGACATCCAGCAGGACAACAACAGTGTCTTGTTTCTTTCGTGGGTATTTTCAGATTTCCTTACTGCTGGGCAGGCATGTGCAATGGTGAATTATGACAGGAGCCACAGTTTAATTTGCCTTTTTTGTTGGCACCAGCAAAGTGAACATAAAGTGCAGTATTTCTCCCTGGCACATGCGTGAGCATCTCACATCCTAAATGGCAGACACACTCAATGATGGCGCTGCACAGCTCTGTTAACTATGTCCTCTCCAGGACAAGGCATCGCCCCCTCGCGAGCAACACAAAATTCACTTACAGTTCTGTGTTCTTATATCTCTTCAATTAGACACCCAGGTCTACTGATACATCTTGTTGGCCTTGCCAGATGTTCTCCCACTCTTCCAGAGTTTCTTCCCTCGAGGACTCGTCAAGTGACGCTGCCGTTTTGTTTTCCTCACAGCTGTCTTGATCTTCTTCCTTGTATAGCCTGAAGTGAGAGACATTTCGATTGACCAATCTCCAGGGAGAGCGGGCAGTTCTCATTGTTCCTTTCATATGAGATATCGTTAGGTGGTCCGGTTCAAACTTTGACACTGTCCTCTTATCTTGCCGTATGCATAAATTTACTTTGTCACCCTCTTGCAAGTCAGTGCTCTTAACTCGTCTACTCCTGTCTATTCCTTCATGTTCTGTTTCTTGAAGACATCCACTTCTCATATCCATTTTTTGTCCTCGCTCAGGTCACTTGCCATGTGAGGAAGTCTGGTCCTTATCCTTCTGCCAAACAGCAATTCTGAAGGACACCTTCCAGTTGTGCCATGTGGCAAGCTTCTGTCATCCCTGAGCATGTTGCATACCTTTTGGTTAAGTGACATGGAACATAGTCCATTTTGTTGGAGAACTTTTTTAGACTGCCCATGATTTGCACCGCCATGCCTTTTGCCTGCTGCCATAGAGGACTGATCTTTCTGGGGTGGATGCCCATATATTGCATGCATTTTCCAAACTCCAGGCTGCTGAGGGGTGGACGATTGTCTGACTTCAGGACATCTGGAATGCCCCAAGCAAAGAAAATATTGTCTAACACTGGTATAACAGTGCTAGCTGCCATAGATGATATCATGGGTACCAGAGGAAATCAAGAATATTCATCCATGATGACTAGCCAGTATTTATTATTATTATTATTAATTTAATGTGTTTTAGTTCATAAGGAACTTTTCACAATACACATTCAAAAACATCACCGTAGAAACAACACATTGAAACATAATTAAGAAATATTCAAAGAACACACTTTAACCTTAATTTACATAAAAACACCAATTAAGACGTATTGAAACCTATTAAAAACACAGTTTAACCTCAACTTTACATCACATCAAAGGATCAACTTCACATCATATGGATACTTCTAGTTTAGCTACCTATCAGTGCATTAAAATAATTAATTATTAGGTGCTCAACTTCCAGTTAATGAGAGTCTGACAGATCACATTCTTAACCAGGCTTTAAAACCTCATTTATATATAAAAAGTATGGCAACCAGTGACCATTTAAAAGATGTATCGGTAAAAATATGCTGGCATACCCAACTTGGATCAACCTCTTTTAAATCCTTAAAAAGGTGCAAAAAATATGTCTGACGTTGCCTGGTCAATTCAGGGCAGATCAGCCTCAGGTAGTATAAGGTTTCAAAAGAATTGACATTTTTGCAAAATCAACATCTTAAAATGCAGCAAATGCCACCACAGGCCCCTAAGATTGCATTAGTGAGGAACAAATTCAACCTCAAGCATAGACACTGTCCACGCCGGTATAGCCCCGGACATTTCCTCAAGTAATGTGGCAATGTTTTGTAGGGTCTAACATCTAGCAACACGCCTCAGAATAGATGATACTTCCTAACACAGGCAATTGTCTCAGTCCAATCTGATTCCCAAACTCTAGTTTTCACTTTCAAAGGATTCATTAAGAGGTACTGTACTGAGGAATCAATGACATCTAGTGTTTCACAACACTACAGCCTGCACCCTGCTTCTGCATTTTTATTCGCCCAGGAAGCCTAAATCCTTTTCAGGACCGCCCGCACACGCTGACTTTAGCATTATCCAAAATGTCGGGCAAAATGCGGCCTGAAATCGAGGCTAAGCTAATGAACGCGTGTTTCTTTTGAACAGAAACATCTGCCGGTAGGCGGAAGAGCCGGAGGCCACATTCAAAGCCACTATAAGGCCCTGTTTGCCCCTGTTCACCTCTGGGCATCAAGGGACAACCTGTTTGTGCATTTTCCATTACCTTTGGTCTTCAGTGCCGACACTGGCCATATCTTGACTACCAGCCCCCTTCAGCAGCAGTATGACACGTGAGTACCCATTACGGTGACGGTACGAGAACACTGTATGATCGCGTAACATCCAATGTACTGCTACAATTTACATCAGCCTGGTGCCCCTGGCCTCTCTGCATATAAACCTACGATCTGACCTAACTGGCTTAACATACATGTTAATACCCCCTATACCTAACATCTGTGGTCAGCTGCAACTATAATTGATGTATCCCTAACCTTTATCCCAGAGTTATATTGCAACGTAATCTTTTGATGATCATAAGGTTTTAGCCTACATTGCTTGTTATTGCCTCAACCAGCATCAAGGGCACAGCACACTATATTGCTGTATATCATATACCACTGTTTTCTAGTTGATCATGCACATGTTGAACTAGCCTATTCTTACATCTATGATAGCCTTGGCTTAGACAAATGTTGTGCCTGCCATTCCGTTGCGTCATATTTGTACTGTTGCCTAACTGATTGATTAGACTATATGCCCAACTGTTAGACTAGTTTATGTGTTGAACTAGTGGACCATCGTATTTGTCCAATTGCCAGATTAGCCTACGTACCTAATTGTTAGACTAGCATATTGGCCTAGACCTCATACTGGACTAGATAAGCCCCCTACCCTACTTTCACCCCAGCTGCACCTAACCATTTCAGGCTGGCTAATTATCATCATGTTCCCATTCTGTCTCATACCGAATCATATATCTTGCTCGGGGAACCAATATATTGTACATAAAAATGGACTCTGCAAACCAGCCTGCCCAAGGCGCCACCCTATTCTATGCCCTGCACCATTCCTGCCCACGCTAGCACTGTTCCCACCTTTTACCAACTACACCCTCACCACTAAAGACAATGACAGCATCTATACCACAACTTAGGACACCACACATCACACCACCACAAATTCACCAGAGCCTACCCAGAGGCCTAGTAACCCTGAAGAAAAACTATCACTACCTGTCACAGGCAAGACAATACACTATCACCTAAAATCACATACCAAGTATTGAGTCAATTGCCCCATAACTAATGTCACACCATGCACCACCACACCAACTAAGTCATCCATAGGTGACTGCCACCTTATGCCTAAAATCAACACCAAGATAAGTCCATCCCCAGACCTATGAATCCAATGACAGCAGAAACCTCTATGCTGTAACCTCCGACCATCCTCCAAGGAGCCCTCATAAATGCCCGCTCTCTAGGAGCCCATGCCATTGAAGTACACAACCTAATCACAGAATCACAGCTTGACATACTAGTTATCACAGAATCATGGCTTCACTAAGCCTCTGGTCCCCTTCTTACCATTGTTGTCCCTCCAGACTTTACTATCCTCAGATCTGATAGGACCGTCTCGCATGGAGGTGGTGTTGCCATCATTGTAAAGACCAAACTCCAACTTAGGTCATACCCAATTGAAAACATGACAGTCTATGAAATTCTGCTAGCAAAACTACCCATAAATGGTAAAACAACCATCAACCTAGTAGTGATTTTCAGAGCTCCTAACTCTAATAACCACCCTGAAACAGCCATTCCATTACTATTATCCCCTATCATCAAGCCTAACACTAAATGCATCATCCTGAGTGATTTGAACTTAGGATTCAGCGATACCCTTGACCATAAAGCCGAAGCACTACGCTCCTCCCTGAAGGATATGAGCTTTACCCAATTAGTGAATGCCCCTACCCACATTAAAGGAAGAACCCTCGATTGGAACCTTTCACTCAACACTGACATTTTTATCGACTCTATTTCTCCTCTAGATTGGACAGACCATCACAATATCATGTTCACCATCAATACCATTGAACCCCTTGAATCCATCCCCAAAACCACTAATTCCTATGAAACCAGAAACCATAGTAAACTCACACCTGAAAACTTAGAGCCTCTGCTCTCTAAAGCTCTGGATACGTTAGATATTTCCAATGACAACCCATGCCTACTAGCAGATGCCTAACACAACTGCCTCACTTCCACCATCAACGCAGTAACTCAACTCATTACTAAAACCAAACGCAACGACAAACGATCATGATTCTGGTTCAATGAAGAACTTGTCTCACTGAAGAGAACCGAATGTGCCCTCGAACACACCTTTAGAAAACATTCCACAATAGAGACTGAAGAAGCCTAGCAGGAGGCTAATTGAACCTACAAAACAGACATTATCTCCCACAAAGCAAATGCATACAACGCTCGGATCAGTAACGCTGCTTCTGACTGAAAAGAATTATTCTCAATCTTAAAAGAATTGAAAAATCCAGCCCCAGCCACCAACTCTACCAATTCCAGCAAAGAGTGGTGTACCACTATCCAGGACGCTCTAGCGGCAAAGATTGACCTACTTCAAAACAAAATCACAACCAAAAAACAACTCCTGGCAGATAAACCTATTACTGACAATCACCTACCTAACCTTAATGAAAACACCAATCCCATATTCTACTTCACTACTGTCTCACAAGAATTAGTGTTCAACACAATATCCAAGCTCAAAGCATCTAATTGCAAAAGAGATTCTGTCCCAGCAAAAGTGGTCAAATCATGTGCCCATACTCTGACACCTATCATAACTAAATTCGTAAATGCATCCTTCAATACCAATCAGGTACCAGCCAGCATCAAGGAAGCCTGGGTCACACCCCTCCTAAAAAAAACTGCCTCGACCCCGCTGTGACCACTAATTACAGGCCAATAACTACAGTCCAGTTTCTACTCAAAATCCTTGACAAAATACCTTACAACCAAGTCCAAGCACACTTGGAACAGAACCAACTCCTTGGCACCAGACAATCTGGTTTCCATCCCAACCACAGTACGGAAACAGCCCTCCTGGATCTTAAAATCTAAATGGATTCCATCAGAGACTCAGGTAAACTCTGCATCCTGCTCCTCTCGGACTTATCCGCAGCATTCGATCTTGTAGATCATAATAAACCCTGCTCTACCCTAGTTAGAGACTTCAACTTCTCCACAGATGCTACCACGTGGATCAAACCCTTCCTTGCCGAACAAACATCCAGAGTCTCCATAGGTAAAGAAGCTACAGACCCCATACCAGTCCCTATTGGTGTTCCTCAAGGGTCTTGCCTCTCACTCACGCTTTACAATGCAATGCGCAGCTTCTCTTCTCAGCTCTGGGTGACACGGGTGTCATCTACACAAACTTTGCTGATGACACCCTGATCCTTATCCCACTCACAGGGAATTACACCCAAGATACCCCAAGTAGCAACAAAATCTATGCCATAATCCAAAATTGGATGGCATCAAACAGCCTCTGCCTCAATGAGGAGAAGACAGAGATTCTCATTGTGGGCCCTCAATTCAAAATAAGCGCTCTTCATTCAGACTACGCTGCCATCAACATAGACGGTACCACTATCCCAGTACTAAAACATGTAAAAACTTTAGGAGTCTACTTGGTTACCAACCTCTCTATGACTAAACATATCAACGCACTCTCATCCTCCACCTCCTACACCTCTAAACTCATCTCTCTGTGGAAATCGAAATAATATTATACCTCCTATCGCATTGTTTGAATGTATGTTGGCCTACGCCAAGTTGTCTAAAACATTGTGTAAATAGATTCCGCGGCAAGGTCTTGACCTTAATGTATAGTGTAAATCGCCATCTTGGATTTAGCCGCCATTTTAGGTTCTCTTGTAGTGTGGAAGTCACCCTGAACAACAAAATGGAGGCTGAATGACATTTCGAGTGGGATTCTGGCCGTTGTGACCTCCGCACACATGAATAAGTAATATGCCCGCAGGCCACTTGTTGGGGTCGCGAACTGAGACCTTGTCCTATCCCTGACCTATGTGTAAATGAACAACTGTATCAGCGGAACTGATCAAATGCATACATTACGGGATTGACCTTGCAACGAACTCTAGGCCTGGTTCCAAGAATGGTTAACCCGCGAGGGGGTTGGCCAGAGCTGGATAAAAAGTATAAAAACCCGAGTATCCCAATGTACGGTCTCTCACACTAACACAGCGAACTACCGTTGATAGTTCGTTCTGTTACTCTGAGGGCCGAATAGCTATCCGTTTGTCAATTGACTTTTGGTAATTGTTGTATCTTTGAATAAAGCGCTTTGTATGTCCTTTGTAACCTGTGTTGGTGTGTTTCCTTTGGGCTTCCCGGCCTCATATCAATTTTTCTGTTTCCACAGTTGGCGCCCGAATAGGGACCCTCAAGATTGATGCCGGATCATTGAAGGTTGACGCAGACTATCGAACCGGGATCGGACGGTGTGATTCTGTGGGCCCGACCGATCGAGACGCGATACCTCGGCAGCGTTGCACGATCCGATCCTTGGACGATAGTCGTGTGGTCTGACACGGCATCATGACGAGGGTCCAATTTTGAGGCGGGCAGATTTGCCGAAACCACCAACCACAAGGTAAAATTTGTTAGGTAAGTTCTTTGGTAAACCGTACGGTCCTCCTTAGGTTTGGTCAGGTGCAGTCGTGACCCGGCTCTTAATTTAACCCTGACAATTTGAATTTGGCGTATTGTATCTGCAGACACAATTATTGAACCAGGTAACACCAATTTTTTGTGAAATGCCTGGGAAATTGTCTAGCTGCTTTAGGGCTCTGTTCCGCAGCGATCGACAATCTTTGGAATTTAGCCTCCCGGCACCACAGGAGGGGTCGCCGGCGTGTACTATGTACTGTAAGTATGGCATTGGAAGTATAGTATTTAATGATATTTGGCACAGACAGACCAGACATGCCTCCGAATTTCAGTGGCCAATCAACGGTAGTTTTGAGATCCCCCATATTGAATACTTAGAATCGATCTTGTTAAAGAAAAAGGCTAGACCAGCAGCCTTTGATGTGTTACGGAATTGGAAGAAAGAAGCATTACAGCAGCTTAAAAGTAGGGATAAACATGCACGTCGTCATAAAACAAACGCTGAAAAAGCATTATTATATGATAAAGAAAAGCGGTCAGAATCAGTTAAAAATATGGATAGAGCCTTTTCACTCGGGATCCAGAAAATGTATGCCTCTAAAGATTTCCATGTTTCTGAGGAATTTATTGAGAAATTATTAAATGAACGCAGGCCCGATGCCTCAGCGCCACCTCCGTATGCTCCTGTTTTGGGCGCTCTGCCCATTCCTGCTGTTGTTCCTGTTGTTATTCCTGTTCCCCCTGTACAGCCTATTTTTCCTAGTCCTTTGGTTATTGTTCCTCCGCCTATCCTGCCACCCCTTCCCCCTGCACCGATAGTTGCACCTTTGTTAAATTTACCTATACCTCCGCTCCCGAGTGGCCCCGTATTGACTGAAGTCGATTCAGGTGCAGGGTCAAAGATCGTGACTCGTAGTACTGTTTCTGCAGATAAGAAACAGGAATTGTTTGCATGGGCTAAGCATTGCATGGAGAAAGGTGATCAAGCTAATGTTTTTTCCACATTATCTAATTTGAATAGTTTTCCCGAGAAAAATGTTTTTATCGAAGGTTTGGGGACTCATTTGTGTGTGATGTGGGGTAGATTACAAAATTCGGATCTTCCACAAGGGGTGAGAGATCTGAATGTTTTGGCACTTTCGAGGGACACAGAGCAGAAAGTATATGGGCATGTTGAAAGATTGTTTGAGTTTAGGAAAGACTTTGAAAAATCACGAGATGAGGATGATGAAGATGATAGAATATATGTACAGACACGGTTCCTTCCGTGCCGTGGATCGGCACCTGAGGAAGTACGAATTTGTACTAAAGATGCGGTTCGATGGATCTCGGATTCATCGATACCGCCAGACGAAGTGTATGACACCTATAGTCAGTATACAGTAGAACTGCAAAGAAAGGTAATTCAGGTGATGGTACAGCACCTACAAGAGGAATGTGTAAGGAAGAGGGTTAGTTGCTCCATAGAATTATTGGGGATTTTTAAAAGGGCTTTTTCGCCCGACACTTCTACAGCTGCCTTAGCGCTCGACCTGGCTCTATTGCTTAGTAAGCGGCCGGAGGTACCTATATCTCAGTTGCCTATGAGAGAGGTTCCTCCGACCTTTGTCCCAAAAGTTGAGATCCCCGCCAACGCGGCGACTGGTGCCCCCGCTGTGGATATCCCTGCACATTATGTATCACAATTCGTTCACGTCCCGTTTTCACGACAGGAAGTGAACACAATTAGACAATCAGTTCCCGATATTAGGAAAAACCCGACGGGGTTTTACAAAGAAATAGAGTCCGTTTTACAGTCCTCTGTGTTCACCTTGAGTGACATTGACTTGTTATTCCCTATACTCCTACCCGTAGATGTATGGAAACAGGTTCGGACAATAGACGATGTGCCGGGGCTGGGAGATACGTGGGCAAATATGATTAGAATTGATGGAGAAAGACCAGCTGGTGAGAAACCACCACAGGTAATACTTACTTTACCTGATAGGATTGTCGCTAAACTAAAAACTATAATTCCAGAAAAAAGGATTATTTGGGACAAGCTTACGGCCTGTGTCCAAGGGAAAACTGAAGGTGCCACCGAATTTTTTAATAGATTCGAGCAGGTATTTTCTGACTTCAGTGGACAGGATTTAGGTACACAGTCGGGGAAGAGGTTGTTCGTGGACAAATTTGTACGTGGATTGTTACCTGACATCCAGTCACAAATTATGTCCTCTGAGAGCGCTTGGCAGGCAAAATCTCAATGTGAGGTTTTGCACATGGCTCAGTATTATGAGAACCGTGTTAATAATGAGAAGGAAAAAATTGAAAAGAGAAAGGGAGATTTGAAAACCAAAGTATTATTACAGCAAATTATTAGAAACCCCAGAGGAGGTATGACACAAACTAGAGGTCAGTACATTCCAAAAGGAAATGCTCCTCTGAGTCCTGTAAATATTAATCAATGTGCTTATTGCCGCCAGGAAGGTCATTGGCGAGCACAGTGCCCTGTCCTTCGCCAGAGGTCAAGCAGTGCGTTTGGGGCTATGGGTAGACGACCTAGGGGCCGCCCTGGAGCAGGGGGCCCTGACAGAGGTCAGCTTTTACAAGATTCTCAGCAACCTTTTTCACGGGAAAATCAGATCTCGAGTATGGACTCGAGAAACATATTTGATCACCCTTCTGCTGCCTACCTTTCTGAAGAGCTTCCTTCTGATGAGGCTCTATTTCATTAGGATTGCCCGAAGCAGGGTTTGGAACCTTCACCTATTCCTGTTAATCAGAAAGGCCCCTACGTTGAATTATTAGTAGGGAATAGGAAACACCAGTTTTTGATTGACACTGGAGCACAGAAGTGCTCCATTGATCATTCTAGGGTTCCAAACATCCCACTGTCAGGGCAAACAAATGTTTCCGTAGAGTTTTCTGGTATACCAACTGTCTGTCCGGTTTCTGCACCGGTATCCGTTTCTTTGGGTCCCTTCACGGACCATTGTCCTTTTCTTCTTACTTCGAACTGTGTAGAGAATTTGCTGGGGTTGAATTTGTTAAAGAAATTGAACGCAGTAATTCATTGTTCTTCGGATGGAGTACGGCTAACGGTTTCACCACAGCACTTTCCTAATTCTCAGTTCTTGATTCAACCTTTACCTCCCGAGTTCAGCATTGTCCCGGAATGTTTGTGGGCGGTGGACGACAATGATGTTGGAGTGTTACAGATTGAGCCCGTTAAAATAGTCCTGAAACATGGGGTGAAACTGCCACGCATCCCACAGTATAAAATATCAGTCGAAGGTGAACGTGCTTTGAAATGCATTGTCTCCGATTTTGTACATCGTGGGGTGATCGAGGAGATTACAGGTAGTTTGTGTAACAGTCCGATCTTACCCGTATATAAGAAAGGCGACAATGCAATTCCATACCGGTTTATAATTGATCTTCGTGCTATTAACCGAGTGGTCGCCCCACAATTTCTAATTGTGCCTGATGTGACAATGATATTAAAAATGATCCCTGCTACGGCTACGCACTTCAGCGTTGTGGATTTAAAGAACGCTTTCTTTAGTATCCCTATACATAAAGAAAGCAGATATCTGTTTGCGTTCACCTTGGGGGGACGCTCATTTACATTTACAAGGGCACCTCAAGGGTATACTGAAAGTCCTAGTATTTATATTAGAGCCTTGAAAGAGCAGCTCAACACCCTTGAATTGCCACCTGCTTGCACGCTGCTTCAATATGTTGACGATTTGCTTTTGGCTGCAGACTCTGAGAGTGCCTGTAAAGAAGGCACTGTATTGTTGCTCGTTCATCTAGCTAAAAATGGTCATAAAGCTTTGCTTAAAAAATTTCAATATTGTTGTCAGGAGGTTGCCTATCTAGGCTACCTCCTGTCAAAGGAGGGGAGAAGATTGACACCTGAAAGAATAAAACACATTTCTGGCATGTCTGTTCCAAATACACAGAAGGAAGTCAGAGCCCTGATAGGTATGGCTTCTTACTGTAGGTTATGGATCCCGAATTTCGCACTAGTGATAAAACCGATGTTGGCTTTGACAAAGAAGGGCATTTCTCTGCCACTGCCATGGGAATCGGAACATCAACGATCATTTGAGCTTCTCAAAACCGCGCTATGTTCGGCACCGGTTCTGGGTACTCCAAATCATGACAAGGCCTTTGTGTTGTTTGTGCATGAATGTGATGGATGTGCTTTGGCTGTGTTAACACAGGAACACAGAGGGAAGAATAGGCCGTGCGGCTACTACTCCTCCGCCCTTGATCCTGTCGCATGCGCTTTGCCAAGATGTTTGCGCGCTGTCGCTGCTGCTGCCGCGTCTGTAACACAGAGTGAGGGAATGGTCCTAGGCCATGATTTGATTTTGATGGTACCTCACTCTGTTGATATTTTATTGAACAAAGCCCAAACGCAACACCTCACCTCAGCACGGTTAACAAGGTATGAACTAATTCTGTTTGCCCCTCATATTCAAATTAAGAGGTGTTGTGTTCTCAATCCGGCTGAACTCTTACCTTTCCCGCAAAACACTGTTTGCGGTGACGAAGAATTACATGACTGTCTGTATACCACTGAACAAGAAACGAAGGGCAGGATAGATCTCATAGGTACTCCTTTGGACAATACAGAAGGGGAGCTGTTTTGTGATGGCTCCTGCTTCAAACTTTCGAATGGTACATCTACAGCTGCTTATGCAGTTACTACATTGAGCAAAGTTGTCGAAACTAAGAGAATTTCGCATAACTCCGCGCAGGCCGCAGAGATTATAGCGTTGACCCGAGCTTGTGAACTTTCCCAGGGCCATAGAGTCAATATATATACTGATAGTCAGTACGCATTTGGGGTGGCTCACAACTTTGGAAAGCTTTGGTCGGAAAGAGGGTTCCTGACCTCACATGGGACCAAGATTCAGCATGGCCCCTTGATAGTGCAATTACTTTCGGCACTCTCACTCCCTAAACAGTTAGCGATCATGAAATGTGCAGCACATCGCAAGGTCATAGATGATGTAGGCAAAGGGAACGCTTTTGCGGATTTGATAGCCAGACAAACGGCGCAGACCTTAGCACGGACATGTATGCTTCGAGGGAAATGAGAGATGCTTGTATAATGGATGAAGGTATTGGGTCTGTGCGAGATATTCAACTGATGCCACAATGGAAGAATCTAAAAAGTGGGCTGAAGGAATGGGGAAACTGGATGACGAAGGGTGTTGGGTGGATACAGCCGAAGGGAAATGGTTGCTTCCTGATTCTTATGTATTGGCAATGGTTACAATGGCACACGGTCCTACGCATGTGTGTGCCCAGCAGATCACGAAAATGTTAGAACAGGTTTGGGTAAATGACAAGATTCTGGAAACTGCAAAGAGGCACGTCCAGAACTGTATGATCTGCCTACAGCACAATGTGGGTAAAGGGACAGTGACTCCAAGGGGAAGTTTCGGGCCCCCCTCTGTCCCCTTTGAGGTCATCCACTTTGATTTTATTGAAATGGAACGATGTAATAATCTAAAATATGTTCTTGTCATTATTTGTGCCTTCAGTAAATGGGTCGAGGCTTTCCCCGTCAAAGATGCTACCGCCATGACCACTGCAAAGATTATGGTAAAAGAATTCTTTCCTCGATTTGGGCTCCCGAGGATAATCTGGTCGGATAATGGTCCTCACTTTATCGCAGTAGTAATTTTGCAAATATGTGCAGCCCTATGTATTGAGAAACGATTTCATTCAGCTAGACATCCTCAAAGTGCTGGGTTGGTAGAAAGACACAACGGTATTTTAAAGAATACACTTGCAAAAACATGTGCTGATACCAAACTAAAATGGCCAGATGCTTTGCCTATTGTGTTATTAGCTATGCGTACCACACCTCAAACTAGAACTGGGCTTTCTCCATTTGAAGTAGTAATGGGGAGACCTGCTAACATTTGGGGTCTCCCGAAACCTAAAGCCCTGAGGGAGGTGGAAAATGTATTGCTTGTAGACTACTGTAACCAGTCAACTAAAAATCTGTATTTCATTTACCACCAGGTGAATTCTGCTTTACCTGTACGGTTCACGGGCCCAGGACACGATATACAGCCTGGAAGTTGGGTCCTCGTGAAGGCCTACGAGAGGTCTTCCTGTCTCGCGCCTCGCTGGCAGGGGACCCCATCAGGTGTTATTGGTCACCAGGACAGCAGTGCGGGTGGCTGGAAAGAAGAACTGGATTCACGCGACGCACGTCAAGAAACATCCTCACCCGACGCCACATGTTACAGAAGAAGCAGAACCCCTCGCTGATGCTACAGTCTCTGATCTTGGAGTAGCAAACAGCGCTGTGAGTGCGTCGGAGAAGTTCTCTTAGCCTGAGGAGCTTGGGGAACAGTCCATTTCATCTCCGCACTCTCTTGAAAAATCACTTGCGGAAAACACTGTTTCGAGCTCTGCGACTTCCGTCGCCAACGACACGTCGCTTCCCTCAGGAAGTGACGATACTTTGCTTTCGGACCAGACAATTTCGGGTACCATCAGGTACAACCTTCGACCAAGGAAATAGAACTACGGCATCTGGAAAAAAAAAAAGGAAGTGATTCGAAAATTGTCTTGTTATGAGAAAGTTTTGTTGAACAAAAAGGGATTCGGCTGGCTAGGGTTGGGAAGGACTAAGAAATCATGCGACCGTAGTGTCGCCAGCAACGAACATTGGGGCCGTCGATTGAGAAACTATGATGCCTGCCACCTTCACTGCTGCTCCCCGTACTGAACTTGTAAATAAGGGGGTGACCAAATCGAACAATGAACAATGTGCCTGGGTCCCGAAAACGTACTGTTGTGTTTTGATTATGATTATTGTTATTTTTGCAACTGCTGCTGTAGGACTTTGGTATTTCGAAGAAATCTATCCTTTGAAAGCTTTATTACCGACCGAGATCGTACCAACTGTTTTGGCTCCCTCTGTACACCTTCACACTCTGTCCCCTAGAGACTCCCAACATAGACAAAAGTATCATAATAACACTCTGATGATGGTAATGAATGCTACTCATGCCATTTTTAATAAGAGTAATTGTTGGATTTGTACTCATTTACCGCAACATGGGAACAAGGGACTGGGATGGTATATACATCCTCTACCTTTAACGACTTCTTGCTATGCCTCTCTTAGAGCACTATTCTTTGGCCGATGGAATGATAGCATCTCAGGGAACTTTGATGGAACTAATTTAAATGATTTCGAGAAACGTGAATTGACTCCCCTGGAATGCTCGCTTTTCGCAAATAGAAGTAAACCTAACGTCGCTTCTATTAGGCCGTCTGACAAACTATCTCTTCCTTTCCAAACTCTGATTTCCTTTAAAATGGCTCCGATAGGCAATAAGGACGCTGTACCTCCTTCTTATTCTATAAATCATAGTCCTGACTCGGTTCCCTTCTGTGTACAGAGAAATGGCACTAGGCCAATGGGAGATTTTGAAGCTTGTAAAAATATTGTAAATTTGACTGGGGAAAACAGGCCTCTGTATGTAGGGGGGCCTGTTTATTTTGTTTGTGGTAGTTTAGCATTTCCCTGGTTGCCCAAGGATTGGCAGGGAACCTGTTATTTAGGATATTTGTTACCCGGGGTATTTGTAGCTAGTACATTGGAGATTTCTAAGGCTCGCCCACGGCGAGACAACAACGGAGATACCCCTGGGCAAGTATTGGGGGACATAGCTAAATCGGTTGTGCCCTTTGGGGACAAATAGCAAACTCGGAGAACATTAGGGGATTAGCAAGGGTACTGGAGAGAACAATCAACCGGACCACGGACATACTCTACAACATGACCTTAGAGCAAAAGGCGATAAGATTGGTAGCACTTCAAAATCGGATGGCATTCGATGTCATCTTGGCAGAACGAGGTGGAGTATGCAAATTAGTGGGGTCCGCTTGTTGTGTTTTCGCACCAGACTCCTCACCAACAATTTTTAAAGCAATTCAGAACGTGCATACTCTCAGTTCTGAAGTCCATATCCCTGTAGGAGACTGGAACCTTAGTACTTGGTTTTGGGATTCTTTGCGATCTTGGGGTTGGAAGGTGCTTTCCGTTATTCTGGTTATTTTAGGGATTCTGTTATTCCTTTGTTGTTGTTTTCAATGCCTCCCAAGTATATGTGGAATGATAGGGGGGTGTTGTGCTCAAGCAGTGAGCGCAATAGGGCATAAAATATATACCCCAGATACAGCATCTAAAAAATTCATGTTACAAGAGGTTTTTATGAACGACCTCATGGCTATAGACATTACAGACAATGATGCGGAATCTATGGATGATAACACATGGAGTTATTTTCAAAAGTATTAGGAATGATGTTTAGCACTTGGCATAGGCCAAAAGGAGGGGCTGTGGAAATCGAAATAATATTATACCTCCTATCACATTGTTTGAATGTATGTTGGCCTACGCCAAGTTGTCTAAAACATCGTGTAAATAGATTCCGCGGCAAGGTCTTGACCTTAATGTATTGTGTAAATCGCCATCTTGGATTTAGCCGCCATTTTAGGTTCTCTTGTAGTGTGGAAGTCACCCTGAACAACAAAATGGAGGCCGAATGACATTTCGAGTGCGATTCTGGCCGTTGTGACCTCCGCACACATGAATAAGTAATATGCCCGAAGGCCACTGGTTGGGTTCGCGAACTGAGACCTTGTCCTATCCCTGACCTATGTGTAAATGAACAACTGTATCAGCGGAACTGATCAAATGCATACATTATGGGATTGACCTGGCAACGAACTCTAGGCCTGGTTCCAAGAATGGTTAACCCGCGAGGGGGTTGGCCAGAGCTGGATAAAAAGTATAAAATCCCGGGTATCCCAATGTACGGTCTTTCACACTAACACGGCGAACTACCGTTGATAGTTCGTTCTGTTACTCTGAGGGCCGAATAGCTATCCGTTTGTCAATTGACTTTTGGTAATTGTTGTATATTTGAATAAAGCGCTTTGTATGTCCTTTGTAACCTGTGTTGGTGTGTTTCCTTTGGGCTTCCCGGCCTCATATCAATTTTTCTGTTTCCACATCTCTTAGTCACCAATTCCTGACACCCACCAACTGCATCACACTAGCCAGGGCGTTGATTTTATCAATCAAAACTTGACTATTGTAACATACTTCTACTTGGTACCTTCATCTCAAACCTCAACAAAATACAACTATACAAAGCAAAGCCCTTCGGGCAGCCCTGGGAATAACAAAAACTGACCATATTTCCAAAACTAGAAGAGAACACCACTGGCTAGCCATCAAAGCCAGTCATCTTCAAAACCCTTTGTATCACCTTCAAATGCCTCCATAAAAATGCTCCCATCTACTTAAACCATGTTGTCGCCAAAAAAGAAATCACCAGAACCCTAAGATCTAACAACCACTCACTACTAGCAATACTCTGTTTCAAAAACACCAGAGCAGGGGGAAGCAGCTTTAAATTCCTAGCCCCTAAACACTGGAACTCCCTACCGCCTACCACCAAAAATGAGGAAACATTCACGGGGTTCAAAAAAATCACTAAAAACCCTGTTATTCAATCAATACCAATAAACAGCCAGCACAACACATATAAATACTTCTGGACTTCTATATACCCAACTGCATTGTTAATAACTGTGTTCGTCATTTTTACCTTGTTAATCTCTTGTGTTAATTTTCTTTATATGTGAATGTTATTGTGCCACAATGGCCCATTGAATGTATGCATTATTAAGCTGTCTGTAACCTCGCCGTGATACCTAAGGGTCTGGGCGTGTAACAAATGCAATAAATAAATAAATAAATACATAAATAAATAAATAAATAAATAAATAAAACTGTAGGTGCCAGTCTATGAGGGCAGGCAGAGACTTTAACTCTAGACCATGCTTTAACATTACCCCTCTTCAGCTAAAAAAATCTTTCACAAGAAGTTTAGGTTTATCCATTTCACCAGAGCTTCAAGCAAGATCAAACCCAATTCATACCTTATGACTGGTATTGGCACACTAGGTGGCACCTTAAATATTCTCCTCCAAAATACTCCTTCTAGCTTTGACCATTGCCCTCTAAAGGAGGAGAAAGTAGTCTCAGCAGCATAGGTCACCACCAGTACCACCTTCTTACAATAAAACTCACAAACAGGGATAATCGAAAAAAAAAAACATTTCTTCTTTAGACAGATGGCCTGTGAGGTCAACGCAGAGGCATAGCCAGGATTATCTAACAAGCAGGGTTTAAAGCTAATGTAGTTGTGTCCACAGTGACATTAACATCTGCAAATGCCCACACAGCGCTGCTGAGTGGGTATTTGCAGATTTTAGGTGGGCCTTGCCAGCTCAGGCCCTATCCTGTCTACGCCTCTAGGGCAACACTTTGATCTTTTATTTCTTTACGGTGAACCATCTGGCTCTGTTGTTATTTTGGAAAATTGGGAAGTCCAAATATACAAAATAATCTACCTTCTCTAGGGGTTTCCCACCAATGAGCCACTTAAATTATCCTGCTGCCTTTCCAAGGCCCTTTTGCATGCAAAATGTTTTGACTTGGGGACGCTGATCATTAAATTATTATTTTTAGGGCCTCATTACACGGAAGTCGGTGAGCCATGGCGCTATTAGCGCCATGGCTCATGCCGGTAAAATACCAAGGTTGGAGGGGCGGTAAATCCCCCTTCCGCCATTGCCCTTCCCCATTCCCATTTCTGCCCCATAGGGCTCTATGGGAATGGGGAAGGCGCTAATTACGGCACCGCAATTTTGCGGTGCCGTAATTAGCTCGAGGTCCCTTAGCGGGTTGGTTTTTAACGCCTGCAAAAAGCAGGTGTTAAAGCACCAACCCGCTAAGGGACCTCGTAGTAAGGCGGTAATGGTTAACGGTCACCGTTACCATTAACGGTGGCCGTTAACCGTTACCGCCTTCCGTGTAATGAGGCCCTTAGTCTATGCCTCTGATGCCTTTAACTGTCGATGCAACCCAATAGGCGCATGATCCATTAAGATCAGGCCGTCAGCGTATAAAAGGTAATTCATCGTTATTGCGTTTAATTTCGGATGAAAAAAATTTAGCGGTCAAAAAGGCGTCACCCAAATCAGACAGGAAGAGAATAAATAGAATTGGCGCTAGTGGACACCCTTGCTTCAGGTTTCTTACCATGGGAATTGGGGCAGTTCATCTGCCCTCTCTGTCAAGTCTCACACACATGGAAGTGTTCAGGTGTAGGGCTATTAAAATAACCAGTAGGGCAGAAGGACAACCCCATTTGTGAAATTCAGCCCATAACATGTTCCGTGTTGAAAGCCATAGCGAAGTCTATAAAGGCGAGATAGAGAGGTTTATTTTTTTGTCAGTGCCCCCTTTTTTAACTATTCCAGCACAACACCGTTCATCTCAGTGCCTACACTATGGGAAAACCCTGTTTGGAAACGATCTATCCTTCCGTTCACCTTGGCCCAGTTTTGCAGGTCTCTAAGAACGAGACCTGTGAATATCTTAGCTGGGCAATCCAGCAGTGAGTTCGGCCTGTAATTGGAGGTGCAGAAACGGGAGCCTTTTTAAAAAATAGAGACCACATTTGCTATTAACTATGTCTCTGAGACCATTTTCTCTCTGATTATGGTCTTAAACGTACTGTCTAGGACACCTTCCCATATTTCAGGATTATTTTTGAGAACACACATCGCCAGGCTGTCTAGCCCCAGAGCCATAGATTTTTTACTCCTAGAAATCAACTGTACCAAATCATCAAGATCGCATAATAGCCACCAAACTGTGTATTTTTCATAACCCCAATCCATGTCAACTCAGTGTCACCTTCTAGTTTATAGATCTCCATAAAATGAGCCTTCCATGCTTGTTCGGACATAGGGTTTATTTGGGACCCAACTTGGACCTGGGTGTTATCTTTAATTAAGTTCCCGAAGTCATATGCGTTTTTACTAGCCATGACCTCTAACATCTTACTGTCGTTCTTCAGCATCAACTGATGGTGATAAGGGCGATAATGGCATAACCATGCCTTATACACTGTCTTCAGACGATTCCTACCCGTCTGATCTTCTTGGACGGTCTCGATCAAATTTGTCTCTGTGTATCTTTTTACCTGGTTTCCTTTTGGGCAGTCAGTGTAGAACAGTTCCCAGAATGCACGAGTGCCCGTCCCCCTGAATCCTAGTTCAAAATGAGTGTTGAATTCCCCAGAAGTCAGGATGCTGTTAAAAGTCGAAATTTTATGTTTGTTCCAATTTATTTTGTTCCCCCCTTGTTTATTTCTAATTCAAAGGCATAGCCTATCTGGTTCCACTTTGTAGAGGGGACATCCTAAACAACTATGAATGGTAGGTGGTGCTCACCGGTGTTTTCACCGTGGACAGTGACCTAATTTCAGGGTAGATATCTTCTGAAACATAAACATATTCCAGTATGTTGGTTTAAGCTCCCATCATCCAGGTGTGGTGTGCAAATTCATCACCCTTGATGTTCCCATTGAGTATTAAAAGCCCCCATAAAATCCCCCCATGCCTGTCCATTGCCTGACTTGTCTTGTCTGGCTTGGAAGTACTTTTACCCGGTGACCACTCCAAACATCTACTATTTAAGTCACCACAGATTATAGTGCAGTGTACACCTTTACTGACCCCAGTAAACAGGATCTCTTCGACGGAGTCCAACAGGTCCTGTTGGGCGATTTTTGCATTATTCCAATAAATATTAGTCAGCAGGGTGTCTGGTCTGCCCGGGAATCATTCTTTGTTCCACCCCAGATTATTCACCCTGCACATAGGGGTTAAGGTTAGCCAAAGTCTCTACCTTGTACCTCTAATAGTTGGTGTAAGGATAACAAAATATCCATCAATAACAGGCGCCTCTGACATCCAGCACTCTTGTAGGAAGAACAAATCGACACGAGAAGGTCAAAACTGTACGGCTGTAACAGGTGTGAAAAGCCCCTACAGTTCCATGAGATCAAGGCAACCTGTGTATGTGTGGGACAATTAAGGTCCTCTCCAGATTTGGAAGCTAGGCCTCGCATTTAAGGTGGCCACCACCCAAGAACAGTCTTATTCCCTTACCAGGCAGCTTGAACCTTCTGCCTGCACAATAAATTCCCTCCCATTAGTACCTGCCCCTGGAGTTCTTCTCATTAATCGCCCTTTTACAACACAGGGGCAGGATTCATGTGGTCCGCCCAGTGCACTCTAGTGGTCATTGACTGGCCCCCGCTTCTGTTTTGAAGTTTAAAGAGATCATAACCCCAGGTTCTAACCACATGTACTTCTGCTAGGACCTGGTTAAGAACCATATTTGAGGCAAAGTGAAGTATCACCTTGTCCATATTAAAACGGTTCCAAAACTCCACCTGGGTAGTGTCCCTCGAAGATAAATCAGCCAACGCTTTGGATTTCCACAATATGACCATCACCTTTGAGTGATTTAAAAGGTGTTCCTGATCCAAAGGGAGTTTCTGCAGGACCACTTTATTGTTCATTTCCCCTCTGGTCTTATCCCCTACGCTAACAGGATCTCCCCTTACTACTAATCTATGTTCCTCGCGTGTCAGGAATGGGGGCGCTCTGGGGTTTAAGGCCCAGACACAGTCTTTATGTGGTGCCCCCGGTTGTGTTAAATCTGTCCCTCTTCCTTGGGTAGATAAACTCTCTACCGGAACCTCCACATATTGCAGGTTTGCAGCCCTTTCCGGGATTTAAAAAAAGACGGCCTTTGCTTTCTTCTTATAATTTCCCACTATCTCTAATTATCAAAATCACAGCCGATATTCGAGGAGTTATCAATTAGGATGGGCGATTCCAGTGATACCGCCACCGACTCCTCGACACATATCAGCACCCCCTCTCTAGTGGTGTTAAAGTTGGGGGACCCAACCATATCAATCTATTGCCCGCCGCCCTCACACTCTGTTTCTGGGCTGGAGGCGTAGATAGATTCTGAATTAATTGTGACAATCCCCTTTGGCTATTTTTCCTCTGGCCCCTTTTGTTTTTAGATGTGGGCCTATTGTGTTACAGGGTAGCAACCCTTGTCTTTTATTGCCCTTACCCCAATTAAATATCTCAAACCTGTCAGGATTAGAAGCCCCCTCACGCTCCCTTAGGTGATCGGCCTCAATCTCATTTACAAGTCTTCAGCAACCTGAAGGGAGGAGTGGATCTCCACCTCCCCTTCTCTAATAGAAACACAATTCATCAGGATCAATCGGGGAGTCACCCTCCTCATTACACATGGCAGTATTAGCAAGAATCTCTACCGGAGACACATTGACATGACACTTAATATAGAGGGGACAGTAGTAGGTAACTACTGCGTTCATGCCGCAGCCTGATTTGAGTGCAGTTGGGCATCTAGGCCCATGAATAACCTTCAATGTTATTTATTTTTGTCATCATGGACGTAAGTGCAATCTCTTGGTTTGCCACTGTGCGGGCTAGGTCCCTTTGGACATTATTTTTTGTCGACAAGGCGAGTTCCAATACCCTGGCGACCGATTTCAGAGTGAGCATCATCCCCCTCTGGTCCGTGTCAATTTGCATGACACTGCACCCTCTCGTTTGAAGGTTGATCAGTGAGCCTTACGGGCACTGGGGCAGGACAGGCTTGTGGGCAAGCCTGGCTCGGCAGACCTTTTGGGGTATACCTTAGAGGGGGTCTGGTCACAAAATGCCATCTCACGTTTTGCTGATCTGCACCCTCTGCCCAGAGGGACTTGGCACCATCCCCCCTTACGGACACCACTTTAGGGAAAGCAAATCTACCACTTTCCACAAGGCCTTCAAAATGAAAGGGTTGATGGTCTGGTCTATCCAGTTGTACCTCCTCCAGGGGGGAAACCGCTTGGAGTTCACCCTTCTGGACCTGATTTGTATTTACTTAGACACCCGAGGTCATTCCCCCCAACCCGAACACGTCTTTCCCCATGTCGTCTTTTGGTAGGGCCTCCCTCGTGTTCAGGCCTTTGGAGTCTCCCATTGCTAGGTCCTTAGGGGACACATTTGGGGAAATTGTATCACAGGTAGCAGATTTGCCCAGCTCACTCGACATGTTGGGACATGAACCCAGCCCTTTTGCCTCCAAACAACCCGAGAAGGATCATTCTCTAAAAGCTAACAGCTCCCGATCTGTGATTTCTTTGTGAGGAATATCAAATCCTATTTGCCTTTCAAAAACCTTTAACTCCGTAGTCTGAAGATCTTGGGTGGGTGGGTTAGACCCTTTTTGCCTCATGCACTGACTCCTCTGCATCCTTTCCTCCGGTTGCTGGGCTGTCACCTGCAACAGAGGATCAGCCCTATAAGGGATCAGGGTAGAAGCACGAGGCGATTTTAAGGAATCATCCCCATTACCAGAGCATAGGAGACAAGCTTTTCTCATGGATTCAAATGAAGCTTCCTTGGATTCCTGTTGGGAACGAGCCCCGATTTTTGGTGCAAGCACTTGGGCAGTAGTAATTCAAGTTCCTTTTTCTCCCAACAGAAAGTACTTCCCTGGACAGACTGTTTTTGGCACCCTTTCCTCTATATGGGCCTGCAATGTATTTTTACATCATAAGCCAGACGCCATAATCAAAGGCACTTAAGCTTTAGAAATGTTCCTATTACTCAAGGTTGGGCTATGCAGGGGTAAACCCAACAGAAGCCAAACCACACAATGGGGCACTCTGTTCCTATGAGCAGCCTAGTACAGCTACCTGCTAGCGCAAAACAGTGCAATAAAACAGTGGGCGTACCATACAGTAATCATAAACAGAAATCATAGACAAGTTAATACAAATCACAGGAGGGGGTTTTCATAAAATCCAAGCTACAACACTGGTTAAGCTGTTAGGCTGAGTAATTTTTTTTAATAAAACAGACGTATAAAACAACATATAAAATCTTCATATAAAAGTCTCGTAACATTATCATATAAAGTACTTTCGGTTAAATAGGGTGAGACAAAGTCAAGTACCCCAACCTGCTTAGAAGTACAAAAACAGGATGAGAGACAGTAATACTTGTGGGGCAGGTTAACACATAACGGGACAGTAGATACAATATGTAAAGTCTTCTGGATGTGTTTTAATTGCCGGCTCAAAGGGCAATTACAAGACACGCCCTTCAGTCACTGGCACCAAGGTTCAGCAGGAAGCAGAAATTGGAGCGTGGTCGGTTCAAAAGGCTATACGCTTCAAACACAGCAGTACCACTGCAGTTTATGACCAAACTCAGAGGGATAGAATCTTAGTAGCAGTCTGACTTCAAACCCATCACCCGGTGCGTCACTGTGAGGGCTCTGCCACAGAGGCCGACCCTGTCACGGTCCAAATGAAGGCATCCATCAAGCAAACAGAGCGGGTAATGTAGCGGTCAGCAGCTTTCCGTGCTCCTGTATGTTCATTATTATTGCGCAATGCTATTAGACACTGCAGTGCTTAGAATTGGCTTGAAGTTTGCTTAAGGCACCGGACCACAGCAGGATACAGGATACAAATATACAGAAATGTGGAGCAGTAGGTGGGGAGGAGTTGGAGATGCACATACTTACAGGTTCAGTTGGAGTTCAGTGTCAGATGATAACAGCTTGTTTGTTTCCCTTCGTTGCTTGTGGTCATTGCTGGTCACCAATCCACTGAGCCTCCGAACACCAAACACTCTGTCCCACTCATCTCCAGTTCGCTGGGGGGATGCTGTTTTATAATAATGCTCTTCCTCTTCCTCAGGCATCGCAATAGAAAGCAGACTATTTCTGGAAAACAGACACTAAGTACAGCGATCCACTCCACACCAAACACTCTGTCCCACTCCGAAAGGTCCAAAGAAGTCAATTGCAAGGTGAGTCCAGGGAAGCTCAGGCATATAAGATATCTGTAGGTGTTCAGAATGATTCATTCTGGAGGTACTCTGACACAGGTGACATGTATTAACTGTGCGTTGCATCATACGATCTATTCCTGGGATCCACATTGTGTCTCTCACTTTATTTGTGACCAACCATCCCGGAGTGACCTTCATGGGTTAGATGTACGACATTTTGTTGCAGGTACATGGGAATTACTATTTGATGTCTGTGCATTACAAGTCCTTTTGCCAATATCGACAACTTTTCTCATACATTCCTGAATGCGTGTAATTCTGCAGTGGAGCTTTCTCTGCCGAAAAGGTTTGTGTCTTTCCATCTCCTGGATCTGATCAGATCCTGCACCTTCTTCAGCAAAACATCTTGTGGGATCCAGGATGATCTTTGGCATTATTGCCCTTGGGGGACCATGATGAGTGAGGAAGTTGACATACTCTTCTGCCATTGAGTCATCAGTGGACGTGCCCGGCAGCGGATAACGAGACATGAAATCTGCTGGGTTGAATTCCTTTTCTGCTTTGTGAACAATGGTGAAATCAAAGTCCTGTAACCATAGGCTGTGAGAAATCTAAAGGTGTCTCCCTGGCTAGTTCCCAGGGATCTGTCATCCAGGTGACTAGGACACGGCCATCACTAATAGATCCAGCTGCTGGGGGGGGGACCAGTGAGGGAAGATCACCTGGATTCTGTGTCATTGGGGAGTTGGGAGTGGGACACTGATGGGTGAGAAGCGGTATTCCCCTTCTTCCAACACCTTTTCCCCATCCTATCACGTAGGATATTCCAAAACACTACCCCAACCTTTTCCAACACAAAGGGCCTCATTACACGTTATGCAGTAAACCATGGTGCTACTAGCACCATGGTTGCCGCCGGTACCATACCGGTACCACCATGGCGAAAAGGGGAATTACCACCCCATTCCAAGTTTGGTGGGGCGGTAATTCCCCCTTTCTCCATCGCCCTTCCTCATTCCCATTTTTCCCCCATAGGGCTCAATGGGAATGGGGAAGGGGCTAATTACGGTACCGCAATTTGCGGTACCGTAATTAGCACCAAGGTCCCTTTGCGGGTCCCAACTTTAACGGCTGGTGTACACCAGCCGTTAAGGTGAGGTCCAGCAAAGGGACCTCGTAGTAAGGTGGTAAGGGTTTACCGGTACCGGTGCCCTTACCGGTACCGGTAAACCCTTACTGCCTGCCGTGTAATGAGGCCCAAACTCTTTCACACTGCATGAAAGACAATGGACTAACACCAAAGCCAATTACCTGACATGTCCCAATACAAGGGTCAGGCAAATTCAGACAATTGACCAGAATCACACACACATGAATGCCCATTCGCATCCCCACAGGGATAAAATGTGAAGCACGTGTTCACAGGATAGCCAAGGTAGACCGCACGATGTGAGAGCTAACTCAAAATTGCAGTTCAAGAGGAGGAGAATACAGTGCATTCCGAGAGGGTGACAAGGAGAGAAGCAACCTGCCCTTGCCCTTTCCGACCAAGGCCTGTGAAACCTCTGCAGAAGGAATCGTAAGGCTGCAAACAATAGGCAGCTTGTGTTGCTGCAGATGTCAGCACACAAGAACCTCCTCTGCTCATTACCATGCCAAAGAGAGACACGTGTTTTCGTGGTACCAACCTTGACTCCAAAGAGAAAGAAAGCCAATTGGTTCATCACAGCTGGTAGTCGAGGGGAGAGCCGATAAGAAACCAAATTCTGTTGAACAAAAAGTAGCAAACAGCTATTTTCAACTGTAAAAGGCCTAAAGAGCTATTGATGAAAAAGGGGGGAAAACCAGTCTGGCACCATGTGGGTGCTCATGCAGGAACCTCTGGGTGATTAACTGATTGTAGAAACTACCATAACCAGAAGGCCTTGGAAAAAGGAGAAAAGGGGTCAAGGTGGTCATACAGGGGTCTTGTGAAATCCTCTCTATAGTTGAAAGTCCTTGACTGACAGATGATTATAAAGTTGAAGGTAAGGGAAGGGAATTCCGTATCACAAGAATTGGGGAAGTGAATCCTGCATTGTAAGAGTTGAATGAGAAAGGTACGATTGACAAGATTGGCAAGAGTAAACCAGAACTAAGGATGCGGATAAAAGGGGGAAAAGTCTAAAGTCGAAAAATACAGTGTGTTGATGTTAGGGAGAATTCTCATAAATGGCTGAATTCCCTTACCTAATGAGTCCCTCAGCAGCTTTTCTGAATTTCTAGGATTTATTTTTTTCTCCTGGTAAGAGTGTGAGCCTTTTCCCCACTCTTACATGTGTTTTGCTGTGTGTGTTTTCACTTTTTGTGTGATCTTGAGCACTGGAGCCTCACCTACTCCAGGGCCTCATATTTTTCAAGTGTGTTACACAGCACCTTCAATGCAGTGACACAGGGTTTTCTTTGAGACTTCCCACTGACTCCATTTTCTGGGGTTGATTACTGTCCCCGAGAAAAGGTAAAGTTGCCATTAACTTTATTTTAGTCACTTTAAACCATGGACCCAGTACACTCCATTTTACATGGAGTGTTGGAAAGGGTTAATTCTTATCCCTTTTTGTCTGTGTCTTTGGTAGCCTTGTTTCGCTCCCTTTTCATCAAGACTTGGCTGGTGGCAGTGGTAACTACCCTAACTTTTCTACCGCTGTTATCTTATATAAATGTGGTAATGTTTTATACTATTATATTAGCCTCGAACATAAACCCGCTTGACCAAATACATTTTATTTTGGCTCCAGCTGGGTTTATTCGTCATTTCTTTTTGTTAAAGTCTTTCTTGAATTTTTCTCTGCGTGCCAAACCGGGGATGATTCCTTAGTTCTCCGTCTTTTTGCGGGCTTCTGGAAGCCCTCCTTAAGGTGCCTGAAAGTGTGGGTAGGCAGGACGTGAGGGAGGGATCTTCGGACCTCTTCCATGGGTTCCCTTGGAAACCCAATTTGCACTCCTGTTTGATTGGCTAAGGGGACTGTCCTTGCCAGGACAACCACCCTGCTGTGTGATTGACAGCCAGGCTGTATGAATGGGGAAAACTGCATAAAAAGCAGGTCTCTGGGATGGAAAGGCAGAGTCACCACTGGAACGAAAGAACCAATGAGGAGCTGGCAGAAGAGGACCCCTACAACGACTGAACCGCCCGGTGAAGCCCTGCTGCAGGTCCGAATCTTCAGACTCCGACGACAGAGAAGATCCTCCAGGAAACTGCTTCCCTTGAGCTGGTGGGACAAACCAGTTCACCCAAACTGCAAGCCAGGACCCCTCCTCTGGTCGAATTCACTGTACAGAGTTACAGTGGGCCAGATAGCCAGGAAGGTCGGACCCTGCTTGGGGTTTAAGGAGCGCACCTTTTATTCATTGCTTTGTTCTGCTGCTGGTTTCTGCCCTGTTGGTGCAGGACCCTCCAGTCTTCCTACTTCGTGTCAGTCTGACAGTCGCTTCAGGAACCGTGATCCTGCAGGAACTACCAGGAACATCTACCTCAGCTACAGCTCCCTCTCCGTTTTAAGGTACTGTGCAAATGCCGTTGCTCGGTTCAATCAACTGCGGTGAAAGTGTTTGAAATCTTTCTCCAATCTGAGGGCTTGTCCTTCTCTTCTCTTTGAACTAACTTTTCTCTCAACCAACCTCGTCCGGAAACCGTGCCACAAACTTTACCGCAAACATGACTTTGGCCTTAAGCCTTTTCCAACTGATTTCATCACTGTAGTTCCTCTTGTTCAATTGCCCTGAGTTCTTACCTGTTGGTTTGATTTAATTTCTAATAACTTTGTCTTTCCCTCCCTTTTAAATTGCTGGAGTGCCATTTTGCTCCCACTTCATTTTGTGAACTTAACTTGTCTGGAATTTAAGGGACGTGGTGTGGTGTATTAAGATTGTGATTTTAAACTTGCTTATAATAGTGGAATGTTATACAATTTACGAGTGAAATAAATGTATATTCTTTTACTTGAAAACCTGAGTCAGTGTTTGCCTGAATCATAGTAATTGCTGTCCTTTGTGTAACTATCTGATACTGCTCACTTGCTCTTGAGATATGTCTGTCTGCTCTGCTACTGCTACCACTTTAACTGTGTAGTACAGGTTTGTACCAAAGGTGAATTTGTACTGTCACTTATAGTCTTAATTGTGTGTGGTGTTCCCAAAGGGTACTGCATATAATTATGCCTAACACTGGTATACAGCGGTGAGGATCAACATACACTTAGAGTGCTGTTATTACCTTGGATCAACTAACCACAAGGCTAACATCACTAATAGCAATGCCAATCATGTCTGATATGGATAGCCACAGTCAGGAGACCCTCCTTAGCTACACTGCTGATTATTTAAGAAACATGTGTAAAGAAAGGAAACTCTCTGCCAAAGGCAAAAAGATTGAATTAGTTGAAAAGCTGTTAAAGAACCAAAGTCTGGGGAGTGGGTCTGAAATACCTGACTCTCTAGCAAATGTTGAAAGTATTGAGGATGATACTATGTCTGTTAATGATGAGTTGGAAAAGGTAGATGTGTCTCTTAATGTAGGCCTCCCTGCCCTCTTGCCTGCTCAGCAACCTCATCCCTTGTCCACTAGGACCCCCACAGGTCCTACACTCAGTCCTGAATTCATTGCTCTAGAGAAAATGAGGCTTGAACTTGAATTCGAATGTTTAAATGCTCAAACTGAACAAAAACACCAAGGGCCTCATTAAGTCTTTGGCGGTAGCCATGCCCTTAATAAGGGCATGGCTGCCACCAAAACCGGGTCCGGGTCCGGGTTCCCTGAATGGGGAATTACCGGGCCATTCCGAGTTTGGAGGGCCCGGTAATTCCTCCTTCAGGGAACCCGGGCCCGGACCTTCCCCATTCCCATTTGAGCCCCTATAGGGCTCAATGGGAATGGGTACAAGGAGCTAACAACAGGCCGATTACGACCAGCCCGTTGTTAGCTCCCTGGTCCCCTCGCGGGACCTGGTAAGGATGCCTTGTTTTACCAGGCGTCCTTACCGGGTCCCGCGAGGGGACCTCGTAATGAGGCGGAATGGGTTTAACGGGTCCGCATCCATTAGTGGCACCCATTAACCCATTCCGCCAATGTTATAATGAGGCCCAAAGAACTTAAGCTCAGAGAAATGGAGTTGAATCATGAACTAGAAATGAAAAGATTTTCTCTTGAAAATGCTTCTCTCCCAGAGTCTTATAGGTCTTCCAGTCCTAAGAGACACTGCATGCCTAAAGAAATTGAGGGTATGTATGAGGTTAAGCTTGATATTTTAGATTGGATGGCAATGTTTGAATATAACCATGGTATTCAAGGTCTTACAGGGAATCAATTGCTTCCCTGGCTCTTCTCTAGGCTACCCACTCTTGCATCTGATGTTGTGATGATGAATTTGGGGGAGGTGGATAGGATGGATTATGAGTTTGTGAAGCTAGCTTTAATTGCTAGATTTGGCAAGACTCCTTCCCAGTGCCTTAAGATGTTTAGGACCCTCAAAAAGCATGTTGGTTCCCCTTGGGCTACCTGGGTATGTGAGTGTTTGAAAAACTTAGATGGTTGGATTAAGGGTTACAGAGTGAGCACCTATGAAGGAATGAGAAATCTTGTTATGTTGGAGTCTATTTTTGATGTCGGCTCTCCTGAGCTCAGACAGCACTTGGCTGATTCTAAAGAGATAGATCCAAAGAAGCTAGCTTAGGCTGCTGACTTGTGAGTTACCAACAGGGCTACTCACAAGGATTCTGGGGCTACTCAGAAAAAAGATGAGGGGAAACAGTCAAAGAAAGATAACAAAGAGAATTCTAATACCTCCAATCCAAAGGAGGGCCACAAACAGCAACATAAGGGTAAACCACAAGGCCAACCAAATCGGGCTAGTGCACCATCTGGACCCAAACCAGATGGAGGTCAGAACAAACCCCCATTCATCAAAACATTTGAGAAATGTTATGTTTGTGTATCAACTGACCATGGGAAAGGGGATACCAACTAACTAACTAACTAAAGAATTTCTTATATAGCACATTCACTCACCCAAAGGTCTCAGGGCACTTACATAGACATATACAAACACATAACACATAAGTACCGAAGAAGGAGGGATGAAAGTAGACGCCAGGAGTCATGGCGACTAGCAAGTCCCAAGGAATAGCCAGTGTTCCTATTGCAACATGTGAAGATTAGACATCAAAGAGAAAGGTCTTAAGGCATTTTCTAAATTGTTGCAGTGTGGTGGACTGTTTGAGATGAAGAGGGATCAGATTCCAGTTTTTCAGGCCCCAGGCCACAAAACTTGCTTCACCGAATTCCTTCAGGAGGGTGCGTGGTTGTGCGAGTAGCAAAGACTATTTTAACGTAAAGTACGTTTAGGTAACACTATCTGGAGCCTGGTTTTTAAATATTCCGGGGCTTTGCCTGAGAGGCATTTAAAACTATTACTAATCCTTTGAATTTAAGCCGCTGCTCAATAGAGTGCCAGTGTAACTTTTTCGATGCTCTGTAATATGAGTTTGACGACTTAAGCCGCATACAGCTCGGACTGCTCCATTCTGTATAGTTTGGAGACTCCTGATATTCCTCTTAGAAGTGCCTATCAGGAGGATATTGCGGTAGTCTAATTTGGTGTTAACTATAGCTGCTGCAATGGATGCTCTATTGGCTTCAGACAGGTACGGTCGTATTTGCCATAAGAGATGAATAAAGAAGCTGCATGATGACTTAAGGTAAGATACATGCTTCTGAAATGTCAGATGAGTATCAAAGTAAACTCCCAATGTCTTTACGGAGTCAGATACAGAAATGTTGTTACCGCCAATTACAAAAGCTTTGCAGTCTGGGCCCGTATTTTTATGCCTAAACGGTGTATTGGTGACCAACAGCTCTGTCTTTTTGTCATTTAGGGCGAGAGAGTTAAGAGCCATCCATTTTTTAATAGTATCATAAATTTCTTTTACGGTAGCCAAATCGTCCTTGTAGACCCCAGATAGTTTAATCACTATCTGTGTGTCGTCGGCATAATTAGCAAATTGTATGCCCATTGATTTTAGCAGATCACATAGGCATTTGATGTAAATGTTAAAAAGTAGTGGGGATAGACATGATCCCTGAGGAACACCACATGTCATGGACATTTTCAGAGATTTAAAAGACCCCTTTGCGACACATGCATTTCTGGGGCCCAGGAATGGTTTAAACCAGCATACTGCTTCTGGAGAGCATAGGCCAGTTTTTTGGAGTCTTTCAGCTAGTAGTTCGTGGTCGACCAGGTCGAACGCAGAGGAAAGATCCAGCAAGAACAGGAGAGCAGAATTGCCTTCCTCAAGTATTTCTGTTGTATTGGCCTTAAGATCTAACAATGCCATCTCCGTTCCGTGATTGGCTCTGAAACCGGACTGTTCCCTAGCCAGGATGTTATTATTTTCGACAAATTTCTCCAGCTGTACATAAGCTATTTTGTCCAATATTTTGAGTATAAAGGGAACGTTTGTGATGGGACGATAATTCTCAGGTATCAGAGGATCAAGGTTATCCTTCTTAAGTAGAGGGGTGATCCATGCCACATTTATGCTGATGGGAACAACAGCCTACTAAAAAAGAGTGATTAACGAGTTCTGTTACCACGGAGTAAGGGTGTTAGCGAATTCCCTAAAAAGTGTAGTAGGAAAGGTATCTCCTTTGCATGATGTAGGTTTAAGGCCTTCAATAATCGCTAGGACCTCTGGCTCTGTCATGCTAGTGAAAGAAAAGGGTTTTATACCATGGTGCAGTAGTTCTGGGAGGGAGGGTAATGATGACTCAGTTAAACATTGAGACTCACTGTTATCCCTAATGCGTCCTTGGTGGAGTTCAGTTTTATGACTGAAACTATTGAGTATATTTTGACACCATTCATTGTTTATAGTAAGCCTATGTTCAATGTTAGGATTTTTGAGTTCATTAAGGACTGTAAAAAGTTCTTTGGATTTTATTGCAGCTTTTTCAATTCTGTCATTGAGAGACAGTTGTTTGGCCTCCAGTACAAGACGTTTGTATTCTTTGGCTGAGACTTGATAGGTCAGTAGGGCGGAAGGGGACGGATGGTTACGCCACTGGCGTTCACAATTACGTTTATTTTTTCTGGCAGAGATCATATTGGGTGAAAACTGAAGTTTAAAACCTTTCTTCTTCTTACTTCTCTCCTGTCGAAGAGGGGCAAGGATATCAAGTCCTTATTTGTGGCATTTCTAAAAGCAATGGTAAAGTCTTCCAAGGATAGATTACCTCCTAAGGGGGGGTAGCAGAGGATGTATAGTAGATTTAAATGTATCAGCTGTGATATTTTTTACATTACGTGATTCAGTTATACTACTAGTTTGTATAGGGATAAGGTTAAATGTTAGTGCTAGTGCAAAATGCACCAGAAGGTGGTCAGACCATGGGCATGGATCTATGTTGGTTACACTGGGTGTAATATTCTTAGTAAGAATCCAGTCGAGTGTGTTTCCAGCTTTGTGGATTGGTTTGTCCACTGACTGTGCAAACCCGATGGAAGAGAGTGTTTGAAGAAAGGATTGGACTTCTATGTCCTGAAGGTTATTTGCCCGTAAGTTAAAATCTCCTAAAATAGCGACAGCAGTGTTGGTTTTACATATGCCTCCTATGAGAGCTAACAATGGTTCCTCAAAAAGAGGGGTTTCTCTTGGGGGTCTATAGATATTTATTAGGCTCAGAGAGTGGGTTGTCTCCGTATTAAGTTTAAGTTGGATTGCTTTGCATGAATATAGTTGGGGGGAGGAGGAGATATAAAAGTCTAGAGAAGATTTAAAAATAATTGCAACCCCCCCTCCACGTCCGGACTTGTGGTCAGCATGTAGGCACTTATATCCTGCTGGGGTAGCAAGAGCTATGGCATGCAAAGCTGTGTCATGAAGCCATGTCTCGGTTAGGACAAGAAGATCACAGTTATTAGCTATGATGCTGTCAGCAATCTCTGTTGCGTGCAGTACCATGGAGCGTGTATTTAAGAGGCCGCATTTTAGAGAAGTATCATTTGTATGAGTTGGGGATTTTGATTATTTACACTTGTTAGTGTGTGTTCACCTTACCAGATGTAAGGGTAAACCTTCAGGGGTCCACACTGTCTCCTTAGCCTTCTCCCCAGAGGAAGAAGTACCTATGGCAAGGGTAAACTTTCACCTACTGGCTGATGAACCCATGAGAGTCTCAGCTAGTGTTTCTTTAGTGTCCCTGGGCTTGTGGGAACAACAGAACTTAGATGTCTATAATTCCAAACCGGATAATACTAAAGAGTATTGTAAAGATAGCGTTCTTGTGAATGGTCAGGAAACCACTGCCATCAGAGACACTGGAGCCAGTATAACTGTGGTGGATGAATCATTTTTCAAGGTGGAGGATGTTGCTAAGGCACCCAAACGCCTCACCAAGTTAGCTGTAGGCCCTGTGAAAAAGCTCTCATCCAGTGTAATGATATGACTGTCAAAATACCTGTTAGTGTTCAGAGTGAAGTGACTGGGAGAGTCCTGTTGGGTAATGACCTGAAAACTCTTGGAGTTGTGTCAAGCATGCCCAGGCCTCCCAGTAAAAGGAAACAGGAGCTCACTAGGTCTGCAAGGGAGAGAATCTTGAAAGGATCTCCAGAGGAGTTGACAGAAGAATCTATCACTCTCACGCCACAGGAGTTGCTCACTGCCATTTCTAAGAAAACAGAGGCAAAGGGGAAACCCAAGACCTCCAGGACAAAATTATACAGCACCCCTGTGCTACCAACAAGGACATCACCAAGATTGTCCAAAGTCACACCTGTGACTTCTACACCAGCTGAGGCAGAGTGTGAGGTGCATCCTTGTGTGGTGGAGCCAGCATCTGAAGAATCAGATCTGAAAGAAGACACTGGGCCTCATTATGACCCTGGCGGAACGGTGTTAACAGGTGCCGCAAAAGGATGCGGACCCGTTAAACCCATTCTGCCACATTATGAGGTCCCCTCGCAGGACATGGTAAGCACGCCTGGTAAAACCAGGCGTGCTTACCGGGACCCACGAGGGGACGAGGGAGCAAACAACGGGACACTCGTAATCGGCCCGTTGATTGCTCCCTCTCCCATTCCCATTCAGCCCTATGGAGCTGCAATGGGAATGGGGAAGGTCCGGGTCCGGGTCCTTGGAGGGAGGAATTACCGGGCCCTCCAAACTCAGAATGGCCCAGTAATTCCTCATTCTGGGAACCCGAAAGCGATTTTGGCGGCAGCCATGCCAATAGCGGCATGGCTACCGCCGAGGTGGTAATGAGGCCCACTGTCTTAGTTGGATCACTGGACCCTGTTAACCATCTTGAGCTTTAGTCTTTACTGGCAGAAGGTGGACCCAACCGGGCAGACTTTAGCAAAGGACAGAGAGAGTGTCCTACTCTGGAAGGTCTTCGACAAAGGGTTGCTAACCAACTTGATGGGCAAGAAGTTGGAAAGCACAGGTCAAGCTGGATAGATGGCCTCTTCTACAGTGAACCAACTGAGTCTATCCCTGGGGACTGCAAAAGAATTGTATTGCCCCTTGCTAACAGACTCCAGTTCCTACAATTAGCCCATGAGATACCTTTGGCTGGTCACTTGAGTTTCAACAAGACCAAGGAAAGGTTCTCTCTCTACTTCTACTGACCTAAGATGGGTTCAGAAGTTGACAAATTCTGTAGGAGCTGTCACACTTGCCAAACCTCTGGCAAGAGTGGAGCCAAGAATGAGGCACCCTTGGTGCCTGTCTCAGTGGAGGGATTTCCATTTGAGAGGGTGGGCATTGACATTGTCAGTCCCCTCGACCCTCCCACATCTTCAGGGAACAGGTTTATCCTGGTTGTAGTAGACCATGCTACAAGGTACCCAGAAGCCATACCTATGAGAACTGTTACAGCTCAGGCTATGGCTAAACCTCTACTTGGTATTTTTACCAGCTAGGGATTCCTAAGGAAGTGATATCCAACAGGGGATCCAATTTTATGTCCCACTACATGCAGGCCATGTGGAAATAGTGTGGTGTCACTTACAAGTTCTCTACAGCCTACCATCCACAGACAAATGGACTGGTAGAGAGTTTTAATCGTACTATGAAGAGCATGATAGGTGCTTCAGATGAACCCCTCAAGAAAAAGTCGGACCTTCTACTGCCATGCCTTCTCTTTGCATATAGAGAAGTCCCTCAGTAGGGAGTTGGTTACAGTCCCTTTGAACTTCTCTATGGCCATCCAGTCAGAGGTCCATTGGCCCTGATCAAGGAGGGGTTGGAGAGTGCTCCTTCCCCCAAGCCAGTCAGAGTGACTGACTATGTAATAGGTCTCCGGAGGAGAATGTCACACATGATGGCAGAAGCAAGTGATAACTTAAAAACAGGTCAGGCTCTGGTCAAACACTGACATGACCAGAAGGCCAGCATGGTTGACTTCACTCAAGACCAGCCTGTACTAGTTATGGTGCCAACAAGGCAGAGGGCCTTGCAGGACAAATGGATAGGACCATTCAAGGTTGTGGGCAAACTTGAAGAGGTGAACTATTTGGTGGACTTGGGCAGACCTAAGGAGGCTCCCAGAATCTTTCACACCAACCATGTCTCGAGACCTGAAGTGGGAGCTTTGCTTCTAGCTTCAGCTCAAGAGGAAGAGGAGAGTGAACCTCTACCTGTCCTCCTCAGAGGCCAACCTTTAGAAGAACAGACAGAAGGAGTTAATCTCTCTTCTCAGGTGACTTCTGAACAACAGGAGGAGTGCAAAGTTCTGTTGAATCAGTTTGCCTCCCTGTTTTCACTATCGCCAGGCTTGACCCCTTGGGGCCAGCATGATATTCTCAATGGTGACTGTTTACCTGTGAAAAGCAGAGGTTACAGAATGTCAGAACATGTGAGATCCCACATCAAAGGAGAAGTCAACAAGATGCTTGATTTCGGGGTTATAGAGCCATCTACAAGTCCATGGTCTAGTCCAGTTGTTCTAGTACCAAAGGCAGGATCCAAGGAGCTGAGATTATGTGTGGACTATAGAGCTCTAAATGCAGTCACTTAGACTGATGCCCATCCTTTGCCAAGGACAGATGAACTGGTGGATAGACTTGGTGCAGCCAAATACCTCAGTACATTTGATTTAACCTCAGGCTATTGGCAAATAGCACTGACAGACCATGCCAAGGAGAAAACTGCATTCTCTACCCCAGAAGGCCTCTACCAGTTTAAGGTTACGCCTTTTGGATTAGAGAATGCACCTGCTACATTTCAAAGGATGGTTAATCAAGTTCTGAATGGGATGGAGGATTTCTGCATGGCATACGTGGATGACATTTCAGTGTTCAGCCCTACATGGAAAGAACATATTAATCACCTGGGATTTGCAGGCTCTTGAGCAGGCCCATCTGACCATAAAGGCAAGCAAATGTCAAACTGGTCAGAGTAAAGTGGTCTACCTTGGTCATGAGGTAGGAGGAGGTGAAATAAGGCCATTGCCCAGCAAGGTACAAGCTGTGCAAAACTGGGCAACCCCTACTACCCAAACCCAAGTGAGAGCTTTCCGAGGTCTCACTGGGTACTACAGGAATTTCATAGAGAACCATGGGTCCATAGCTTCTCCCTTGAATGTGTTCTCCTCTCCAAAATTCCCTAAAAAGGTTAGATGGAATGAGTCATGCAATCAAGTCTTTGAAAACCTGAAGAAAGCCCTTTGTGCAGCTCCAGTCCTAAGAACTCCTGATTATCACCAACCCTTCATTATGCAGACAGATGCCTCCAATATAGGTATAGGTGCAGTCCTTAGTCAACTGGATGAGAAAGGTAAAGAACACCCCATTTGCTTCATCAGTAGGAAACTGAAGGAACCACAAACACGGTGGGCAACCAAAGAGCATGAATATTTGTCCATTGTGTGGGCTCTGAAGAGGTTTAGACCATACCTGTATGGATCTACCTTTGTGATTCAGACAGACCACCAACCCTTTTGATGGTTAATACAAATGAAAGGGGAGAACAAAAAACGTCTAAAATGGTCAATCTGCCTGCAAGGGTTTGATTTCACCATTGAGCACAGAGCAGGATGTCACCAGCAACATGCTGATGTTCTCTCTAGGATGTTTTAAACCAACTAGAGGTAGAGATTCATCCAGGAGTGGATGACATTTCAGTGTTCAGCCCTACATGGAAAGAACATATTAATCACCTGGGATATGATTTGCAGGCTCTTGAGCAGGCCCATCTGACCATAAAGGCAAGCAAATGTCAAACTGGTCAGAGTAAAGTGGTCTACCTTGGTCATGAGGTAGGAGGAGGTGAAATAAGGCCATTGCCCAGCAAGGTACAAGCTGTGCAAAACTGGGCATCTCTCCCTTAGTCTGGGGTGGGTGGGGTGAGTGTTAGGGAGAATTCTCATAAATGGCTGATTTCCCTTACCTAATGAGTCCCTCAGCAGCTTTGCTGGATTTCTATGATTTATTTTTTTCACCTGGTAAGAGTGTGTGCCTTTTTCCCACTCTTACATGTGTTTTGCTGTGTCTGTTTTCACTTTTTGTGTGATCTTGAGCACTGGAGCCTCACCTACTCCAGGGCCTCATATTTTTCAAGTGTGTTACACAGCACCTTCAGTGCAGTGACACAGTCTTGTCTTTGAGACTTCCCACTGACTCCATTTTCTGGGGCTGACTAGTTTCCACCAGAAAAGGTAAAGTTGCCATTAACTTTATTTTAGTCACTTTAAACCACAGACCCAGTACACCCCATCTTACATTGAGTATTGAAAAGGGTTCATTCTTATCCTGTTTTGTCTGTTTCTTTTGGAGCATTGTTTCGCACCCTTTACATCAAGACTTGGCTGGTTGCAGTGGTAACTACCCTAACTTTTCTACTGCGGTTATCTTATATAAACGTGGTAATGTTTTAGGCTATTATATTAGCCTCAAACATAAACCCGCTTGACCAAATACATTTTATTTTGGCTCCAGCTGGGTTTATTCACCATTTCTTTTTGTTAAAGTCTTTCTCGTGTTTTTCTCTGCGCGCCAAACCGGGGATGATTCCTTTGTTCACCGTCTTTTCGCAGGCTTCTGCACAGAAGCCCTCCTTAAGGCACCTGAAAGTCTGGGTAGGCAGGATGTGAGGGAGGGATCTTTGGACCCCTGCCATGGGTTCCCTTGGTAACCCAAGTCGCACTCCTGTTTGATTGGCTAAGGGGACTGTCCTTGCCAGGACAGCCACCCTGCTGTGTGATTGACAGTCAGGCTGTATGAATGGGGGAAACCTGCATAAAAAGTAGGTCTCTGGGACTGGAAAGGCAGAGTCGCCACTGGAATGAAAGAACCAATGAGGAGCTGGCAGAAGAGGACCCCTACAATGACTGAACCGCCCGGTGAAGCCCTGCTGCAGGTCTGAATCTTCAGAATCCAATGACAGAGAAGATCCTACAGGAAACTTCTTCCCTTGAGATGGTGGGACAAACCAGTTCGCCCAAACTGCAAGCCAGGACCCCTCCTCAGGTCAAATTCAATGTACAGAGCTACAGTGGGCCGGATAGCCCGGAAGGTCGGACCCTGCTTGGGTTTTAAGGAGCACACCTTTTATTTGTTTCTTTGCTCTGCTGCTGGTTTCTTCCCTGGGTAGTGCAGGACCGTCCAGTCTTCCTACTTCGTGTCGGTCTGACAGTCGCTTCAGGAATCATGAGCCTGCAGGAACTACCAGGAACGTCCACCTCAGCTACAGTTCTCTCTCCGTTTTAAGGTACTGTGCAAATGCGGTTGCTCGGTTCATTCAACCGCGTTGAAAGTGTTTGAAATCTTTTGCCAATACAAGGGTTTGTCCTTCTCTTCTCTTTGAACTAACTTTTCTCTCAACCAACCTCGTCCGGAAACCGTGCCACAAACTTTATCACAAACTACCCTGAACTGAGCAAAAGACTTTAGACCCATTGACTTTGGCCTTAAGCCTTTTCCAACTGATTTCACTGTAGTTCCTCTTGTTCAATTGCCCTGAGTACTTACCTGTAGGTTTGATTTAATTTCAATAACTTTGTCTTTCCCTCCCTTTTAAATTGCTGGAGTGCCATTTTGCTCCCACTTCATTTTGTGAGCTTTACTTGTCTGGAATTTAAGGGACGTTGTGTGGTGTATTAAGATTGTGATTTTAAACTTGCTTATAATAGTGGAATGTTATACAACGGAAGAGTGAAATAATTGTATATTCTTTTACTTGAAAACTTTGAGTCAGTGTTTGCCTGAATCATAGTAATTGCTGTCCTTTGTGTAACTATCTGATACTGTTCACTTACTCTTGAGATACACCTGGCTGCTCCGCTACTGCTACCACTTTAACTGTGCAGTACATGCTTGTACCAACGATGAATGTGTACTCTTAATTGTGTGTGGTGTTCCCAAAGGGTACTGCATATAATTCTGCCTAACAGGTACATGTCAGAAAGATAAACAAATAATTGCTGTTGTTTGAATATGGTGGTCTGATATTGTCTAATCTGGATAGCTAGACATGCTGTATAGTATTACTGTTGAACAGTTATGAAGTATGCAGAATAGGTCAAGATGTTATAGTGTCTGTAATAGCCAGGAGCACCTCTGCTCACAATCTTGGTCATTAATAGATGTTATCACATTTTTATTCATTGTACAAAAGACCAGCACATACCTCAGAGATACCACACATTGAATGTCAAAAACAACATACAAAATCTACATGAAAATGACCTTTTGGTAACCTTTGATATTCAAAGTTTGTACACATCTATCCCACATGACAAGGGACTAGAAGCGCTGGAATGGGCACTGTTAGGAGAAAATGAGTGCAAAGCAGAAAAATAATTCATAATTGAATTGGCTAAAATTATACTACACAATAACTTCTTTAGATTCAATCATCAGTTTTATCTACAGGGCTCCGGCACCTCCATGGGCTCAGCAATGGCCCCCGCCTATGCTAACCTTTTTATGTACCACCTGGAATCCCAACATATCACCTCACATGTGTAATGGAGTACTAGACTAATTTGTTGAATGAGATACATCGATGATGTGTTTGTAAATGGAGAGGGGATACAAAACAATTGGAAACCTTTCTGACATACATTAATTCCATTGATGACAGAATAAAATTTACAATGGAGATCGGAACACTGAAGATCCGTTACCTGGATGTAAAACTTGAACTGAATGATGGCAGAATCATTACCAACCTGTTTACCAAGCCCACAGATGTTAATAACAGCTTACACTATAGAAGCCATCATCCAAAACATCTTAGCGATAACCTACCGTACAGTCAGTTCCTACGGGCAAAAAGAATAACATCAGTAGAATCTACACTAACAGTACAAATGGATAAGATGACATTTAAATATGCAGAGAGAGTCTACCCTGAGAGTGTAATAACAGCAGCCAAAGAGAGATCTGCACTCACATCAAGAAATGAATTACTAAAGAAAAAACCTGAGAAGAAGGAAATACCATTTCTATACACCTTGAAATATTCAAGCCAAAGTCATCAGATTACCCGTTTCATAAGTAAAAACTGGAGGATTATCCAATTGGATCCCCAATTGCAAAAACTATTTCCAGAACCTCCACTTATAGCTTACAAAAGAGGTGGTAACTTTAGAGATAAACTGGTCAAAGCAGAACAGAGTCAAGACCCACGCCAAAGGACACTACAAACCAAGAAATTGGGAACATTTTCATGCTTACACTGTGGAAATTGCAACAACATCACAAAAGGAGATTATGTGAGACACGCACGCACAGGGGCGAAAATCAAACTTATCCATTATGCCACCTGCAATACGAAATCGGTAATATATGCACTAAGTTGCCCATGCGGCATATATTAAGTGGGGCAGACCAAACGGAGGATGAAAGAAAGATGTAATGAAAATAAGAGTGACATTAGAACAAAAAATGAATGATCACCAGTCGCAAGACACTTCACTGAGAAATGCCACACTGTAGCACAACTAAGATATCAAATTTTGGAAGTGGTTCAGAAAGCACCAAGGGGAGGAAATCATGCCAGGAAGCTAGATCAACGCGAACTTTACTGGATTGATAAATTTGTCAGCATGAGCCTATATGGGATGAACAAAGACTTCTACTTAGGAGCATTCCTCTAAAGCATTATCCTCTGTCCTTGGAATGATGTCTCACATGCAAGTTGAACATCAGCATAAGCCTGTTTGGGTGGTTGAATCAAAACAATGGGACCGAGTCCACCTACATGCAATCCCGAACCTCATACACATAATGTCACTAACCATACATACATGATCCCACCATCTCAATGTAGGGAATCATTTTATAAGTACACATCAGGATATATATATTTGAATTCCTTGGGAGACATTGGGATAAGCTGATAAAACATGAGAATTGCGGTCCTCTATTCATATTGTAATTAGGTAACTGCATGTAATAGACCAGCGTCCAGTCATTTACTGCTATGGAGACAGTAAGAATATGTGTAGAAGAAACCGCGAATGCTGATTATGTGCTGGTTGGTGAAGTCTTTATAGTCTGGTTGAAATTAGCAATATGACTGCTTAGCAACAAAACTGAATGTCATTTGATCAATATTGTAAAATGATAACCACAGGTAGTAGACCTGAACTCATTCACTTCGAGCTAGAGAACTGAGAAGAAACATCTTAGAATATATACTGTTAGGTATCTACTATATGCATTTGTCTACACTCATCTACTGTTTGGTATTACTTATTAACAAACCAAAATGAAACTTGATCCACACGGGGAACTATATACTGTCACCATGTCTGTAATACCACATAAATTATTACCTTCTCCTGAGTAAAAATGAGTAAAAATGTGATAACATCTAATAATGCGGTTTAACAACCAAGATTGTAAGCAGAAGTACCCCTGGCTATTACAGATACTATAACATCTTGACCTATTCTGCATACTTAATGACTGTGCAACAGTAAAACTACACAGCATTACTAGCTATCCAGATTACAACATATCAGACCACCATATTCAAACAACAGCAATTATTTGTTTATCTTTCTGACATGTACCTCAGAGATACTCCTCGCTCCCGAGTGAACATGAGGACGGTCATTGTTTACATATGACGTCATCACGCACCCACGTTCACACGTCATGAACATAAACTTTCACTTTCGTCCTCCCGCGATTTTTTCTGCGGGTTCTACGCCTCAGTCTGAAGATGAAGATTCTTGATTGGCTTTTTTAAAACGGAGGTAAGAAACACACTTAGCGCTTTATGCACTAAAAACCATTAACATCCATTTGGAATAAGACACGCTAATTGAGATACACACGTTGTTATGTTTATATTTAGGCTGTGCCTTTGAGCCTGGATCTGTTAATAACTTTAAGGACTCGGATGAGTAGTGTTAACCTCACGGCTACACTACAGTGCTAGACACGATTCTAGTATCCTTACAACTCTGCAGGTAACCTCCTTTTGGGGTAAGTGCTTCACTTGACCAACATGATAGAATGGTTGTTGGGTGAGATGTTAGACTACTGTCTGTAACATACATTACATCAATTTAGGACTATCGCCCACATACCAGAAGGGACTTACCAGCCCACCACCAGTATGAAGAAGGTCCCCAGGAAATAAGAATGATTACACATTATACTAAGTACTGACCCAGGTTTGAAAATGCATCCGACTTATCAACAGATGAGATAACTAGGCAATTAAGAATAGTTTTTTTTGCATACATTAACTTTCCCACACAGGTAGATGAACTCAGCCTATGCCAGCCTGAAAACTTCAAACTCGCACCGCAATGCATTTAGCAGCAAAAAACGTCTTTTCAACCATACAAGTCCAATGGGCACCAATGAGCGGTAGGGTGAACTGCGCCAATACAATAGGCAATCTTATATTCAGCATATTATGATGACCACTTAAACATACTTACCTTGGTATCATTTTTGTGTTATACAGATCTTCCTGAGGAAGGTAACATTAAGAACAGCTAAACTAGCGAACACTATATTAAAACTGACTATTGCACTCCTGAAGAAGGGAACTTGATTCCCGAAACGCGTTGAGCTTTTACAATAGTTGTTGTTTATTCTCTTATCATTTTTTTTTATTATTCCTTATCTTGTTACTCAATACAATATGAAATGGAATATTGTAGTTATGTAAATACATGTTGTCTTGACATATTTTGTTTGAGATTATGGCATGTAATATTAAATAGGACATTCTCTGCACATTATTGGAATCCTGTGTACTACCATAATTGGAATTGCTGAACAAGAATTGCTTTTAACACATTTTATTGACTGGTCTATGTCAGATTGAATAACTCTAGTTATTTGGAAAGATAACATTTCATTGAAAACATTTTTGAATGCATGTAAAATTGAAAATGAGAACTGATAGATTTATCTGAATGCATACATTATTGCAAGAAAAATCTTGATTAGTTGTCTGTCTTTGACAGAAACCCGAGTGTGCAGGGGACGTGGGTGTTCCACTTCTCTTGGACACTCTCTTCCCTTCTGTCTTTACTGTTGCCACCATGAGTTCCTTACAAGGTCCTACATTTCTATTCGCTGGGTCATCTTGCATCGACAGGTTCCATAGATGGTCACCAAGGCCTGGTGATCCATTACTCTCTGTCAAACTTTTACTATCACCACACCAAATTGCTACAGTGCACCTTATTTACAGACCACCAGGACCCATCTCCTCATATTTTGAGGATATATGATCTCTTCTACTGCCAATAATAAGCCCAAGTCTCAAATCATATTACTTGGTGACCTTAATTTGGGATATCTAGCCAAACGACCACAAAGCCACTGACATGGCTAGATCCTTAACGGACTTAGGTTTCTCCCACCATGTCCAAGAGCCCACACACATCAAAGGGAGAACTCTTGACTGGCTTACTGATCTTAATTATACTATCAATCAGGTGACTGTGATACCATGAATCTGGTCTGACCATCACAAGATTACCTTTGCTATTAAAGCCAACCCTCATAGCCCCAAACCTAACCTTGCATCGGCTATACACACTCGTAACAAAAAGGACATAGCCATGGAGAAGTTGCTATACTCATCCTCCCCACTCTCAATAATGGCTCGGCTTCCTGTTCCGATCCTACGGTCTTAGTAGACATATACAACCAAACTATATTAAAAGCATTGGATGCTATAGCCCCGCTCAAACTACGTAAACCAAAGCCCGAGGTGCATTTTACGTGTCTGGGGTTGCGGGTGTTACTCTTGTTCAGAGGAGAATTGCCTAGCATTTGGGTGCTGGACTGCTCCAGGGCAGGACAAAGACTGTAATGTTTAGGATATTTCTCCTCTGTGAAAGACAGTGAGCTAAAGACTCTGGGTAAGGCTCTTATAACCAGGACTCATGTCTGGCAGAGAGTCTCCCAGGACCCCCCTTGTTGTTTGCATATTTCAAGTAACTTTGGGTCTCACCCTTAGTTACTAGGGGAATCCAGACGTGGATCCCTTGTTCACTATTCTTAGAGAGGCACAGCTACACCCTACTGATGAGGTTCAACCAGACCGAAACAGGTGTCTGGGGTTTCTGTTGGTACTCTTGTTCATGGGAGAATTGCCTAGCATTTCGGTGCTGGACTGCTCCAGGGCAGGACAAAGACTGATATGTTTAGGATATTTCTCCTCTGTGAAAGATAGTGAGCTAAAGACTATGGGTAAGGCTCTTGTACCAGGACTCATGTCTGGCAGAGAGTCTCCCAGGATCCCCCCTTGTTATTTGCATATTTCAAGTAACTTTGGGTCTCACCCTTAGTTACTAGGGAATCTAGACGTGGACCCCTTGCTCACTATTCTTAGAGAGGCACAGCTACACCCTACTGATGAGGTTCAACCAGACCGAAACACGTGTCTGCGGTTGCTGTTGGTACACTTGTTCAGAGGAGAATTGCCTAGCATTTCAGTGCTGGACTGCTCCAGGGCAGGACAAAGACTGATATATTTAGGATATTTCTCCTCTGTGAAAAATAGTGAGCTAAAGACTCTGGGTAAGGCTCTTGTAGCCAGGACTCGTGTCTGGCAGAGAGTCTCCCATGACCCTCCCCTTGGTATTTCCAGGCGCATCTTAACTCATGGTTTACACCACATTTACGCAACTTACATAAATCCAAAAGAAATGCTGAGGCACAATGGAAAGGGTTACCAACTGAAGCTAACAAAAATACCTTGATGATCGCCTTATCCAATTACAAAGAAGCGATCGTCCTAGCAAAAAAAGAGGTCTACAATAAACGCATCCTTCAGGCCAAATCTAACACTAAAGGGCTCTTCAAGATCCTCAAAGAACTTGAATCTCCTATAGCCACCTCTAACAAGTGCAACACTGACACCACATGGTGAAATAATATCCAAAAAGCCTTATTTGATAAAATCTCTACCCTACAGACTAAAATGAATAGCAAAGAATTCAGCTTTTCGGCAGACCGACCGGCTAACCCCGATACTAATAAGCCACTAGCACCCAGACACTCCTTCAAACCATTTCGCTTCTCTCCCCTATCTTTCAGGGAAGTGGAAAATATCATTAACAAGATTAAACCATCCGATTGTCAAGGTAACTCTTGCCCTGTACCAATCATCAAGGAAGCAGCCCACGATCTAGCCCCTTTCATTACCACACTCATTAATGCTTCATTCAAATCTGGTACTGTCCCTGACAACCTTAAAGATGCTTGGGTCATCCCTCTAATCAAAAACCCAACCTTGATCCTGATAACCCCTCAAACTACAGACCCATTACCACAGTGCCATTTCTCCTGAAAATTCTCGATAGTGCTGCTTATTTACAAATTTAGGCCTATCTTGAAGATAGACTCTTGGGTCTTCGTCAATCAGGTGTCTGACCAAGACACAGGGCCTCATTACACGTTGTGCGGTAACCATGGCGCTATTAGCGCCGTGGTTGCCGCCGGTATTTTAACGTGTCCGCCTTGGTGGATGGCGGAATTACCGGCCTACTCCAAGGTGAGCCTGGCCGGTAATTCCCCATTCACCAAGGCCCTTCCCCATTCCCATTTTTGCCCCCATAGGGCATAATGGGAATGGGGAAGGTGGTAATTACGGTACCACAAATTGCGGTACCATAATTAGCACCGAGGTCCCTTTGCGGCACCCTACTTTAACGGCTGGTAAAACCAGCCATTAAGGTCGGGTCCCGCAAAGGGAACTCGTAGTAAGGCGGTAAGGGTTTACCGGTACCAGTGCCTTTACCGGTACCGGTAAACCCTTACCGCCTACCGTGTAATGAGGCCCACAGTATGGAAACTGCATTGATTGATATAAAAATGCAAATTGAAGACATAAAATACATGGGTGAACTGGCCCTTCTTTTGCTTGACCTCTCGGCAGCTTTTGATTTGGTCAACCACCAAACTCTATGCCATCACCTTAAAATTGCTGCCCACTTCTCGGAGGATGCCATCCCATGGATTAGATCCTTCGTGGCAAACAGAACGATGAGGGAATTCTCCCCATCCGCCTTCGCCAAACCGTTGCCAGTCCTATGTGTGGTCCCGCAAGGGTCCTGTATCTCCCCCACTTATACCATGTATTTACAAAGCCACTCTTTGATATCTTGGATTCGCTGGGTGCCGTCTACGTGAACTATGCAGATGACACCCAGATACTTATCCCCAACACAGGTGACTATGCGATCGACTCTAAAGCACTCAATGATGTCTACAGTCATTCAAGTGTGGATGGCACATCATGGCCTTTGTTTGAACGATGATAAGACTGAGTTACTTATCCTAGGCTCACATACTAGACTAAACAAATTGGATGTAGCATTCAAATCATTCATCATTGATGGAAACTCCATCAAGGTGTCTAATGACACAAAAACTCTCTGCATTTATCTAGATTCCACCTTATCTCTTCATTGACAAACCAATGCAGTAGCCTCTGCAGCAGCCTACACATGCAAGCTCATAACAGCATGCACATCCTTTCTCACAACTAATAACTGCATTATCCTGGCTAGAACACTAATAATGTCAAACATTGACTATTGTAATGCTCTTTACCTTGGGACCAGCCAAAGAAACATTAACAAACTTCAGGTCACCCAGAACAATGCCATTAGGGCTGCTCTCAACTTTCCTAGGAAACTTCACATCTCAGACACCAGACGGAGCATTCACTTGCTCCTGGTTGCTCACAGAAATCGCTGAAAACCCTCTCTATCGCACACAAGTGCCAAGCTAACATCGCCCCGGAATACTTAGCTAACCGCTTAACGATTCACACTGCTTCCCATCCACTAAGATCAACTCAGACTCACTCATTGATCATTCCAAGATTTAAGCTACAAAAAGCAGGTGGATCCAGCTTACCAGTACTCACGGACATACTATGGAACACTCTCCCTAGAACACTCAGAGACAAACCTCCCTTCCCTGCCTTCAAATGCAAAACCAAATAATGGCAGGATCTAGCGACATCCCGCTCATAATGTTGAAACTGACTATGATCGCTTGTATATTTCTCCCCACTTTTGACTGTAAACATGTGTACCTTTAATCTCTGCAATATTTGTACAATGTAAGAAATATGTTATATTCGTAACTATGTACCACGTAAGCAATGGTCCCAGATGCCCCCAGGCCAGGCGTGCAATACAAATAAATAAAATAAAATACAAATACAAATTACATTTGTAAATGGTTTTCTCAAAAGGAACATTTGAAAGTGTTTGCATGCCAATTCGACAGTGAGTCCTTCTTTTCCGGGTTGTGAGGACCTGGTCTCTAACTCTGAAAGGCTCTTGCTGGCATGTGCAATCACTGTTCTTGGAGATTCTCACCCTGGCCTATGATGCGCCAAGATTGCCCACAGGACAACGGGACTGGCATCAACAGTTACTTCTGTGTACATGTTCGGATCGGAGTATGCAATAACTTCTGCGGAGGCAATGCCACTTTTTATTTGCATGAACACCTCTTTGCATTGTTATGACCATTGAAATGTTCTACTTTGCTTGATTAATTCTGTGAGAGGGGCGCTGGTGGTCGCAAAGTCTCAAAGGTACAGCGGCAGTAACCAGCTGATCCTAGGAAAGACATAACCTCAATGACATCTTTGGGGGGGGGTGAAATCTCAGAGATGGCAGCAACTTTACTTGGATCGGAGCTCATGCCTTCATCTGAGAAGTTATGTTCATGGATCTTGAGATTAGACTTGTAAAAAGTAAATCTTTCATGGTTTCCCGTAGGGCCGGCCTCTTCCATTGCTGCACATACCTGTTGAAGTGCTCGATCATGCTGTGCTGTGGTTGCTCCAAAGACCAGGATACCATCACTTTAGTTGAAATAGTTGTCCCTATGATGAATTACTCTCTGCATGCTTACTGAAATATTTTGGCTGGGGAGCAGATGTCGTAACTGAGTCTCTTGTATCTGAAGAGTCCAATTGGTGTGACGAAAGTAGTGATGTACCAGGATTATTTGTCTATTCTGATCTGATGATATCCCTTGTTCAGGTCGAGCTTCAAGAACACTTTTGCCTCATTTGGTGGGCTGATCATATTGTCTAGATGCATTCCGGGTTATCTTTCACGCCCAATGGCCTTGTTTGCCTGTCACATATCCACATATATGCATATTTTGTCTGGTGACCCTCTCTTGGGCACAGCCACTTTGGGGCATGCCCACAGTGTTGGACCATCATCTGGTTCTATTATATCTTCACTCAGTAGACATTGTATCTCCTTTTCTACGAGTGGCTGTAGATGGATCATTATTCTCCTCTAGTTTTGAGCTACGGCCGGTATGGATATATCGATGCAAAGTGTAAAAGGGTCTCCTTTAAGACACCCGATGCCCTCAGAGTTGGGAATGCTTGCACCTCTGAGAATCTGTGTTGCATGGTATTTGTTACTTCCACAATCTACATCTTGAGAGCAGTGGGGCGTCCCAGTAGGCTTCTCCAGGAAACCTCTCCTTGTAGCACAAGAAATCCAGCATGTGCACATTTTTCCTTGTATCGTATTGTTGTGACAAACTTTCCCTGATGCTTTACTGGCCCTCTGGCTGCCACTGGAAGACCTTCAGAGCAGACGGTTTTAACTGTGGAGGAGACATAATCTTGCAATATTCTGGCACACATATGATATTTTGGGTGGCAACAGTGTTGCTGAGAAATGTTGCTTGATCTACTAGCTGGTTGATACCGCCCTCAGGTGAAGTCACCCTGCAATTCATCATGCAAGCATAGTCATGCTGGATCATCTCCCTTGAGGGTGAGGGTGATGGAGACCTTCCTGTCACTTGTCTGACATGTCTTAGGAGGTCTTGATTCGCACCTGCATATCTTCTTGGTCCAATGCTGCATGTACTAGGCTCTTGTTTGAAGGGTGTGAGATTGAACAATTGTGGCGTCCAGGTGGAGAGTTGCAAATGACCGCCAGGTGGTTCTCTCTGACACATTTGGCACAGTATGTCCAAATGCAGGACACTTCATGCCTTCTTGATGGGGAAATGGGGGCTGCACCGGAAAGATCTGCCAGACGAAGCAGGTGTCCTGGATGTGTTGCTTCTTGGGTGTCTACTTGAGTTGCTGAGGAGACCTGATATGTTTGTTCCCTTCCCAGGACCTTGGTGGTTTCGAGTTGGTAGCTTGGGTGTCCGCTCTGGATTCCGTCCTGGTCATTTGTAGTATGGTTACAAGAGGGAGTGGTTCTCGGAGCAGTTTCTGCATAAATGATGACGACAGGCATCCTCCTCTGACCCTTAATCTGATGGCCTCCTCATTTGTGAATTTGTGGAATTCACTGTGCAGCACTAACTTGCAAAGATGAGTTGCGATGACATGCATGGATTGACCCACTATCTTGCATGCTGTATTGAAGGTGTGCCTCTTATGATCAATGTTGCACTGCGGGTCAAAGTACGTGCTTAGCGCTTCCTTGAGACCTGCATATGTTTGAATCTCTTACGGTAGGAAAGTGGGTATCGGGTCCTCTACCTCGTCTCCATCTAGATTCACCAGCAGCCTCCAGGCAAATTTGTCAGACACAGTTCCGTCATGGGCATGCAGATAGTTTTCAAACCTCCTTATCCATCTCTCCCAGCACAGTCGTAATGCTTGTTGATCGCTCATGTCGAATGGGCCAGGTCGGCAAAAATCTGCTACATCGCACACATCTTCCTCACTTGGCTCACCTTATGACATCTGGGTGATCTGTTGTCCTTATTGCTCCTTGAGGTTTGGCTTGCAATGTGTATCTTTCTGTCCTTAGTCCCTTGCCTTGATGCTCTTTGAAACACATTGTGTATAGGCATTATATAAATAAACAATCATATCATTTCATACCTATGTGAGTATGGTACGGGTTTACGGAGGATGCAGTATCTGCTTGTCTGGTGGGGGCTTGATCTTGGGGCGGCATACCTGGCTTCCTGCACTTTCGTGTTGTGGTTGCACTTGTGATGCTTGTGCTGATTGCTCTACTTGTGCCTGTGCTACACATTCATGGCTTGACCCTACACTTGCTAAAATATCAACAATATCTTCTTCCTCATCCTCCTCCTCCACTTTCTTTGTTTCACTCCGTTGAAGCTATGATTTGGTGACAGGTGTCGACAATATACTCTTCTCTGCATCATTCTCCCCTTCTGTTTTTGTATTTTGTCTATTTCATGCCTTGATTTCAAATTAGATTCTTCTTAGTTTCTTAACCGGGATTCCCCAGTTATCCTTGATCTCTCAGCAAACATATACTAGAGCGTTTAGCCCCTGAGACACTTCTTAAATGTAAGAGTTTTATGTCAAATGCTTAATCTACTGTGAACGGTCATCACCTATCCCATTTGTGAAGGAGTTCCATTTTCCTAAGTGTATGCATGTTTCTGGTGCGTATTTCATGTACTTAAAGTGAACTGCCATACACCGTTCAGGGGATTCAGACTTCTTAGTTTGATTTCTGCCATCTTTTATTTTGTCTAGCCACCCCTCAATTATGTTTTTAAAGCTATGTTTTCTTTGCTGGCATTTAGTTTTACACAAGGAACACTTGTTTTCTCTTAGTCTGCCATTTTAAGACAAGGCCCCACGTATTCCTGAGGTTTCTGACTCCCACCCTCTTCTTGTTTTCCACATTGGCTCTGCCCTCAGCACCCGACCATCAATTTTCCATTTTCTTTTAGGATTTTAATGTTCTGCATTGTGTTAAGGTATGAGTATTGTGTAGGAGTTTGCACAAGCCCAAGATCAAACACTAATCCTCACCAACAGCTCTTCCACAAAATCCCTAGAAGCCGTTTGCTTCTTCTATTACTGTCTAAGCTTGGAATGGTAACAACACTAAACATTGGGCCTCATTCGAAGTTTTCCAGTCCAGAAACAATGGTGCTAGTAAGCTTACCGGCACCGTTGTTTCCGGACCAGCAAATTAAGGGTTTGCTGGCCAGAGCCCTTGTGCCCGACAGGTCTGACCCTGCCGGGCACAGCGGTCATGGCAGGCAAAGTAGCATTTGTTGCTCTTAATTTGTGTTGCTTTTCCCTTTTTGTTATGTACTAATAATAGCAACTATTCAAACCATGCAGTTTTTTAGATGAATGATAAGAGACACATAGAAAGATTGAAAGATGAAAACCATAAGAAAGCACACCAATGGGAAAAGAAGGGAAGCACTGATAAAGCATATGAAAAGGGAAAGATTTTGAAGAAAAGTGCCACCAGCCCTAGACAGTGCAGATTCAAAAGTCCATTAAACGTTCTTATTTGTCTTATCTTTATGTTTATGTGTCACCTTGTTTCGGTTTTGTGTCTGGAATCTCTTTTCCTGCAAAAGTTTGAATTATTGAAGGTGTCAATCAAACAATGTATTTGATGGTCTTTCGTTTGGGTATTCTTTGTTCGGAATTGGCTCCTCTTCTGGGGACATTTTGCATCCCTGTGTCGATAAAGCCCTTGGTTATTTCGGTATCACACGTTTACTGCACCTACAAAAATACCTAATGCAAAAATGGCAAACTTTTTTTTTCGGATTTCACCACAATTACATATAGGGGGTGGGTTAGGGTAATTAATTAGGTAAGGGGTGTATAGAGTGGGGGCTGCAGGGGATCTCCCCTCACATATAATTGAGTGAAAAGAAAAATAAATTCAACATTTTTGCATTTGGAATTTTATTTTAACAATGGTCACACAGATCTGGTTATATCTAGCTAGCTATGAGATACCTTCATGATTTTGAAATCGGCACGTACTTGGCACTTTGATTGGGAACAAAAGAATGCCTTGGAATGCCATTCATCTTCAGGCTTCCGTGGCCAACATGCCAACTTTCCAATGGATGAAGTCATTAAGGATAAAGATTTTTTTGAGTGGTGAACAGAAGATATTCTTTAAATGGGTGATTGTCAGATTTGTGTACCAATTTTTGAACCTCTGATTTTTATTTCAGACTTTCAGCCATTTGGAGCCTTTGCAATTGCACTTTAATATTGTTATGGTTTTGTCCAGTTTTGTTTTATGATTCTTAATCTTTCATCTTTTAGTATTTTCTGCTGATAGTTTTTCTTATAGAATTCAAGCAAGCTTCCAGTATATTTTCGATCATTGTCAGTGAAAGTTCAGCCCTCGATTTCTTTCCTATGCCTGAAACACACAGGGCCTCATTAGGAGTTGGGCAGTATTCTGGCAGTAAATCCACTGGAATACCACCCAACAGAATTACTGTTACCACCACTTGGTCTGGCGGAATTACTACCGAATTACAAATACTGGTGGTAGAGTTAATCCAAATGTTTTAAGAGTCCATTGGCACCTTTGTGGCATTTTGGTAAATCCCCCTGTCCAGGGCCATACTCTTAGTATGGCAGAGTGGGAAAAATTGTGATAATTATGTTACCACCAATTTTTGCCAGCATCGCCATACTGGCACTGAGCCCCATAGTGTCAAAGGTGGGATCTACCAAACCCTAATACCGAGGTTGCCTACTGCCATCGACCATGTTGTGGATCATGGGATTATCTATGACAGCCAAACTTCCGACCTGAGTCACAGTGGGAGCTGCAGCCTACGACTTGTATGGCAATGGGGAGGTAGTCATCCTGCCACAGGGACAGGCAACCAAATAAACTAGATTGAAGATGGAGATCACAGCAGGGACATATGGGTGGTATCGCCAAAGTCATGGCCAGCCCACAGATATTGCATCAAGGCAGGAGCCAGAGTAATCGATCAAAATTTCAGAAGGGAGGTGAATGTATACTCCTTATGTTTTGAAGCAAGACCAACCCATAGCCCAAAACATTTTTGAAAAAATGGCGATACACAGAGATAGAGTAGGTTTAAGCAGTGGACTCGCTTTGGGGCAATGTCCCAAGAAAGCGACAAAGTGAGCCAGAATCCTGAACCTCCAAGACCAGCCTGCATCGAGTCAGAAGAAGCACAACAAACCGACTCGCTCAGGGACCAGGCACATAAATTACTGGTTTCAGAAATCGCGACCCTGTCATAGAAAAACCCATATTTATCAAGAAGATAGGACTCCCATACCAAGTCTGCATGGACCCATGAGGTAATGGTGTCAGCTAGCATCATCTCTTCCTTCTTGTGACTTCTTAGAAGAGTTCTCCATGAAGGAAGACATTTAACTCCCTTTTCTTTTCGTTATCGTTATATTAGCGCAACAGGGCAATACAATTCTCTTTATGCTAGGTCCCCTGTTAGGATACCTGTGCTCTCTAGTCTCCCTTTCCATGCATTAGACTTTAATGTGGATTACTCAGGAACAAACAGTTTAATAGGAATATATGTCACAGAATGAAGATTGTCTGACACTGAACCCTTAGATCCTATGCAGGGCAAAAAAGCTCATAAGACACTCTCCCACACATACATTGAGTGATCCCCAAAATATTGAAATTCTAAGAATGCACTCTACCTGATTGCGTGTGCCTGCCCCAAAGAACCATAATCTACAAATGCACTCTGCATTCATCTTTACATTGATCCCAAGAGAACTATGTGCCCAACATTAAAGCTGTGTAAACAAGATTGTGATCTGCTGAGTTACCAATAGTTTGGGTAGTTTAACGTCCTGCAAACATGTTGCTCTTTTTCAGACATTAGTCAATAAAGGGTTGTGTTCTTCCAATGTACAAAATGAGGTGCCTGCAAGAGAAGAAAGACTGTTGCCATTGTTGAATGTTCCTTAAAACAAAGCCCACTGACCTACTGTGGCCTGACAGGAGCTACAGGAGATTGAGGCATGAAAAACATGTTTTTATGTACAGCCCACTCAATCTAGAAATATATATATTTTTATCTTTACTTGGGGCTTGAGGGGTGGCACAGTCAGTGGGTTGGTGGGTGGGGCTGGAGGGGACATAGGGGGCAGGGTGTTGCTGTAGGAAGGGCTATGTGCTAATGAATATGTGCAGCAGCTGCTTCATGTCTTGTAATACATGGATTACTGAAATGGATCACTAGCACGGAGTATTAGGAACTAAAAGGGGGTGATATTAGGGTACTGACAGCTAATATAGGGGTGGTTTGTGTGTGCTAGATTTGTAGGCCACAGACTCTGTGTATACTAACACTGCGGCAGGCACACGAGCAACATGCTGGCTGGTCATTGCCAGTTTCAGAAATGCAAAATTGAGAGTTGACATCAGTCCTTTGCAAGGCAGAGCGCGTGCAGTCAAGGGACTTGAAAATAAATGTTCATTGTTCATACTAAGCAAGCGCAGGAAGAGGATGGGAGAATGATTCATTTCTCTCATTGAGCTGCCGGAAGAAAGGATGAGCAGGAATGCAGCGTACAATTTGGCAAAAACCAAGGGGCGTGAGTTGAATTAGAAGGGGGTAAATGGGTGCTAGAAGTTACTGGAAGCAGCCTGAATATTCTGACATGTGATAAAGTTGGAAGTCACTTAATGAAAGTTGAAGTGTGGTAACAGCTAACATCAACAAATAGGAGGGAAAAGAAGTTTAGAATCTATATGCCATATACCAGAAAGGGATGTATTGTGGAGAAGAGATGTAAGTGCCTGTGAGAGGCAAGGAGGGGATGTGTTTGGCTGGATTTGTGATTGAGTTCATGTATTGTCTTGGGCTCGCTGAAACTTTAAAACTGCACTGGGATTTAAGAAGATCTGACTTGTAGCAAGGCCTGGGGTTTTTGTTTGCCAAATTTTGAAAGAGATCTAGGCTTTCCAGAAAAAGAGCTCCAAGGGCATTGGAAGGGGGTGAGCGATTAACTTTTGCCACCTGTGTTTGCATTGAGTGAGAAAAATAGGCCGGCTCATTCGGTGTGCTGCTCCAAGTACAATCCAGAGTTTGAGGTCTTGAAAGCTGCTTACGGCTGTCTGCGAGTTGACAATAACTATGTGTAGCTTGCAGCATGATAGAGTTCAGAGCAGAAAAATATCCTGGGATTCTGTCAGCTGGAAGGTGGGGCTGTTGCCGAATGGAGCCGAGGTGCAATCAAGTCAGACAGGCTGGGTTTGCCAGAGTCAAAAGCGAAGTAGAATGAGTATTAACAGGGATAAATTAGCTGGGATTCTCCTGTAAGGTAATCTGGCAAGGTGTCAAACTGACCCAAAAGACACACTTTCCTTTATTTCTAAGGTACTCAGGGATGAAGGTAGTTGCCTGAATCTAAATTAGTTTTGGGGGTTGTTATGCTATGCAGGCGAGTCCATAATATCTAATCCCATACTAACCACCCAACCATAACTAAGGAAAAGGGCTTAAATGGGAATTGAAGCTACATCTATAATACATTTGCTTTCATAGCCAAAGTGCCAGTTAGGATGTCTCTGGTTAAAGGGAAATCACTTATGTTTGAAATGCTGCGCTGATCCACAAAAAACAGTATATTTGTTACCCTTTCCAAGTGTTGTTCCTGTCTTTCACATATGTTCACTACAAATATATCACTAATGCTTCTATGCTCATCACTATACCAAATCAGATAGTTTGATCATTTGCATGTTTTCTCTTGCGAATGATTGTAAAGGTGCCTGAAGGCTAATTGTGAAAGTCTGTGGTGGTGTTTATTGTGTCTGGATTTTATTGTGCAGCCTGTCCAATTTTTAGTGTTATAAGAACATGGTGTGTGCCTGGCTCAGTACAAAGCCTGCTGGTGTACAGCCAAAGAGCTATAATATAACAAGACTGTGGAAACAGAAAAGAAGTGTCGGGAATGTATCTAACATTGCCTTTTTTACACACCCAAAACTTACCCATGAATATTTAAGTGTCTGCACATTTGTGTGAGCCCTGAATAGGTGTACGTCTCTTTAGGGAAGTTGACCAACATTGCCAAGAATGCACTCTGCTCATTCAAGGGACCATCCATGGTTTCACTTATGTGCTTTTAGACCCCCATTCAAACCTAAATCACACAAAGCAGAGTCCAAACCTGAAGAGTACAACAAGGCAAAATTGCATTTACTCGTCCATTTTACTGACATCTGTGATCTCAGCCCGCATTCCATAGAACCCACATGCTGCATCCCCCGCCACAGTCTTCCATCTTAAACTCACACTTACACTTTTTTTTTCAACAATTCTCAGCCCTCCTCCCTATCGTCACTTACCTGATTGTAGTATCAACTTCTCTCCTTCTCAGTTTGCAGCCGACATGGAAATGTAAGAGGGGCTTGCTTTGCTCGTGCCTATAAATCGGGCTGTCAAGCCATTACCCCCTGTTCCAGCCCTTGGAATGAAGTGCCAATGCAATAGTGGAATCTTATGGAATCCACCTGTTTTTTTTTTAGTTTTTTTTTTTTACCAGGAGTAAACATCGCATTGGATATTCTATGGAGCATATTCCACTGGAATCCATTGGTTTTACACCTGTATGAATATTTCATACATGCATAAAACCATATGCTTTTCCAAAAAGGAGGACGCAAAGTAGAGAAGACAACTCTTCTTTGTTGCCCTCCAATGCCTTGGAACAGCATGGAAATGGAACAGAACAATAAATGGGGCCTAAAAGAAATACACCTTGCTTTTATGCCTCCATTTAATACTTAGTTATAGTATGGATAACAGAGTTTCCAAACGGAAAGCCAGGGCAATGTATAGATAGAGACAAAGGATTTCTCAGCTAAGTATTGACATATATATTACACACCAATGTTACTAGCACTGCAGAAGTATGACTAGATCCAAATTCACTTCATTTCAGTGAGATTTTCAGGATATTTATTCTTTCAATGGTACTCATTGTGCTCTGGGGAATAACATAAATGAAAGTCGTAAAAGCCTTCCATAAGTCTGTTTTGCATTTCATTCAGGTCACACTCCATTTTCATTAATTTGTATGCTGCGAGAAGGGGAGGATTGTAAATTACGATTCTGCTGTGACCTTTCGCTCTGCCATAGAATTAAACCAGCATTTACACCACCATGCATATTCACGCTGGTGCAAATTCTGTGGATTCCTATGCACCAGGAAAAAGTAGGCAGACTCCATAGAAATTCATTGTAAGAGCCCCCTGCCATGCATAGACATGCATAGACAACACTTGGTGTTTACTCAATGTGCACTGCAAATGCAAAAGGGTGGGGTACAAATGTGTTTTACAAATGTGTTTTCAAAAACACCTCGGGCTTGAGTAATGACCAAAGTGGTCATTAATTCCTCCTTTAAGGCAATATGGTAACACAGAGAACGGTATAGGAGAAATATTATCATTGAGTATAAGGACTCCTCTCTTAAATCACACACATACACATATACAGGCTGTCCCTGCTAAGAAAAACACCCTGTCCCTCTGCCGGGTGTCTCTCCCTAGGAGCTCGGTGGTGTGCCACCTATCTAAAAGGGATAGCGAAGAGACTCTCCCTACCCAACAAGTATAAACATATACCTATAACACTATGGGCCTGATTCATGGAAGTGTCTTATAATGGTGCAATCCCATAGGAAATCATTCCATGAATCAGGCCTTATATCTGTTAAAAAAAAGATTAAAGTTTTGAGATTGCTAGATCAAGACACTGAACATGATATATGTCTCTTCCGTGTGTGACTGGGTACTGCTACCAGGAATTTCTGCCTATGTTTTAATCACCAAGTAGTGCAGTTTTCCTGTCATATCAGAACTTCTTCTGATCACAATAAAACAATGAACCCTCTATTGAGGGAAACCACAGTACCTAGAGGCATTGAGCCTGTCGTCAAAGTATTTTTTAACGTGCACTGGTTGCTTGGATAAGGCATCGTTCTGCACATGAGCAAGCTCATGTGCTGGTGGGTCGACCGGTTTTAGATGACAATACTCGCTTGAGTCATCTTCTTCAGGACCAATTAATCAGACCATAAGAGTTACTCCTTCTGTGGACCCTCAAATGTGATCCAAAACAGCACCTCCGTTCCCCTAGTGACGAGCCTCTGTAATAGAAGTTTGTCTGGTAATCCGCGTTTTCTCATCTGAGGTGAGCGTGCGGTGACGGGAGTCAGTCTGCCTCGTCTCATAAACATTGAATGCTCGCCGCTTTCAAACTGCACGTGTGGTTCTGCTATCCAGGTGCTGGTGCTGTTGGGGGTTACTGGCGCCCCCCCAGCGCTGTCCGCAAGCCCTGGATCCCCAAACACAGCCTCACACGTCCTTGCGGTTCGGGCTTCCTGGTCGCTCTGCGCGGCCGGGAAATGCAAAGGTTATTTATGCTGCACGCGGCGGCGTGCAACGTCACACCGCCACCTGCACGCCCCGTCATCGGGCAGCGCCACACTACTCCTTTTTCGGGAGGACAAACAACAAACATTGAAGAACTATACACTGCAAATCAAAACACTATATGTCTATAACAATTCACATGTCCCGTTCTGAAAACCCCTTTATTAACATCCACCCGGGTCCCCTTACTTAACTGTTCCCATTGTCAGGATGATCAGACACCTGTCCCAGAACGTAATTGCTGAGGTGAGCAGGTTTCCCTCGCCCAGTCCTCTGGGGGTACTTCCTACTCACCTCCGGCATGGGTGTTCGGTCCATAGGCATTCCCCGGGCCGGGGACTCGGGCAGACATGGTGATTCTCCTTTGTCCTCAGGGACGACCTCTAAGTCTGGATCAGGGGGTGGATCAGTCCTGGGATCCCGCAACTTCTTAAAGAAGCTCACGTTGCGAGTTACCTCAGACCGGCCATCCGATGCAGTCACCATGGATCCCTTGACTGCAACAACGTCCAACGGCTCCGGCTCATACGGTAGGGAGAGCTTCCCCTGGGGATGTCTATTTCGAATGAGGACCTCATCACCCGGCTCCAGCCGCTGTGGGCGAAGACCCCTCCGAAGGTTCTCCTGTTCAATCCTTATTCGCCAGTCAGCCTCGAACTGTTGATTGTCAATCACCCCCGGTTCTTTCTCTCCGACCTCAGGTAACAGCCCCCGAGGACACCGCTTGAACAACGTCTCTGCCGGGGCCACTCCAGTGGATGCATGCGGTGTGGTACGGTACACCCTCAAGAACTGATAGAGGGCTCTTTGGAGAGACTGTCCTTGGCCGTGGGCGATCCGAAATGTCTTATTTAAGGTTCTCATCATCCGTTCTGCTTCACCATTTGCCCTTGGCCAGAGAGGCGAGATCTTCCTGTGCACCACCCCATACCTCTCCATCAGTTCCGTGAACCATTCACTCTGGAACGGCGCCCCGTTGTCTGAGCACACCGTATGTGGGAAACCATGGGCCGCAAACACCTTTTCCACAGCCACCACGACATGCTCAAACGCCACTGTCTCTACAAACTCCACCTCGGGGTACCTCGAATATTCGTCAACCAGCACGAGGAAGTGGGTGCACAGTGTGTGGTGGAGCCAAAGTCTGCATGAACGACTTCCCACAGATGCGCCCCTCGAGTCATCGCCTCTATGACAGGTTCACGCTGCAGTGGTGACGCCACCTGATACCAAACACAGGTTGCCACGAAATCGTCCACCTTCCGCTCCAGTTCCGGGAACCACACTTTCAGCCTTAAGCGTGCTTTGGTCTTGGCAGCGCCCTGGTGACCATGGTGTGCAAGGGCAATCACGTCCCCCACCTTTGACTGGGGCACCACAATTCGATCTCCCTGGAGCAGAAGGCCGGATGTTGAGAACGATAGCTCCTCCTGAACCTTCCATAACTGCTCCAGTCCAGTTCTGGCCTCCTGGGTGTACCCGGCTAGGGCCTCCAGCACCAACTTCCAGGATCCCTGCTGCATGGATTGCGTAAGTATCCTGAAACACTTGTCATCTGCTGCAGCTGCCTCAAGTTCCTTTAAGGGCATGGCATTCGGGGTGGCCGCCTCCACCACCACCCGGACATGCTCTTCGGCCTCCTCTGCACAGGTGTCATAGTCCTCCGCCCCAGGCGCCCCCGGGTGTCTAGAGAGATAATCTGCCGCATTGTTCCCCCCCCGGCCGATACACCAGGGTGACTCCATATTCCAAGAGGGCGAGCATCCATCTCTCAATTTGTGCTGGTGGCTTGAAGGATGACCCCGCCAGGATGGGAATCAACAGTTTGTGGTCCGTCACCACCATCACCAGGAGTCCAAGAACGTAGAGCCAGAAGTGCCTGCAGCCCCAGAGTACGGCCAGCGCCTCGCGCTCAATCTACGAGTATCGTTGCTCCGCCTCCGATAGCGCCTTGCTGGTGTAGGCCACCGGGCGGACACCCCCATCATGGTCGATCTGTGTCAGCACGGCGCCCAAGCCAAACGGACTGGCGTCAACAATGATCTCCGATGGTAACACAGGATCAAAGAAGGCCATGGTGTCCTCTGCTGCCAGGGCGTCCCTGATGTCGCCAAAGGCCGCTTGTTCAAGCGGGCCCCAGTTCCAGATGGTGTCTTTTCTTGTCAGCGCCCTGAGCGGTCCCGACCTGGAGGCAAGATTCTGGATGAATCGTCCACAGTAAGTAACCATGCCCAGAAAACTCTGCACATCCAACACAGATTCTGGAGGCTGCGCCTTTCTGATATCCTGGACCTTCTTAGGTTCAAGTGACACCCCCCCCTCCTTAAACACGAAGCCAAAGAATTCTATTGATGGTCTCAGAAATTCACACTTCTCCTTGTGGAGAGTGAGGCCCAGGGACTGCAGTCTCTCAAACGTTTTTGCCGGGCGTCTCACGTGGTCTACCTCCGTTCTAGCAAACACCAGGATGTCATCGCTGATATTCAGGACGCCCTCCAGGTCTGCTAGGGCGCCCCTGATGATGTTTTGAAACACCTCTGCTGCCGAGGACACCCCGAAACTCAGTCTCTTGTAACGGTACAGACCTCGGTGGGTGGTAAAGGTAGTAATATACCTCGACTCAGGGTGGAGGACGACCTGGTGCTAACCCGCTCGGAGGTCCAGCTTCGAGAAGAAGCGAGCGCCTTGTACCTCGGCAATGATGCCGTCTATCGTCAGGGTGAGGTGTATTTCTCTTTTGATTGCTTTGTTCGGCAACCACATGTCCACACAGATCCGGACGGCATCAGGTTGTTTGGGTTTTCGTGCCACCATGATTGGGGTAACCAGGGAGTCGGACCTTCCACCTTCTCTATGATGTTGAGATCGAGTTGTCCAGCTCCTTGTCGACATGTTCACAAAGGTGAAACGGTACCCTGCGATGTTTCAGGGCGATGGGCTGCACGGATTCGTCAATGTGCATCCTCACTGGATCGCCAGCCATCTGTCCAATCCCTTTGAATAGTGTGGCATATTTCTCCAGCAAATCATTGATGTCTTCTAGATAGACAGAGTACGCAAAGCTGACAATGCCAAGGGCCTCCGCCGCTGCACAGCTCAGCAAGGTATTGTTGCTCACTGGTGTCACATAGAACCGTGAAGTGATTTGGGATCCATCATGCTCCACCTTTGCCATGAAGACGCCGTCTAATGGGATAGGGTCTATGCCACCAAATGCGAAGATGCGGGCCTTGGGTGCGACCAATTTGGGAGGCCGGTTCATGGTGTCATAGTGTCCACGGGCCATCACATTGACAGACGCCCCCGTGTCTACCAGGACCGGGACTGGAGAATGGTTTACCTCCACCACACATCTTGGCTGTCTCCTGTTCTTTCCTTTCAGGACCTCCACACTTGAAACAAAGAAAATGTTCTCTTCTTCTTCTTCGTCAGCCGCCTCTGCCTGGACATCCTCTTCGCCCTTGACCACTTGAGCGACGTTGGGCGGTCGACCCTGGCGAATGAAGATGGGCCGGGGGGGGCCTCGCAGCACCAGCACAGGCATCGCCGCCTTGCACACTCTTGAGAAATGGTCTGGTAGCCCACACCGTCCACAAGTCTTTCCGGCCGCAGGGCATTCCGTTGGGTGGGGCAGGTCGTAGCCACACTTCTGGAAAGACTCACCTGCCCTCCCAGTTCTGTCTCAGGGGCCACCGCCAGGTCTTCTGGTGCCCCTGCCACCGCGCCTCATCGCACACACCTCCTGGGTTTTAATGGAACGTGACCCTGCCTCCATTCTCGCTGCCCTCACCTCGGACACCTCATGGCACCTCCCCAGTTCAAGGATGCGTGGGAGTGTGATTCCGGGCTCCCTTAGCACTTGTCGCCTGAGCTTTCCTGAAGAACACGCCTGTATGATCATGGTCCTGATCATATCTTCTGCATCACCCCACGCGCAAGCTAACGACAGGTGCGTCAGGCGTCCATCGAAAGTGTCCAGAGTCTCGTTCTCTTTCTGTTTGGCGGACAGCATCACGAAGCGCTCATGGTCTGCGTTGGCTAGAGGTAGAAAGTGAGCTTGAAGGGCGGCCTTCGCCTGACTGTTGGGCACATGTGTATCAGGCCTGCTGACAGAAATTCCAAAAATTAGGTCTGGATTCACTTCAGAGCTCAAACCGGAGCTTCGTGAAGTTCCACGGCCTGATAGACAAAATCGCCACCAGCCGCGTGGGTGATGCACGACCCGCGGCCTGAAACGAAGTCGTGATCCAACCTCGTTTTGGTGAACAAAAATGTATATGAATAATCACAGCCGCGCCCAGGCATTGTCTCCCCCACTCGTCGCCACTGTTGGGGGTTACTGGCTCCCCCAGAGCGCTGTCCGCAAGCCCCTGATCCCCAAGAGCACAGCCTCACACGCGGCTGGGAAATGCCCCGTTTATTTATGCTGTACGTGGCGGCGTGCAACGTCACGCCGCCGCATGCGCGCCCCGTCATCGGGCAGCGCCACAGGTGCATGAAGGCTTGCACAGCGTATGATCCATCCATTATGTCGTTTGCTTCAGGGAAGCCTATACCGTTCTGTGTTACCGTACAAATGTGTTTGCCATCTTTTTTACACTCCCAATTTGTATGCTACGCTGCGCAGATGTGGAACAGGGCCGGCCTTAAGGGCAGCAGCGCCCTGCAAATTGGTTAGCAGGGGGCGGGGCGGAAGGGGACGGGGCTAGGAGAGGCCACTTTTTTTTTCTTTTTTTTCCTTAAACCTCCTCGCTCCGGCGAGGAGGCAATGGTGTGAATAGGGCGCGTTAGCACCCCTTTGTCATTGAATGAGCCTGCCGCCGCGGGTTGATTCAATGACAATGAGGCACCTGCCACGCCTTCTGCCACCACGCCAGCTCGGAGGAGCCTTTGAAAGACTCCCCCGAGCTGGCATGGTGGGGGCCTATGGCGCCCTGGGGTGCGTGGCGCCCCGGGCTGTCGCCCGGCTCGCCCCCCCCCCCATAAGGCCGGCTCTTATGAGGAACATTATACCTTGGGGACCAGGTATATGCAAAACTGCAAACATAACTGGTGCTCGCTGTGTTTAACTGCGGAACTCGAAAATGAGCCCCAATGTAATTGTAGGACGGTTCCAACTATTTTAAGAGCATTTCAAATTCTTTAAATATGTTCAGTTACACTGGCCCTCATTACGACCCTTGCGGAAATCGACCGACCGGACCGCCATAGCGTAAATAGCGTTTCCGCCATTGCACGACTGAGCAAAGTGCGGCTCATTCCGACCCATCGGGCACGAGCACCACGCCATGGCGGAAGTGCAAAGTCCGCGATGGCGGAAATGACCCCAAAATGGCCCACACCGCCGCTGTACGGGGCCCTAGGTGCAATTCCGCCACCCATCTTAGCGGTCACCGCAATGAGCGGCAACCGGAAAGTACGGTGACCGGAAATATACGGAAACGGAAGTAAAAACATGGTCCCGGAACGGGAAACATCACGCCGTACACCTATAAAAACACCATTTCCACACAACCATTAAAAACACTACCCTGAGACACATCCCAACCCGTCAGCCACCCTAGTGAAACCAAGAACAATGGGAAAAGTAGCGAAGAAAGCGTGCGACCGCAAGCGGCAGGTCCACTTCTCCCGTGAGGAACTCACCGTGCTCACAGAGACCCTCCAGGAGAATGCTGCCGCCGTCTTCTCCACGCAAATGACCAGGACGCCACTTGCGAACAAGAAGGCCATATGGGCCCTGGTGGCACAGCGGGTAAGTGCGGTGGGGACCGCACCCCGCAACCCACAGCAATGCAGAAAGCGATGGGACGACCTGCGGATCCGCGTCCGTAGCATACCTTCTGCCAACCGCAACATTGCCACAGCTACCGGTGGGGGATCGGAATCACCCATCAAGTTGACCCCCTGGGAAGAAATCTGTGCCTCCACCATTGGAATGGAGAGTATAGAGGGAGTCGGAGGGATGGAGAAAGGAGTGCAGACAACCGAAGAATCAGGTAGGTGCCCCAAATAAAACAATGCCAAAACCACAATGTCCAATCATGTGAAGTACCACGTGTCCACATAGTGCAACAGTAACACATGTCCAGGAGAACGGCCACATGCATAGGCCTGATAGCACACTTTAAAAGTCACATTAAATACATAAATAATTAAAAATCCTAAAAACACCCTCTACACGTGCAGCAGGCACACCCTAACTGCAGGCTGCAAAACAACTGCACCCTCACTCCACACACAAATGAAACCACCTCCAAGGCCCCAACCCAAATCACCCTCAGGTACCACCCCAATGCATGTGATACATTGCCATTCCAATTTCCACAGACCCATTAATAACGCTCGCCCTCCTTTACTCCACCACAGGGTCCGATTCAAACGACGAGCTCCAGGACACCCCTACCAGCACACCTGCAAAGAGGGCCAAGACCAACGGCCAAAGACCCTCCACCTCAGCTGCACGCATCAAGACACGGCAGCAGCACAAATCGAGTGGCAGCACACAGGAGGGAACTCCAACAGGCACCCCAGCAGTCAGCATGCCCACAACAGCACCACCACAGGTCCCCCCAATGGATGCCACAGTAGGCACTGCTTCTGGTGGCAGCAGCAACATAGGTGACACTGCATTAATGGCAGCATGCTCCGACACAGAAAACGGGGATGTCGAAGTTAGATCCATCCATGACCTGTCTCAATCCCCCTGTCTGTTTCATCCCGTACACCATGAGGATACCACGCAGGGGCACCCACAAGACGACGACTGGCCATCCCCCACAAGCCCTGTGGCAAGGCAACATGAGGTGACCAGCCCCTCTGTGACACCACCGCAAATGGCCATGGCACAGCAGAGGCAACAGTCCCTCGACCAGGTGATCGTGCAACAGCAGCAACTGGCCACGCTCCTCAAGGACCATGCTGATGAATGTGGGGGTACTAAGGCAGCCATAGAAACATCAACTGAGACACTTAGGGCAGTAATGGAGAGAAGTACAGAGACACTAAGGGCACAAATGGAGAGAAGCACCGAGAGCATGAGAGTACAAATGGAGAGAAGCACCGAGAGCCTGAGGGGGGAACTGCATGCGACGTCCAAAGACGTATGTGTTGAACTTGCCGCTGTGCACCGTGTGCTCACTGAGCTCTCACAAACCCTTAGGGACATGCATGGACGTGAGCAGGCAGAGACATCATCCGTTGCAAGTTCCGTCCAGGGCAGCCCCCAACGTAGATCAGGGAGGAACCTGCGCTCCACAGGCAGGGGTGCCCCTGATACCCGGAGAGGGGGCTTGCAATAGCGACTGCCCACTGACAATGAGCATCTTTGGACACTGGTGTTCGGGGGGGAGGTAGGAGGGTGGAGGGGGTGTGTTGGGCTTACTTGGGTGGCGGGTCGATAGGGTGTTTAACATGATATCACATATGCCATGAACAATGCACGATCATACAATGAGATGCGTGGACATTGATCTTTGTGTACGTGGCCATTATAGGCATACAGTCCATATTGTGCATGTTCCAGACACACACAGTGCCACAAGTCCCGTGTCCATGTATCAGCCACCAGGCGTGAGTGCTAGAAGCATGCATCTATGATATGCTGACGAATGTCACGGCCCTCCTGTGCCTCGCAGACTCCTTGAGGTGCTGCCACATCCCCACCCTCATCATGACCATCTTCAGGTGCTTGCGGTTCTGCGTCAGGGGGCATGGGCACATTTCTACGTACGCACATGTTGTGTAGCATGACACATGCCATGACCATCTTTGCAACCTTCTCATGTCGGTACAGGAGTGCCCCGCCAGACCTGCTGAGGCAGCGGAAACGAGTCTTCAGTAGGCCGAATGCCTGTTCAATGACTACACGGGTACTTGAGTGGGCATGGTTGTAGTCCTCCTCATGCTGGTCCCGTGGGTTGCGGACTGGTGTAAGGAGCCATCTCTTCAGTGGATACCCGGCATCACCTGTATGTGGACAATGAAGGTATTTAGAGGAATGCCATTGCTACGTACGCACCCCCCCCCTTCCTGCCAGGTCATTGCCGCATCACATACCCCACACTATCATGCTTGAAATGAGACTCACCGAGTAGCCAGGATCTGTTCCCTGCGTGTCGGTCCATGTAGCGTGGTATAGTAGAGTTCCTCAAGACCATAGAATCATGGGTGGATCCTGGGAATCGGGCACAACAATGTGTAATGATCCTGTTGGAGTCACACACCATTTGTACATTCAGGGAATGAAATTGTTTTCGGTTGCGGTACTGGGCCTCCATGGCATGTGGGACTACCAATTCCACATGGGTGCAGTCGATGGCACCAATGCAACCCGGTATGCCGCCAAGTGCATGGAATCCCACTTTTGCGTTCGTAATTTCCTGCTCCGAGCGTGGTAGAGAGATGTTGTCGTCTGCGTGCAGCAGGAGGGCATCGAGCACTTGCAATAGTGTCCGTGAGAACAGTGGCTGTGAAATGCCATGCAACTGTCCGACTGTGTGCTGGTAGGTGCCTGTGGCCAGGAAGTGGAGTACAGACACCACCTTCGGTAGGGGTGGGATGGCGGTTGGGCTATCTATCATGCTGACAAGGTCAGCCTGTGTCATGTCCACAATGGCGGTTATGGTGTCCCGGTCCAAACGGTAGAGGGTGTGGATCTGCTCATCAGTGAGGTTGAACGGATGTGCTCGGAGGCGTGGGATAGCGGGCTGCCTTCGTGGTGGTAGTGGCTGTGCTGGCGGCCCTTGCTGGCCCTGCCTTGCCCTCCTCCTCCTCCTCCTCCTGCGTCTCCTCCGTGCGGCCGGTTGTAGTCGGTGTTCGTCTTCTTCTTGAAGTTGGAGTACTTGCAGTGCAATCAGGTCCCCCAGGGCCAACATGGCTAGTCCTGCCGGTAGCATTTCGGAGTGGGTGTGGTTGTGGGAGGGGGTTGGGTGTGCAATTAATGTGTTTCCAGGCTGTATGGCCTCCACCTGTGGTGATTCATTCCACCTGTGCAAGCTGCTCTCCCCTTTGGGCGAGCACGTCCCGCACACAACGCTGCAATTCGACGAATGGCATCTTGCCATTACAATCATGTATTTGTACCCGATGGCAGTGTAACATTGGTTGATATGTTCATTCTGCTTTGGTCCCATTGTTTCACATACTATCTTTGCAGTCGCGAACAGACTTGTGAAGGGTCAGTGGAACGTAGTACTCGAGTAACGGTGGACCCTCATGCAACACTGCACCGAGGTTCACCGACGGGCGGGGCGTCCCATTTGTGAGTGAAGGCAGTTGCCATTTTCACACACAGCCGCACTAGATGGATTAATTAGTGATTTCAAGCGGCCACAGATGCCTTTTCGACGTGATGTTGCAAATGAGGAATTCGAAGGACGGCGCTTTCGGTTTTCAGCTAGCGACGAGGAGATGCCCACAGGTCTGACTGCGAATATAACGTTCTATTGTTCAATGTCCTTGGGACAGGGGCCATGGCGAGGATGCAATGATTGATATGAATAGTATGGGATGCGCAATAGCGAAGTGGGCGATAAGGCCGGACGTTCCCAATTACATGTTGCTTCACAACACTGGAATTACGGGCTGGGGGAACAGTGGATTTTGCAGGCTGCATTACGCACAGACTCAATGGAAGTTTCACATGTCATGTGAGTATGGAAGCAGGCGTTTGTGATAGTGTTTTCACCTCGATATAGATAGTTATGATTCGCTAGTGGTTTTTGGTTGGTGATGATCCATTGGAGTGGGCTAGCATGCATATGGCTGTGGATTTGGTGTGATCATTGAAGTGGGTAATTCAAATGTAGTTCTGATGGCCATACTATTCTTTTTCATTTCGTTTGGGTGACAGGTATCTCCTCCCCTTTTGCCACTGCCATCTGTATGCCACTCCTGCAGATGGATTTTACTCCCGACACCTGCTGCTTCGTGTTAATCAGTGGAGCAGCATTACGATCTCATGGGACGATCGCCAATGGGCCACATGCCCTTACGCTGTACTAGTGGCTAGGAGCAACATTTCGGCCTTTCAGCTGGACTAGTGCCTCCCTATTGGGACGGCCCTGCGGGTCGAGGCGCTTCCATGTTGCCTTTTCGTACGAGAATGTAGCCCCTGTGTGCCATGAGGGTACAGGGCGTCACACAAGAAGTAGTTGGTCATTTATTGCGGATGCAGCCCACAATGGTGAAATGTATTTTGGAGTTCATGGCCTGATGGCTGTATGGGCTTGGTGAATTTGTTGTGCATTTATTCCTATTCTGATATGAACCGTGTAGCGTTCTTCTTTGCAGGTGATGTGTCATATTCCTATTTGGGGAGCGATGTATTGTGAGGAGATCTGCATTGGGTTCCAGCTTCGGAGTATAGTTGCGTGGTACTGTGCTGGGCGCGTTTGCCTACGAAGCCCAGTGAGGTCAGGGATGAGGGCTGCCAATGTGACTGTTTTGGTGATGTGATGCTCAGGGGCGGGGGAATGGCTTTTGTGTAACAGATGCCGGTCAGCCAGTTGGATTGGTGGTATGATGTGATTATCAGAATATGGCTGGTCACAGGTGCCTGTGTTTGCGTGCGTTTCTTGGAGGGTGACTGAGGTCATGTCCATTTGTGTGGCTTCTGTATTCGTGCCATCTGTGCCCTGCAGCTTCCATTGGCCCCTCTTGAGATTCATTTGTTCGTTGGCAGGCATGGATGACTTGTACATTTCACTGGTTGCATTGTGTGGCTTCATTGCACCTACGGGGAGTTGTACAATGTGGCCAGGGAGCGGTGTACAGGCACTCAGTAGGGCCGTTTACGGTTGGTTCGCGATGCCGTACTTCTCACCATGGCGGAATGGTACTTTCCGCCGTGCTTGATGGCGTTAGGTGCATGTCCGCTGGGGTCAGAATTCGCGTACCGTTGCGCCATGGTGGTAATTGCGGTTTGGCATGGCGCACGCGCGCGTACTTGGTGCAGTTAGCGTTGGCGTTCACTGCGGTGTCGCTAATGGCATCGTACTTTGCGGTGACGGGTCATAATCGCACCGAGCGCTATTCGATGGCGGTATTGCATTTCCGCCATCGTTTTTCCATTTCCGCCAGGGTCGTAATGAGGGCCACTGTCTTTTGCGGGACATGTTTTTACCTCTCTAATGATACTGATGTCTGACGGTGATACTAACAGGGTAACGGGTGCTCATTCCACACGTCTGATCCCATTGCTCATGTTATTCGCTTTGTATTTCTTCCATTCTCCATCATGCATTTTTCACACATGACATCATTTTAATTGCTTGCTTCCTATCATGTTCTTTGAGATAACTGCATTTCTGGTGAGGTTTCCTCCAGGGATAGACTGGCATGAACTCGGAGAAGTGTCCCTGCAATGCCTTCCGTTAAAACTGGGGAATGTCAACGTTTGGAAGACGCGTACCGCCCCTGCAGAATCCGGACAGCTCGTCAGCCTAACTGCACGGAATAGTCTGAAACGTAGTAATGATCTGTAAAATCATTGGGATGTGACATTCCAGCAGGGGGCGCTAACCCTCCACCGAATTGCCTGTTTAAGGTCACCCAGCGTAATCATTTGAGTGTCCCACTTTACTACCAAAAGCAGGCGTTATAAATATATGTTTTTATTTTTTGCGTATTCATAGACATGCAGTATTCAATTCACGCGCCCTAATAGAATTCTCTAATTACACAACTGCTAATTCTCGACATCATCGAGGAACACTAGCCACGCTCTGGTGTTGCTTCCAGGTGTCATTTTCTCAGAAACTCCTTTAACTGCCTGGTTTCCTCGCCTTTGAAATGTCACACTCGGATTGTCGAAAAGTAACACCCGTTTCACATTCAAATGATTATGTCCAGGTGAAGGGGATTTCTTTTTGTAGGTCACCAACACTTTTTGGTGTAATTTAAAATGTGTTGACGCTCTGCTCTTGCCGGGAGACGTCGGTGGCATGCGGTGACACTTTCCATTAAATGAAGCCGTTCAGGCGGATTGAAGTCACCGGAAAGTTCCCTCTAATGGATGTGACAACTTTTTTTGATTTCTCGTTGAGGGGAAGTAATATTTCTGTCCATAACGCTTTCTGGACCGTCCTATGTCTTTGCAATATTGTGCTTATTTTGTGTTGACAAGTTTATTGCATCATGTCTAGTTCCCATTTACTTTTTTTGTGCTTATCCTAATTAACTGCACGGGATCGGCCTTTGACAAATATTTGAACATTCATCATTTTTTTTTTTAATAATGCTTGTCTTCATCACAATATCGTTTTGCGATACACGTGTTTATTATTGCGAATGATATAAAAGCACAGCTCTCTGAGTGTATTAGCTCCACCTAGGAATTTCTCTGAATCATCAAGTTGCACGTTTCAAAATGCTCACAATTTCTGGCAAAGCCGTGTCATGCGTGTGAACGAAGGGGCATTCATTTTTGTGTTGCTGTGTTGCAAAGATCCTGCATAATTAAAAAAAAAAAAAAACAGGTGATACTATCAGGGCTTTAAGTGGGCAAGAAATCAAGGGGGCAGGGCTTGCGGGATGGGCGTGGTCTAAAAAGTACACAAACCATAGTAAGGTATGCAAACAAATATATAAATGCATGTGCACATTTATATATTTCTATGCGCCATGCTTTATGTACTATGCAAGACTGGTCCCTTTGTCCAACCAGACTGTTCTTCTGCTTTTCTTTCTATATCTTGGATGGTATATGCGTGTTTAAACCCTATGTATTAACCATAATGTATAAAGTGAATTGTTTATGGTCATGTTTTGCTAAAGGTCTGTCCGAATAAAGCTTTCAAAATGAATGAGTGAATGATATTATTATGACCTAAATGAACAAGCTCGGCTGAGAAACACACAAACAGATGTGGCGCTAGGAACAGTAACTATATAATAATGTCCCATGGGGTTATTCAGAGAATGTTGTTCAGGTAAATCATCCACCTAACTTTAAATAGAAGCAACAACAACAACCAGGAATCAGGCTCAGGCGTCTAATGTAAACGGACACACCTTTGGTTACAGCATGTCACTTCTGGTCCACTAATTTTCCTCGTGCATTCAAATGCTTTTTAGTTTTCACCAAACATTTGTTTTAACAAAAGCTGGATTCATTTTCAGGTACCACCACACGTCAACATTACTTTACACTGAATCACTTCTTGGAGGATGCAAGAAAAACAATATGGTCGATTCACAAATAATTCACAACGAAGTTAATGTGTGCATGCAGTTTGTGGTAGCTTCATTTTGTGTCTGGGACCAAATGCATTGTGCATTCACAAGAATGCCAGAATGCCAGAAATTGTATATGTAAAATGTAAGTGTCCGCAAAAGCAAGCGCAACTGGCGAGCCCCAAATCCCTCATCCGGAATTACGTGTCTGGAGTTGCTGTGGGTGTTGTTGGTCAGAGGAGAATTGACTGGCATTTCAGTGTGGGGATTGTATATGGAACTTAATGGAGAACGAGTAGGCTATAGGGAGCATATTATACAAACTTTTCTTGAGAATGGCTCATGTCTTCTCTTGTTCCTATTCACGAGTAGCTGATAGGTCTCGGGTAAGAATGAAATCTTCAAATCCCCATACCCGGATTCCCACTCCCTTTTCCAGGGGCAATGCCCTCAAACTATGACTTTCCGAAATCCAAGAGAGTAGCAGATGCTTCCCAAGAGGTTGACTGGTAGGGTAGGGTGCAGGGAGATCAGAGTGTTTGGCTGAATGTGGCTTCCATGCGGGTTATAAATGACTTATCATACAATATCAAAGCACAAAAACGCATTACTACATTCTATATGATCAGACTTGCTGGTGCTTAATCAACCTCACAAAAAAGGTTTGACATATTTGGGTGCCATTTACATGTGTCGCTGCCACTCACTGTAGAGGTTTGTTTAATCATGTTCTACATGCATTTGTCTTCGGTGTAAGCTCGTACAAGACACTGTATGTTGCTCTTGTTTCCAACCTTCCCGTTGAACTTGATTAGCAAGTACATGTCGGATCATGCCTCGGTACATAGAGATTGACGTAATCCCCAAAAGGTAAGAGTGCATAATTGATCTGGCAACGTTGAAGGTGTGCACAGAAAGGAGATTTGGAATGAAAAGGCCAGCATAGCCGCAAAGGGCTATATAAAGAATGTCTGCCCCTTTGAAAATATATATTCCTGGAATTATGGCACATCGATCTATGAACACACAGTGGGCCTCATTAGGACCCAGGCGGTAAGGGGTTTACGACGGCGTAAACAGCGCCGACCCTTACCGCCTGATTCCGAGGTCCCTTAGCGCCATGGAGGATTTAACACCTGCTTTTAGCAGGTGTTAAAATCCATGGCGCTAAGGGACCTTGTTGTTAATTACGCCGCCGTAATTTACGGTGGCGTAATTAACGCCTTCCCCACTCCCATTATGCCCTATGGGGCAAAAACGGGAAAGGGGAAGGGTAAATGGGTTAATGGGGACTTACCGCCCCGCCAACCTCGGAATGGGGCGGTAAGTCCGCCAACCACCATGGCGTAAACGTAGTTTACGCCATGGTGGTAAAGGTACGACCCAGGCGGTAACTTACCGCCTGGGTCGTAATGAGGCCCAGTAACTTTTTTAAATCCATTCCGTCTTCGTTTAGAAGGAAGTGGAGAGTAAGCCACAGATACTCGGTTCTTTCTCCTGTAATGATAAGGGTGTGTCAGATGAGCCAGGAGTAAAAGAGGTGTGCACCCACCTTAGAAATCCATATATAGGCCCTCATTACGACCCAGGCGGTAAGTTACCGCCTGGGTCGTACCTTTACCACCATGGCGTAAACTACGTTTACGCCATGGTGGTTGGCGGACTTACCGCCCCATTCCGAGGTTGGCGGGGCGGTAAGTCCCCATTAACCCATTTACCCTTCCCCTTTCCCGTTTTTGCCCCATAGGGCATAATGGGAGTGGGGAAGGCGTTAATTACGCCACCGTAAATTACGGCGGCGTAATTAACAACAAGGTCCCTTAGCGCCATGGATTTTAACACCTGCTAAAAGCAGGTGTTAAATCCTCCATGGCGCTAAGGGACCTCGGAATCAGGCGGTAAGGGTCGGCGCTGTTTACGCCGCCGTAAACCCCTTACCGCCTGGGTCCTAATGAGGCCCATAGTCTCTGAGGGAACTATTGGATCACACCACCAACACAAACCTCTGGCCTGATAATTGCACATAGCTCAGCGGATTTTCACATTTGACCTGTACTTTGGGAAGGTACCCACTCGAGAGTTTGCATCCACACTTTAGCTCACTGTACCTTTCACGAATGGGAAATATCCATTTGCATATCAGTCTTTGTCCCACCCCTCGGGCAGTCCAGCACCGAAATGCTATAGCAATTCCCTTCTGAACAAGAGTACCAACAGCAACCCCATGCACGTGTTTCAGCCTTGTTGGGCCTCATCATTGAGGTGCAGCTGTACCTCTCTGAGCACAGTGAGCAAGTGGTCCACGTTTGGATGACCCTAGGAAACTTAGCATGACTAAACCTAAGTCCCTTAAACAATGAAAAAATAGTTCATAGGCGGCTGTTGGTACTCTTGTTCATAAGGGAATTGCCATAGCATTTTGGTTCTGGACTGCTCATGTGTGTGGGACAAAACTGATATGCAAATGGTAATTTCCCATCTTTGAAAGGTACAGTGAGCAAAAAACGATGGCAGCAAACTCTCAAAGTGGGAATAAACCACAGAATAGGTTATCATGCCAAGTTCTTTCTAGAGAGGGGCACCTGTTCCCTTTTTTGAAAATGTTTTGCAAGGAACTTGGGGTTGGTTACCTTGAGTTACCTGGGGGAACCCAGACATGGACTCCCTGCATACTGTGCTCAGAGAGCCACAGTTCCACCTCACTGATGAGGACCAACCAGGCCGAAACATGTATATGGGGTTGCTTTTGATACTCTTGCTCAGAAGGGAATTGCCATAGTATTTCGGTAATGGACTGCCCATGTGGGTGGGACAAAGACTGAAATGCAAATGGATATTTCCCATCTGTGAAAGGTACAGTGAACAAAAAGCATGGCTGTGAACTCTCAAAGTGCAAATAAACCACAGAACAAGTTATCATGCCATGTTCTTTCCGGAGAGGGGTGCCTGCTACCTTTTTTGAAAATGTTTTGCAAGGAACTTGGGGTTGGTTACCACAGAACAAGTGATCATGCCATGTTCTTTCTGTAGCGGGGTGCCTGCTACCTTTTTTGAAAATGTTTTGCAAAGAACATGGGGTTGGTCACCCTAATTTACCTGTGACAAACCAGACATGGACTCTCTGCTCACTGCAGGGGAGTCACTTTGCTGAAAATGTTGGGGGGGACAGGGGTGGTGTGGAGGGAGGGCAGGTGGTGGCTCTTAGGGATGGTTTTCGGCCAAATTGTTTGATAAAATTTGGTTGAATGGTAGATTTGACTGAATTTGGTCACCACCATTAGTTCAAAGCCGAAGATACTGAACATGAAGAGCTGGGGTTGCAGCGGTGTTCCCCGCTCCCCATGTTTGGTATTTTTGACTTCAGTGGATGAGAGGGTGTTCCCCGCTTCCTCAGCATTGGTGGCAGGGGACCCAATAGAAAAAAAGAAGAAAAAGGGACCCTTCAGCATCAGATCTGACCTGCATTAGATGGATAGATCTGACGCTGCAGGGTACAGGAGTGGCGGCGGATGGAGAAAAGGTAAGTAGGAGGGGTTTATGGGTGTACTGGTGGTTTGGGGGGGTCATGTGTTTGGTTTTTTGTACTGAGGTAAAAACGTATTCGTAGGGAAAATGACTAGGGTTAATTTTGCTGTGATTTTGTACCTTGGTCAAACAACCTAAATCTCTGAAGGATAACACTGGACTACTACACCACAAGAGTCCATTGCTGCTACTCGGTTATAACTTTCATAAGACTGGTGGTCTATCTTTACAATTCAATTGGGCCCCCACACATCTCCAGCCGGCCTGGCATGCACCCAGTGACACAACATAACATTCACAAACTTAATTCCAATGGAACATACAAACAACGCATTATTTATCATTCACTCAGGCACAAAAGTCAACACACATATGCTTGCATACACTGTCACTCACACACAAATGCACCCAGCACCTCCATTGACACACAAAATGTACATGTACGTATACAATAACACATGGAAACAGTGGCGCAACGTCAATTGAGCAGACCAGACTTCATCACCCCCTGAACCCTGAAATCTTGGGCTAAATTGACTTGACCTAGCTGAACTATAAAGCCATGGGGAAAAGGAAAAGATTCACTGAAATGCCAGAAATTGCCTTGATTTTTGCTTTCATTCAAAGGCAGAAGCCATTGGTTAATGCAGTGCAGTGGGTGACCAAGTATACTTGGTATCAATTTTTAAATGCCATATATCTCCAAACTTGGGTTCTGCACAGCACCTTATATGTGTACATGCTGATAGATTTTTTTTCTACAAGATTCTGACTGATTAAAATTAAGGTATGTTTTCCTGTGTTCAAATGGCTCCAAGCAGTGGAGTACCAAGCGGAAGAGGCAGGGGGGGCAAGATGCCCCGCATGGCTCTTTTAAGAGCCAGACCGGGACATTTTTCATTGAGCCAACACACCCATTCAACACATCAAAGAGGACGCCCAACGGCAAAGGTGTCCCGCTGGCACGGCAATTTGTGCTGAGCAATTCCTTCTCAGCACGCTCATTGTCCTGGCAGCAGGACACCTTACCCGTTCCGAATGGTAGAGGTGTCCCGCTGCCAGGACAATGTCCCATGGAGCTCTGGAGAGCAGAGGGTCCTCACGCTGCTCTGTATCAACAGAGCATTACAATGTGAGCGATTAGGCACTGATGGGAGGGCGTTGGTTACTATTAGCAGGGACTTTTGTCCCTTTAGAAATGTGAATGGGAGGGAGTGATCAGAAGTGAGAAGGGTGCATAATGTTGCATGCTTTATGAAATAATGACTATAGCTTAAAACCCAAGGGGGATTTGTTAGGCTCACATTAATATGCATTATGCTATTGTGACTTTGCATGCAGAATGGGGAGAATAAAACTAAAGCCATACTCCCATTGCTCAACATATTTCTATGACAATGTATATAGTGTATGGTTAGTTTACTATGAAAGGCTTGTTTATTATGAAATGTGGTTTGCTTCCATGGCTTTGCTAAAAAATAATTATTTAAGCACATGAAATGTAAAGCAAAACCTTAATAACTATCTATATCAACTAAAAATGGAAAGATGTGCGGGGTCGCTTAAATTGTTCACATCCCAGTGTTACCATTTAACCAAGTCTGTGATCCTGAGCAAATCATGTAATCACATTGTGCCTTATCTGCAGCTCTGCGAGTGACTCTGATTCACTTCAAAGCTTATGTTAATCTTATCATGGTATTATGATGGAAAAGCCTAATGACTATAGAGTTGCTTCACATATAACAAAAGTGCAATTTAGGTATTTAGTACCACAAAGTTATTTGTCACATGGCTTATTTATGGCAACTTATTCTAAATTCACTTCCATGGTGCCTCCAAGTATCAAGGACTGATGATGTGCCTTGCAATGTCCTTTTCTGTGAAGTCACTTCTGTTGGTGCAAGCCATATAATAATTAGGAAGTTTGCATGTATTTTGCCTTAGAGGGCTTGGACAGAGCTCTAATTGATGAGTTTCCTGCACCTGGAATGATCCTGCAGTTTTATTTTTGTTGTTGTGTGTTAAAATGCCATCTTCCACTAATGTTACCAAAAAAAGTAGATTGGGGAGGGGTGGTTGGTTTGGGGTGCCAATGAGACCATGTGGAATTCAACACACTGCATTTCGTAGCTCAAACCCCCCACCCCCCACATGTTTACAATGCTGGATACTCCCCTGCCTAGTTTGGTAAGTGAAGCAGTTGTCGGTGGTCTGTAACCTGAACCATGACACCCATTTACTAATTTGCACCAAACCGTCCTGAAAAAAGTGTCTGCAAAACTCAAAATACTTTTTTGCCAGTTTGGTGAAGATTGTTTTTGGCATCAGGGGGAAAAGTTATACTGCGCACCTAGAGCAAAAACTGCTTAACAAAAGTTCACCATGTTTGGAAGGCGTATAGCACTCATATTAATTTCACAGAATTTGCAGAGTATGACCGTTTTGGGTCACAGGTTTTCTCAGCTGGACTCTTTCCACTCTACTTGGGGATGGCACACCTTCCGACAACTTCATTTTAAAATTAGGATGGTGGTGCTTTAGTAGCATCTGAAAAGTGGCAAGACTAATTTTTGAGGCATTGCAGAGCTGTGGCTTGCCACAGAGGATGCACCATTTGTTACTGTTAGTGTATCTTCATACCTGGGGTCTTAATGTGTACTCACATTGTCCAAATGTAACACGCGCCCTCACTAGGGTCAGTCGCATCCAAGCCCCCCAACAAACATACACAAACACAATCATTTTTTAAAAAATTTTTTTTTTAAGTACCTCAGCTCTGCTTTCAAATGCCGCCCGGGCCACGGCTCATGTTACACCGACCTAACCTCTTCGCACTCACACACCTCTAGACAGAAACCAGCACGATGAATGAGCTTCCTAGTTCCTGACTATGTGTTGCATGAACACAAAGCCGGAAAGCAATTCTCTGTGCTGCGGCCCCTGGAAGTACTGCTGCTAGCGTGGCAGCACAGGCGCCAGGCCCTGCAACACCCAGTTCAGCACCCTGGCTGCTGACTTTGAGTCAGGCCAGCCAGGGTGACGGACTGAGACTGAGCCATGCAGGGAATCCCGGCCTTGAATGTGCTGCAGCACAGCTGCCAGGCTTCTCAGCATTATGTAATGAGACAGAGCAGGCCTTGCTGGGCACTCCAGCCGGGCTCACGCTGTCCAATTACATAATTGATGATTGTGACCCATCTGCTCTCCCTCCAAAAGTTGGGGGGGACAAATAGGCATGCCACAGAAGTTGGGGGGGACAAAACCCCCTGTTCCCCCCGATAAATACGCCCATGGCTCACTGTGCTCAGAGAGGCACAGCTCCACCTCACAGAGGAGGCCCAACAATGCTGAAACACGTGTATGGGGTTGCTGTTGGTACTCTTGTGGCTGCTGAACTGCCCATGTGGGTGGGACAAAGACTGATGTGCAAATGGATATTTCCCATCTGTGAAAGGTACAGTGAGCAAAAAGCATTGCTGCAAACTCTCAACGTGGGAATAAACCACAGAACAAGTTATCATGCCATGTTCTTTCTGGAGAGGGGCGGCTGCTACCTTTTTTGAAAATGTTTTGCAAAGAACTTGGGGTTGGTCACCCTGAGTGACTGGGGGGAACACAGACGTGGACTCTCTGCCCACTGTGCTCAGAGAGGTACAGCTCCACCTCACTGAGGAGGCCCAACAAGTCTGAAACACGTATATGGGGTTGCTGTTCATACTCTTGTTCAGAAGGGAATTGCCATAACATTTCAGTACTAGACTGCCCATCTGGGTGGGACAAAGACTAATATGCAAATAGATATTTCCCTTTTGTGAAAGGTACAGTGAGCAAAAATTGATGGCTGCAAACTCTCAAAGTGGGAATAAATCATAGAACAGGTTATCACGCCTTGTTCTTTTTGGAGAGGGGCGGCTGCTCCCTTTTTTGAAAATGTTTTGCAAAAAACTTGGGGTTGGTCACCCTGAGTTACCTGGGGGAAACCAGACGTGGACTCTCTGCCCACTGTGCTCAGAGAGGCATGGCTCCACCTCACTGACAATGCCAAACAAGTCTGAAACACGTATATGGGGTTGCTGTTCATACTCTTGTTCAGAAGGGAATTGCCATAGCATTTCAGTGCTGGACTGCCCATCTGGGTGGGACAAAGACTGATATGCAAATGGATATTTCCCATCTGTGAAAGGTACAGTGCGCAAAAAATGATGGCTGAAAACTCTCAAAGTGAAAATAAACCACAGAACATGTTATCATGCCATGTTCTTTCTGGAGAGGGTCGCCTGCTACCTTTTTTGAAAATGTTTTGCAAGGAACTTGGGGTTGGTCACCCCGAGTTACCTGGGGAAAGCAAGACGTGGACTCCCTGCTAACTGTGCTCAGAGAGGCACAGCTCCACCTCACTGATGAGGCCCAACAAGGCTGAAACACATGTATGGGGTTGCTGATGGTACTCTTGTTCAGAAGGGAATTGCCCATGTGGGTGGGACAAAGACTGATATGCAAATGGATATTTGCCCTGTGTGAAAGGTACAGTGAGCAAAAAGCGATGGCTTCGAACTCAAAGTGGGAATAAGCCACAGAACAAGTTATTTTGCCATGTTCTTTCTGGAGAGGGGCGCCTGCTAACTTTTTTGAAAATGTTTTGCAAGGAACTTGGGGTTGGTCAACCTGAGTTAACCGGGTGAACCCAGACATGGACTCCCTGATCACTGTGCTCAGAGAGGCACAGCTCCACTTCACTGACGAGGCCCAACAAGGCTGAAACATGTGTATGGGGTTGCTGTTGGTACTCTTGTTCAGAGGGGAATTGCCATACCATTTCAGTGCTGGACTGCCATGTTCTTTCTGGAGAGGGGCGCCTGCTACCTTTTTGAAAATAGATTGTCATCACCTCCAGCATCAATTACTCTGCTTCAATAGTGATCAATGCAAACATATGTGCATCCCTGCTCCAAAGGATTTCTCAGACATTGGCAATGTTCACATCTCACTGAGAGCAAGCACAGATATGACAATCATCATTTCTTCTGCAAGTTTATTTTCAACATCATATGCAATATCGTTTTCCTAATCACTTATAACCTATGGCAATATATCTTATATTCAAGGAAAAAACATTAGTTGCAGGTACGTTAAGATGAGAACTTAACGCAACAAAACCTCCGAAATTCTGCTAAAGCCGACTTAACTTCGCCTCCCTATTGCGCAGCCTATGACCACAATGATGTCATCACAGATCACATTCACATCTTCTACATTGCCACATCAATTATGTACTTTTTTCCCTTGAATTTAAAGGTTTTGTTACAATGTATTGCTCACCTTAAGGCCCCTGCAACTAAAGTGTTTTCCTTGAATTTCAAAGGTTTTGTTATTCCATAGATTTTTAGAATGCATCCAGGCGATTAGCATGGTCTTCGGATTGCAGGCTTTGAGAAATCACAATGTTTTTAGGCAATGTGCACTGCGATTAAATTGTTTGCCATGCACTTCTCACTTTGGTCAAGCAGCGTGCTCCAAGCGGTATATCTCTCTTCGGTGCTGTTATTTTGTCACGTGCCATATCGCCACAGGGCCCATTTCTGTGCGTTCTTTTTGGCACGAAAGCCATTCCGGTGCCATTATTTTGACACAAGGGATGTGTGGACGTGGCAGACATTGCAGCCACATCTAAACACCCTCTTGCCAAATAAGATCAGAGGACTACACTGCAAGAAACCACACCACTTCCCAGTTGCGTTCCTTTTCTTTTAGTTACATTAAATTAGTTAAATAAAAAAAGAAATATTCAGCCGTGATCCATAGTCTGCCAGAGTTCAAGACAAATCCTTCAACCACTAGGCCACAATGGCTTGGTGCTTCACAGACTACTAACTGAGTGGTTGGTCCACGGTGGACCTACCTCTTTTAATAGGGAACTAAAGTTTGTGCTAGGTATGAAACTTGTGAGAATCCAAACAGTAACATCATTGTAGCATAATGGTAAGGGCTGTATCTCCAACTCCTCCAGGCCATGGTTCTCCGATGGCAGAGTTCAGCATGAATGTGACTTTCTTTATAGAATTCTTTCTATTTTATAATGTTTCCCACAGATGGTGTAGCCCTCTTGTTGAATACATGTGCAGAGTAAGTGGGAATTTGTGGTATGGGGGTGTGTGTGAGGGATTGTGTGTTCAGTATGCATTTGCTCCGTGAAGGTGAGTGTTAGTGTGTGCGCATGTGTGTGCAACGGTCTGTGTATGTGAGCATTGTGACACGTTGAGCATGGTTCTCAAAGGCAGCGTTCAGCAGAAATGTGTTTTTTTCAGTTTTATAATGTTGCCCAGAGACAGTGTAATACATGTTCCATTCTGTTTTATTATGTTGGAATAAATAAATGTGTTTCATGTTTAATACGTCTTCAGTTCTGCAACAACGGTGTAATACATGTCCCATTCTGTTTTATAATGTTTTTCACGTTTAATCCATATTACAAAATGAAAAGTTCCTGCAGGTTCATGACAATTATGACCTCTCGCGCCAAAACATCCTTGCGCTTAGAGGTACAAAATGCGAAGTGCCTGCAGGTTCATGCTCCACCAATTGCTACCTCTCGTACCAAAACGTCCTTGTGCCAAGAGGCACTGCGCCAAACTAGCTTTATCTAGCTGGGCATGCCCAAGCAGGACCTGCTGCAAAACGGTTGCACCATAATGGCATGCGTCTAACTGACCTTGCCAAAATGTCCTGTCCCGTGCTCCAAGCCCCTTCTTTTATGGCCAGACTCTTGGTGACTGTTGTGATGCATCGCACTACCCCAACTAATCACATTTAGGCAGCAGGGAAACGGGGAAAAAATGACCGGCGGCAAGAATAACATATGCCCAGGTACTTTCTACACCCATGGCGAAATAATGCTTAATAACATTTTTATTTTTTAACAAATGTTTCTGAAACTTTGCAGTCTGGGGAGGGGGTCGTGATTCCTTAATCACTCTTGGAATTTTGGTCTAGTTTGTTACTTGAATCAAAAGTTATTAATCAGAGAATTTTGAGGGGTTCCTATGGGAGTCCGACTCACCTTAACTCTATTGTGGCTATCACTGCCCTATAATACCCCACTGAGAATCACATCTAAAACAGACTATATACGTGCAGGCCATGGGTCATGTGACAGGGTCAGATGGGGTCAGGGCCCCTCCCAAACTGGGGCAGGTGGCATATCGGGGTAGTAAGCCTGAGCGAACCTTGCCCCCAGAGGCAGGGAGGGGTAGTTGCGGAAGGGGCTCCAGTCATCGACCCCCACTCATGTCCATGAGAGTTAATACTGGTGCCACTTTTTATCACCCAGTGCCTCCCAGTGCATTTTCTCTCCAGTGATCTCTATTTTCAGTTTCAGAAGAACAACTCTCCAAATTCACCTGGGAGCATCCATGAAAACCCTTCCTGGAACAGACATGGAACGGATCTGAATGTTCCTTGTCAAACAGAATTGGGACACCAACCACATAACCCACCATACCCAGACTGACCTCAGGCAGATAGTATACCAAGGTAAACACAGTGGGAGTACAAAGAGACACAGAAATCGTCTCTAAATTGAATTGCTGAAAATCTCACCAGCAATAGAAGGTAATCAGCAGGAAATAGAACAGCCTGAGCACCTGACTCCTGTATTGTCATCAGATACTGCAAACAAAAATGAACTGCTGGAAAAAGAGGAGGAGCTCAGAGAGTTATTAAGCTTTTCACCTGTGTAACCCAGTCACTAGGGAAAAGATAGGGCAGGATTGATTTGTAGAGACAGGTGAGCACTAGAACTTATGCAAGCGGGGGAGAGAGAGGTACCAGGTTGTGAGAGTGAAACAGTGAGTGAGGGAGTGGTTGGGAGAGTTGTGGTAGTAGTGAGGGAAGAGAGTGGGACATTAGTTGGGGACTGAGGGTAGTAAGTACAGTGAGAGGGAGTGTGTTCTGGAAGAGAGTACGGACAGTGGAAAGGAGTGTAAGGAGAAGGGTGCAGAAGAGAAGTGAGGAAATTATGAAAATAGTGATATTGAGTGTATTAGGAGGATGAGCATAGCACCATATCCCCTGAGAAAGGGGTTTGATGAGAAAAAAGGAGTTGGGTGTGACTAGTGGAGTGAGGCAGGTTTAGAGTCTTGTAGGGAGGATGTATTGAGATAAGCAGAGTGAGGAGGGGGTGAGAGTAGCTGAGTGAGGAGAAGAGAGAATAGTGGAGCAAGTAGAGGAGGGACTGAGAGTGTCAAACGGGTCAGAGAGAGGGCCGGAATGTGATTAGGCGCTAAAGAAAAGGGCTATTGGAGTAGAGTAGTAGAAGTAGCAGAGAGTAAGATCAGGGAGAGGAGTGACAGAGTGTAAGTGATTGATTGAATGGACAAGGGTGCCTGTTACAAGGACAAGCATAATATCATCATTCGACATCTGGGGAAGTTTAGCAAACACCTTAGAAAGTCTCAGAGAGTGAATGACAGACAAGGGTTCAGACCTTTGGCCACCACTGATACCAAGATTGACCTTTAGATAGTAGAGGTTATCGATCTCTAATTTGAAGTAAAACTAGGGATTACCGAAGCCTGGTCTATGGGGGAGAAAGCCTAGAAGAGGACAAGGGAGGGAGAGAGAGCGGGGTGACCCTTAGACTATTTTAGAGAAGTTGGCCACACTTACCAATGCTGTCATGTGGATCTTTCAATACAAATCCATGAACTTTCAGTAGGACTCTGTGAGGTTTTCAAGCCATCAGTAATAGTAACTAATTCATCTTTCAAAACACAATAATCCAATCATAACAATAATACATTGTTCTATTGCTACTGATTCTATGCATGTACAATGGTGTACGGTGTTCAAAGAAAGCCCTACATGTAATAAAAGATCATCTAACACCACCTACAATGATGCACACCCACATTAACAAACAGAGTGTCACAGGCCCAGTCTGTTCAACATCTCCAGCATTGCGGATGCTCACACAGGCACAATGATGGTCCTCCATTGGTGCATGCTACAAGTTCCATCAGTTGTGCCCAGAAATGGGTGAACTATGGAGCACACCAGAAGTCATTGTGCATACCATTCCGACCCTATGCACCCCATTTGGCTATCATAGGCTTTGTGATTTGGTCTTGCCTACCATCATTGTTCACAGAGGCATCCAACACATCTAGTAGCCAGACAAAGGGTAAACTGGTGAATGGTAATATCATTCACATGGGGTCGATTGTGGTCTCATGTAGAATGGATGTGTGCACTGCCCCTTTTGGGGTGGGACCAAGCCTGATTTGCATATTGTCTTTCTCCTTCTGTAATGGCTTTGAAGGTTGAAGAACAATGGTCTGGAGGGGTTCCAAGAGCAATTGCCAGAGTTTGAGATTAATTCTAAATCTTACAGCCATCAACTATTTTGTGTTTTCTAAGTCACCACAGTGGGACGGTTCCATGTAATTTCATCGCAGGATGAAACAACGATGGGTTTTTCTCTGTTTATATTTCAATGCGAAAACTCATTGTTTCTTTATTTATTTTTATTTTTGGGGGGTCTGTCCCAACCCCAATCCCCTTTAATTATTTATCTATCCCTGAACATACACACCCCATCTATATATATTTTTTTAACCCCCCTACAAAATTCGATGAGTTTTCACGTTGAAATGACAACGGTGAAAAACCCAGCGTCCTTTCATCCCACCCAACATACGCCTCACTGATGATGCCCAAAACAGCTGAAACAAACCTGGTGTTGCTTATGATCTTGTGCAGGTGGGATGCACCAAAGTAGTTCAGGCTGGACTACCCCAATTGGGGTTAGACCAAGCCTGATTTGCATATGGTCTTTCCCCTTCTGTAATGGCATGGCATGTTGAAGAACAATGGTGCTGTGGGTTGCCTAGAGCAAATGCTGCAGGTTGAGATTAATATGAAACCTTCCAGCCATCACCTTCTTTGTGATGTTTAACTCTGAAGAAAACCAACAACCCTTGTGCATTTCATTCACAACCCTTTGTACCTCCATTAGCGATCATAGGCTTTGTGATCTGGTGCAGGAGATTCTTATTTCATGAAATATTGGCGACATGATACCCAGAGGTTTCACACACGGCAAACTGAACTGAAATATTAAAATGTATGTCTAGAAAGAGACAAACAGGATAAAAAATAAGAAACTGTTAAGGAGAATAAGCACAAACAGACTAGAAATCCAATAACTGCAGAAAGTCAGAGCAACCAACTTAATATTGAGGAAATGCAGAAGTTATTAACTCAAGCAGAACAACATAATGTATGATTTCAGCCCTGAAGAAGCTCACCATTGACATGCAAATAAACATGCTCTATGTAGTGAAATATGTGTGTGCTAATGTCAATGTGGTTAATTTCAATGCAATTAACTCAAATAGTTACTTCATAGACTAAGAGTTTGCTTAGAGGTGTACCCAAGGAAGGAACATTATCCTTAGAAAGATTGTATTTTAGTAGTATTCACACCACAACACAAGATAGTTGGGAAAAAACTGTGATTTTTTCAGTTATGTACTCTAGAATGTAATGAGAGTAATACATACATTCTTTTGAGTGACAATATTTTATTTGCACATTAATTCCAAGTTGCTTATATATGGATTCTTATCATTGAAACCATGAAGAGTTATTAGGCCTTGGTAAATTGGTAACTGCATTCTTTTTAAATTAGAGAACTCTCTATTACTATAACCATAACTATGCACAAGGGATGTAACCAAGCAGTTTTGACTGGACTGCCCCTTTTGTATCGGGACCAAGCCTGATAAGCATATGGTCTTTCCCCTTCAATAATGACTTGTCAGGCTAAAGAAAATGGTGCTTGCCACTGCCCAGAGCTATTGCAACAGGTTAAGATGATTTTGAAACCTTCCCGCCAGTACATGTTTTTCATTGTCAGCAGCCTATGTGCATACCATCTACAGCCTTTACACCTCCTTTGGCCCCCATAGGCTTTGTGATTTGGTTCAGGGGATTCTTATTTCAGCCAATTCTGGCAAAATGATAACCAAAAGCGTATTTGTGTTTATGTAAAGTATGACTATTATATCTAAGTTTGTACTTTGTATAAATTGTGTACATATTGATGTTATTTGTTGAAATAAATGTTACCAAATAGTGTTTATTGAAATGTTTTTTGGTGTTTAGTGTATGCTTTAGGTTTATTTTTACTATATGTAGTATGCTATGTTTATATTTATTGAATTATATATTTGTAATTATAAAATGTATTTTTTTATTTTATATTATGCATATTTTAACATTTGGCAGGTTATTGTATATAATGTTACTTTAAAGTATATGTGGTAATTATTTTATTTTTAAACATAAGTGTTGTATATAAATTAGATGTATAATATGTTTTTAATTATGTATTGCTTTCGTATTGCAAACATATGTTAAGGTTTGTTTTATGATATGTTAATGATGTACATTTAATTCATTTTTTAATATGTTTACTTTAAAATAAATGGTTTATTTGCAAGCATATCAGTTTGTTAATTAAACAATCATATTTTTTGTTGTTAGGTTTATGGGTGAGTTAAGGTCACCATGAAGTTTGTTTTCAATATATTTTAAAAAATGTATCAATAACAAATGTTTATGTTGCTACCTTAACAATATTATTACTAATGTTTGAAGACTTGAAGTTTTTGTTGGTTTACCCTCTTTTGTAAAAAAAAAAAATGGTTTCAAATAATTCTCTTTTTTCAGGTTTTGCAATTGTTTATACACTGTTTTTAAGTTCTATTACATTTTGCAAATTATTGTGATATACTTCTATTTTATAGAAATATAAGAGTGTTTGTTGAAATTGCATTTTTTTCTACTTGCGTAAAATCGAAATTATTAATATTTGTGAACATGTGTGGAATTACTATGTTTATTAGTTTGAGCAAATATTTTTACAAGCTCCACTTTATGTTTAATTTGGGTTTGTTTTGTTATTTGTACATTGATGATGTTATAAGTTGTATTCAATATACACACGTGTTAACGCTGTTATGTATATTAAACATACAGGGCCTCATCACGAGTCTGGCGGTAACCCTTACATGCGGCGGCAATGCTATTACTGCCATATTTATGGGTCCGCCAGATCATGGCTTTGGCGGATTTCCCCCTGTTAGGACACCACCTTCGCTTACCGGTGGGCGGTCCTTGAGGGGCTGCCTTGGTGCCAGGCGCCGCTGGGGATTGTATCCCTGCTACCGTTGGTGGGGGGCCGCAGGGATATGGGGCATCTTCTCCTCGCTGGCCCCCGACTGGCGTGCATGCGCCGTCGAGCAACAGCGCGAGGCTTGCATTGCGGGCCTCGCTTCCGGCTTCCGCGCATGCGCAGTCGGGTGACGGCGCGAGGCCTGCGTTGCAAGCCTCGCTTTCGCGCCGGGGGCACGCTCCAGGAGGCGTTGCCTGTCTGGCCTTGCTTTCGCGAGGACTTCCTCATTAGCGGTCCGGTCGGGAGCCAGTCGCGTCTCAACGCGGCTTGAATCCCGACCCACCGCTTCGCTCCTGAAGTTTCTGCTCTGTCAGAACCTTGTCTATCCCTGTCAGCCTGTTTGTGCCCTTCCCCGTAGCCCACTGGGGAGGCCCTGTTCTGCCTCTGTACCTCCCTACCTTGATCTGCCTTGTTCCTCCTGTCCCTGCTTCCCCTCTGCCCAGATCCTTCTGCTTAGTTTCTCCCTTTTGTTTCCCTGCCTGGATCCTGTCCCCTCCTCTGTTGACCACCCAAGGGCCCCTCCGTTTTTCTCTGCCTAATCCCGTCTGCTTCCTCCTGGCCAGTAGCTTCCCTGGTAGATCCCTCGTCCTTCCTGTTGCCAGCATCAGTTTTTCTCCTACTACTGCATCTGAAGCTGGACCAACTCCTACCTGCTCAAGTGGACATTTGGACGGCCTTCCCTGTCAGTGCTTGCACTGTTCTGGCGCCACATTAATCTCCAGGGAAGTGCTTTGACTGTGGCATCAGGAGTTAGTTCCCCTTCAACCCTGTGCCAGTAGGGCGGGAGTGGAGCTGGCTTCTGGCGTTACCATTCTTCGGACCATCATCAATTGACAGCCTGGCATCTCCACAACGCGCATCCTCTGGAAGATCAGGTACGCCACATCCCAGGGACGCACATCTTGACACCCCCCAGCTCTGGGCTGGGGGGAATTCTGCGTCAAAATTGCACATTTTCGGCACGATTACCGCTGGTGGGAAATCCGCCTGCCGTAATAGCGCGAATTTTCCCCATTGGGCCCAATGGGGGATGAGGAATTTCCGAATGGCCCAAAGGGGAATGGGCAATAACCCTTCCACCAAATCCGTGATCCGGCGCTAATAGCGCCGGGGGTTTGGCAGTGGGGATATTAGCACCGGCACTAATAGCGCCGGCGTTACCGCCCAACTCGTGATGAGTCCCACAATGTTGTACAAACATTATATTAAGTGTACATAAGTAATTATTAAAGGTATATTATCATTTAAGTGGGACATACGTTGAAAATCAGAAGTGTCGAATAAGGATGTATTTTAAAGAAATGCAATGTACACATAAATATGCAACAATGTTAATCAGTTCAATATGTGTGATGTTGGTTAAATGTTTTTTTTATTGTTCGCTAATAATATTATTATAGTGTTTAGCATACACAATTGTTAAAGTTGTGAAGCATACAATACGTACAAACAGGTTGTACCTATGTATGGTATGCTATGGCACACATTCTAATGTATTAACTTGGCTGTAAAGCGTACAACGTTGTTGAACCACTTTATGAAGATGTATATAATTGCACATCTGGAATACAGTATGTGTGACCAAATTTACATTTTAATTTGTAAAATAACATGTTAAATATTATTTATGTACGCTGATGATTTTATATGTATGGTATGGCGTACACACCTGTTGAAGTTGTAATGCGTATAACATGCACACAGTGCTACATACATTACACTCTCCAGCTTGAGCCAGCTTGAGCCTCCTCTCTGCTCCGAGCGCCTGACGCCGGACGCTTGACACACCCTCCGAAAGGGTTATTTTAGGCTCGGAACGTGGTTGCCGTGACAACCCTCCCGTGACGTGTAAGCCGGCTTTTACCAGCCTCAGCTGCTTGTCTCGGGAGTGTCTCACGGCAATCCGTTTCCCTGAAGCATGACGCGGCAATTTTCTTCCCGCTGGCTCTGACAGTGCGAGCCTTGCTCCCTGAGCCCCTTTTCACCGCTACTGGTGAGTTGTCAATTACACATGCCACACGGGTCTCTTCGCCTCAGGTTCAGGGCCAGTTTCAGCTCTACTCTGGTGCCTAATCCTGATAGCGCTGTTATATGTTTCTACATGCTGCCATTTCCCACGCCTCATTTTTGCTATGTTTGGTGTGCTTCCTTCCACAGCACCCATTGTGGCGCCTTCTTTTGACCAACATTTACCATACAAGCAGTATTTTCATTCCTAATTGATTCCATGGACCAGCCCCACCTGGAGTACAATTATATAAGGTATCCCTCAGGTCTATTGCCATTCTTCTGGGTCTCTTTCCTATTTGCACACTTTACACTGACTTTGGTGTTCACTATTATATACATAATATTTTTTTGAACAGTCACAAAATATTTTTTTCTTAATTCTAAGTATAGGCAGATGATTTTATCCACCTGTATTTTTCTAACAGTAAGCTTTTATGGCCTCTCTGCCCTACAGTCCACCGTTCCTGTTTAATTTAATTTAATTTTGTTTATACAGTTGGCAAACTCCCCCACAGCGAGCTTAGAACCGTCTATCAGGTTCACTCTCTTCTCAATACCAGGTTCCACCGTTATTTCATGCAAGAACTTTAATAAACTGGAAAAGTAGCTCCCACGGACTCCATCCCGTCTTCTCCAATCTGTACTGGGTGAGTGTTCCGCATACTAAAAGACAGCTACTCTTGAATTTTGATATTCCTTTGAAGTTGTCCTCACAGAAGCTTGTATGTATAATCTATGTTCCCTCTATTTTCTGCCCCCTTTAGGGTATTTTATCAAACCACTCCAATCCTGCCCTGAGGAAGGCCTCTACTATTGATGCCAGTTTGGCACGCCGAAACGTGATATCTATGTGTGTTGTTCCCTTTGGGAACGAGTTTATGATTTCCTCCTACACGTTGGCAGATAAACATGCAAATTTAGCTGATTGAATTTTTTCTCTACACCTACCAGGGAAATATTGCAGACACCCTGGAAGGCCCCATGCTGTAGGAACAATTGGTATCCTGCAAGGATTGTTTTATTCTTCTCATTAAATGCTCTTGAACAATCCACGTTTGCGATTTGATGAATATGTTCTTCTTTTGTACTTTATGTATTCATGATGAATGTTATGTCTTATGTTTTTCTTCAATTTCTTCCAATTGCTTTTATTCATTTTTGTCAAAAGTATAACATTTCTGATTTATTAAGAACTGTGCTTTCAACAATAAATGTATTGTCAGCATACTCTAGACGTCTTCTTTGGTTTATCCTTAGTGACTAGCCTCTGCAAGCACTAGCCTCAAATTGATATGGAGATTTAATTAAAAAATTGTTTGACAGAATTTAGGACTGCCTACAGTGTGAGTACCCGTTTGTCGGTTCTGTTTAAGACATACATCACATCAAGCATACATAAGTAATTATGAACGGTATAATATTATGGAAACAAAACACAATTTTAAAAGCTCCATTGCCCAATAAAAATGCATTTTAAAGTACCAATATGTATCCCTGAATATGCTTATGCTGGGAAGCTTATAGTGTATTGTTGGTTAAATGTGTTCTTTATTGTACATTGGTTATGTGATTCGTACTGTTTAGCTTACATGCTTCTTGAAGTTATCTAGCGTATGAAGTATAGGAACTCATTGAACAACGGAATAGTACCATACTGTATGAAGTTGTATTTGTAGTTTACATTTTTTGTGGCATTGCAATATTAAATACGTTACTAAAAGGGTAGGATTTATTGTTTGAAAATCTTTACTTATAAATAATTGTTGCATTCAGTTTCTAAATGCCGATTTTACAAAAATCATTTAACTAACCTGAATACATTGAAGCATCTAAAGGAGTGGTTGTGGTTGACATTTTCAAATTTTCCACAATAAAAGAAGATAACTGAATGAATTTAAAGTATGAAATAAAATATTTATAAGTTTATCTTCATTTATAATACTAATGGTAACGTTTATGCATAGTCACTGTCTTAAATAGATGTGTTAAATATGAATTATATGTGTAGTTGGAAAAGTTCTGCATTTTGCCAAGGTATAAATCACAAATGGCATGTGTACATGTTGTAAAATTAATTCAACAAGTGTTTCTGTATGTTGATTCGTTAGTGTTTATTACGAATGTGCAGTTAGTAATATTTGCACGTGTTTGAGAATAAGAAGTTGATGTTGCAGTTTTTTGAAAATGGAACACCAGTTAAGTGTCTTGGCAAATAAGGTGTGTAGGTATTATGTAAATAAGTGCTTGGGTAGAGAACCATTTGAGAGTGTGTTTGGTAGTCTATTGAGGTTTAGGTCAAGCTGCACCACCAGTACACAGAGGTACCCTGAGCCTCCTGTTAGTGAATGGAGCAATTGACAAGGGTGAAGAAGAAGAACAGGACTCAGGAAAATCCAACGCCCGGCAAGTGTAGGGGTCCACTTGTCGAGGGGTGAAAAGGAACCTATACAGACCTCACATCTAGTCATCCCTGTGCTCCTGGTAAACCACAAGCAACCGTCGAAAATATATGCCTTCTAGGCATACATTGAGAGTGGGGCTGTGTGAAATTACATGGACCAATATCTGGCTACCTGGATAGGCCTTCCTCTCCGACAGAAGCAGGTTTCGGAAAACATCACAACAGTTGATGGATCTCAGCTATCATCCGGCCCAGTGACGCATTACACTGAGAAGGTCATGCTTCTGTGTCAGGACGGTCACGAAGCGGACATCACCTTCCATCTCATCGGCACTCCTCAGTTCCAGATGATATTGGGAATGCCCTGGCTGGAGACCCACAATTCCAGTATTGACTGGCGTAAACAAGTTCTGACCTTTCCCCAAGACTGTGCTAACACCTGTTATAGCAAGGGATTATCATTAAAAGGTCTTACCAACCCAGGTTCATCGAAGAAAGAAGCCATGCTGGGCCTCACCAGTTCACTACCATCTGAATACCTGGATTACCAAGATGTCTTTCAAAAAGAGCAAGTGAACACCCTACCTTGGCACAGACTGTATGACTGCCAAATTGATCTGGTACCTGGAGCTCAAGTTCCCTGCAGCCGGATTTACGCCTTAACAGAACAGGAAAACCAGAATCAAAAGACCTACCTCGATCAGTATCTGGCAAATGGCTTCATTCGTCCGTCCAAGTCCCCTGCTGTCACGATGCCTGCTCCCGGGGAGCCGGCTCAGGCCCTGCGTCCCCGAAAGTGGACATCAAGTCCCCAGGGAAGGTCCCAGCAACCCCTTATAGGGGCCCTTTGGACAGCGTCCTGGCGCCCATGGCACCAGGCTCATAGAAAACGTCAGTCCTGGCGTCATAGGCGCCAGGCTCATTATGAAAGTGTTTGGGTGCACTTACCTGATGCAGACCATGCTGCAGAACCCCGGCCTCCTTGAGGCCTGAAAGGAACTTCTTTACCTGTGGGACTCATTTACCACCCGGGCGTGGTCGGGGAAGGATACATACCTGATTGGAGGAAGGACACATTCTAGGAACTTCTTCCAAGGCTATTTAAACCACACCCGATCAGCCACACATGCTTCGCGTTGTTCTGCATCTAGCAGCTGGACGCTCACCGTGTCTGCTCCTGCATCTTGACTTCTGCCACACCTGCCAGCATCCTGAATCACCTGCAAAGGAAGGTAACAAGAGAACAGAAGAAGGAAAAGGCCTCACCTGCTAAATCTGCATCCCAGAGACATTCCGCCGACAATCCTGAAAAGGAAGACATTTATTTTTAAAAGCACATTGCATCGATTGCTGCAGCGCCGCATTCTACTCACCTTTACAGGGCGCCTCCATGTTCAGCAGCGACCATCCAGATTCGCAGTCGCGCCCCCGCGCCTAGGGAGAAAAAGACAAGAACAAAGGTGAGAGAAAGAAGAGAAAAGGGAAGCTAAAACTCCATGTCAAGACTTACCTGTTGGGTCATTCCCTTTTCATTTCGGGTCCGCGCCGCATCCAGGGATTTTCGGACCCCGGCCCCTAAGGGGAAAAAGACATCAGCGTTAATGAGTGAATGAAAAGACATTACCAAAACACTCATTAAAGACTTACCTGATTTCCACAAGGATTTCACCGCTCACCTCGGGTCGGTGCCTGTTCCCCGGCATTCCGTACCCCGGCCCCTATAGGGAAAAAGACACTAGCATTAGAACATTAATGAATGGACACAAGGGGAACCACTTATTGTTATTGTTATTGTTATTTTGCACTTATATAGCGCCTTATATACCATTGGTATGGTCTGAAGGCGCTGGTAGGTTGAACGCCCTTGGGAACCGAAGTTCAGATCAGTAGAGAGAGTAGGGAGAGTCAAAAGGTGCGTGTGAGCACCGGATATGTGTGCAGCTTGTGCGGTACACGTGTAAAAGCTGCTTCTTATCGGTAGGTGTGGTGGTTGAGAGATCAGGAGAATGTGTTCGTTCTGGCAGGATTTATCCGGAACGGATGTGGCTGCGTTAGGCCTGAGGAAAACGCCTGGCTGGGGATGTGGGACCAGCAGTGTTTACATAGAGTGATGTGGAGTAAGCGGTGGATGTTCGTATGAGAACAGTTATACCGAATGGTGTCATAGTATCTCTGTGTTCTAGTTGAGTGGTGATGTAAGGAGAGAGTAAGCGTGGGGTGTGGTGTGATGGGTTATATGCTCTTTCAGTGTGCAAACTTCTAAAAGCAACTTTCCGAGAGAGGGAACTGGGCGAACTTCTAAGTACAATTTTCCATACAGAGTCTATTGGGAACAGTTCTAAAATCATTTCATCAGAGAGGGTATTGGACTCGTATCCGCAGTCATCCGCCCTCCGCAGCCATCCGCCCTCCGCAGCCATCCGCCCTCCGCAGCCATCCGCCCTCCGCAGCCATCCGCCCTCCGCAGCCATCCGCCCTCCGCAGCCATCCGCCCTCCGCAGCCATCCGCCCTCCGCAGCCGTCCGCCCTCTACAGTCGTCCGCCCTCTACAGTCGTCCGCCCTCCATAGTCGTCCACCTTTCACGGTCAGCCGCCATCCACACTCATCTTCCAAAGGTATCCGCCCTCCACAGACAACCGCCCACCACAGACAACCGCCCACCACAGACATCCGCCTTGGACAGTCATCCGCCTTGCACCGTTATCCGCCTTCCACAGTCATCCGCCCTCTATGGTCATCCGCCTTCCACACTCATCTTCCACAGGCATCCGCCCTCCACACACATCTTTCCCAGGCAACCGCTCTCCACAGTCTTCCTCCATCCATACCCCTTTTCCAAAGGCATTCGCCCTCCACAGTCGTCCGCCTTCCCAGTTATCTGTCTTCCATGGACATCCGCCCTCCACAGTCATCCGCCCTCCACCGTCATCCGCCCTCCACCGTCATCCGCCCTCCACCGTCATCCGCCCTCCACCGTCATCCGCCCTCCACCGTCATCCGCTCTCCACAGATTACCGCTTTCCAGCGGACATCCGCCCTCCACAGTCATCTTATAGAAAAACTTACCTGGAAGCCAAGCAAGTTTGGTTCTCACCCATCCGAAAATCCAGTGACGTAACTGGATACCAACGCGCCCCTGCATCAGAAGCAGGATGGAGAGCTTGTCCTTCCAGACCCTAAGGTGAGACGGTATGGGGAAGCACAGAAGGGTTTTGAGGAGGGTGAGAGGGGTAAGGGGGAGGCCGATTGCATTACCCCGCAGACAGTTAACCCCCTATTCTCACCTACAGAAGGATACTAGCCAGATACTAGCCAGATCTGGGGCCCGGTCCAGTCCGTCTTCCGAACCCTGCGCATCACCTTAGACGAGGTCACAGCAGCGCGAACCAGGCCAGCGCCCCCGTGGGAGTCAGGTGAGCATTACACCTGCATCCTCGCCCCTCTTTTTTGTGCCTAAAAAGGAGGGAGACCTGACAACTTGCATTGACTACAGAGCACTTAACCAGATCACGGAAAAAAATGGTACCCGTTACCGCTTATCCCCGAGCTCTTGGATCAAGTCAAAAACACTCAGATATATACAAAACTAGACTTACGAGGGGCCTACCATCTAGTAAGAGTCAAAAAAGTAGACGAGTGGAAGACGGCCTTTCGCACAAAATATGGCCGTTATCAATATCAGGTTATGCCCTTTGGACTATGTAATGCCCCGTCGGCGTTCCAATTTTCATGAATGACATGCTCCGCGAACTGTTGTACGTCTGCACTCTTGTCTATATTGATGACATTCTTATCTATTCGACCACCAAGGAGGACCACGTCAACCATGTCCGGGCAGTTTTGGAGAAACTGCGGCAACACTGGCTATATGCCAAATTGGAGAAATGCTTTTTTCATGTGACAGAGGTAGAATTCCTCGGCTTTATTCTCACACCACAGGGTGTACGAATGGACATGCACAAGGTACGCTATCCTTAACTGGCCCTCACCGACATCCATAAAGGGAGTCCAGAGTCTACTCGGGATCGCCAACTTTTAAAGCTGGTTCATTCCTGGGTTCTCCCAGATCATCCACCCAGTCACCTCTTTACTATGGAAAAATAAACAATTTAATCGGTCTGCAGAGGCAGAGAAAGCCTTCCAGGAGCTAAAACAAGCATCTACCACAGCACCAATTCTATGGCATCCTCGACCAGAACTGCCATACGTGGTCAAAACTGATGCTTCCAAAATAGCAATGGGAGCAGTCCTGTCACAGCGAGACCTCGAAACAGGTCAATTGCATCCCATGGCATTCTGTTCTCGCACGTTTTCAGCCCTTGTATTTGTATTTATTTTATTTGTAAATCGCATCTGGGCCCGTGTGCAACTGGGTGCATAAAGGTGACATATGTGGTTACATACAAGCAATTATAGACAGTTATGTAGTTACAAATGTACAGATAAATAAACAGAAATCACAAAGATGCAGTAGACATATCGCATGAAGTATTTACAGGGGTGCAAATGTGCTGTTAGTGAATGTGACAGGTCATTATGTGTGGGCCAAAGCTAAATCCTGGTCAGAGAGCCAATTTATGACTTTGGCCCTCATTACAACACCAACGCTAAACCATGGCGCTATTAGCACCATGGTTGTTGCCGGTGTTGTAACGAGTCCGCCATGGTGAAATGGGGAAATACCGCCCCATTCCAAGGTTGGCGGGGCGGTATTTCCCCATTTCACCATGGCCCTTCCCCATTCCCATTTTTGCCCCATAGGAATCGATGGGAATGGGGAAGGAGGCAATTACGGTACTGCAAATTGCGGTACCGTAATTGCCCGCGAGGTCCGTTTGCGGGTTCCTACTTTAACGGCTGGTCCAGACCAGCCGTTCAGGTCGGGTCCCGCAAAGGGACCTCGTAGTAAGGCGCTAAGTGGTTAATGGCGCTGCAGCCTTTTACGTCGCCGTTAACCACTTAGCGTCTGGGTCGTAATGAGGTTTGTGCTTGAAGGATTAGAAGGAAGGCACAGCTCTTACTGCAGTAGGGAGGGTATTCCATAACTTGGCCGCCAAGACTGGGAAGCTGGCCCCACCTGCTTTTTGCATTTTAAATCTAGGTATGCGCAGCAAATGGGTTTGGGTAGATCTTAGGGGTCGTGTGAAGGTGTGCGCCAAGAAGCAGTTTGAAAGGTATTCAGGTGCGCGGTTCGCTTGGTACTTGTGAGTCAAGGTGAGTGTTTTCATTGCTATTCTTTGGTCAATAGGTAGCCAATGCAGGTTGCATCTGGTATCAGATATGTGTGATTTCCTCGGGATGTTAAGGGCAGCCCTAATGGCGTTGTTTTGCGTTACCTGAAGTTTATTGATGTTTCTGTGGCTGGTTCCAAGATAAAGGTCTTCATTACATGGATGGCGATAAGGGATTACCGGTACCAGTAAGGGTACCGATACCGGTAATCCCCCTTACTACGAGGTCCCTTCGCGGGTCCCTACCTTAATGGCTGGTTTTACCAGCCGTTAAGGACGGGACCCGCAAAGGGACCTTGGAGGTAATTACAGTACCGCAATTTGCGGTACTGTAATTACCGCCTTCCCCATTCCCATTGAGCTTTATTGGGGCAAAAATGGGAATGGGGAAGTGCCATGGTGAATGGGGAATTACCGCCCCCGCACACCTTGGAATGTGGCGGTAATTCCACCATTCACCATAGCGCACTCGGTAAAATACCGGCAGCAACCATGGCGCTTATAGCGCCATGGTTACCGCCGTCCGTGTAATGAGGCCCAACAAGCATTACAATAGTCAATCCTAGGCTTCTAGTGAGGGTGATGCAGTTGCAGTAGAGATGAAGGGTCTACAGGCTGTTATCAGTTTGCAAGTATAAGCAGCTGCTGATGCCACAGCATTAGTTTGTCTATTGAAAGATAAGGTGGAATCAAGATAGATGCCCAAGGTTTTAGTATCATCGGACACCTTAATGGTAGTCCCATTGATATTGAATGCTTTGAATGATGGGTCTAGTTTGTTCAGTCTAGGGCGAGAGCCTAGGATAATTAACTCAGTTTTTTCATCGTTCAAACAAAGCCCATGGTGGGCCATCCAAGCCTGGCTGGTCGCATAGACCTTATTGAGGGTGATTGAGTCCAGTACATGGTCACTGGAGATAGGGATGAGTATCTGGGTGACATCCGCATAATTTGTGTAGGTGACACCCAGATAGTCAAGAATATCAAAGAATGGCTTAGTATAAACATTATAGAGGGTGGGGAGGACGCAGGATACTTGTTTGTTTGTTTGTTTGTTTGTTTATTTGGTATAGCTCAAAACCAAACCCGCAGGTAGCTGGGCGCAGACATTACAAGGATACTTGAGAACTTAGTTACAGTAACAGTGACACACAAATAAACAGTAGGACAGTAAGGCATCATTACAGGCTAAATATACTTATACAGTTAATGCCAGTTGTCGGAAACATAGTGAACTAGATAAAAATCATCCAAGGTTTTGTAGTCCAGGTGGGTCCCAGTGAAATTCCTAGTTACTAGCAGTGGTAGTCCGAAGTCCATACGGAAGGATCAGGTTAACAACGGGCAGGGTAGGGAGGTGTCACTCAGGGCGAGTGGTTCTAGTAGAGAGGGGTGATCACATTAGATGTCATTGGATCGTATCCATGTAAGGACCTTACGCCTGAAACTCGGGTAGAGTTGGTCCATTCTGAGTTCTTGGGGGGGGTTGTTTCAGGTTTGGGCAGCTATGACCGGAGTGTTAGCGCCGCCAGCTGTACTCTTTTTGTATCTTGGCACCATCAGAGTGTAAGCGTTAGTCATTCTTATGGGGCGGTTTGAAATTCTCTTGTTAATTCTATTTGCTAAGTAGGGAGGAACTATATTGTTAAGGCATTTGGACGTGAGTGAGAGGGTTTTGAGGGCGATCCTGTCCTTAATCTTTAGCCAATGGATATTCCTTCTGGAAGTAGAGACATGGGCTGTATTAGGAATGTTTAAAGCTACTCTAAAAGCGTTATTTTGGAGTGTTTGGAGTTTGTTAAGGATATACTTGTTAGATCCCGCATATAGGGCATTACAATAATCCAATCTGGATACGATAAGTGCATTGGCTAAGGTAATGCAGCTGGCCTCTGTTAGAAATGGTCTACATGCTCGGATCAGTTTACATGTATAGGCTGTGGAAGAAGCTAGGGAGTTAATTTGTTTCTTAAAAGTGAGTGTTGAGTCAAGATAGACCCCAAGGGTTTTGACTGCGGTCATCACATTGATGACATTGTTGTCAATGTTAAACGAGGCATAGTTTGGGTCAAGTTTTTTAATCGCTGTCTCTGTGCCAAGTATCAGGAGCTCTGTTTTATCGTCATTCAGACAGAAGCCATGGGATGCCATCCATGCCTGCATGAGGATATATATCTTGTTTACCAAAGCTGAGTCTTCCAAGAAGTTGCCCGAAAGGGGGATGAGGATCTGCGTGTCATCTGCGTAGTTAGTGTAGATGACACCCAGTCCATCCAACTTGTCAAACAAAGGTTTGGTAAAAATGTTGTACATTGTAGGAGATACACATGAACCCTGGGGGACACCGCAGGAGTCTTGTATGGTATCGGCAGCTGTTAGGGGGGAGAAGACTCTCATTGTCTGGTTAGCAAGGAAGGATTGTACCCAAGTTATGGCATCACTTGAAAAATGGGCAGCGGAGCCGAGGTGATTACATAAAACTGCATGATCTACCAGGTCAACGGCTGCCGAGAGGTCAAGGAGGATAAACATAGCTGATTTTCCATTATCATTCAACTCGTCAATTTGAGTCTTTAGATCAATCAAGGCTGTTTCAGTGCCGTGAAGGGGGCGGAAGCCGGATTGTCATGAGCCCAGAAGGTTATTAGTTTCAAGGTAATCCTTAATTTGCAGATAAGTTACCCTGTCGATGATTTTAAGTAAGAATGGGACGGTGGTAATAGGTGTATAATTTGTCGGAATGGACGGGTCGAGAGTTTGTTTTTTTAGCAAAGGTAGGACCCAGGACTGTTTAAGGTTATTGGGCACTAGGTTAGACTTGAAGGAGGTGTTGATCAGTTTAGAGATAAAGGGAGCTAGGTCTCTCGCTGCATCTTTTATGATTTGAGCAGGGCAATTGTCTCCTTTACAATTAGTAGGCTTTAGGGAGAGTATAATTTTTTTCTGTCTCTGGTATGGTTATTTGTTTGAAGCTAAAGGGGTGAGGAGTGTTATTGGGCAGGTTTAAGGAGGGCTGTACCTTGGGAGTAGGCTCCACTGGTAAAAGCAAGGTAGTTTTTTTGGTTGCAATTTTGGTTTGAAGAAAGCTAATTTTTCCTGCAAGGGCATTTTGTATATTAGTGCACCAGAGCTTATTTTTGGGAGTATTATCAGTCTGTGGTATGGGTGATTCCATTTCACGAAGAATGGAGAATAATTCCTTAGTGCCTGATTTGGCTTTAGCTATTCTGTCATTGTATGTGTTCTTTTTTGTGCTAATAATTTCCTTTTTGTACCGTTTGGCATGGGTGGCTAACTTAATTTTGTTCTCCTCAGTGGGCGAGTGTTGCCATATTGTTTGCAGTTTTCTTTTTTGAATTCTAAGGTGTTTCAATTGTGGTGTGAACCAGTTATTCAGGTGAGAAAGTTGTTTGTCTTTACAGATTTTGGTGGGGGCGATGAGATCAAGTGCCTTAGTCATGGTGCTATTATAAGTTTCCACAAGTAGGGTTGGGTCTGTGATATTGTCTACATTGTTAAGGGTGGGGAGGAGGTGTGGTAGGAGTTGTTCTACTGTAATGTCCTTTTTACTTCTAGTGGGGAGTGGCGGGCCATAATTATAGGTTTAGGGTGGGTATGGTCAAGTGAGACAGAGAATGAGATTAAAAGGTGGTCTGTCCATAATTGAGGAGTTATGTTGGTAATACTGATGTTGTAGTTCAAGTCAGCAACCCAATCTAGAGTCCTACCTTTAGAATGAGTAGGGTTAGTGACTTTTTGCGTCAATCCATAATCATGCAGTAGTACGGCAACAGATAGGGCATGTTTATCATTGTAGTCATTGAAGCCAAGGTGAGGTCTCCTAATAGTAGAATTTGCGCATGGTCTTTTGTGTTATTAGTCAGGATACTAGTTAGGTCATCCTCGAAGGTTCCTAATGGTCCAGGTGGTCTGTAGATCGCATAGATGGTGAGAGTATGGTTGCATGAGAGTTGGAGTTTAGCAGTGAGGAGTTCACAAGACTGAAATGGCGTAATACTAGCTAGTCTGATAGGAAGGTTGGCTTTGTGGATAATGGCTAAAGCACCTTCTTTGGTATTAGGTCTGTCAACTCTTAGCAGTTGGTAGCCATCTGGTATTGCTAGCATAATAGCGGGGCCAGCAGCCTCATGGAGCCAAGTTTCGTTTATGACCAACAGGTCCAGGTTCTCATTAATTAGGGTGTCTGAGATCTCTGTGGCGTGGGATACCATGGATCTAGCATTGATGAGTGAGCCATTTAGCAGAAGGGTGCTAGTTGCTGTGGTAGTAGAGGGTTGCATTTTTTTGGTTGAGGTAGCTACTTGAGATGGTAGCTGATTGGTAGTTGGGATGCCTAGAAGCAGAGGAGTAAACTTGGGGTATTGTGAATGTATATTTGTTAGGATAGTATAGCCTCTAAAGGTGTGGTAGGATGATGGTTCATGTAGATAGGACAGTCTAGCCCTTAGTCTCATATTTCTATCTTTAGGTGGGCAAGAGGCAACGGGTGCAAGTGCCATGATAGTAAGGAGGATCAATGCAAAGTGTATTGCATGGTTTTGGGAGGTTTTCATTGTAGTCGTGGGCAGGGAGGAGCTAAGGTTGTTAGTGCAATTAGGCTAGGACCTGGACTTGCATGGACATGTATAGATTAGACAATGTGCTGGAAGGTAGGTGGACTAGGCAAGTACAATTATACTATAAGCTACAAGGGCCTAGACATGTGCAGATTAGGCAATGTACTGGACATTAGGCAGACTAGGCAAATACAATTATACTGTAAGCTACAAAGACCTAGACATGTGCAGATTAAGAAATGTACTGGACATTAGGTGGACTAGGCAAATACAATTATACTATAATCTACAACGACCTAGACATGTGCAGATTAAGCAATGTACTGGACATTAGGCGGACTAGGCAAATACAATTATACTATAAAGCTACAAAGGCCTAGACATGGGCAGATTGGGCAATGTACTGGATATTAGGCGGACTAGGCAAATAGAATTATACTATAAACTGCAAAGGCATGGTCAAATGCAAATTGCGCAGATTACTAGGATTGGCAAGAACTAGGGTTCACTAGTATTGGTATAGGCCAGCGGGTCGGGCAGAAACAATTACAAAAGTTCAGATAGATGGAGGATAAGCGATGCGCTCTACATGCCGCATTCTCTCAAGGAAGGGTACTTTAACATGCATTTGGCGAGGGGCAATACAGCGGACATTAGGCTGGATACATAAGGTGGCATGTGCATCAGGGGACCCGAGTCATGGAATATAGTAGGAGTATATATATGTATATTTAGGATGAAAAGCGTAGCATGCCTACAGTGCCCAAAATGTGCGCGCTCACATACCAGTCATAATGGCAGTTGAGCATGGTGGATACCGTAGGTTGCAGGAGTCAAATCAAGGTTTCCACAGATATTTCAATTGTCTTAATGCTTGGACGCGTAGAGACGTGTCGGAGTAGCCAATTAGCAGTTCTGGCCGTATAATGGCTGAGCAGGGGACGAGGTTAAACGTTATCAGGGATTACAGTACCTTGTAGTCGTTTGCCGGGAGGGTCATGAGCAGCATTTCGGGTAGGGGGCAGGTGATCAGGCAGTGACAGGCAAGGACAGGAAGTTTGCCTTTGTGCACGCCGCCTTCGTGCTGATGCCGGCTTACGCCTACCGGCTGATGATTGGCTACCTTCTAGCCTAGTGCGGCCAATGACGGAGCCACTAGCAGCCTGGGTGGACCCAAGCCAGTGTGGGCAGAACCTGGGCATGGTGGTGGCCATCTTGGAAAGGCGGCCCCAATATACAAACAAAGGGGTCACAATAGCTTCAGGAGGAACGCTGCAGTGTAATGGCAATTTCTGGCAGCAGTAGTTTTAGTCGGGAATCTGGTCAAAATGTACGTTCGACCACGTTGTTTCGGCAGAAGTACACCTGCTTAGGAAAAGGGTGTAGCAAGCCCAAGGGCCTAACTTGGAGTGTGAGGGAAGCTCCTGCTTCACTCCGCAGCGACGCCCTGCGCCTGCAGTAGGGGCAAAGCTCCTAGTCCTTCGGTGTCCGTAAGTAAGTGATCAGGCACTGGCAAGAACAGGAAGTTTGCCTTTGTGCACGCCGCCTTCGTGCTGATGCCGGCTTACACCTACCGGCTGATGATTGACTACGTTCTAGGCTAGTGCGGCCAATGACGGAGCCACTAGCAGCCTGGGTGGACCCAAGACAGTGAGGGCAGAACTTGGGCATGGCAGGTGGCCATCTTGGAAAGGCGGCCCCAATATACAAACAAAGGGGTCACGATAGCTTCAGGAGGAACGCTGCAGTGTAATGGCAATTTCTGGCAGCAGTAGTTTTAGTCGGGAATCTGGTCAAAATGTACGTTCGACCACGTTGTTTCGGCAGAAGTACACCTGCTTAGGAAAAGGGTGTAGCAAGCCCAAGGGCCTAACTTGGAGTGTGAGGGAAGCTCCTGCTTCACTCCGCAGCGACGCCCTGCGCCTGCAGTAGGGGCAAAGCTCCGAGTCCTTCGGTGTCCGTGAGTAAGTGATCAGGCATTGGCAAGAACAGGAAGTTTGCCTTTGTGCACGCCGCCTTCGTGCTGATGCCGGCTTACACCTACCGGCTGATGATTGACTACCTTCTAGGCTAGTGCGGCCAATGACGGAGCCACTAGCAGCCTGGGTGGACCCAAGACAGTGAGGGCAGAACTTGGGCATGGCGGGTGGCCATCTTGGAAAGGCGGCCCCAATATACAAACAAAGGGGTCACAATAGCTTCAGGAGGAATGCTGCAGTGTAATGGCAATTTCTGGCAGCAGTAGTTGTAGTCGGGAATCTGCTAAAAATGCACGTTCAACCACGTTGTTTCAGCTGAAGTATGCCTGCTTAGGAAAAGTGTGTAGCAAGCCCAAGGGCCTAACTTGGAGTGTGAGGGAAGCGCCTGCTTCACTCCGCAGCAACGCACTGCGCCTACAGTGGGGGCGAGGCTCCTAGTCCTTCGGTGTCCGTGTGTGTGGTACCCCACATAGAACAGTGGATGGCTCTGCGGAAGCGGTGGGTGAAAAGACCCTCATGGATCTGTTAGCCAAAAACGATTCAATCCACGAAGTGGCTTAGTTAGAGAAATGTGCAGTGATTTTGAGGTGGTGACAAAGGATTTGATGATCCATCAAATCAAAAGCCGCTGATAAGTCAAGGAGTAGCAGTAGTGCCAGTTTGCCCTTGTCTTTAGGTCCCGATTTGTGTTTTTAAATCAATTAGGGCGGTTTCTGTACCATGTCTAGGTCGGAAACCTGATTGGCGTAGACCAAGGAGATTATTTGCTTCTAGGTAGGCCTGAATTTGGATGTATGCTGCGCGGTCCAGACTTTTTAGAAGGAAGGACACCTTCCTGAATTGAATTATGCAATCACTGATAAAGAACTGCTAGCAGTTAAGGCAGTGTTCAAAGCCTGGAGACATTGGCCCTCATTACAAGCTGGGCGCAAAGGGATACCGGGCACCGGTAATGACACCGGTGCCGGTAATCCCTTTGCGCCCTATCCCAAGGTCCCTTTGCGGTTCCTTCCTTACCGCCTGGTTTTAGCAGGCGTTAAGGACGGGACCCGCAAAGGGATACCGGGGTCAATACGGTACTGTAATTTACGGTACCATTATTGCCGACTTCCCCCTTCCCATTGAGCCCTATGGAGACTCGAATGGGAATGGGGAATTGCTTTTCAAATGGAGACTTACCGGTCCTGCAATGGTTGGAATAGACCGGTAAGTCCCCATACCACCAAGTCGGTGGCGGTACCGGTATTGGTGCTAGTCATGGCGCTAATGGCACCATGACAGGCACCAACCTCGGAATGATGGCCATTATCTTCTTGGAGCTAGACATACAGTCACCGTCGTCACGGATAATTGCAATCTACAATATCTGAAGACTGCTAAAGTGCAATCATCACGCCAACTCCGGTGTGCTCTCTTCTTTGTGGAATACGACTTAGTCATCACCTATAGACCCAGAGTACGCAATGGAAAAGTTGACGCCCTGTCTCGCATGAGTGAGGGAGAAGAGGCACTCTCTACACCAGACTCCGTGGCCATAATCCCAGAAGGACAAATCCAAGGCATGATTGCCACAAACACCACTCTAGACAACTTAAAATCTGACCTGCAACACTTGATGAGTCCACCAGCACAACAGGAATGGCTAGGGAAGGGAGACCGGTATGCGATCGTGGACAACCTACCATACTAACAAGGACGATTGTACATACCAGATAAGAAATTACAGAATCAAATCATCGCAAACTATCACAATTCAGTAGTAGAAGGGCATCCGGGAATAGACAAAACCCTAGAAAAATAAAGAAAAATTACTGGTGGCCAACTTGGCGAAAGGACATTGTCCAGTTCACCGCAACCTGTGGCACCTGTGCACAACACAAGTCCCAAAAACAAAGTCATGCAGGTCTGCTACATCCTTTAGAAGTAGCCCCTGCACCTTGGCATACGCTATCAATGGATTTTATTACACACCTTCCCTCCTGTAACGGATACAATACCATCTTAGTCGTCATAGATCTGTTTTCCAAAATGGACCACTTTATTCCCCTGAAGGGTCTCCCAACTGCTTCTACTCTGGGTATGGTGTTTTTGGAACAGATTGTCCGGCTACACTGGTTCCCATCAATATTGATATCAGACCGAGGAACTCAGTTTGTCTCTGCATTCTGGAAAAGGTGTTGTAAAATTGGCAAAATCAACCTCCGGTTATCTACAAGCAATCACCCCCAAACCGACGGTTAGACCGAATGGACTAAACAGACCCTTGAGCAATACATAAGGTGTATGTTGCAACAAACCGAGGATACCTGGAAGGACATACTTTGGTTAGCAGAATGTGCATATAACACCCCCATTCACACCAGTACGGGACAAAACCCATTCTACATATTGTACGGTCGACATCCACAGGCATCCGTTTTCCACCCACTTGAATCATTAGAAATGCCTGCTGTAAAAACATTACACAAAACCATCACCCAGGTTCTTAAGGAAGCATCGGAGCATCTTGCCAGAGCCAAAGAGAAACAGAAGCAGTTTGCGGATAGACACCGGAGGGAAGCTTCCAACTACCAAGTCGGAGACAAGGTTTGGTTAGGATCCAAAAGCATCCCCTGAAAGGACCACAGGTGTTATGTACCTGATATCTGGGGCCCTACAGTATCAAGGCTGTGATCAACCCTGCGCCCATGAAATTAGAATTACCGGCCCACATGCGGATCCATCCGGTGTTTTATGTCTCCCTCCTAAAACCATTGAGACCAGGTATGCGGATCGATACTCCACCAGATCCCGAAATAGTTGAAGGAGAACCAGAATACAAGGTTAAAAGGATCCTAGAATCTAAGATGGCCCGGTCCAAGTTATAATACCTTATAGACTGGAAAGGTTACTGACCCCAAGATCTGACCTGGGAACCCAGTGAGCATGTCCATGCTCCACGATTAATCAGGCAGTTCCACCACAATAACCCCACTAAACCAGAGCCAGGGGGAAACCACCCAGGAGAGGGGCCTTGAGGGGGAGTGCTGTCATGGCCACAGGCCCCAAAACACAAAAACCACATCATCTAGTGATGGGGCAATGGGTCACTTGAGTCACTTATGTCCCTTTTGGACTCATAAACACTGGGGCCCTGGCTGGACTCAGTCCTGAGCAGGATCACTTTATTTCAGTGCAGCAGTGCTTTAACTTTATTTCAGTGCAGGAGTGCTTTTATTTTACAAGAACTTTCCAGCAGCTGAAAGCCTTTATTCCAGAGAGCTGACTCATCGGTTGTGGCTCCCTAGGCCTGCTCTTCATGTGCTGACTCATTGGGTGTGGCAGACAGGCTGAACCCTTTGTGTGTGGCTTCAGAAGCTCAGCTATATAAGCTGCTCCATCATTAAGGCCGGTGCTTCGCGTTACTGTGCACTCGCATGCAACATGACGCTCACCGCCGCTTGGACCAGTTTACTTACCTTTGAAACCAGGCGTTCTCCTGCATACTCACCTCCAGGAAACCGGTACTTCATTGCTTCATCTGCAGACACATCTCCTGACATCGTGTGATCTTGATCCTGACGTTGCAGCACCACGCTCCGCATCCAGGAACTCGGACCCTGTGAATAAGAATAAAGACAAGGTTAGAACATTCGTCCTAGGGCCGTGCCACTTTTGAACCCTGCGCGCCCCCTAGTTAACAACTTACCAGCTACTGTACTGCTGCAGCTTTGTTCCTCATTCCCTCAGGCTGAAGCCTCGAGCTCCCTAGCTTCTGCTGGGCCGGCAACATCACCTGCAAGGGAAGAAAGCAAAAGAGAAAACATCAAAAGCGGAACGGACAGCAATACAAGCAATTACAATACAACAAAAACAGACAAGGAAAGACAAAGGCAAACAGGAACACATACCGGAAGTATAGTGGCTTAGTCGCAGCAGGACTGGACTACCACGTGCAAGGGACCAGTGAAGGAACTCGGTCCAGATCATACAAGCGCCCCTGCGAGAAGCAGCAGGATGGAGGGCTCACCAAAACTAATCAACAGGTGAATTTTCCAGGGACAGCGCATCCCACCGGTACCACGGTTTGGGAGAAGGGGTCTGGAAGGGGATCAGGCGCACAAGCTGGCATACTCACGCCCCCTATTCTCCACACAGGAGCAGTTCCGAGCAGTATCACCTATTACCACCAGTCACCACGTAAGCGCAGAGAGCGAAGTCGGACCCGAGCGACCTCACCCCGGGAGGGCTGCAACCGTGCCCCAACGCCTCCGCAGAGACCAGGTGAGCATAACAGTACCATGTCTGGAACACTCGGTTCACTAGCGGCATATAAGCTGATATCCAGGTGCCGGGAGGTGGACATGACTTTTGCTTCCCACCCAATTAGCCCCACATCTCCCATGCCTTCTGCCATGCAGAACGTCTTTGAGCTTGGCCTTGCAGAAGATTCTCTTTTCTTTGGAATAAAAGGGAGTATGGGTACACGCTTATCACAGTTCTGGTCTGCATGCCCAACTCCTATTTCTATCCTTGGCTCACGTGACAGGAGACCGCAATTCTGTCCATTTTATAGCATTTAGTTGTCTTGAATTAATAAACTTGCTTCTCATGCTGTTCCTTCCTTGCACATTAACGAGGGATAATTCCGCTTCAAACGTTCACTGTTCTTTGAGGATAGATAACCAGTTCTTGGCTGCCTTTAGTCTTGACACTATCCAGGCAAACAGCCCTTCTTGGTTCCTCCATGCTCTCAGTTATTCTTTGCTGCAACACAGTTTTCTATCCTTCTTTCTTCATGGGTTTGAACTTACTTAAATTGTGACACTGATGCCCAGTTTCTACACATATAATGGCGACTTTGCCTGCCGTCTCTTAACTATGTATAGCCAGCGTCTATGATCACTTGGTGTACTTGCATTACTTCATCTGTACATTCATTGAAGGGCTTGCATTTTCTGCAGTGCATCACACACACATGCAATCTTCTCTTTGCATAGGAACATGCACTTGAATCCTTATTTCATCAAGAGTTTATATAAAGTCCACACATCGGCCCTCATTACAAGTCAGGCGTTAAGGGTTTAACGGCGCCGTTGGCGCCGTTAAACCCTTACCGCCAGATTAAGAGGTCCCGGGTTTTAACGCCTGCTTTTTACAGTCGTTAAAAACCATGCCGCACAGTGACCTTGGTGCTAAGTACGGTGCCGCAATTTGCGGCACCGTACTTAGTGCCTTTCCCCATTCCCATTATGCCCTATGGGGCAAAATTGGGAATGGGGAAGGGCAAATGGTGAATGGGGAATTACTGCCCCACTCACCTTGGAATGGGGCGGTAATTCCGCCATCCACCATGGCGGAATCCGGCATGGACCATGCTGCTAATAGCACCATGGTCCACCGCCTGAGTTGTAATGAGGGCCATCTTCTTCTTATCTTCTTAGTGTGTCATTGTTACGCTCAACTGGTTCCCACGGGGCGTCGATCGGAACTGGACTGCTACGGTCTCCACCAGCGTTATTCGTAGTGCTGAGACGGCTGACTGGACCGGCCCTCCTAGCTTCGTTTGCTTGATTCGTAAAAGGAGTTTCCTAAAAGCAGGAGAAAGTAATTAGCCACCCAGTGAATGCGAGGAAACACTCGCGTAATTAGTTCCCTCTAAGCTCCTCTGATATTCCCTTTTGCTGCCTCACCTTATTGTTTGTAATGATGAGCTCTCCATCCTGCACCGAACGCAGGGGCGCGTAGAATTCCAGTTGCTTCACTGGTTCGAAGATTTTGGGCGAGTTCCAGACGTGTTGGACTCCGTGGTAAGTGGCAAGGAGCTGTAAGTATAATGTCTATAGAGTTCAATTGTCTGTTATTCACTCGTTTTTCCCCCTTTTGTCTTGCAGCTTGATCCGAGAGGAGTTCACCTGAAGTGCTGCAGTTTGCGCACAGGTAAGAGTCTGTATTACCCAGCGCTGTCCGGTAAAAAATAAATAAAATTTCTTTAACAAGTGTCCTTTCCTCCCACAGGTGCGGCGTTAAAGATGTTGAATGTCGATGAAAGATGACTGGGCGGTAACTCTGGTGAGTATAATATGGTTGTTTTGATTGTCTTTGTTGGCACCCGGCTCACCTTGTTATCCTTTGTCTCTCCCAGGTGCCATGGTTGCAGCGACGAAATGATGGCAGCAGCGTTGGACCGTGGAGATCAAGACGGGTAAGTATGGCGGGGTGCTACTGCTAGCGATGCAATGCTTTTATTTCTGAAGTCTTTTTTCCAGTTCGGAAGTGCAGCGAGTTCGGGAACAGATGAAGATTAGAAGTAAGTTCTTGTTCTTATCTTCCTTTCTTCTAGGATGATGTCCAGGTTCGAGGCGGGCATGGCAGAAGACAGGATGCTGCAGGCACGGTGAGCGTTACGCTGCTGAAATGCAGAATAACGCTAAGCGTGTGTTGCTGGTCGGGCGTGGTTTAAATAGCCTCAAAAGTAGTCCCAGGTAAGAAGTCTCTAGAACCACACCTGAGTAAAAAATAGTCCCTGTAGTAAAATAGTCCCCTCCAGGCTTCACGTTGGCCTGGATTCATTTGCAGCATGGTCTGCCTGAGGTAAGTAATGACTATGAGCCTGGCGCCTTAGGTGTCAGGACTGATTTCTATTATGAGCCTGGTGCCTAAGACGCCAGGACTGAACCCAGATAACCCCTAGCCGGGGCTGCTGAGGTTTTAATAAATGTCTGGATGCCTGCTTCCGGGGCTGATGGGCTTGGTCCAGATGCCCGGGGGTAGGCATCATGACAGCACTCCCTCCCAAGGCCCCTTGTAAGGTTGTTCTTCCCCTGGGCCCTGGGTTGTCTGGGAAGTTCCGATGGAATCTCTTCACCAACCGAGGTGCATGATCGTGGTCACTGGGCTCCCATGACCTTTCTTGAGGTCCGTAACCCTTCCAATCGATTAAATAAAAAAGTTTTGATTTAACCATCTTAGAGTCTAGGATATTTTTTACCTCGAATTCAGGTTCTCCATCTATCAGGATGGGGTCAGGTGGTTTGATTAATCTTGTTCCGGGTTGAACTGGTTTTAGAAGTGAAACATGAAAGACAGGATGGATCTGCATATTAGAGGGTAATTCTAATTTGACGGCCACCGGGTTGATAATGGCTTTAATGGTATAAGGTCCCAAATATCTAGGATTAAAAGTTCGAGTTCCTTTTAGAGGTATGTGTTTTGTAGCCAGCCAAACTTGATCTCCAATCTGGTATTGGGGAGTGTCACTTCTATGTTGATCAGCATTTTTCTTGTATTTCTCTTTTGCTTGTTTCAAATGTTCAGTTGCCTCCTTAAAGGTTTGTGTAATAGTAGAGTGCAGATGGGTCACTGCCGGCATTTCTAAGTGCTGGGGCGAATCGAGTTCTGAGGTTCGAGGATGATGTCCATATATGGTAAGAAAGGGGCTTTGTCCGGTTCCTGAATGTACTGAGTTATTGTATGCGTATTCAGCAATCCATAAAATATCCTTCCAATTGCTTTCGGTTTGGTGTAGCATGCAATGTAGGTATTGTTCAAGAGTCTGGTTGGTCCTCTCCGTCTGACCATCGGTCTGGGGATGGTGACTCGTAGATAACCTCATGTCGATTTGCGCCAATTGACAACATTTCTTCCAAAATTGCGAAATGAATTGACTACCTCGGTCAGAGACCAATACGGAAGGAAATCCATGTATTCGATCAATGCTCCTTGGCCAAAATTGAAGCGGAAGGTAATCCCTTTAAAGGAATAAAGTGGGACATCTTGGAAAAAAGATCAACAATAACTAGAATGGTGTTAAACCCATTACACGGAGGTAGATCTGTAATAAAGTCTAAAGACAATGTGTCCCAGGGTGTGGGTGGAATATCCAAAGGTTGTAAAAGACCGGCTGGTTTTTTCTTCTGACTTTTGCTTTGGGCACAGATACCACAAGACAGCACAAATGACTTTACGTATTTTCGCCAGGTGGGCCACCAGAATTGTCTTTTAATTTTAGCTTCAGTCTTTGCAATACCTGGGTGTCCTTCCATCAGAGCATCATGGTAATTGGAGATGACTAGTTCTTGTAGTTCCTTGTGTGATAGAAATAGACGCCCTTGATAGTAAGGTAAGTCACTGATGACTGAATAATCTTGGCCCTTTTTCACCCAGTCCTGCAGGTCTGCTGAATCGAAAAGTTGTTGGATTTTTAAATGAATATCTTCTAAAGTATGTAGAGTAGTTATGCCAAGGATTCTTTGTTCTGGAATTATAGGCACCAGTTCTGGGTTCGAATATGCTTCTCCCATCCCAATTCGGGATAAGGCATCTGCCTTACCATTCTTGCAACCTGGTCGATAAGTGATCACGAAATCGAATTCGGCAAAGAATAATGCCCATCGAAGTTGACGCGATGATTCGGCCTTGGCTGTTTTTAAATACTGCAGGTTCCTGTGATCGGTGATTACAGTAATGGTGTGCCTGGCACCGAGAAGATAATGCCGCCAAGCCTTGAAGGCGGATTTGATGGTAACAACTCTTTATCGGTAACCGCATAGTTTAACTCGGGGGCCGAGAACTTTCTGGACCAAAATGCTACTGAATGAAGTTGGCCGGTTTCAGGATCCTTCTGGGACAGGACAGCTCCCATGGCTAAACTGGATACATCGGTTTCGACTACGTATGGGAGCGCGGGGCGTGGATGCTTCAAGACAGGTGCCAACGTGAATTTCAATTTCAGCTCTTGGAAAGCCTTTTCAGCCTCTTCGGTCCACAAGAAGCGTTTGTTTTTCGCAAAAGTGCTGTGATGGGGTGTACAACATGTGAGAAGTCAGGAATAAATCTTCGGAAGAAATTAGCAAATCCAAGCATGCTTTGTACCCCTTTAACTGAACTGGGTGATGGCCATTTGAGAATTGCATCCACCTTTCGAGAGTCCATTCTGACTCCTTTTGGAGTCAGGATAAATCCAAGGAATTCAACTTCTGTAGCATGAAAAACACATTTTTCCAATTTTGCATATAACTTGTGCTGACGTAGTTTCTCGAGTATTGCACGAACGTGCTTAAAATGGTCTGATTCTGAGGAGGAGTACACTAGAATATCGTCTATGTATACAACAACACAGGCGTCAATGAGTTCACGAAGGACATTGTTCATAAAATACTGGAAGGCTGCTGGTGCATTGCACAACCCGAAGGGCATCACCTGATATTCAAACAATCCGTACTTGGTACGAAAGGCAGTCTTCCATTTGTCGCCTTTCTTTACAAGTACCAGATGATATGCCCCTCGGAGATCTAATTTAGTGTAGATGCAAGCATCCTTTACTTGGTCTAGTAATTCGGGGAGCAAAGGCAATGTGTATCAGTTCTTCATCATAATCTGATTTAATGCGCGGTAGTCTATACACGTTCTGAGGTCACCTTCCTTTTTAGGTACGAAGAATAAAGCTGAGGATGCAGGGGACTTGGATGGACGAATGAAGCCATTAGCAAGGTATTGATCCAAGTATTGTCGTAGGTGTAGGTTTTCAGGTTCCGTAAGGGCATAGATCCTGCTGCATGGAGGTTGCGTACCAGATATGAGGCCGATTTGACAATCGTATGATCTGTGTGGTGGTAAGGTGTTTGCCTGTTCTTTTTGGAAAACGTCCTAGAATTCTTGATATTCCTGAGGTAACTGCACGACTGGATCAGTAACTGTGGCCAGGCCTTTGTCCAAGGTTTTTTCCGGGTAACAGGTGTGCTACAATCTGGGAAGGTTATTCTCTTCTCTCGCCAATCAATACAAGGATTATGTGTTTCCAACCGAGGTATCCCCAGTATTATTTGGAACTGCGGGGCTTTGATTAAATCGAACACAATAGTCTCTCGATGCCCATCCTGACCCAACAATGCCATCTCTGTAGTGGAATGAGTTACAGGCTCAGAGGCAATTTCAGTTCCGTCAACTGTGGTGATGACATCCAAAGTGGTCTTTTTGCAGAGAGGTAAATTCATCCTAAAAGCCAATTTGTGGTCCATATAGTTTCCTATGGCTCCGCTATTGATGTATGCCCTTACTGCGTGCATACGTGATGGCTGCCTTGGGTCAATAAGGACCATTGGTATGATTAGGTGCGGGGTCTGAGTGTCCTTCTTCAAACTCGGCAAGCAAAACCTCTACGCTTGTCGGGCGTGGTCGTTTCCCGAATCAGGCTTTGTTTGATTTCTAACAGCAACTCTGACTACTTTCTTGGATGGTTTTATAGGGCAATCCCATAGAAAATGTCCTGAGGCCCCACAGTACAGACATAATTGCATCTGCCATCTCCTTTCTCTTTCCTTTTGAGTTAGGGGTCCCTGAACCCCCCGATCTGCATAGGTTCTGATGCATCTGTTCCTTTGGGGGTAACATTGGGTTTAACTAATACCCAATTCTCGAACTTTGCTCAATCAGCCTTTCTATTCTGAAGTCGGTGGTCTAACTGGACAACTAAATCTATGGGCCTCATTACACAGTAGGCGGTGGACCAAGGTGCTAATAGCCTATTCCAAAATACTGACACCGCCTTGGTGGAAAGGGGAAGTACCGCCCTATTCCAAGGATAGCGGGGCGGTAATTCCCCCTTCCACCATTGCCCTTCCCCATTCCCATTTTTGCCCCATAGGGCATAATGGGAATGGGGAAGGTGCTAATTACGGTACTGCAAATTTGCGGTGCCGTAATTAGCACCAAGGTCCCTTAGCGGGTTGGTTTTTAACACCTGCTAAAAGCAGGCGTTAAAGTACCAACCCGCTAAGGGACCTCGTAGTAAGGCGGTAAGGGTTAACGGTCACCGGTACCATTACCGGTGACCGTTAACCCTTTCCGCCTACCGTGTAATGAGGCCCTATATATTCTGCGCAATCCTGAGGTTGGTTTACAACTTGGGCCAAAACATCTTTGCGTTCACCCCGAAGTTCACGATGAAATAATGTAACTCGTTTTTCCTCTGGCCATCCGGTTTCCACCACCAACCCTTTGAAGGTTGCGATATAGGTTTGCAGATCCTGATTACCTTGTCGTAGGGATAAAAGTTTGTTATCCAGGGCCTGTCCCTGTGAATGTCTGGTGAATAGTTTTTCCATGCTCAATTGAAAACCCTGAAAATCCCGAAGAAGAGGGTCATCCTGGTTAACTAGTGGAATTGACCAATCCGCTGCGCTGCCACTAAGTTATGATAGTACAAAGGCTACTTTGGCTTGGTCGTTTGGGAAAGCTCCAGGTCTGCATAGAAAGTGCAAGCGGCATTGGTTCATGAACACGGCAAACCTTTTCGTGTCCCCAGAAAAACGTTCAGGTGGAGCTAAAGGAATGCTCCCTGGTAGAACCACTTGCACAGGATTGCTCGATGAAACAGGAGTTGGATTCCCCCCGAGTCCAGGTAATGGTGTTTGTCCAGCTTGGTTTTGCAGCAGTTGTCTAGCAAGATCATCAGTGTGTTCCTTTGACATAATCAGTTCTCTCCTGAGGGCATTAGTTTCTTGGCGCACCGAGTGCACTTCTGCCCTAAATTCCCCTAACAATTGGGCTAGTCGGTTTCTGAGGTTCCCATTACGCCGGGGTGGGGATTTGTAGATAGGCTTCACGTTCTGTTACGCTCACCTGGTTCCCACGGGGGCGTCGATCTGAACTGGACTGCTACGTTCTCCACCAGCGTTATTCATAGTGCTGAGACAGCTGTCTGGACCGGCCCTCTTAGCTTTGTTTGCTTGATTCGTAAAAGGAGTTTCCTAAAAGCAGGAGAAGGGAATTAGCCACCCAGTGGATGCAAGGAAACACTCGCTTAATTCGTTCCCTCTAAGCTCCTCTGATATTCCCTTTTGCTGCCTCACCTTATTGTTTGTAATGATGAGCTCTCTATCCTGCACCGAACGCAGGGGCGCGTAGAATTCCAGTTGCTTCACTGGTTCGAAGATTTTGGGCGAGTTCCAGACATGTTGGACTCCGTGATAAGTGGAAAGGAGCTGTAAGTATAATGTCTATAGAGTTCAATTGTCTGTTATTCACTCGTTTTCCCCCTTTTGTCTTGCAGCTTGATCCGAGAGGAGTTCACCTGAAGTGCTGCAGGTTGCGCGCAGGTAAGAGTCTGTATTACCCAGCGCTGTCCGGTAAAAAATAAATAAAATGTCTTTAACAGGTGTCCTTTCCTCCCACAGGTGCAGCGTTAAAGATGTTGAATGCCGATGAAAGATGACTAGGGCAGTAACTCTGGTGAGTATAATATGGTTGTTTTGATTGTCTTTGTTGGCACCCGGCTCACCTTGTTATCCTTTGTCTCTCCCAGGTGCCATGGATGCAGCGAAGAAATGATGGCAGCAGCGCTGGACCGTGGAGATGAAGACGGGTAAATATGGTGGGGCGCTACTGCTAGCGATGCAATGCTTTTATTTCTGAAGTCTTTTTTCCAGTTCGGAAGTGCGGCGAGTTCGGGAACAGATGAAGATTATAAGGTAAGTTCTTGTTCTTATCTTCCTTTCTTCTAGGATGATGTCCAGGTTCGAGGCGGGCGTGGCAGAAGACAGGATGCTGGAGGTACGGTGAGTGTTACGCTGCTGAAATGCAGAATAACGCAAAGCGTGTGTTGCTGGTCGGGCGTGGTTAAAATAGCCTTAAAAGTAGTCCCAGGTAAGAAGTCCCTAGAACAGAAAAAATAGTCCCTGTTGTAAAATAGTCCCCTCCAGGCTTCACGTTGGCCTGGATTCATTTGCAGCATGGTAAGCCTGAGGTAAGTAATGACTATGAGCCTGGCGCCTTAGGCGCCAGGACTGATTTCTATTATGAGCCTGGCACCTAAGGCGCCAGGACTGAACCCAGATAGCCCCTAGCTGGGGTTGGTGAGGTTTTAATAAATGTCTGGATGCCTGCTTCCGGGTCTGGTGGGCTTGGTCAAGATGCCAGGGGGTAGACATCATGACAGTCATCCTCAACTCTAGTGACATTACCAGCTTCTCTTTCTCTTGTTTTCATATTTCTTCTGGGACCTCTTCCCAGAGTCTGTCATCTCTTTGTGCATGTATCTGGTATGACTTTCTTAATGGATACCTTTTCTCGAACAGTCGTTGTAGTATGGTCACAACTACTGGTGTCAAGCATTGTGCAGTTTCAGTCTTCCAACATGTAGCAAATAGGGGACAGGACTTCCTGCAGAGGCATTCAGCTGCTCCTCTACAGTAACATGGGTTGGAGCTGGGGCCGCAGGGTGCTTTTTTTTCTTTGTTGTCACCTGCTTCCAATGTCATGGAACTGGAGGACACCCCTGCATCCCCTGAAGACCAAAATGCTGAACAAGGGGACCGGGGGACACGCCCACAACCCTGCTCCCCCTGTTCAGCTTTATGAGCTTCATTTTTTGTTCAATGACGAATGCGCTACAAATACGCATTTGTCTTTTTTGTTGAATGTTGGGGTAAACCCATGCAAGCGGCGGGTAGCATACCCAATCAGGGGTCTGGGGACGGGTGGGAGGTGGGAGGGAAGCAGGGGCTGGAGATCAGGAAAGGTACAAGAAAAACAGGTCATGATGCAGCAGTGGCCCAAAGGGTTACACCAATCCTGGAAACTTTTAGTTTTAAATACAGAAGGGAGCGCAAGATGGGAAACATTCACCTCAGTCACACAAGGTAAAAGAGCCGTACCAAGCGTCGGCTAAATGCTACACCCACAGAGATGCAAGCAGCACACAGCATGCCCAATCAGCGCTCTGGGAATGGGTGGGAGGGGGGAGGGTAGCAGGGGGTGGGGATCAGGAAGGGAACAAGAAAAACAGGCTGCGATACAGTAGTGGCACAAACAGTTACACTAACCAGGGAAGCTAACTTAAGTATTAAATACTGGAGAGTGTGCAAGATGAATAACACTCACATCAGCCGCACACAGTAAAAGAGTGACTATGAGTCAGGGTTCCACCCAAAGTGTAGCATCAAGACAGCCACCATCCAGATGGTGGATGAGGCTCTGCAAATCATGGATAAAGGCGACTCATCCATCCTCATACTCTTTGACTTCTCGGCTGCATTCGACACCGCCGATCAGGGCATCCTTCTCTCCCTCCTTGCTGACAGGATGGGATTCTATGGCACTGTCCTGAATTGTTTTATCTCCTACCTCTCATGTAGACACCAGGCTGTCCAGATAAACCTGTTGCGTTCTAACCAACTCCAGGTCTGAGGCAGAGTCTCCCAAGACTACATCCTCTCACCAGTCATTTTTAACCTTTAAATAGAGCCCCTGGACACTCTCCTCAAAGAAAATATATGGCCATCCACCAATATGCAGACAATACTGAGTTGAACATGTATTTATTTATTCATTTCAAATTCTTGTAAAGTGCTAAATGCCTACAGGCCTTAGAGCGCTAAACAAAAACCAAAAACCTACGAACAGATAAACATAATACATAGACAAAAATACAAAAAAGCAACCAGAAAGCAACAGGGAGATTCCATAAAACATAGGACATGTGGAAATGATTGAGTCTTAAACTATGAGTCTTAAATATAAAGATCCCATTGGCACATATTTACACTTACTTAAAAACCCAGACAGATTACTGGGTAAAAACAATGCAGGACATCTTTCGTCTCCACGATTGCCTAGCCATCATCCAGTCATACTGCCTACACAAAGTAAACCCATCCAAGACTGAATTCCTCCTCATCGGTCCACCCACTAAAAAACAACTTGCCCAACAATGGCTCAATGATATGTGCCTAGAAGGATTTGATTCACAACTTTCAGACTCAGCAAAATCCTTAGGCTTCACCATGGACAGTAATCTCTCCTTCCAGAAACACATAGCCAGGAAGGCCCAAATAGCCTGGCTCAGAATCTCTACCCTTTGAAAAATCAAACCCTACATCCTGCCGCAGGTCTTGCAGACCATAGAGCATGCCCTTGTGATCTCGCACATAGATGGGGACATGCTCTCCTGACAGGTCTCCCAGCTACTCTACAGTGGTTTACACTCCAAGCCAGGATACTGTCCACGACTGCATGTATCATCTACAAAGCAGTCACAAGTAGCACACCAGCGTACCTGGCTGCTAAGCTCCATATATCTTGGGGTCATGCTCCTTGTGCATTATATCGACCAAGCAGCTTCAATCACAACTTGTCCGAAACACAGGACACGCAACTAACCTTCTCTTGATCCCAGTGTCGGCTCAGGATGCCCCCACAATTCTCCCATTTCACAAATCTCTCAAAACATGGCTCTTTCAACAACATCTGACCAAAGCCTAAATCCAATAGATGCACATACCAAACACAGACTTCGCAGCACTGCACCACTGTTAACAGATGCCAGCCCAAGACCGACTGCCCATACTCTGTCCAGCTCCCTGCTGCTCTGTAGCTAGGTCTGTGCTTAAAATAACAAAATAATGTGTTTCTTTGACATATCACTTCAACTTGTTTTAACATATTGCTACCTTGCTACATAACATGAAGAACAAAATGAATCACCAGTATCTTGCAGATAGTTGTATAACATTCGAGATAGGCCGCACCTACACAATATATGAGAGCTTGGCTGCACTGCAAACACCCGGTTCACTTTATTTGTCTTTCGTCTCTCATCATCAGAAAAGAATAGTGCCATTCAATGTAAGTTGAAATTGCACATGACTCTCTTTCTATTCAGACATGCTCATTGCTGGGAGTTAGAATTGCACTCTCATTGCTGAGAGTTAGAATTGCACATCAAATGCAACATTCCTTCGGAGACACACATTGTATGGTAAGCCCCTCCAATGGTTAAGTAGAGATTCACTTGTATGTTGTATCTATAGATAAATAAACACCATTACCATGACCAGTTCTGGAGACACAAGATGTTCTGGCACCCACAGATTGAGATGTTACTGGTAAACTTTAGATCTGATTTTGCTTAGCTAGAATATTATGATTAAATTGATGTTTAAACAGAGCAAGTGATTCACTTGAGATATGCTAAGTGAAAATATGTAGTATGTTATCCGAACAAGGACTCAGGTCGCTGATTCTGATGAGGTGTTGCGCAGGGCGGGGGTTCAGGGGGCTATAGCCCGGGGTCTTTTTGTTGTAGCCCCAGATAGAATCTCAGGGGCTACAACTAAAAGACTAGCTGGCTCCGAGTCCCAACGGTCCTGACATTAGTGTAGCCCCGGATCTTTTCCAGACCTAGAAACACCCCTGCTGATGACATCACACTTCAATATAAGCTTTCAACCAACATGGCGAACGTGACTCTCTGCATGGTACGCCTGACAGGACGAACACAGTAGGATACACTGGCCCTCATTCCGACTCAGGCGTTAAGGGGTTTACGGCGCCGTAAACGGCGCCGACCCTTAACGCCTGATTACAAGGTTCCCTTTGCGGGATGGCTTTTAACGGCTGCTTTTTTGCAGCCGTTAAAATCCATGCTGCAAAGGGACCTTGGCGATAATTACGGCACCGTAATTTACGGTGCCGTAATTATCGCCTTTCCCCATTCCCATTATGCCCTATGGGGCGAAAATGGGAATGGGGAAGGGTAAAATGGGAAATGGGGATTTACCGCCCCACTCACCTTGGAATGGGGCGGTAAATCCGCCAACCACCATGGCGTAAACGTAGTTTACGCCATGGTGGTAAGGGTACGACCCAGGCGGTAACTTACCGCCTGGGTCGTAATGAGGGCCACTGACATCGATTGGTAAGTAGTATGGGGGCCCCAATATACATACTGGTTATCGTTTATCTAGGCCCAAAGACATCTACTAATTCGAGAGGGAGTTACTTGCAAAATGTATGGGGATCACAGACTCCTTGACTTAGTAACAAATTAAATTAGTTCTCATATAGAATCTTTCGACTCAACAATTATTAGAGAGCCAACATTGGACCTGGGATGTGTAAGTTATACCTCACTTATTTTTAGTGCATTATTATATATTATAGGCTTTCCAGTTAGACATGACCTGTCACACAGTACTATGTTCATTTTTCAGATTGTGATTCTCACAACAGGATAATTTTTATGAAAACCTTACCAAGGAGCAGAGGAACTCCTCTGTTGATAATAGGTAATTACCATCTACCTTTATATTCAAACATTGACTTGTTGCGATCCCTCGAGTATTGATAGGGTTATCTCCATTGTATAAATTACTTCCCGCCATTATTCTAATTTATTACAGGGAACCACTAGTATTGCGCAATGGGCTCCCTCTGTCAACTTAATCACCTTCTAAGGAACCTTACTGTTTCAAGGGTAAGACAAATCCACTTAGAACTTGTCATTCACAATGTTCACCTATTCCTGTCCATTTTTCATTGAGTGACTATCCAATTGTTTGTTACAGTATTTATTCTTCACTCTTCCCTTGTCTTCACCTCCTCCGGAGTGCAAAATATGGATGCTATGGCTTTATTGGTACTTAATGCCTTTTCATCTCCATTTTCATGAACATGTTCTTCACTATGTACTGAAATGAAAAGCAGTTTTAAAATATATTTGAATTCTTTGATTTTTTCGCAAATATATGATATGAACGGTTGCTTGGGGATGTATTGACCCACTCCGCTATGTTATGCGGCACTAGCCTGCCAGTTGTGATGAAAGAAACTGCAACAAGGGCCACAAAACACTTGTGTGCACCAAAAACCTACAAAAACTGTGTGCTTCAGCACAAATGTGTGTGTTTAACAGAGGGATGTGTGTGTAAATTTTCACAATTCTAATATTAATACATTTTGCATAAAACCACATATCTTGCCATTCCTGTCCAGAAAACGTTACACAGTTTTTCCACCTCTTAAAATGTGCAGCCAGAAATTAGATTAACATATATATGTCTTTGGTATATATTTCACCACTTTATGGAAAGTTTGTGGAAAGATGCATAAAGTTTGGAAATTGTGTTCATAGCAAAAAGGACAAAATTCTGTAGAAAGTTTATACAAGATCATACAGCTGTGAGATTGTGATGAAAAGATGCTACATAAAATATGGCGTTGTTGTGTGTGATTTGTATAAATGTGACTAATGTAGAAATGTGTGTGTAGTATCAAATCCGATTTTTTTAGACCAGTGGCTAAAGGGAGGTCTCTGAGGATTGTAAAGCAAACCATAAAATGTGACATCATCCGGTCTTGATGAAATCACTCAAATTGCAAGGCGGAGATGAAGTGTGGTCCTATCCCAGCTCACAGGGACAAGCTTAGCTAAGCCGGCCCATACACTCCCTTTGGGATGTCATTTTAAAGCATAAATAGAGACAGCTGATAACACATAGGGACTCAGAGATCCCCTCATTTTCCTGATTCCGGCGAAGCACTCTGATCCAGCATTCGACATCCAACTTCAATATTCTTCCAGATCGAGAGGCCAAGACTCTTGCCAGCAATAACTATTGATTACCAGCAAGCCCAAATCCAGTAAAGTGCTGTGGGGGGAGAAGGCCTTTTGAACCAGTATCCTGAAATTCTCTGGCTTGCCACCACTAGGCTTGCCTGAGGAACTCGCTATCCAGCTGATTCAAATACCCACAAACTAGGACCGCAGATCCTGTGCAAACCCGGCAACCTGCTTAGCTGATCCAGTACCGTGCCTGATGTGCTGCCTTTCCTAGACCAGACCCAATCCAATGACCGGAGCTGACGGTCCCATTTAAAAACTTATCTTGTGAGTATTAATAGGAAGAACTGTGCCAATAGTATATTTGCATTGTCTTTTCCTTATCTCAAACCCATCCTATCTTTCATTCAGAACCAGTATTGTTAGAACTACCTTTGCACTGACCCTTTTCTCATCTGAAGAAGTCGAGTTTTCACAGGAGGTGGGTTACACTGATCACGTGACTGTAAGGTTCCTCTGTGGTATTCGCTTTTTCATAGTCATCCTCTAGTGTAAGCAAACCCCTCTTTCATTTTTAAAGTGCATTTCTGTTTTCCATTCTCGCGCCTATTTTACAAAAACAACCTTCACTAAAACTTCTATAACTCCCTCGGTTTTTATGATATAAACTCCTACTTGTACCTGATATCTGTAGTTATACATAGAACCCAAAAAACGGATTGCAAAAGAGTGTGATTCTCCCGTTATCGCGAATATCGCGCAAGGAAAAGTTTGCTGCGAATTCCTATTCTGAGATATTTTTACACGTGTGAAATAGCTTTAATTTGTTTCCGACTTGGACTTTAAGATTTCAATTGTTTTCTGCTGACTAAATCATTGCTTGTGCTTGTGTGCAACTGTTCAAAGCGGCTCCCATAGAAATGTATAACAATTTAAGTATTTTTGGCCATGTTTGGTGTTTCTGCCAATTCAATTCTAGAGACAATTTTAAAAGCCATACTGACAGCTGAAAAGTCAATGCCGTTTTTTTCTCTTGTTTTTTCTGGGGAGAAGGTGGGACTGATATTCTGTTTGATTTGTGCTATTCCTGAATCCTGCTCTCTCCTCCCATCTGGTTACATTGCCTATTGGGGGTTGAGGGGTTTTGCAGGGGGAACCTCTAACCATAGTGCTACCTTATCTGAACCAACACAAAAGTATTATTTTCTGTGCTGCATTTGTTTTGCTCATTACTTATATCTAGTGTATTAAAGACATTATTCAGTGTTGTGTCACCCAATTGGTGATTGTTGTTTATCTATTAAAACATATTTGGCCTCATTACGACCCAGGCGCTGGACCATGGTGTTATTAGCACCATGGTCCATGCCGGTCTCCGGCATGGTGGATGGCGGAATTACCGCCCTCATCACAAGGTTGTCGGGGGCGGTAATTCCCCATTCACCATTTGCCCTTCCCCATTCCGATTTTGCCCCATAGGGCATAATCGGGATGGGGAAGGCGCTAATTACGGCACCGTAAATTACTGTTGTCGTAATTAGCTCCAAGGTCCCTTAGCGGGTTGGATTTTAACGCCTGCAAAAAGCAGACATTAAAGCCTCCAACCCGCTAAGGGACCTTGTAATCAGGCGCTAATGGTTTAATGGTGCCGACGCTCTTTACGGCGCCGTTAAACCATTAGCGCCAGGGTCGTAATGAGGCCCATTGTGATTAAATATTTAAATACAAAAAATAAATATTTACCTTTGCAAACTAGCCTGATTCCTGGTTCAGGGTGGTGGGGCTTCAGGAGAAAGGTGTGATATGAGTGGTATATCATTCAGAATATTGAATGTATAGACAAAAATAAATAAAGGGTTCAGTTGTGCACTACACGCTGGGCTTTGACTTGGGTGTGTGCCAGATTGAAATCACTTACAGCTTGGGGGCTCATCGCGAGATCCTGAATTAGACATACCACTCGTGGCAGTCTAACACAGCGTGGTAGCTGACAGGGTACATACACCTTGTTGAGTTACCATACTGTGTTACACTGTATAAGCACCCCTCAAAAGAAATACTCAAAGGAGTTGGGCCTGTTTTCAAAAGTAAAGTAACCCTGAAATAAGCCAGAAGGAAATTAATATTTCAGGAATGGCGACCCCAGTGGATATCAATATTGCAAGGGAACACATACTGCACAAATCGTTTGTCAGGGGTGATTGGCTAGAACAGGACAAACAGGTATGGCTTCAGGGAATAAAACAAGAAGTCACTGAAACCAACCTTAATAGCTGGCAGGATAAGGGTCCATTACATCGAGAATTTAGCGTATTGTATATGACCCCTAAAATAAAAGACGAGCAATGCAAAATTGCCAAAATAGCAGCCTACCTGTACCTTCACATAAGAGTCATACAGGAAAAGTATGCAGACCATGTAGATTTCACAAAGAGGCAAGGGGAAGCACTGCATAAAATCCAGAGCAATCCGGACTCTGCAGAGAAAAGGCTCCAGGACAACCAAAAATCTGAAACAGAGGCTAGGTGGTATGCCACCAAACTCCAAGAAGATCTGGCTCTCTTACTGCAAAAGAATGCAGAGCAAGATGCCCAGGTACTGACACAGCAAATAGAGTGTCAAGAAAGGTTCGACTCTTTAAAACAGAGTCAACAAAAGCTGGCGCAACAATCAGGGTCAGACTGGCCCTTTCGGTCTTTCGGCCCGTGGCCGAACGACTTTGGGGTCCCCTGGGGCCGGTTTTCCGGCAGCCACCTCTGGGCCGTTTTTTTTTTGTAAAAAAAAAAAAAAAAAAATGTTCACATTTTTTTTTTTTTTTTATTGTCAGGCCCCCGGGCCCGGCCTAGTGTGTGTGTGTGCGCTGCAGTGCGCTGAGCCGCGTCGCGAGTATTCGCGGGCCGCGGCCAAGTCAGATGGAGATGGGGGGGGGGGTGAGTGAGCCGCCTGGGCTGGGTGAGCCAGCCAGTCAGTGAGGCAGGGCATGGAGGCAGGAGCCAGGAGGGGGAGGCGCCGCGCGCCGGCGGCACACTATCTGAGTGAGAGTCTGCACAATCATCATAGCAAGGTAACACTAGTCACTAGATGTTACCTTGCTTTGATGATTGCATCTGCATCATGCATGCATCATAATTTATGATGCATGCAGATAGATGCAGATGCATGTGCATAATTCATTCACGGCGTCGCGTCGGTGGGCCTGGGCCACCACCAGGCCGGCGGCTGTGCCGCCAGTGCCACTTCAGGGGGCCGGTGTGCCTGCCGTGTGTGTGCTCACCAGCTCACGAGCCTCTGGCCTGCGGCTGCGGCGGCCAGAGAGAACGACTTGTTTAATCTGTGGGAGGGAGGCAGGCTGAAGCAACTGCAAACACACACCAAAGCAATTGTAACACCTGCCTCCCTCCCCTCTGAGTCCTCCTGACCCTGGGGGGTTGGAGCCTCCAGCCTGCCTGCAGGGCTGACTGAGGGCTCTGCTGAGCTGGGGCCGGCACTGTAAGAACACAGTGACACATTTCACACTTGCTTTCAACTTTGCTGCAGGAAGTAAGTAACACTTCTTTGCAAAGTTGAAAGCAACTGTCTTCAACTTGTGCCTGGGGGCTGGGCTGGGCCCCGGGGCCGACGGCGCAGTGGACGAATCAGTTGAATAACTGGACCCAATGAAAATTCGGCTGGGGCAGGCAGTGCCTGCCCACCCAATTTGCCGCCAAATCGCCAATGCATACATTATGCTGCTGGCTGCTGCTATATGAGCCCCCACCCAAGCACGCACCGTCTGCAGTGGACCTCGAGACCGACAGTACCAGTGCCCACAGCCCACACAGGACAGGAGGACCACAAGGCAGCACTGAGGCGGCCAGCAGACAGTGGAGTGCCCAGTGCCAGTGCCGGCCACACAGCCCACAGACAGCAGCCCAGCCAACAGCCAGCCAGTCACTGAGGTAAGGAGTGGAGTGGGACTACTGTGAGCAACGTAAACATTAGGGCAGAGCCTGAGGAAAAACATGCATAACAAGTGCCTGTGTCTCAGCCACACCGTCCCTTTTCAGGGGATTTCCCTGCCATGCCATGCAATGTGAGTGTGCCTGGGGTGAGGGTGCATGCAGGTCTGCTGTGCCCACAGTGCCAGTGATGCGCACACACACTCGCACATCCCGCTCAGACCCATCCCTCATTACCCTCGTGCCACTGAACTCATTGGAATGGCTCCTTTCTCATTTTCTGAGCCTCTGGGCGCTATGTTGAAGCACGCCAAAGGGGTGTTCACTGGGCACTGTAAATGTGCCCCATGCCATGTGAGTGTGCCTGGGGTGGGGGTTCAGGTCTGCAGCTGTGTGCCACAGTGCCAGTGATGCGCAGTGCGCAGCGCACACACTGCTGGCTACACTGAGCAACTGCTAAGGTGAGAGGCACTGCTGCTGCCCACTTGCTGCCTCTGACCTCTGATCCTGGGCTTACCGTGCAGATCTGCTGTGCCAGTGATGCGCACACGCACGGCACATCCCGCTCAGACCCATCCCTCATTACCCTCGTGAGTCCGAGTTGCCAGCTATAGCATACCGTGTCCTCGCAGTGATGCGTGGCGCATGAGCCAAACTGAAATTGCACTGTCACCAAAAAGGAAGAGCGCGAAATGCCCCCTCGCCTCCCCACCCGCCGCACAGCCCTCACTTGGAGCAATACAAACGGAGCAGGGGATGAATACTACCCCCACCCCCCAGCCCCACCCGAGCCCTTCCTGGCACATCTGCATTAATTTCGCGGTTTATTTTCCCTGGGGGTGGGCAGGGGGCGGGCGTCGATTGGCACCTACCCATGGGTTGGTGACTTTTTCTTTGAAAATGATGCATTGATTTTTTTTTTCCGATTTCCTGCGGTGGTATTTTCACCCAATGTTATTTTTTATGTAATTAGAGGGTGGGGGCCAAACCCGGGGCAGAGAAAAGGAGTAGGGGGCTCCTTTGGCGCGAGGCTGCAGCGAAGAAGCAGGGTTCGAGTTTCTGAGCAGGAAGGGGGTGGGGGTTGAATTATTAATGCACTTTGCAAGCGGCGAGAGTAGTTGGTGGCGAGAAGTGTCCATTCCAGGCTGCTGCAGAAAAGGGGGGAAGAGGGGAGCTTTTGTATTTTCGCACCTTCTGCCGGGGAAATAAAGGAGGGGGCTGGGGGGAGTACCTGCCCGCTTCTCTTTTTTTCCCTCGTTCTTTCTGGAGGGAGGGGTAGCAAGGAATTGAGGGAGCGAGAGCGAGGTAGCTTGCGAGGGAGGGGAGACCGTCGTTCCCAGAGCAGAGAGAGGTAGCGATCGAGAAGGGAGACCCGGGCATCCTGCGCCCCCTTTCTGCTGTCAAGGATTGTGGATTTTTTTAGGGGAAGAGAGGGGAAGGGGGAGGGAGGGTCGGGGCGGGGGGCCTCCAGGTTTGGTTCCTGCGGATTGCTAGGCAAGGCAAGGCATAGAAAAGTGGAGGGGGAGGAATCGGCTGCTTATTTGGGGGGTTGATGCTGAGACCCCCCCTCGGCTCCCGAACCCCCCCTTTGGATGTCCGTGAGCTCCAACACAATGATCTTCATGATACTGGCCCGTGCCACGGTCCCACGGAACTCATTGGCTCCTTTCTCATTGTCTGAGCCTCTGGGCGCTATGTTGCCGCATGCCAAAGGGGTGTTCACTACTGGGCACTGTAAATGTGCCCCATGCCATGTGAGTCAGTGAGTGTGCCTGGGGTGGGGGTGCAGAGGCACTAGTGCTGCCCACTTCTGCTGCCTCTGAACCTCTGATCCTGGGCTTACCATGCAGGTCTGCTGTGCCAGTGATGCGCACACGCACTCGCACATCCCGCTCTGACCCATCTCTCATTACCCTCGTGCCACTGAACTCATTGGCTCTTTTCTAATTTTCTGAGCTTCTGGGCGCTATGTTGCCGCCGCATGCCAAAGGGGTGTTCACTGGGCACTGTAAATGTGCCCCATGCCATGTGAGTGTGCCTGGGGTGGGGGTGCAGAGGCACTGCTGCTGCCCACTTCTGCTGCCTCTGATCCTGGGTTTACCGTGCAGGTCTGCTGTGCCAGTGATGCGCACACGCACTCAGCACTCGCACATCCCGCTCAGACCCATCCCTCATTACCCTCGTGCCACGGAGATTAATGCATAATAGCGGCCTCCGGTTTGGACAGAGAATCAAAGCAATTGGAGAACCAATTCAAAACTTCCAACATGTTGGTCAATGGTCAGTTGCCAATCCCTGCCAAAATGGCACTCTACCACAGCTGCTATAGGCCACTAGCACTCCCTAAAAGATGTGCATCTACGTCATTTAATAATTATTAAATACTGATGTGCGTTATGACAGACAGTGAAGCCCTCTGCAGAAAGGCAGCTAACCTCTCTGTGGCACCAAAGGCAAACGTTATCATGCGATCACATGGATCCCATTAACTCAGTACAACAAGATATAACACAGGTTTCTGATTGGCTTATGAATCCCAAATGCAGGAATGATGTGATGCACCCCCGCTTGAGCAGCTTGTACTGCCCCAGTGTGGTGTGTCCTGCGGCTGCATCTGCTTGCTGGGTGCCACTGTGCCAGCTCCAACTTATTTTTCAAACACATTGCAACGCATAGCGCCCAGATCTATAGCTTAATATTTAGCCTGGGATTCACAAACCTTTAGTCACCATTCCATTATATGTGTAGGCGTAAGCGACGCATTCCTTTCAATGGTGCACAACGTTACCTTGAAGTGCCGGATGGGGCTCCCCCAGACCCTTGGGCTCGCCCCATATTCTGAGCCCCCCTTTCTCAAACCCTTTCCTTCCCTCGCTTCACGCGTGTATACCTTCTGTAGACAGTAGACCCCTGCAGCCTGACACGAGGTGGTACCTCTGCCCCAGGGGCTCTCCCCGACACCGGAGCCCTCCTTTCCTCCTTGTTCCCTTCCCCCTCTCTCTCTATTACCCTCTCACCGAACAAATGAGTCGAATCTTCCCGAGTCCGGTAATTCCGCAGTCCTGGTCCCAATTCCAGCTCAAGTCTTTCCATCTTTCCTTCTTCTTTGACCGAAGGCTTTCTGTCCATTTGTTTTAAAATGTTCAATATTCTTCCTTTTCTCTCTTCAAATGTTACTCAGTTTCCTCTGCACACCTGCCTTTTATAGTTTCCATCGTCTTTTAATTTCTCTCTCTTCAGACTCACCTTTTTTTGTCCTTAACCTATCTTGCAAACTTCTGTTTCCGTTTATTTTTCGACTTTTACCTTCTCTTTTGTGTTAATATTTATCCATTTCATTTCAAACTATTGTCCTACCCTGCTAAGTCACCAAGTGTTTGTTTCTGATTTCATTTTCCTTTCATTGTGTATATCCCTACTCCATAGTCCAAACTTATTTTTCTTTAGACCCCACCCTTACCGTACACTTCCTCTGCCTGCATACACCCACTCTCTTTTTGCCTCCTGCCTGAGTACCAAAAGCATACCTGTGTTCTTCCCCAGCCCTCACCAGGGCCCATCAATCGCTCTTTTTGCATTTGTTTGCCCCTCTAGAACTTACCTTCCTCCCCAGGCTGCATCTCAGGTTCTGCCCTTATTGGCCTGCCTTGGCCCAGCCGACCTCCCCAGGCTCCATCTCTCTTGCTGCCCTGGTTGGTCTCTCGTGCCCCAGCCCATCTCCCCAGGCTCCATCTCTCTTGCTGCCCATGTTGGCCTCTCTTGCTCCAGCCCACCTCGCAGGCTCCATCTCTCCTCCTGCCCTGGTTGGTCTCCCGTGCCCCAGCCCACCTCCACAGGCTCCATCTCTGTCCCTGCCCTTCTTGGCCTCTCTTTCTCCAGCCCACCTCCCCAGGCTCCCTCTGTGTTCCTGCCCTTGTTGGTCTCTCTCGTGCCCCAGGCTCCATCTCTGTGCACCTCAAATGTTGTGTATGTTTGTGTGTGTCCAGCATGGACTCCGCTATGTTTACACTCTGTTTCCATCATGAGACAAGCCGTTTCTGCAATTCTGCGCCACATTGTAAGTTTGGCGTATCAACTATGGTAATACCGCTCAACTGAATTCTTCTTACTGCATGCGGCTACGATAATACTACAACTGATTTAGGGTTGGTGCCAAGTACAAGTTATTGCCCGCTTTTGAGGCCAATTAAACTGCATTGGGGACATGTGGTAATACTGCATGGGGCAAGACCTCCATTGAAGATGAGGCAACAAGCAGGCAGCATATGCATGGGCTGCAAAGGCCATTATCGTGTGTTTCAGCAAGATAGGCGCTACTCTGGAATGCCACCTGTTACCACCATACTTATAGTGAGGATGACAGTGGCAGACTGGCCCATAAGGAACTTGGGAACACTCCAGAGGGGCCTATGCCTCTGAGGACCTGTCTGGGGCTGATCCAGTTACAAGCTTCATTTTTCCACCATCCGACAAGTATGTCATAATGTTTTCACTGGTCTATTGCAAGACTGAGCTCAGCTGTTCTTGGTGAGGGCAGCAGTCAGAATTAGGTGTCACAGCCATGGGCCAATGTATTGCCCTACTGCCATGCTGTCATGCTTAGTCTCCCTACCTTTACGCATTCAGTTTCCAGTGTTACATGCCTTTCGAAACGGAGCCTATAGTATGGACATTGTGAGCTAAGGGGGGTGGGGTGGGGCTGGGCATGTTGAAGGCTATAGCTTTTAATAGTTCCGGTGATGAGTGCGAGGAGTTTGGGTTGTAAAAGCTACTGGACGTGAGCAGTAGCTCGCTGTCCCTGTTACTGGAAATGGTGTTACCTTGCGCTATCTATTGCCTGACATATGTGGGAATTCGCTCCTCTACCTGTTACTAAATGGGTACATCAACGGTCACAGAGAATGATCAGGAGCCGATTGTGTTTGAGCTGGCTTTACCAGAGCTGGGAGCAAGCTGTACCAGTTATGCTGTACGGCCCCTTGGGCATCAGAGCTGGTTGTATTTGTTACTGGGCAATGTGGGCATGAGCGAAATGTAACCGTATCCGTTTTGGAAGCTGGCTGTACCTGTTCATTGGCATGAATAGTTAGGTAAAGAGTACTGCATGCTGCTACATTGCTCTCCTTGATAGAGATGGATTGTGGACCTGCCCATGGTAAAACATGACTTTTTTTCTGTGGGGAGGGGTTGCAACTGGGGGAAAAGATGAGAGAAAAAGTGTCAGTACTGAAAAGTCAGTTGAGCTGGGAGCAGCCTCGGACTGGCCTGTAGGACAATAGGCCCAGGGCCAACCAAAAACACAAAATGCTGGTGTGGGACCGTTTTTTTGGCCAAAGTGGGACCCTTATTGGCCCATGTGGGCCAGTTTGATGAGTTAATTCACACTGCGACTAGTAGTTTTGACCAGTGTTGCTGAATAAATATTCTTTAAAATATACAATTTGCATGTCACTTTATCAAAAAAGCTCCCCCCGGGTACTATTCAAACAGTATCACAAAAGGAATGAAAAGCCATTTGCAAGTGCGGGCCACTTTTTCTTTGGTGCCTGAGACAATTGCATGGCCCAGTCTGACCCCGGTTGATAGCTAGCCTTTGTTGCTGACTGTGGGCAGTTCGGAAGCACCCCACAGTGTCTTTGTCGAGGGCATAGGGGCATTGGTATCCCGAAAGGGGCCAGGGATAGGCGGTGATGTGTAAGTTGGCTGTAGAGGCGCTGTCTGGAGGGAGGGGTCTGATGTTACTCTGTGAGATGCAGTAGTTGTTCTTCGAAGAGTGTGATTGGACGTGAATTGTTGGGGCACACAATTAAAATAGGGTGCCAAGAGCAAAAACCACTGGCACATCCATTACACCAGGGCAACAAATTCATACAAGCCCACAGAACTGTATGCAAAGTAATGTTATTTTATGAGTTGTGTTGTAATGTAACAGACACATGAAGCCTCCATACGTAGCATTTTCTGACCTCTCCCTAAACCTCATTCCGGTTTCCCTACCCACCTCCCCATCTATCCAACCATCGTCACCCCCACCCTCCTTCCCTGCTGGGGTTGCGGAGCCCTGTATAAGCATTGACTTGCAGCAGGTCCCAAAACCGCAGTGGGGGTGGTTGGTTCATGCCACTCCTGTGCCTCGGAGCTGTGGACCTCAATATGTAGCATTTTCTGTAAAAGTCATGAATTGACGTGATTCACGGATGATGGTTTGAGGGCAACTTTTTTTGAGGCGAGGGGTGGGCCACTTTTTTGAGGCGAGGGGTGGGCCACTTTTTCGAGGGGTGGGCCACTTTTTTGAGGCGAGGGGTGGGCCACTTTTTTTTTGTTGTCCGGGCCTATTTCTTGTCCCAGTCCGACCCTGCTCACAGTCCCACCCTCCTTTCTCTTACTGTGTGACTTGCCAACCCTCCGCTCTGCTACTGCTACAGATACTCACCATTCTTCTTTCTCTGTGCCTCTGGATCCTTCCATGCCCATCTGCTTTTCCCCAGATCCAATGTTTTACACAGGTCCTGTACAGCCTTCTCCTCCTTTCTCGTGGCACATTTGTTTTTCATGGTGCTTTGTCTTCGGCTCAAAAATGAGCCTCATTTTTGTTCAGAAAATTAGTTTCTCTGATGCTTCAAAATACATTGCTTTCTAAAGAATGTGCAAGTAAGACTAGTGTTAAAATGAAAGAGGACTCTTACTATGAAAAGTTCAGAGCCCTGCTCGCCGCCTTTTTCCACATTTGTGCCTCCAGTCAGGGGAGTTGCTAGGTCTGGAAAAGACCCGGGGCTATGCTGATGTCGGAACTGTTGGGACTGGGGGCTAGCTCGTCTTTTGGCTGTAGCTCCTGAGATTCTATCCGGGGCTACAACCAAAAGATCAGGGGCTATAGCCCCCTTAGCCGCCCCCCTAGCAACGCCCCTGCCTCCAGTGTTAACATCCTTTAAGTGGGGCCCAGCTCTTCTTTTGTAGTACCCCTCACCACTTCAGAAGGTGTTATGTGCACTTGGACAACTACCAATTAGACATGAGAGTGCACAATAAGGCTGGAGGATAGCATTAATTCACTTTCAATAAGTTGTAAGCACAAATAATATGCAGACACTAAAAAGGTAAATACTTGAACAATTTAGTGTTTTGTCCTTGAATGGATCACTACTGCCTAACTGACCAAGAAAGATGAGGTCTATGGCAACCTGTGTGCAGTTAACTTCTATTCTCAGAAGAAGGGAGTACACTGCAGCCAGGTGACTCTAGGGCACATCTGCGCAACATTGTCCTTGAGACAACCAAGTCTTCATGTGTGCGGGCCATAAATTGTGGCAAAGGGTATGTGAGGACTTCCTTCACAGACTCTGACCTGTCTGAGCTAAGCTTGGACGTATTTGCCTGTACCACAGGGAGGAGCTTCCACGTGAAAAGTAGTCAAAACAACAGGCACTTTTCATGGAATTACTGATTGGTACGAAGCAAGTCATGATTTATAAGACATCCATCATAGAAAACATGTTAAGTGCTACCTGATAGTCCCCCCTAGGTGTGGTTTAATGCAGGATGATCTCATAGGGAGGGACTCCCCACCTGGGCACAAGTATGACTGCCTTGAGTACAGGCCCTCAGTGGACGTCACACACCTAAATTCTCTGGGCCCACCGTTCCATTTTAAACCCCATTCTTGATGATAAACATATGTACTATTGTAATGCCTTAAGTACAGTCCAGGTAGAAAGCACTAGGATGAGGAAGATCACAGAAGATATGAAAAGTACTCTTCAGGCAAGTACTGGTATGAGGTCTCCCAGAGGAGGCATAAAGATTCAAGTGTCAAAAGAATCAAGGGACTTTCCGCCACGGAAGAACTGGCAACAAAGTATAAAAAGAGACAAAGAACTAAACAAACTGTCAAGCCATCCCCAAAGCAGTGAGACTGGAGGACAGAAGCAGAAAGTGTCTCCAGTGGGCCAGATGCCAGCAGACCTAATGACTGGTTGAAGAAGGCAAGGTAGTGGCGTGAACTACTGCAGGAGGTGGACTGTATGGTCCAACAACAACGCCGAAATTACAAGGAGCCATCTGACAAGGAAAAGCCACAAAGCCACAAAAGACTGCAGGAAGAGACCAATGACAGTCCTTGGAAGAACCAGTGCTGTGCAAGCTGTTCCCAACAAGTAACAGAAAGTGACATTATCTCTGCTTCCAAAAGGTCAGGGTTTTCCCAACTCCCTTGGAAGCAGATCCATAACCCAGGTTCCGAGTGCCAACCAGTCCCAATTGGGACCTTTTGGACCCAGTCCTGGCGCCAGTGGCACCAGGCTCATAAATATGCCCAGTCCCAGCGCTGGAAGCGCCGGGCTCATAATGCTTGGGTGGACTTACAGTTGAGTCTCTGATCCTCTTCTGTTTGGAACTACTTTTCCTGTTGGGTGGGGCAGGAGCCACTCCCTAGATTCAGAACACTGGAACTCTTCTGGAAAGCAGGAACTCTTTTCTTAGGCGTGGCTGTGGAAGGAGACACCTAAGCACTACAGGAGGCTATTTAAACCACACCCGATGGATGAATCTTGCTTTGCATTATTCTGCAACCTCTGCAGCAGAACGCTCATCGTGTCTTCTGCATCCGGTCCTGGGCCTAAGGAAAAAGGCTTACCATCCTGAATCCAGTCTTCAGCAACACCTATAAAGACAAGAAAGAACAGGTTAGCATTCCGGCATCTGAAAGGCAAAGGCTTACCATCCTGAATCCAGTCTTCAGCAACACCTATAAAGACAAGAAAGAACAGGTTAGCATTCCGGCATCTGAAAGGCAAAATCTTACCTACTCTTCGTGCGCTCCGGAGGTCTTCACACTGCATTCCGGCATCTGAAAGACAAAAGCTTACCAACTCTTCGCACGCTCCGGAGGCCTTCGGCGCTGCATCCCGCATCTGAAAGACAAAACAAGGTGCGTTTAAAGACATTGGGGAACTTTAATACTCACGTGCCATTACTCCTTTCCACAACTAATCCAGTGGGTATTCCGGCACCCTGCAGCCACTCCGAACTCGTACCTGCAAAATAAAAAGACAGTTAGAGCGCATCGTGAAGCAGGCAACAAGCGCTTACTTACGTGCTTCCAGGCGCTTCTATTCATCACACGGGCTCCATCTTCAACTCACTTCAGCCTGTCATCCGCCATCGCCGGAACCCTGCAAAACAAGAGACATCATTACTAAAGACTTTAAAGACATTTGAATGACTCGAAACTTACCGTTCGTGCAGTAAACGACGGACAGCAGTCCTCTGAAGTCAAGAGGCCTGCGCTACCTATCCAGTGAAGAAACTGGTTACAGCACCCTGCCCCGAGGCAGATGGAGAGCTCGGCATTCACTTACCTAAGACATCTTACTCTACACGTCAGGCATACAGTGCACAGAGGTCCAGCCCAAAGAGCCAACCGGGTGCTACACATCACCTTTGAAGATACGGTAGTCGCCCAGTCAACACCGGCGCCTCTGCGAGAATCAGGTGAGCGTTACAGAACGCAAAGCCTACCGCAAAACTCTCGCCCAGGCGCTATGGAAACCTCGGATACTGACCCCCTAGCCCGGTTACTTGGGGAATTAAGGGCAGAAGTGCATGCAGCTCGTCAGGAAACTAATGCTCTAAGAAGGGAACTAATTATTTCCAAGGAGAGAACAGACAATCTTGCTAGACAAGTGCTACAGTCACAAGCCGGACAGACCCCGTTACCCGCATCAGGGGCAAATCTTCCTTCAACATCCTCTATGAATCCACTGCAGATCAACCTACCTGGGAATGTACCTCTGGCTCCGCCCGAACGATTTTCTGGTGACCCAAAGAGGTTTGCAGTATTTATCAATCAGTGCCGGTTGCACTTCTTATGCCGGCCAGCAGCCTTTCCAACTGATCAAGCAAAAGTAGCTTTTGTACTTTCGTACCTTAGTGGCAATGCGGCAGACTGGTCGATCCCTCTAGTTAATCAAGATGATCCGGTTCTCCATGATTTTCAAGCCTTTCAGCTTAGTATGGAAAAACTGTTCGCAAGACATTCACAGGGGCAGGCCTTGGACAATGAGCTTCTTTCGTTGCGACAGGGTAATCAAGACCTTTTGGCTTATATTGCATCTTTTAATAGACTAATAGTGGAAACTCAATGGCCTGAGGACAAAAGGATTACGCTGTTTTATAGAGGTCTATGTGGAGAGCTCAAAGACGTTTTAGCCCAAGTAGTGAATCCCCCACAAGACTGTTCGGATTATATAGACTTGGTCGTTCAAATAGATCACAGGCTGCAGAACAGGAAGGCCGATCGTTCCAAGTTTGATGCTCGAGTATTTTCCAAACCGCCAACTCCTTCCAAAGGAGTAGACTCCGGGGAACCCATGCAAATAGGGGGTCTGAAAGGTCCTCTAACACAAAGGGAGCGGGAAAGGAGGAAACAGTTGCAATTATGCCTATATTGTGGAAACTCAGGGCACTTTCTTCGAGACTGTCCGGTGAAACCTGCCAAGAAGGCAGTAGGAGCTGCAGTTACCAAAGTTACAGACTCTGAGCAGGGAAACGACCTCGCCCGACAAGAATAGAGGTCCTCTTGCCGAGCGTGAAAACCAGTTCCGTGACCTCGCATTTCGTGATACCTATGGTCCTCATTAGCCCTGATAATCCGGATCGATTACATGCAATTGAAGCTTACGTCGACAGCGGTGCCATCGGCAATTATGTGGATCATGAAATGGTTTTGAGGATGAATCTAACTCTTTGTCCCAAGGCTGTAAAGGATGTCATTACTACGGTGGATGGTACGGAGATAGCCTCCAGGCCAGTAACGCATACCACTCAAGAGGTGACGCTAGTAATTCAAGATGGACACCATGAGAAGATCGTGTTCGATGTGATCAAGGCCCCTCAGTTTCAGATTATTCTAGGAATACCTTGGTTAGAGAAACACAATCCTCTGATCGATTGGCGAGCAAGAACGGTCCAGTTTCCAGAATGTGTCTCTTCTTGTCACCCTCCACCTGGTGTTGCACTGGCCGCAATTTCTTCAGAGACTCCCCAGTTACCTCCCGAATACCTAGAATACCAAGATGTTTTCCGGAAGGATCAGGCTAACTCTCTACCTCCTCATAGGTTTTATGACTGCCAGATCGACCTGATACCTGGATCTACTCCTCCTTGTAGTAGAATTTATGCCCTCACCGAGCCTGAGAACCTTCACCTTCGACAATACCTGGATCAATACCTGGCAAATGGGTTTATTCGTCCTTCCAAGTCCCCTGCTTCTTCAGCTTTGTTCTTCGTTCCAAAAAAGGAAGGAGACCTTAGAACTTGTATAGATTATCGCTCCCTGAACCAGATCACCGTTAAGAATAGATATCCGTTACCTTTGATCCCTGAACTCCTGGACCAAGTCAGAAAAGCATGCATATATACAAAGCTGGATCTTAGAGGAGCTTACCACTTGGTACGAGTAAAAGAGGGCGATGAATGGAAGACGGCCTTCCGCACCAAGTATGGGCTATTTGAATATCAGGTCATGCCCTTCGGACTTTGTAATGCCCCGGCCGCCTTTCAATATTTTATGAACGATGTCCTCAGAGAGCTCATAGATGTGTGTGTTGTTGTTTACATTGACGACATCCTCGTTTATTCTTCATCGGAATCTGAACATCGGAAACACGTGAAAATGGTCCTCGAAAGATTGCGTCAACACAAACTTTTCGCTAAGTTGGAAAAATGTGTTTTCAACGTGACTGAAGTTGAATTCTTGGGATTCATATTATCACCTGGCGGAGTGCATATGGATTCAAAGAAGGTCGATGCAGTTCTCAAATGGCCATCACCATCCTCCGTAAAAGGTGTGCAAAGCATGTTAGGCTTCGCTAACTTTTACCGCAGGTTTATCCCCGAATTCTCTCGAATAGTCCAGCCCATCACTGCCTTGTTAAAGAAAAACAAATGTTTTGAATGGTCTACCGAGGCGGAACAAGCTTTCCAGGATTTGAAGACTAAATTTATCTCTGCACCAATCTTAAAACACCCTTGCCCCGAACTCCCCTACATCGTGGAAACTGATGCTTCAAGCCTTGCCATGGGGGCAGTTCTATCACAAAAGGACCCGGTAACCAATCAGTTGCATCCCGTGGCATTTTGGTCCCGCAAATTCTCGCCTCCTGAAATCAATTACACGATTACTGACAAGGAACTTCTGGCTATCAAGTCTGCCTTTAAGGCTTGGCGGCATTATCTGCTGGGGGCCCGACACACCGTTACTGTGATTACGGATCACCGAAACCTGCAATATTTGAAAACCGCAAAAGCCCAATCCTCTAGACAACTCCGTTGGGCATTATTCTTTGCCGAGTTTGACTTCATAATTACCTATCGACCTGGTACAAAAAACGGTAAAGCTGATGCCCTTTCTCGGATGGGAGTGGAAGAACACTTGATCAACCTTAAACCTGTACCAATCATTCCCGAACAAAGAATTCTGGGTGTACTCGCCACAGAATCCATAGAGGAAGTTAAGGATAAAGCCAGGCAACTTGTAACTCCAGCAGACATACAGAATTGGCATCTGCAGGGAAAGGACTTTGCAGTAAAGGACAACTTATTGTATTTCCAAGAACGATTATACCTACCCAGTACAGATTTACAGAAAAAAGTAATCTCTTGTTATCACGATTCTTTAATGGAAGGACATCCCGGTATAGCCAAGACCTCAGAAAAGATCAAGCGCTACTTCTGGTGGCCGTCTTGGAAAAAAGATATCAGAGACTTTATAATGTCCTGTGGAGTATGCGCCCAAAACAAGAGTCAAAAGGAAAGACCAGCAGGCCTCTTACGCCCTATTGACATCCCACCTCGCCCTTGGCATACGCTTTCTATGGACTTCATCACCGATCTACCTCCATGCTCCGGATACAATACGATTCTAGTAATCGTGGACTTATTCTCCAAGCTGGCGCATTTCATTCCGCTCAAAGGCTTGCCAACAGCAGCAACTCTGGCCCGAGAATTTCTCGAAAACATCGTCCGACTGCACGGTTTTCCTTCAGTTCTAATTTCGGATCGAGGTAGTCAATTTATTTCTCATTTTTGGCGAAGTTGCTGTCGGTCGGCTCAAATTGATGTGAGACTATCGACCAGTCACCACCCTCAGACCGACGGACAAACCGAGAGGACCAATCAAACTCTGGACAGTATTTACGCTGCATGCTGCAACAAACTGAAAAAACTTGGAAAGACATCCTTTGGATAGCCGAATATGCCTACAATAACTCTGTCCATTCGGGAACTGGGAAAACCCCGTTTTTTCTTTTGTACGGCAGTCACCCTCGAACCTCGGAGTTGGATCCCCTCCAAGATCTTGAAACACCAGCAGTAGACTACCTGCATTCTACAATCACCCAAGCCTTTAAGGAAGCTGTTTCTCACCTTCAAAGGGCTAAAGAACAATACAAGAAAGGAGCAGATCAACATCGGAAGGAAGCCCCTCAATATCAAGTAGGGGATCAAGTCTGGTTATCCACCAAATATCTACCTCTAAAAGGGCCACGCACATTCAACCCAAGATACCTTGGTCCCTATTCCATCACTACCATAGTAAACCCAGTAGCGGTCAAGTTGGACTTGCCCCCGCACATGAAGATACATCCGGTCTTCCACGTCTCTCTATTAAAACCCGTGCAACCTCAAACCCGACTAACCAAATCTCCAAAACCTATCCTAGTTGATGGAGAACTCGAGTTTGAAGTCAAAAGCATTCTGGACTCCAAGATCTCCAAATCTAAACTATTCTACCTAATTGACTGGAAAGGCTACGGCCCCCAAGAGAGATCCTGGGAACCTGCTGAATATGTCCACGCTCCTCGCCTAATCAAAAGATTTCACCGAACATTTCCTGACAAGCCAAAACCCCCAGAAAAGCCCGGTTTGGGAGGGGCTTTGAGGGGGGGTACTGTCATGATCTCGGCTTCCAAAAGGTCAGGGTTTTCCCAACTCCCTTGGAAGCAGATCCATAACCCAGGTTCCGAGTGCCAACCAGTCCCAATTGGGACCTTTTGGACCCAGTCCTGGCGCCAGTGGCACCAGGCTCATAAATATGCCCAGCCCCATGCTGGAAGCGCCGGGCTCATAATGCTTGGGTGGACTTACAGTTGAGTCTCTGATCCTCTTCTGTTTGGAACTACTTTTCCTGTTGGGTGGGGCAGGAGCCACTCCCTAGATTCAGAACACTGGAACTCTTCTGGAAAGCAGGAACTCTTTTCTTAGGCGTGACTGTGGAAGGAGACACCTAAGCACTACAGGAGGCTATTTAAACCACACCCGATGGATGAATCTTGCTTTGCATTATTCTGCAACCTCTGCAGCAGAACGCTCATCGTGTCTTCTGCATCCGGTCCTGGGCCTAAGGAAAAAGGCTTACCATCCTGAATCCAGTCTTCAGCAACACCTATAAAGACAAGAAAGAACAGGTTAGCATTCCGGCATCTGAAAGGCAAAGGCTTACCATCCTGAATCCAGTCTTCAGCAACACCTATAAAGACAAGAAAGAACAGGTTAGCATTCCGGCATCTGAAAGGCAAAATCTTACCTACTCTTCGTGCGCTCCGGAGGTCTTCACACTGCATTCCGGCATCTGAAAGACAAAAGCTTACCAACTCTTCGCACGCTCCGGAGGCCTTCGGCGCTGCATCCCGCATCTGAAAGACAAAACAAGGTGCGTTTAAAGACATTGGGGAACTTTAATACTCACGTGCCATTACTCCTTTCCACATCTAATCCAGTGGGTATTCCGGCACCCTGCAGCCACTCCGAACTCGTACCTGCAAAATATAAAGACAGTTAGAGCGCATCGTGAAGCAGGCAACAAGCGCTTACTTACGTGCTTCCAGGCGCTTCTATTCATCACACGGGCTCCATCTTCAACTCACTTCAGCCTGTCATCCGCCATCGCCGGAACCCTGCAAAACAAGAGACATCATTACTAAAGACTTTAAAGACATTTGAATGACTCGAAACTTACCGTTCGTGCAGTAAACGACGGACAGCAGTCCTCTGAAGTCAAGAGGCCTGCGCTACCTATCCAGTGAAGAAACTGGTTACAGCACCCTGCCCCGAGGCAGATGGAGAGCTCGGCATTCACTTACCTAAGACATCTTACTCTACACGTCAGGCATACAGTGCACAGAGGTCCAGCCCAAAGAGCCAACCGGGTGCTACACATCACCTTTGAAGATACGGTAGTCGCCCAGTCAACACCGGCGCCTCTGCGAGAATCAGGTGAGCGTTACAGAAAGCACGGGCAGACCGGTGGGGACAAGGGAAGAGTTGAGGGGGTCTCGGCTTCAGCCATCAATGTGGTGGAGCCTGAAAGTAGGTCAAGAAGGGTTGGAGACCCTAAAGCGAACAGAGAGTGTATCCAAGCGGTATTTCCTCATCCCAGCAGGCACAGAGAAACCACTGACCACCATTGAAGGATCCAGGACCCTAAAATAGTTGAGAGAAGCAACAGAGGAGAATGTCGTCAACTCAGTGGAGACAGAGAAATCATTGACCACCAGAGAGGGTCCGGGACCCTAAAATAATTGAGAGAAACAACAGAGGAGAACGTCCTCAACCCAATGACCATAAAAAGACCACTGAATACTGGATAAGGGGCGGGAACCTGAAGCAAAGGGCAATACAATATAAAAAAAAACTTTCCCCAATTCAGTGACGAGAGGGAAGTCACTGAAACTCATAGAAAGAGTTGGAACATGGTAAGAGCCTGGGAACAGAGGCCAAGGGAATTGGCAAGTTGGCAGGAGTTAAGTACATTACAGGTTATATACAGAGAACCAGGGCAAGGGAGTCATTCGCCCTGGTCTAGTGAGTGGATATTGTGATACAGCTGTAGACACCAGGAGAAGGGAGGCATTCTACTGGTAAGGAAGTGGGGTGCTTTACCAAAGAATTTGGCCTTTGCAAAGCGAAGGGAAGGGAGTCATTCCCCCTGGCCAGTGCCTTCTTTTCAAGATAACGTGTGTGAGATACCAGGAGAAGACAGTCATTCTCCTTGGGAGAGAACTTTCTGTTTTTACTTTAGCATCCTTAGTTTTAGTGTAAGGGACGGAGATAGGTTTGGACCCAAGACAGTGAAATTAACTTGGATCGGACATTCAGACATATTCCTTAGTTTCAGGTTGAGGAGGTTTACAGGGAAACTCCTCATAGAGATAATGGGAGTGAGGATTCTTTCTTTAATGAATACAAGTCTAAAACCACAACCATGTGCCCTCTGTGTCCCTTGCCTTCTTTGAGACCCTTACAGTATCTAGTACATCCAAATGCACAGGGTGGATAATGTCCACTCACCACTAGCTAGACTCTGGGCGAGTAAGAAATTGTTGGCAGGACACATATTGGGCCTCATTATGACTCCGGCGGTAGCCGTACCAGTAAAACCGGCAGTGCTGCCTCCGGAGTCATTTTTTTCCGGTGCCCTGGAATTGGCAATTACCAGGGCATTACAGCCCCGGCGGACCCGGTAATTGCCCATTCCTGGAAGCCAGAAAATATTAGTCCCCATTCCCATTTGAGTCCCATTGGACTTAATGGGCATGGGGAGGCCGGATGCACCGGCACCATTCAGGAATGGTGCTGGTGCATCCGACATGGTCTGCTCGCGGGTGCCAGTCCGCCCACCAGGTCAGACCTGGCGGGTGAAAAGGCACCCGTGTGCAGAACTCATAGTTTGCCAGCCTGGTAACAACGGTACCAGCAAGCTTACCAGTACCGTTGTTACCAGACTGGCATCCTCTAATGATGCCCATTGTGTCACGCGCCCTGGCAGATAGCGCTTATGGAATCAGTGGCGGACTCGCCTCCATTAAACTTGCCCATCATGTTGTTTCCCACGTTCCGCTGTGCGGCCTAGTGTTTTTCAACATGGCCGCCACCAGGAGGTTCTTAGCCACACTTCTCCCAGCGGTCGGTGCGTTGCAACCCAGTGGCCTTCACTTTGGGTTATACGCTGTTGTTTTTCTGTTCTGCTCACTCTCTGAGCCTCGCTTATTTTTCTGCCTTTCTCTACCACGCCCGCTCCTTGGGTTCGCCCCCGCGGTGCTGCTGTACTCCTCGCCGGCTCGCGGTTCTTCAGCTTTCCTTCTCCCTCGCTTCGCATTCTCCCAGGTGGCTCTCTCAGCCCTTCCGGCTCCACTTGTTGTTCTCCCTTGTTTCTTCACTCTCCCTCTCTCACTCTCCCTGTCCTCCATTGGCTCCTCACCCCAGCCTCCCCCAACTGTATTTCCTGGATCACTGCGTCCTGTTGCTAGTTGCTCTGGTTTCCGCCTGTGGTCTCCTGCCACTGCTTTCTCTTCCCTGCTTCTCCATTCACTTAGCCCTGGATTCGCTACTCCGCCTCTCCAGTTTAGGAGTTCTCTCCTGAAACCTCCAGACCTGAGCCTGCCCTCCTCTTGGATAACATCCCAGACAAAGGCTCTGTTCAAGCTTGCTCAAGGATTACACCAATCCGAATCTTCAGCGGCTTGTGGGATGTTTTTACCCATGCATACAAGCCCTACCATAAAACTGTGCAGTACTGGCATGGAAAACATCATGATGGCCAGAACTCCCCAGAGAGTGCACAGGGAAAACATGAAGAATAGGCTGCTACCCATTTTTGCCTATGTTGTGAGCACAGGAGGGCACTGCCTAAAACCACCATTGGGCTACACACACCGTTGTCTGAAACCATTGGGAATGGCAACGCTGATTGCCAAAAAAGCAACTCAGAACTGTGGGGAATTAATGTTCTTAATCCCAAAAATGTTTGCATTACCAGTACTCACCACTATCAGAAAGCCGGCGTTTTAAAACCACCAGACATTTGTGTAAAACTGAACAAATGAAACAAAACCAGACCAAGGAAAGACTTGCTAAGAGGTGGATACAATGTAAAACTATATTCTGAAATGACTTGAAGGAAGTAATTATTTAATGTATATGTAAAAATTGTAAGTGATTTAAAGTGGGAACAAAAAGTGACATTTAGCTGAAACCTGGCTTAATGAAACTGGATTCTGCCTGACAACTACCCCCGACAGGAGTTGAAACCTGCTCAGCCACTCTTCCCCTTGCCAAAAGGAGTTGTCACCTCTCTGATTAGATTAGGGGTGGAGCAGCTGGGGACTACAGGGAGTTGAACAAAGGCCTGTCCTGGACTCAGGTGAATGTTATATTGGGGGCGTCGTAAAATAGCTTCCTCTTGGGAGAAACTGGGGGGCAGCTGTGCCTCTGTGAACAAGCTGGCTTGGGGGAAGTGGATAAACCAGTTATTCCACCCTGTGATGGGGGAAGCCACACCCCTTTTTGACCAGAGCATAATTTTAAAAAGATAGATAAATCATGTGCGGACTTGTCAGAATCATATAAGTAATATCATTATTTTTGTGATTTTTCTGTGAACATTTTAAGAGGCGTTAGGACCCTGTGGTGTATTCTGGGGGGTTGCTAGCGGAAAATAGGGTCTCACTCCAAATGTATGCACGTTAAAAATCTGACACTTCATCAATTAATGTCCATACTCCTTGCGCACATGTGTGTAATTTTGGGTAAATGTCCGATATTGCAAAACCAGTTAAAAAGCGCAAAATGTCATTTTTGAATGCCAGCCTCCAGGAAGATCAGAGGCGGACAAGCACGGACCATAAGGAATATATAATGTGTACATGTAATTTCAACAAATTGTATATCTGGGAAAGATGTATTTGGGTCAAAAATAGATTTGTGTGCAATCTGACAAGAGGAGGTTCCTCTGACCATAAAACCTACAGCATCACTCTGACTCACATTTCCTTCCCCCAATCAAGGGAGAGAGGAGGAAATGGCCAATGATAAGTGAGAGGGGCAGGTTTAGTTATGACCAGGCACAAACCCATTTTCAAAACACATAAAAAGAGACTGCTGGGACATGTAGAGATTCAATTCCATTTGCTGCGGAGCATGCTGTTCGACGACTTCACATCCAGAGATCCAGACTTCAAATCCATCAATCTCCAAAGACCAGAACTTTACTTCAGAACTTAAAGCAAGGGCCTAAACCCACAAACTGAGAACTCTTCTCAGCGGGCCTCAGCATCCTTAAAATCATTTGCAAACTATTCCACAGCCGGGCAAGCTTTTTGAATTCTTTTGCCAAGAACAATTGCCAGAGACCAGACCAGAGATCCAGAGTGACCCAGACCGCTGTGAGCAGAACCAGAGAGCTGACCCAGATCACTGTGAAGTGCCGAGACCAGAACCGGAGTCCAGTCCAAAACCTGACCAGATCCATGGCGAGGCCTATTTCAAATTTATATTGTGAGCACCTAGCAGAACTAATCCCAACAGATTAATCTAATCCCAACTATTTTAACCTAAGTAGAACAGCCTTCTAGAAATCGTGTCATCTGTCATTTGTAAAGCTGCACAACTGTCACCTGTCAATTCTGAAGCTGCAAGCTGTCACCTGTCATTTTGAGTTTTACTTTAAATCCGAAAAACGACCTTTATTTAATCATCCGTATCTCTGGAACCGTTTGGGGTAGGAACGAGATTTCAACAAGCCTAGAACCGACTTGCTACTCCTTATACTTTTGCCGCAATCACGGTTCACGCACTCGCCAATTTGCTGCGATTTGCGATTTGGCCTGATTTCTTTACCTGTAAAAAGATAGCAGCTTTTTGCTTTCCTTTGCTAAAAATCCGTTTGCAACTTGGTAATAACTCATAGAGCATTTCTAAAGTGAGCCTGAGCTCATCCCAAGTATCTCTCACTCACCCTGAACCTCCTAAAGGGAATTAAAAGCATTTTCAGCATATTTCTCACTTCATTGCCACCACATTCAAAGCACTTGGGCCTGTGTTTTAAAACTCCTACCTGTTTCCTCTAAGCTTGCTGGGGGGGAACTGAATTTCGTATTGTATTTGATTGCATTCCTGAGAACTGTGTGCTCCTCTTTCCATCTCCTTCCATTTCTTACATTGCATAGGGGAGGGGGGGTGAATTGCCAGAGAAAAAGTGATTATCTTATCTTTTGCTAAAATCATCAAGTATTTCTGTACTGCATTTTGTTCCTCATTGCTTTTCCCTTGAAACCATAAAAGTATTTTTGCTACTTTATCCATCCTATACTAACTTCTCATTGATTGTAAAGAAGTGTGCTAGTGCCAGATTACCCATTGTTGATCAACATCATATGTCTAAGTGTACTATCAGATATTAATTTATTATGAAGTGTGATATATATATATATATTGTTTAATTTTTCAAATATACCTTTTAATTTGCAAAACAAACCTACTTCTTGGCTCAGTGGGGTCAGGGGGATTCTAAGAGGGGGGTGTTATACAAGGGTTGTCATCCAGAGTACTGAACTGATTATAAAAATACATTAATAAGGGTTTTCCTCAGCATCCCAGACTAGGCATTGACTTGGCTGTAGTGTTGATTGAATATCGCTTACAAGAGCTTCAGGTGTTTTTTATGCCTTCATTGGCTTTTTCCCCTCTTGTAGCTGCTCCGGGAGAGGGGCCACAGGTCTGCTAGTCGGTTAGGCAGTCACTGTGGCTTCCTTTCGGGGAAGACCCTATCTTCACAAAAAAAAGGATTACCGGACCAGGGGAAGGAAGAACAAATCGCAGCTGAACTCCAGCAGTTCAGGTGAGGAGAAAGAAGTTTTCTCTGATTCTGGTGAAGAACACTGGGAGATTGACAGTTTGCAACATTGAAGGGACGTCATGGCCACCGCAGAGCAAGACCAGGAGTTGCTGGCCACTGTCCAGGGACTTACGCAAGAAGTCCAAAACCTAAAACTGAGAACTCTGTTCTTCGCCAGCTCTTTTCGGCTCGGGAAAACTACCCTGCTGAACTCCCAACCATGGCCCTCGCAGCAGGGAAATGTGATGGGTCTCGAAAGAAACTGAAGGAAAACCTGGAAGCCACCATGATACATTTTATTTTCAGGGCTAGCATCTACTCTTCTGAACATTCCCGGGTCGGGTATTTGATTTCTCATATGGTTGAGAACGCGTTAGCCTGGGCTATGCCGTTGGTGACCAGGGCCAACACAGTACTTCCTGATTACAGGGGTTTCCTAGCACTGCTATAACAGACTTTCGAACAGCCGGAGACAACGTTTGTGGAAAGTGAGGAATTGCTTGATGTACAACAGGGAACCAGCGACCTTCTTTCATACATAACTACCTTCACGCAAGTAGCTTCCGCGGATGGTTGGCCTGAGCCAGCACAATACGCTATATTTCGGCGCGGTCTTAAGGAAGAAATCAAGGATGAGCTAGCCTGGACACTGCGCAACACCACTTTCTCAGACCTGCTCTGAATGGTACTCCAGATAGAATACTGCATGACGGAACAGAAATCCAAGAGAAGAAAACTATGCGGTTTCCTCCTGCAATCTGACCTGTTTGCTCCATCACCTCAGCCCACCACTCGGATACCAATAGAAGAACCCATGCAAGTAGGCATGGCCCAACCCCCGCTAACGCCAGAAGAACGGAAGCGCAGGAGGGATAAAGGACTATGCATGTATTGTGGTTTGGTTCGTCATCTTCTGCGGGAGTGTCCAGAGGTACTCCCTCGACGTTCGGGAAACGGACGACCTCGGTCCTAGGAGGGATGGGCCATCAAGGATCTCAAACAAGTCCCTATGTCACACTGGCAGTATCCTCTTCTGGCACCACGGAGGACTCTCGTCTCATGGTGGTAGCCATACAACGCCTCATCAACCAACAAAAGATCGACTCACTCTCTCAAGTAGATTGTGGAGCCCCAGGGAACTTCGTGGACACCCTATGGGCAGAAAAGGTCAGAATTTCCTGTGTGGAAAGGAAGGAAGATCAGAAGGTGGAAGGGGTGGATGGCAAGCTGCTCAGTTCTGGACCCATCACCCACACTACTGAAGAGATTCCGGTGTTGGTGTTACAACATTTGGAAGTGCTTAGATTCGACATCATCCGTGCCGCCCATTTCCCAATCATCCGGGGAATCTCATGGCTTCGTAAACACAACCCAACCATTGACTAGACCCGGAACCTGCTTGAATTCAATTCCACCTATTGCAAGCACAATTGCCTCTTGGAAGCCAGTTACGAGACTGCGAAGGCCGTCTCCACCTCCGCAAAGGTCTCTGTTGGGGTTCATTGTTTTCCCATCGATATCTCTGAGTTCAGTGAGGTATTTGTTGACAAGATTCCCCAGGATCTGACTCCAAACAGACCCGAAGACTGCGTTATCGACCTGGTACCAGGAGCATTGATACCCTTCGGCTAGATGTACTCTCTCTCCCAGGTCAAAAAGAAGGCGCTCCAGGAATATTTAGACGCCAATCTCCAAAACAATCTCATTCAACCTTCTCGACCTCTCGCGGGTCCTCACTTTTTTTATCCCTAAGTGAGACTCCTCAAAGCTAAGGCTGTGTATCGATTATAGAGGACTTCACAAAGTCACCGCCCGGGATCACTATACGATGCCCCTCATCTCAGACATTCTTGAGGCGGTTCAGGGGGCGACAGTCTTTTCCAAATAGGATCTCAGAAGCACCTATCTCCTCCTAAGAATACGCTCAGGCGACGAGTGGCAGATTGCTTTAGACCATCGTTTGGGCATTTCGAATACAGGGTGATGCCCTTTGGTTTAGTCATCGCCCCTGACATCTTCCAACGATTCATGGACAGGCTGTTCTCTGATTTGATGTTTCACTCAATAATTGTCTTGTTGGACGACATCCTTGGTTTCTCCTCCACACAACAGGAACACCAATCCCACCTTCAGGATGTCCTGCAACGTCGACGATCACATCACTTGTTAGCCAAACCCAAGAAATTCTTGTTTGGAGTGTCGACCATTCCATATCTGGGGTTCATCTTTTCAGGTCGAGAGGTCATGATGTAGCCAAAGAAGGTCTCTGCCATACTGGATTGGCTGACGCCGGCATCAGTAAAGGATGTCCAGAGGTTTCTCGGTCTTGCAAACTTTTATCGCAGGTTTATACCAGAGTTCTCTGGAGTGGTACTACCCATTACCAACCTGCTGAAGAAAACTGCAGTTCCCTTCTTGTGAACAGAAGCTGCGGAAACTAGTTTCAAGCATCTCAAAGATCTGTTCTGCTCAGCCTATGGTCAGCGCCAACCAGACCAAAATCGGCCTTTCATCGCGGAGTCGGATGCTTCAGCAGCAGCCATAGGAGCAGCTTTGCTTCAAGAACACGAAGGCCAGGAACACCCGATTGCATACCTTTCCAAGACCCTCACGCCCAGACACAAAACTATTCCGTGATTGAGAAAGAGCTTCTGGCCATGAAGCTGGCCTGTGAAGACTGGCGCCAACTACTACATGGAGGCCCTCACCCTTTTCTCATTCACACTGATCATAAGAACTTGAAAGCCCTTCAACGCATGGAGTGTGTGAACTCCCACCAGGCAAGATGGGCCCATTTCTTTGCACAATATGATCCCACAATAACCTACCTACCCAGAAGCCAGAACACCCTTGCAGATGCCATTTCCCGTTGTGACGGTTCTGAGCGGACTTCAGACAACAAATCCAAATATCTTTTCCCCAGGAATAGGATCATTTCACAAGTCTCTACCTTTCTCCAGAAAGCCTATGTGTCTCCATTGTTGATAGTGGCAGAACCATTTTGCCTTAGAGAGTGCCTGCAGGTTGCAACGTTGTAAAACAACACATGTATCAGTTCTTGCCTGCTTCACTGGGAACTGCTCCTCTTTCTACCGTGGGTAAATGGCTATTGTTCGGCTCACCCAGATCACTGGGTGAACACGGCAAAATCAAGGTTTTATATCTGCAATTAGTGGGGATTTATTTTTCCATTTTGTAGGTGGCCCTGGACAGTGTGCTGCAAATTCTGTTTTCCTTCATCCCATATTCTGAGACCTGTGACTTCATGAAATTCTACTGTAGTTATGCTATGATTTCTATATATCTATATTGTATTATTTTCCTTATGGGATAGTGGTACTTGGTCCTTCCAGGTTCCTTATACAACCCTATAGTTCCATATGGTTAGTTGCAATAAGTGGATGCAAGCTTCCTCTTCATCTCTTGCTTTTCTTGTGTTTCTGTCTTTTGCTAATGAAAAGGAAAGGCACCTGACCGTATGTATATGTATCTGTCCTCTTTCTACAGAACAGTGTAAGCATGGTCTTCATGTGTGCACATATGTGTCCGTGTAACGTCATGCAGGGGTGCGAGTTTGCTTCGTGGCTAATGTTACCATGTTGTGGTATCTCCAATGACATCAGTGCAGCTGGATATTTGTCATTAGTCGAGCAGGTCCAGTGTTGAGGCACCTGTATCCATGATCAGTGTTAAGGCACCTGCATCCATGAGGACGTCAGCTGGATAAGGTTTGAATGGTTGTCTGAGAGAATATCTGTTTGCATATGGAGACATCACTGGCCCTCCTGGGGGCTGGCCAAACAGTGACTGGCATCTTGCATTTCTGACTCTTCGTACTGTCATGCTTATAGGGGTCCAGAGGCGTATTCCAGGGAACCTCTCTTCAGTCCCCCCTCTGGTTGACTTGTCGACCACTCCACCAAACCTAGTAACTGTGGCTTTTGGTAGCCATCTCTTCATTATTCCTTCAAGATGTCCATAGTAAGTTGCATGGTCATCCATACTCCATGTCTTGTAACTGCATTCTCCTTCCGGGTTGCGCCATACTCATTTTGCCCAGTATTTCCTGTTGTCCATGGGATCATCGAATGTTATCATCTCAGTGGGGAACAGTGGGGACTCCTTTATCTGTGTCCTTATTTTATTTATTTCCTCTAATACCTTGTCTTCTTCACCATTTGTATCCACTAACACTTTCATTTCTATTGTCTTCTCTGTCATCTTGTGGCATTGCGTGATGCAGATATTTATCACACAAAGAGCTACTGGTACCAATATCAGTTCTCATGGTAATAATTTTAGCTGGTCTTCCATCCGTGTGGGCATCCATGAAAATATATACGACAGCCAGCTTTGATCTTTTCCTTTACCTTTTGCTTCCTCCTCCATTATGGCATGCATTTTCGACAATCTGGTAACTGCTTCTGTGAGTGTGCCATTTGATTCATCATTTGCGGGCACACATGTACAGCAAGTATACCCGATCTTGGTGCAAACTTCTCCTTCCATTGCTGTGAGAAGGACTAGAACATATCTGTTCTGGAGGACCATCAACCTTACTGCTCGGAGCTCCTCTTTTATTGTGTTGAAGCCATTTACAGTTGAGTTTATGGTCTGCGTCAGCTCCCATCTCGTGATCTGAATCCATTTAGCATTTGTGTATGTCTGTACTGCTGGAAGTACTGACGTGAAGAAAATCTCTGTCCTACTGAACAATCAGCATTCAGGTGGTACGTCGTCCAGAGATGCTTCCGATGCTGATATGAAGTAGTTCTGTCTTTTCACTCTACTCACTCCTACTGACCTCTTCTTTCTTCTTGCATTGTCCAACTTAGGGAAGTCTTCTGTTTTGATATCTTTTTGTGGCACTGGTAGTCCTGGCATATTGATGTGTACCAACGGGCATACTCCTCCCCAGTTGGGTGGCAGCTTCTTATACACCTTAGATCTGCATGCCCAATAATGATCCATTAATACTGCCGTCCCAAATTTCGGGAATTTTGGCCAGTGCATCCGACATGGTCTGCTCGCGGGTGCCAGTCTGCCCACCAGGTCAGACCTTGCGGGTGAAAAGGTACCCGTGAGCAGAACTCGTAGTTTGCCAGTCTGGTAACAACGGTACCGGCAAGCTTACCAGTACCATTGTAAGAAGACTGGCATCCTCGTAATGATGCCCATTGTGTCACCAGCCCTGGCAGATGGCGCTTATGGAATCAGTGGCGGACTCGCCTCCATTAAACTTGCCCATCATGTTGTTTCCCATGTTCCGCTGTGCGGCCTAGTGTTTTTCAACATGGCTGCCACCAGGTTCTTAGCCACACTTCTCCCGGCGGTCGGCGTGTTGCAACCCAGTTGCCTTCTCTTTGGGTTATACACTGTTGTTTTTCTGTTCCGCTCGCTCTCTGAGCCTCGCTTATTTTTCTGCCTTTCTCGACCATGCCCGCTCCTTGGGTTCGCCCCCGCGGTGCTGCTGTACTCCTTGCCGGCTCGCGGTTCTTCAGCTTTCCTTCTCCCTCGCTTGGTATACTCCCAGGTGGCTCTCTCAGCCCTTCCGGCTCCACTTGGTGTTCTCCCTTGTTTGTTCACTCTCCCTCTCTCACTCTTCCTGTCCTCCTTTGGCTCCTCACCCCAGCCTCCCCAACTGTATTTCCTGGATCACCGCGTCCTGTTGCTGGTTGCTTTGGTTTCCGCCTGTGGTCTCCTGCCACTGCTTTCTCTTCCCTGCTTCTCCATTCACTTAGCCCTGGATTCGCTACTCCGCATCTCCAGTTTAGGAGCTCTCTCCTGAAACCTCCAGACCAGAGCCTGCCCTCCTCTTGGATATCATCCCAGACAAAGACTCTGCTCAAGCTTGTTCAGGATTACACCAATCCGAATCTTCTTCAGAGCTTTGGGTGTTTTTTATGCCTTCATTGGCTTTTTCCACTCTTGCAGCTGCTCCGGGAGAGAGGCCACGGGTCTGCTAGTTGGTTAGGCAGTCACTGTGGCTTCCTTTCGGGGTAGACCCTATCTTCACACAAAAAAAGGATTACCGGACCAGGGGAAGGAAGAAGAAATCGCAGCTGAGCTTCAGCAGTTCAGGTGAGGAGAAAGAGGTTTTCTCTGATTCTGGTGAAGAACCCTGGGAGATTGACAGTTTGCAACACCGAAGGGACATCATGGCCACCGCAGAGCAAGTCCAGGAGTTTCTGGCCGCTGTCCATGGACTTACAATAGAAGTCCAAAACCTAAAGACTGAGAACTCTGTTCTTCGCCAGCTTGTTTCGGCTCGGGAAAACTACCCTGCTGAACTCCCACCCATGGCCCTCGCAGCAGGGAAATGTGATGGGTCTCCAAAGAAACTGAAGGAAAACCTGGAAGCCAACATGATACATTTTATTTTCAGGGCTAGCAGCTACTCTTCTGAACATTCCCGGGTCGGGTATTTGATTTCTCATATGGTTGAGAACGCGTTAGCCTGGGCTACGCCGTTGGTGACCAGGGCCAACCCAGTACTTCCTGATTACAGGGGTTTCCTAGCACTGCTATAACAGACTTTGGAACAGCCGGAGACAACGTTTGTGGCATGTGAGGAATTGCTTGATGTACAACAGGGAACCACTGACCTTCTTTCATACATAACTACCTTCACGCAACTACCTTCCGAGGATGGTTGGCCTGAGCCAGCACAATATGCTATATTTTGGCGTGGTCTTAAGGAAGAAATCAAGGATGAGCTAGCCTGGACACTGCGCACCACCACTTTCTCAGACCTGCTCTGAACGGTACTCCAGATAGAATACTGCATGACAGAACGGAAATCCAAGAGAAGAAAACTATGCGGTTTCCTCCTGCAATCTGACCTGTTTGCTCCATCACCTCAGCCCACCACTCGGATACCAATGGAAGAACCCATTCAAGTAGGCATGGCCCAATCCCCGCTAACGCCAGAAGAACGGAAGCGCTGGAGGGATAAAGGACTATGCATGTATTTTGGTTCGGTTCATCATCTTCTGCGGGAGTGTCCACAGGTACTCCCTCGACGTTCGGGAAATGGACGGCCTCGGTCCTAGGAGGGACGGGCCATCGAGGATCTCAAACAAGTCCCTATGTCACACTGGCAGTATCCTCTTCTGGCACCACTGAGGACTCTCGTCTCATGGTGGTAGCCATACAACTCCTCATCAACCAACAAAAGATCGACTCACTCTCTCAAGTAGATTGTGGAGCCCCAGGGAACTTCGTGTACACCCTATGGGCAGAAAAGGTCAGAATTTGCTGTGTGGAAAGGAAGGAAGATCAGAAGGTGGAAGGGGTGGATGGCAAGTCGCTCAGTTCTGGACCCATCACCCACACTACTGAAGACATTCCGGTGTTGGTGTTACAACATTCGGAAGTGCTTAGCTTCGACATCATCCGTGCCGCCCATTTCCCAATCATCCGGGGAATCTCATGGCTTCGTAAGCACAACCCAACCATTGACTAGACCCAGAACCTGCTTGAATTCAATTCCACCTATTGCAAGCAAAATTGCCTCTTGGAAGCCAGTTACGAGACTGCGAAGGCGGTCTCCACCTTCGCAAAGGTCTCTGTTGGGGTTCATTGTTTTCCCATCGATATCTCTGAGTTCAGTGAGGTATTTGTCGACAAGATTCCCCAAGATCTGACTCCAAACAGACCCGAAGACTGCGTTATCGACCTGGTACCAGGAGCATTGATACCCTTCGGCTGGATGTACTCTCTCTCCCAGGCAGGGTCGGACTGGCCCTTTCGGTCTTTCGGCCCGTGGCCGAACGACTTTGGGGTCCCCTGGGGCCGGTTTTCCGGCAGCCACCTCTGGGCCGTTTTTTTTTTGTAAAAAAAAAAAAAAAAAAATGTTCACATTTTTTTTTTTTTTTTATTGTCAGGCCCCCGGGCCCGGCCTAGTGTGTGTGTGTGCGCTGCAGTGCGCTGAGCCGCGTCGCGAGTATTCGCGGGCCGCGGCCAAGTCAGATGGAGATGGGGGGGGGGTGAGTGAGCCGCCTGGGCTGGGTGAGCCAGCCAGTCAGTGAGGCAGGGCATGGAGGCAGGAGCCAGGAGGGGGAGGCGCCGCGCGCCGGCGGCACACTATCTGAGTGAGAGTCTGCACAATCATCATAGCAAGGTAACACTAGTCACTAGATGTTACCTTGCTTTGATGATTGCATCTGCATCATGCATGCATCATAATTTATGATGCATGCAGATAGATGCAGATGCATGTGCATAATTCATTCACGGCGTCGCGTCGGTGGGCCTGGGCCACCACCAGGCCGGCGGCTGTGCCGCCAGTGCCACTTCAGGGGGCCGGTGTGCCTGCCGTGTGTGTGCTCACCAGCTCACGAGCCTCTGGCCTGCGGCTGCGGCGGCCAGAGAGAACGACTTGTTTAATCTGTGGGAGGGAGGCAGGCTGAAGCAACTGCAAACACACACCAAAGCAATTGTAACACCTGCCTCCCTCCCCTCTGAGTCCTCCTGACCCTGGGGGGTTGGAGCCTCCAGCCTGCCTGCAGGGCTGACTGAGGGCTCTGCTGAGCTGGGGCCGGCACTGTAAGAACACAGTGACACATTTCACACTTGCTTTCAACTTTGCTGCAGGAAGTAAGTAACACTTCTTTGCAAAGTTGAAAGCAACTGTCTTCAACTTGTGCCTGGGGGCTGGGCTGGGCCCCGGGGCCGACGGCGCAGTGGACGAATCAGTTGAATAACTGGACCCAATGAAAATTCGGCTGGGGCAGGCAGTGCCTGCCCACCCAATTTGCCGCCAAATCGCCAATGCATACATTATGCTGCTGGCTGCTGCTATATGAGCCCCCACCCAAGCACGCACCGTCTGCAGTGGACCTCGAGACCGACAGTACCAGTGCCCACAGCCCACACAGGACAGGAGGACCACAAGGCAGCACTGAGGTGGCCAGCAGACAGTGGAGTGCCCAGTGCCAGTGCCGGCCACACAGCCCACAGACAGCAGCCCAGCCAACAGCCAGCCAGTCACTGAGGTAAGGAGTGGAGTGGGACTACTGTGAGCAACGTAAACATTAGGGCAGAGCCTGAGGAAAAACATGCATAACAAGTGCCTGTGTCTCAGCCACACCGTCCCTTTTCAGGGGATTTCCCTGCCATGCCATGCAATGTGAGTGTGCCTGGGGTGAGGGTGCATGCAGGTCTGCTGTGCCCACAGTGCCAGTGATGCGCACACACACTCGCACATCCCGCTCAGACCCATCCCTCATTACCCTCGTGCCACTGAACTCATTGGAATGGCTCCTTTCTCATTTTCTGAGCCTCTGGGCGCTATGTTGAAGCACGCCAAAGGGGTGTTCACTGGGCACTGTAAATGTGCCCCATGCCATGTGAGTGTGCCTGGGGTGGGGGTTCAGGTCTGCAGCTGTGTGCCACAGTGCCAGTGATGCGCAGTGCGCAGCGCACACACTGCTGGCTACACTGAGCAACTGCTAAGGTGAGAGGCACTGCTGCTGCCCACTTGCTGCCTCTGACCTCTGATCCTGGGCTTACCGTGCAGATCTGCTGTGCCAGTGATGCGCACACGCACGGCACATCCCGCTCAGACCCATCCCTCATTACCCTCGTGAGTCCGAGTTGCCAGCTATAGCATACCGTGTCCTCGCAGTGATGCGTGGCGCATGAGCCAAACTGAAATTGCACTGTCACCAAAAAGGAAGAGCGCGAAATGCCCCCTCGCCTCCCCACCCGCCGCACAGCCCTCACTTGGAGCAATACAAACGGAGCAGGGGATGAATACTACCCCCACCCCCCAGCCCCACCCGAGCCCTTCCTGGCACATCTGCATTAATTTCGCGGTTTATTTTCCCTGGGGGTGGGCAGGGGGCGGGCGTCGATTGGCACCTACCCATGGGTTGGTGACTTTTTCTTTGAAAATGATGCATTGATTTTTTTTTTCCGATTTCCTGCGGTGGTATTTTCACCCAATGTTATTTTTTATGTAATTAGAGGGTGGGGGCCAAACCCGGGGCAGAGAAAAGGAGTAGGGGGCTCCTTTGGCGCGAGGCTGCAGCGAAGAAGCAGGGTTCGAGTTTCTGAGCAGGAAGGGGGTGGGGGTTGAATTATTAATGCACTTTGCAAGCGGCGAGAGTAGTTGGTGGCGAGAAGTGTCCATTCCAGGCTGCTGCAGAAAAGGGGGGAAGAGGGGAGCTTTTGTATTTTCGCACCTTCTGCCGGGGAAATAAAGGAGGGGGCTGGGGGGAGTACCTGCCCGCTTCTCTTTTTTTCCCTCGTTCTTTCTGGAGGGAGGGGTAGCAAGGAATTGAGGGAGCGAGAGCGAGGTAGCTTGCGAGGGAGGGGAGACCGTCGTTCCCAGAGCAGAGAGAGGTAGCGATCGAGAAGGGAGACCCGGGCATCCTGCGCCCCCTTTCTGCTGTCAAGGATTGTGGATTTTTTTAGGGGAAGAGAGGGGAAGGGGGAGGGAGGGTCGGGGCGGGGGGCCTCCAGGTTTGGTTCCTGCGGATTGCTAGGCAAGGCAAGGCATAGAAAAGTGGAGGGGGAGGAATCGGCTGCTTATTTGGGGGGTTGATGCTGAGACCCCCCCTCGGCTCCCGAACCCCCCCTTTGGATGTCCGTGAGCTCCAACACAATGATCTTCATGATACTGGCCCGTGCCACGGTCCCACGGAACTCATTGGCTCCTTTCTCATTGTCTGAGCCTCTGGGCGCTATGTTGCCGCATGCCAAAGGGGTGTTCACTACTGGGCACTGTAAATGTGCCCCATGCCATGTGAGTCAGTGAGTGTGCCTGGGGTGGGGGTGCAGAGGCACTAGTGCTGCCCACTTCTGCTGCCTCTGAACCTCTGATCCTGGGCTTACCATGCAGGTCTGCTGTGCCAGTGATGCGCACACGCACTCGCACATCCCGCTCTGACCCATCTCTCATTACCCTCGTGCCACTGAACTCATTGGCTCTTTTCTAATTTTCTGAGCTTCTGGGCGCTATGTTGCCGCCGCATGCCAAAGGGGTGTTCACTGGGCACTGTAAATGTGCCCCATGCCATGTGAGTGTGCCTGGGGTGGGGGTGCAGAGGCACTGCTGCTGCCCACTTCTGCTGCCTCTGATCCTGGGTTTACCGTGCAGGTCTGCTGTGCCAGTGATGCGCACACGCACTCAGCACTCGCACATCCCGCTCAGACCCATCCCTCATTACCCTCGTGCCACGGAGATTAATGCATAATAGCGGCCTCCGGTTTGGACAGAGAATCAAAGCAATTGGAGAACCAATTCAAAACTTCCAACATGTTGGTCAATGGTCAGTTGCCAATCCCTGCCAAAATGGCACTCTACCACAGCTGCTATAGGCCACTAGCACTCCCTAAAAGATGTGCATCTACGTCATTTAATAATTATTAAATACTGATGTGCGTTATGACAGACAGTGAAGCCCTCTGCAGAAAGGCAGCTAACCTCTCTGTGGCACCAAAGGCAAACGTTATCATGCGATCACATGGATCCCATTAACTCAGTACAACAAGATATAACACAGGTTTCTGATTGGCTTATGAATCCCAAATGCAGGAATGATGTGATGCACCCCCGCTTGAGCAGCTTGTACTGCCCCAGTGTGGTGTGTCCTGCGGCTGCATCTGCTTGCTGGGTGCCACTGTGCCAGCTCCAACTTATTTTTCAAACACATTGCAACGCATAGCGCCCAGATCTATAGCTTAATATTTAGCCTGGGATTCACAAACCTTTAGTCACCATTCCATTATATGTGTAGGCGTAAGCGACGCATTCCTTTCAATGGTGCACAACGTTACCTTGAAGTGCCGGATGGGGCTCCCCCAGACCCTTGGGCTCGCCCCATATTCTGAGCCCCCCTTTCTCAAACCCTTTCCTTCCCTCGCTTCACGCGTGTATACCTTCTGTAGACAGTAGACCCCTGCAGCCTGACACGAGGTGGTACCTCTGCCCCAGGGGCTCTCCCCGACACCGGAGCCCTCCTTTCCTCCTTGTTCCCTTCCCCCTCTCTCTCTATTACCCTCTCACCGAACAAATGAGTCGAATCTTCCCGAGTCCGGTAATTCCGCAGTCCTGGTCCCAATTCCAGCTCAAGTCTTTCCATCTTTCCTTCTTCTTTGACCGAAGGCTTTCTGTCCATTTGTTTTAAAATGTTCAATATTCTTCCTTTTCTCTCTTCAAATGTTACTCAGTTTCCTCTGCACACCTGCCTTTTATAGTTTCCATCGTCTTTTAATTTCTCTCTCTTCAGACTCACCTTTTTTTGTCCTTAACCTATCTTGCAAACTTCTGTTTCCGTTTATTTTTCGACTTTTACCTTCTCTTTTGTGTTAATATTTATCCATTTCATTTCAAACTATTGTCCTACCCTGCTAAGTCACCAAGTGTTTGTTTCTGATTTCATTTTCCTTTCATTGTGTATATCCCTACTCCATAGTCCAAACTTATTTTTCTTTAGACCCCACCCTTACCGTACACTTCCTCTGCCTGCATACACCCACTCTCTTTTTGCCTCCTGCCTGAGTACCAAAAGCATACCTGTGTTCTTCCCCAGCCCTCACCAGGGCCCATCAATCGCTCTTTTTGCATTTGTTTGCCCCTCTAGAACTTACCTTCCTCCCCAGGCTGCATCTCAGGTTCTGCCCTTATTGGCCTGCCTTGGCCCAGCCGACCTCCCCAGGCTCCATCTCTCTTGCTGCCCTGGTTGGTCTCTCGTGCCCCAGCCCATCTCCCCAGGCTCCATCTCTCTTGCTGCCCTTGTTGGCCTCTCTTGCTCCAGCCCACCTCGCAGGCTCCATCTCTCCTCCTGCCCTGGTTGGTCTCCCGTGCCCCAGCCCACCTCCACAGGCTCCATCTCTGTCCCTGCCCTTCTTGGCCTCTCTTTCTCCAGCCCACCTCCCCAGGCTCCCTCTGTGTTCCTGCCCTTGTTGGTCTCTCTCGTGCCCCAGGCTCCATCTCTGTGCACCTCAAATGTTGTGTATGTTTGTGTGTGTCCAGCATGGACTCCGCTATGTTTACACTCTGTTTCCATCATGAGACAAGCCGTTTCTGCAATTCTGCGCCACATTGTAAGTTTGGCGTATCAACTATGGTAATACCGCTCAACTGAATTCTTCTTACTGCATGCGGCTACGATAATACTACAACTGATTTAGGGTTGGTGCCAAGTACAAGTTATTGCCCGCTTTTGAGGCCAATTAAACTGCATTGGGGACATGTGGTAATACTGCATGGGGCAAGACCTCCATTGAAGATGAGGCAACAAGCAGGCAGCATATGCATGGGCTGCAAAGGCCATTATCGTGTGTTTCAGCAAGATAGGCGCTACTCTGGAATGCCACCTGTTACCACCATACTTATAGTGAGGATGACAGTGGCAGACTGGCCCATAAGGAACTTGGGAACACTCCAGAGGGGCCTATGCCTCTGAGGACCTGTCTGGGGCTGATCCAGTTACAAGCTTCATTTTTCCACCATCCGACAAGTATGTCATAATGTTTTCACTGGTCTATTGCAAGACTGAGCTCAGCTGTTCTTGGTGAGGGCAGCAGTCAGAATTAGGTGTCACAGCCATGGGCCAATGTATTGCCCTACTGCCATGCTGTCATGCTTAGTCTCCCTACCTTTACGCATTCAGTTTCCAGTGTTACATGCCTTTCGAAACGGAGCCTATAGTATGGACATTGTGAGCTAAGGGGGGTGGGGTGGGGCTGGGCATGTTGAAGGCTATAGCTTTTAATAGTTCCGGTGATGAGTGCGAGGAGTTTGGGTTGTAAAAGCTACTGGACGTGAGCAGTAGCTCGCTGTCCCTGTTACTGGAAATGGTGTTACCTTGCGCTATCTATTGCCTGACATATGTGGGAATTCGCTCCTCTACCTGTTACTAAATGGGTACATCAACGGTCACAGAGAATGATCAGGAGCCGATTGTGTTTGAGCTGGCTTTACCAGAGCTGGGAGCAAGCTGTACCAGTTATGCTGTACGGCCCCTTGGGCATCAGAGCTGGTTGTATTTGTTACTGGGCAATGTGGGCATGAGCGAAATGTAACCGTATCCGTTTTGGAAGCTGGCTGTACCTGTTCATTGGCATGAATAGTTAGGTAAAGAGTACTGCATGCTGCTACATTGCTCTCCTTGATAGAGATGGATTGTGGACCTGCCCATGGTAAAACATGACTTTTTTTCTGTGGGGAGGGGTTGCAACTGGGGGAAAAGATGAGAGAAAAAGTGTCAGTACTGAAAAGTCAGTTGAGCTGGGAGCAGCCTCGGACTGGCCTGTAGGACAATAGGCCCAGGGCCAACCAAAAACACAAAATGCTGGTGTGGGACCGTTTTTTTGGCCAAAGTGGGACCCTTATTGGCCCATGTGGGCCAGTTTGATGAGTTAATTCACACTGCGACTAGTAGTTTTGACCAGTGTTGCTGAATAAATATTCTTTAAAATATACAATTTGCATGTCACTTTATCAAAAAAGCTCCCCCCGGGTACTATTCAAACAGTATCACAAAAGGAATGAAAAGCCATTTGCAAGTGCGGGCCACTTTTTCTTTGGTGCCTGAGACAATTGCATGGCCCAGTCTGACCCCGGTTGATAGCTAGCCTTTGTTGCTGACTGTGGGCAGTTCGGAAGCACCCCACAGTGTCTTTGTCGAGGGCATAGGGGCATTGGTATCCCGAAAGGGGCCAGGGATAGGCGGTGATGTGTAAGTTGGCTGTAGAGGCGCTGTCTGGAGGGAGGGGTCTGATGTTACTCTGTGAGATGCAGTAGTTGTTCTTCGAAGAGTGTGATTGGACGTGAATTGTTGGGGCACACAATTAAAATAGGGTGCCAAGAGCAAAAACCACTGGCACATCCATTACACCAGGGCAACAAATTCATACAAGCCCACAGAACTGTATGCAAAGTAATGTTATTTTATGAGTTGTGTTGTAATGTAACAGACACATGAAGCCTCCATACGTAGCATTTTCTGACCTCTCCCTTAACCTCATTCCGGTTTCCCTACCCACCTCCCCATCTATCCAACCATCGTCACCCCCACCCTCCTTCCCTGCTGGGGTTGCGGAGCCCTGTATAAGCATTGACTTGCAGCAGGTCCCAAAACCGCAGTGGGGGTGGTTGGTTCATGCCACTCCTGTGCCTCGGAGCTGTGGACCTCAATATGTAGCATTTTCTGTAAAAGTCATGAATTGACGTGATTCACGGATGATGGTTTGAGGGCAACTTTTTTTGAGGCAAGGGGTGGGCCACTTTTTTGAGGCGAGGGGTGGGCCACTTTTTTTTTGTTGTCCGGGCCTATTTCTTGTCCCAGTCCGACCCTGGCAACAATTAACTTTTAACAGAGTCTGTGCAGAACAGCTCCATGTCGTACAAGACCAGATAGACCAATTAAAAGAGGAAAATAATACATTGATTATCAAAGACCTAGAATCCCAAACAGAGTTTGATTAGGAGCACCAGAAGGCCGGGGCACTTAAAAAAAGAGAGGGATGACCTGGCTGCATAGAGGGGTACTCCAAGTCAGTAGAGGGACGCTTTAGGCCAGGAGGTCAGCCATTTAAAAACAAAGTTAGAAGAAAATCACCTGGCCCTTCAGGAACTTGGTGAAATCAAAATGGATTACAAAGAGCTACTAGAGCACACCAGGCGGGTGGAGGATGCCTTGGAAAAGAATAATCAGACTAGTAAGGGCCAAACTCAGGAGGTTAGTCTCCTGCAGCAAAAAATGGCCCAATACTCCCAATTCAGGCAGGAAGCACAGAGAGACAATGAGGCTCTCTGTGAAAAGAATGACAGGCTCCATAGACAGATAGCCATGCACAAACAACTCATAGAGACAAGTAAGGCCTTAATAGAGGAGCAAAAAGGTCAGATATTGGCATGCCATCAGGAAATAGGGACTGAAAGAGATGAGGTAAGATGGGAGAGAGACACTTATGACTATCTAAAAGATGAGGTGTATAATTGGATGGACAAGTACGGACCACCGTTAAGGAAACCGAAACCAAATAACAGAAGTGAAACATCCAGTTCAGAGACAGACACAGAGAGAGAAGGTACAAACCAAGAAGAAGAAGCAAGCACAAGTGCCACAGGAGCTACAGGTACAACAGAACCACCAAGAGAGGATAGAATTCCTTTTTTAGACAGAGGAAGAAGAGAACTAGAAGGGGAAGGGGAAAGCAAAAAGCAAAACCGAACACAAGACTGCAACAAAAGAAAACTTAGTCATAAATGTATCCTACAGGGTTCTCACTTCCACAGAGATACAAACCCTAGAGAAAAGACTAAGCTTTGTTCCCACGCACAACAGTACCCTTTTTGACTCTAAAATTGAATATACAAGCTGATTCGAAAAATGAAACTAAAGGTGTTCTTTATTGAGCTGGAACAAGAAAACATATCTGAAGGAGATCCTCTAGACCTAAAAGAATTCGAGGGAAAGAGTAATTTCATTCCTCCAATTAGTGTACCATCAGTGGATATATTTCAAAAACAAGTCACAAGAGACTTGGAGAAAATAAAGTTTGGTTATTCAAAGAACAATTATATGAAACCTCATGAATTCAAATTGATTAGAGATCTTTATGGAGACGAAACATTAACAATAAGATCTGCAGACAAAGGAGGCAGTATGGTTCTTCTTAACAGTCAAGATTACGACCAAGAATGTGTACGGCAACTGAATGATGTAAACACATATGCTCCATTGGACACAGATCCCACAGAAGAGATAAGAACGAATCTGGAGACACTATTGTCTAAAGCAGAAGAATTGGAATGGATCTCACACAACACAAGGAAGTTCCTCACAAATCCACATCCCCGTATACCTCATTTTTACACATTACCAAAAGTGCACAAGGATCCACAAAAACCACCAGGGAGACTCATTGTAGCAGGTACCAACAGCAATCTAGAACCACTGGCAACATTTCCTACAACCACTAATTAAAAAAACTAGCACATACATTAAGGACTCGACACATTTTTTGCAACAATTGAGAACAATTCCATTCAATCCTAACCATATCTGTTTCACTGTAGATGTCAAGAGCCTCTACACCTCCATTCGTCATAACTTGGGCAGAGAGGCAGCAGAATGGTTATTATTACAAAGAGGTGAGATACAGGCACAGAAGGAATTTATAATGGCACTCTTGGAATTTATCAGCGACAATTCTTACTTCCAACACAAGAGCACATATTTTTTGCAAGTTGCAGGTACATCTATGGGGCCACCATGGCACCTTCTTATGCCAATGCATTTATGTACAAATTCGAACTTGAACATGTCCTTCAAAATCCACAATGGCAAAAGAATCTGTTAATATGGATCAGATACATAGATGACATCTTCGGCATTTGGACAAGCACAGAATCTGAACTTTTTACTTTCCTTGACTATCTCAACAATGTAGACCCCCGGATCCAGTTTACTCATGAACATTCAAATAAAACCATACAGTTTTTGGATGTGGAGATAAAGGTCACTGACTGTGAATACCGTACCACAATTTATCGCAAGAGCACTGATCGCAACAATTTACTACAAACGTTAAGCTTCCATCAACCAAGTCTCATCAAGAATCTCCCTTACAGTCAGATGTTAAGGGTAAAGAGAATAGTCAGTGACCCTAGAGAGTACCAAGAATTATTGAAAGAGATGGGGAACAAGTTTCTGGAGAGAGGGTAGTCTAGGGAAGAAATAGACACAGCTGATGTTCGCACTAGCACACAAAGTAGAGAAGAATTATTGACACCCAAAACTAAGACAGAACAAAAGACGCCATTGGTCTTTGTATCAAAATATTCAAGGCAAAGTAGTCGAATCAAATCGATAATTAAGAAAAATTGGAACACCATAACCTGTGACCAAAGAATAGAACATCTTTTCAAAGAACTCCCCACTTTCGCATATCAAAGGAGCCAGAACCTTAAAGACAAATTGGTTCAAACGAAACCCATGCGGAAACAAAAGTTAACAAATCGGATTGCCACATTTCCATGTCTCAACTGCAGTAATTGCAATTATATCATCAAAGGAACAAGCATAAACCATCCACATTCTGGAACAAAGATCAAGTTGAAAGACTATGCCACTTGTGACACACAAAATATTATTTATGCCATAAAATGCCCCTGTGGGCTATACTATGTTGGCCAGACACAACGGACTGCAAACATTTGAGGGAATGAACACCGTTCATGCGTAAGGAATAACACAGCGACTTCAGCGGTGGCTAGACATTGGCAAGAAAAACACAACAATTTGGCACAGATCATATTCATAATTTTAGAAGTGGTCCAGAAATACAACAAGTATGAAAATCTACAAAAAAGACTCGACCAACGAGAAACATTTTGGATAGATCGGCTCAGCTCTCTGAGACCCAGGGGATTGAATGAAGAAATAAACTATATGTGATTCTTATGAGTGAAACTACCTTTTTAAAATTGGAATTTAGAATTTTGATTGTTGATATTGAATTTTTCTTTTCTTTTTACATTTTTCTCCTATTATTTTAGAATGTTTTTGGGATCCCTTAAGGTGCTGCTACCTTGGGTGGGGGCCCTTACGCACGTAAAATCTACCCCAGTTGATTTGTACATGCGACAACACAATGTACTCATTCATCTATACCACAGTTAAATGAGTATGTGCATGATTGTAAGTACATCACAAGCACCATGTTCCTCTTAAATAACAGTTTTCATTGCTAGCCTATGTGAGGTTCGAGTGCAACTTGCACCCATATTTTCTAGTAGTGTATCTCTTTAAATACCTCGCACTCACTTTCTACCCAGCATTGACTTTGGCTACTAATCACGACAACAATAGGCTTCTCTGCCAACACAGGCGAGACATACCCAAACCATCCTCCATATACTTTGATTCATTTCACAGGAACTAGGCTTTCCCTTAATGCACAGAGCGTTTGTTCTTATATAACCCTACACTACTTTAACAAGCGTTTAGTAGTCATGGTGACAGTCCCGCCTCCTGTGCTAGCACAGGGGCGGGACCCAAGGCATACGTGCATCCATGCGACGCCTTGGTATCACCATGGCAACCAATAAATACCGCCCTTGTCATTCGCGCTCGCACTCCTACGGCAGCGTCTGACATTGAAGGAGCGTTTCTGCTGAGTAACGGTAAGCGGATTCTTTGCGCTCGAGATCAGAACATGTTTAAAGATTCACTGCATTCTGATACCTTTTTCACATAACCTTAACAGGATTGATTACTCAGGCTGAACTGGTCCATAACGAACATTAGTGTCTTATGGATTATAAGGTACATTTAATCGATTAAACATATTTTTATACGCTACACTAAGGACAACATAAACAGTCCTATTGCATATCTTTGATTATGTTTCTTGTTTCTTTTTCTTTCCACTCTGACAACCACTACTATACCGTTGGAACACTAAAACACATCTTGGAATTGGTATGTGTGTCTATATACTTTTGATTTTGAATTGATTGTGCAATGGCTGTTCCTGCATTATGTTGAATCATTGTTTTGTAACAGTGACAGATTGGGCATATTAAAATCATTGTACGGCCCTGACGGAGGTTAAAATAACCGAAATGCATTGGCTAACGTACACAATATTATAGCCAGTATCTTTAAGCCCATCCAATTTGAATATGAGAATGAATGTTCAGGAGTGTTGAGAACATTAATAGATGCGCAATAAATATTATATTTTTGAGAAAACGACAGACTATGTCTAAATTGAATTTTTACGTAAATACAGTAATTACAGCACGGAATTGGAAGTTCCTACTATAAGGGCAAACTGAGAGCACCAGTCTTAATAGAGTTATTGCACTCTATTTTTCTTTGTTCATATATTTTGGTCATTATGCCATGGACCTTCATTAGACTGGTTGCCCCAGGCTAAAACTTGATCAATGAATACAAAGCGAATTACGATTGATTAAAACTACAGTAACAGGACGTGGTGCCCACCTTCAACCTCTTTAAGATGGGAGAGAGAATCCCCTGAGCATAACCTCAGGAATCATGGCATCATGGCCTTTAATCCCTTCAACTCCATGGACTCTGCCACCCTATTGTCCACTGGCTCATATGAACCAAGGAAACCAAAAAGTGTCTAAACTTAAAGAAACTCCCGTCCCCTGTACACCTTACATGCTGAAATAAATCAGTCAGTTTTCAAAGCATTTACACTTTTATATACAGAAATGTCAAGTTAGAACGTAAATAACAACATATATTCACTTGAATCAAGAAAAACAGATATCATATGGCTTCACATATGGCCAGCATGGAAAAAAAATCAAAACAGACAAAGTAATGTACTCCCAACTTTGAAATACAGCTTCAAGCTCTACGCGTTTCGGGGAATAACCCCTTCTTCAGGAGCAGAAGATCTGCAAATACAGATATATATATATATAGAATTAGCACTCATAACATCGCTCACTCAAGATTTCAAATGCCTAAACAGATTCTACTGAAGCTATGCATTAAATGTCATGTCTACACACAAATCCAAAGAAGTTATACATGATCATGTAAAGTGGTAGAATAATCACAGAAATGAAACTTGCGTGACTCCAAAGGAAAGCCTCAAAGTGAATTATACCTAAGTAATAAAATATTTTTATGTACCTTATAAAGAAAGTATCGCCAAAAAATCTTAAGTGTACGTCTGTGCACAGCGTGCACAGAGACCAGGATCCCTGCGGAAACTCCTACAGTCGTCTTCAAAACAGTGCGGTTAAAGAACCCTAAAATACCAAAACATATAAACACCAAATGAACAAACTAAACTAAAACAAACCTAAAGACTGAATTGAAACCATAATCAAGTGCACCTAAATCAAACCAACGGCCCATCCGTGCAAAACAAAAATCACCAAAATCATAATACACCTATTGCCACCACATCTATAGAAACCTCTAAATTAAAATCACCCCACCTTAAGGAAAACCAAGCCTGTGATTCTAACCAAACCTCCACAGTGATATATTTACTTATGGCATATTCCAGCCAACCTATCACAGTGTATTAACTTCAGATGATTGCAGGGCGTGGAAAATACTGCATCAAACGTGAGGCATCCTGCCTTTCGTAGAATAGTACTGTGAAACTAATAAAATTGAACACTTAATATCCCTTTCAACACAATACACCTCTCACATAAAAAAAACACCCAAAGGACCAAACCTTACCTTATGAGACTCCCCGTTCCACATTAAAGTAGACAGGCTCTCCTTGCATTCACCCGCACCGCTTCCAAACCGCGTATGCAGTTTTTAACGTTATTTATGCTGGTTCCGGGTGGTCACATGACAAATATGAACCAAGGGCCACAGGGATGACAGACTTCAACACAATGGGAAGTATGGGACTGGCAGGGCATCCCCTCCCGGAAATGGACGGGCGGGCATCTATGTACAGGCTCCCAAATGTTAGGGCCAGCCTCTCTGATCAGGGAGACTCCAGTGAGGGGAGAATCAGAGAACTGGATCCTCAAAAATACCACCTACCAAGAGATCAGTCAGTCAAATTTGGTGGGGAATTCCATGAGACTAGGCCCACAAAGAGCATTTTAAAAACTTCTTCCCAGCTAGGACAGTGGGGGCAGGGGAGATACTCAGCCAATCCTGGGAGTAAGGGAGAGTCAGAAGACTCTTCTGAGCGCCACAGATCTCATGAGACTAGGCCCCCACATTCTGCCAGCCATTCCCAAGCTCGCAGAATCAGGGAAAGCCTAGAGGATCAGACAGCCACCTCAGGTAGCAGTGTCTCTGAGTCAGAGGATGAGTGGACAAGGGTAACCAAAGCTAAAAAGGCCAACAAAGTTAAGAGAGCTTTACTGAAAGATCCCCTGAAGCAAATCAGGCTATTAGGAGCGTCATCACACCCTACGATAAAAAAATGCCAAATATTCAGTTTGGGAGAACCTCCAGTTGTTTGAGCAAATGATGGAGACTTTCCACCTGAAGGACAGCCAAAGCTGTATTCAGTATGTCAAGTGGGCATGTTTACCTGAATACTCCAGCTTCTTTGCGGAGCTGGAGTATCAGAACCATTCAAGATGGTCCACCTATAGGGCGGCCATCCTAAAGCATTTTTCAATCCATAGAAACCCTCAAGAGGCCAACAAGGCAGCCTACAACCTGCAATGTGGGGAAGACCATGCCCCACAGGAATTTGTCCAAGAGCTGAAACGTGCCTTTGCGCAGACCACCAGAAGGGTGCGCACAGACAGCATGGAGGGACTTTCATTAGAAAAGATCACTAGAAAAGATCACTAGACTGGGTCATTGAACAAGCAACTCACATTTATGAAGTACAGAAGCCACTATAGAGTAAAAGTGCTAACAAAAGCCCAAAGCCAACCAACACCCCTGCTGCTGCTAAGGTGGCAGAGGTGAAGGTTGCCCCCATTTTAGATTTGGAGATGTGGGGGCCTAAAAACATTCCTGCACAGAATACTACCAACCCAAGTCCCAGAAGGCCCTCGGCTCAATCCCAAACAGGGAGTCAGGGAGGTAACCCCACAATTGGCACCCCTATCTCCCCTGACTACATCAGCCCCGTTACAAGGGCAACAGACCCATTCTGGGTGATGTGTGGACTCCCCAGTCCAAGGATCCAGCCACGCACCTGCCAACCCAGGAAACTTCCCTCATCACTTTCCCCAGTAGGGCAGTAATCTTTCCCCACTTTCCTGAGCCCAGACAGCCCAATCCAGGAGAGAGGAGGCCAAGGGTGGAGGGGTAACAAAACTATCCCAACAAGGGGTATTATGGGAGAAGGGATAGTTACCCTTCCCATGATCAACCAAGGGTAGACCAGAGGACCCTGTACCAGCCAGAGCGGGTGTCCCAACTTTACCGCCAGGTCCAGAACTTGGCACAGGATCTAGGTCATATGCTGAGGGCTCAACAGAACCCTCAGATGAGCATGGCGACTCAGAACTCCTCAAATCAAGGATCTGGTGCTCCAGAACAATGATGGGGAAGAACCCTGACAACCCACCGGTTCCCAGGGAGGAGGCACAGGGGGAAGGGGGGTGCAAAGCCTTAGAGGAAGCTTCCTTCCCCACTTGTGGAAAGCCCCTGGAAACCCAGGAACTGGAACCAGAATCTCCTGCCCCCGAAAGTCTGCAACCTAAGGAACAGAGGGCAGGTAGGAGAAATAAAGAGCCTAGAAAGACCCATTTTGTGGAGGAGGTATGAATCTTCGAATTTGAAGGAGAGGGGTCCTCAGAGGATTCTGGTAAAAGGATCTTCTCCTTCAGGGATGGGGGAACTCCTCCCAAAGAAAAATGGGTCCCAAGAAATCGTGATCAAGACTGGGTAGATGTGGGGACTAAGTTAAAACCGCCCATCTTCAAACCAACCCCAGAATGACCAGCAAGAAAATCACCTTGGTCAAACCAATTCTGGTGACTGCCTCCAAAAGGGGGAGGGGGGTAAGCCCAGAATCAGAACCAGGCGAGCCCAAAACTTCCCCCATATCCAATTGCCACCTTTTTTCCCAAGATCCCAACAAAATCCTGCTCAAATCACCCCTTTGTCAGAATCCAAAGCAAAGAAATTAACCTACCAATTCGCCAAAAAATGCGCATTATCTTTGCCCCCTTGAGAAAAAGGAGGGAAGATTATATGCCCTGGTCCAAATAAAGGGGCAATGTATATTTTTGGCACTGGTGGACACTGGATCCCAAGCCACCCTTCTGTCAAAAAGGGCCTTTGATCAGTTGAATTCGGGAAGGGGGGAGAAATACCAAATCCCTCTCACCCCTCTACCTGGGCAACTTCAGAACTTCGAATGGAAGGAAATTCCTGTCAAGGGGACTGCGGATTTAGACATTAAAATTGGGAGACACAAGGTGGAGCACCCGGTCATAGTTGTGACTCCAGAGGGCACACCATGTTTACTAGGGAATGACATCCTGCGTAGATTGTCTCCCCTCATAGATTGTGTAAACAAGGTCCTCTGGACCCAGACTAACCGACCAATAAAATTGAAACATAGTGTCAACCATGTTAGTTTAAATGGCACATGCCACATGGTTGAACAAAAACCTGACCAAATTGAATTCAATGTCCAAAATAACCGAATCCCTGACGTGACAGTAATTGCAGTAGGACAACAAACTGCTGATGGGGAGTCCTCTCTATTTCTGAAAATCAATTTTCCTTCTGGTCTAAGGTGGCATTGCACACTGGAATTCACAATCAGAAAATCATACTCCTATAGTCCAAAATGATCAGAAATCAGCTCAATGCTTGATTGATATTCAGAAAATTGGAGAGCAGTTGTTCATCCCTATTCAGTTAAATGAAGGGAAGGACTCTGTTCTCGCCTGAGTATGTGTGAACAACGGTAAGAGCTTCATCAGTGAGGCCATGTTCCGCGAACTCCCAAAAGATCCAGCCATTCCCACATTTAAACTGTTATAGAAATGGGAAATGAACCTGGAAACACCCAATTCCAAACATTTCCTGCCTAGCAGGTGTATGATCAAAATGTCCATAGGTAACAAGAGCATAGTCCATAATTGTTGGGTCGTGCGAGATGTCCCTGCTGCATTTTATTTAGGCAGTGACATTCTCAACCGCTTTGCCATTAGTTTGGACCTAAAAACTTCAAAGCCTGGTCCTGATTAGCAGGTAATCCCATTGACTTTGATGACCCAGAGAAAGCATTTCGGTCAGCTCAACTGCTGTCATATGCAGTTGAAATTCAGATTGGAGAGGAAGTTACCATCCCAGAACAGACCCGACAATTCTCACTTGAACTAAAAATTAAAAGAGGACATAAAGTGAAAAATCCTGACGCCTATGTTCATCTCAACGCTCATTTCCAACAGCAAGGGTTGGGGTAAACCCAACACCACTAGTCAATACAGAACACAACACCATTCCAATAGAGGTGGATAACAGCGACCTAAAGAGTATCACTCTGGGCGCAGGCACCATTATTGGAATGACAGTTGATGACCGACATTATTCCATAGATTTAGGTAACAAACTGTTAGGACCAATCCCCAAGGACTGTTTTGACAGTGATAGCGACAATAACACAACACCAGACAGGATCTTCACCCGCATAGGGGGAATTTCCTGGTGTACTCTTCCTGCCCTTATGGTAAGGAAGATGTGACCTGTGACTCGAGGAGGGATGAGGTGATCTTTCAAGTCCACAAGGACTGCTTTCCCCACCTGAAGCCATGAGTCCAAATCAGTACTTTGACCAGGGACTTCTCCACCCAATTGGAGGAGGCCTCTGACATAGCCAACCACAAGTCTTTCCGGGCTTCAGGCAGATGGTTGAAAAGAGAGTCAACCTAGTTAATGCCTGAGAGACTCTGGAGCAAAAGCAAAAATGTAAGCAAGTTTTCGTAGATTTTCAAGATCTCTTCGCAGTGGACTCATATGACTGTGGTCACACCGACATCCACACAACGACAATTCCCACGGACCCTGGCATGACTCCAGTGTTTGTGAAGCAATATTGCTTGCCTCTCGCATCAATGGAGTCCCTTACTGAAATAATTAAGAACCTTGAATCCCGTGGGATATTTCTTCCAGTCCACATCACCTTCAATAATTCCGGTGCTGGGGATTTTGAAAACAAACGGCTAGTGGAGACTCTGTGCTGACCTAAAGGAGCTCAACAAACGGGTCCATACTTCACGATGGCCTCTTCCCTACATTGACCAAGGGCTGGCCCAGATCCAGGGGTCAAAGGTATACACTGCCATTGACCTGACCAATGGGTACTGGACTGTACCTGTCAGTAGGGAGGACCAATACAAGTTGGCCTTTACCTTCGGGGGCAGCAGTACACTTGGACCCGTACTCCCTTCAGATACATCAACTCCAGCAATGAATTTAACATTGTTCTGCATAAGGCCATGCCCGACTTGGGTGAAAGGGGTAACTGGCCTATATAGATGATGTTTTAATCAAAAGCTCCACTTCAGGGGAACACATAGCGGAGATCCGTTATGTTCTGACACAGTTGAGGGCTGCTGGAGCAAAACTCTCTTTCCAAAAGGCACAGTGGTGCAGGACCCGTGTCAATTTATTGGGGCATGAGATAACTCTTGAGGGTCTCTGTGCCCAGGAAAAGAAAGTAGAAGCACTCCAGAAAATAAAACAACTCTGCAGGAACTAAGGATCCTCCTTGGACTGACTAATTAGAGCAGAAAGTTTGTTGAGGATTATGCAGAGATCACAAGACCCATGATCCATCTGTTGAAGGGGGGGTCAAGCTGGAGTGGGGTCCAGAACAAGCTGAGGCAGTAAGACAACTCAAAAGAAGCCTCTCACAAGCGCCTTGCCTAGCTTACCCTGTCAAAAACATAGAGTTCTTCTTTGATGCAGGGTTCTCAAATACATGCTTGACTGCAGTATTATATCAAAAGCATTGACAAGGTCAATAAATTTATCTCCCAGGCAAGTAAGACTTTATCCTCTGTGGAGGAAAAATTCATCGATTGTGAGAAGGCACTCCTGGCAACGGTGTGGGCATTGAAGAATTACCGCCGGTTCATCCAGGGGGAACACATCATAGTGGAAACTCCACACCAACATTTGCAATATCTTCAGAGTGACAGAATCTGGGCCGGAAATGTGAGTAATTCCCAAATTACCTCCTGGATTCTGTCAATGCAAGGCTTTCCTGAAGAGGTCAGATATGGCCAAAACAAGAAGAGTCCCCTCACGCAAGGTCTGGCTGACTTGCATGATTGTGCCATAGAAAACTGTCTCGAGGACGAAGTCTTAAAATCAAGGACAAAATGGAGGCATACCTCAATTCGCACACAAAGTCTCTGAAGAAGACAAGTGTGAGGGAATGGCCACCGTTTATGTGGATGGGTGCTCCTACCATTTTCACAACAATGGGAAAAAGGAACTTGTGGCCGGCGTGGGGAATGCATGGGTGAATGATGCCTCAGAACTCTCTGCTGGGTACAAAATCGGTCCCCAAAGTAGTCAAGTGGCAGAGCTGATGGCTGTGCTTCAAACCATCCTCACTGCTGGCCAACACCAACTCCATGAACTGGTCATAATCACTGATTCAGATTATGTATGGAACAGGTTCGTGGGGCACCTGGTTAACTTGAAAACCAGAGGCACGCTATGTGCTAATAACAAACCATTAAAACACAGAAAATGAAAACAAAATATTGATGATCTGGTCACCTCGAATGGGATGACCATCTACTGGAAAAAGATCATGGGTCATTCTAAAGTAGAGGGACCAGACAAAACTGGAAATGACCTAGCTGATCAGCTGGCCAAAACCAGAGCCATCCAAGGGGATCTACTTGAGATTGAGTGCCTGTTGGGCAAAATCCAGGTCACTGCTATCACTAGGTCCCAGACAAATGCTCACAATGAACTCTCAACTGCCCAATGGAGTAAGGAGACCCCAGAGGCTGATTTGATTACGGCTCAAAAAGGGGATCCAAATATTGGTAAGTTTTATCAACACAGTGAGGACCCTGAGAACTTTCCCCTGACGGATACCAATTACATTGGGAAAGAGGACCTCAGAGTGTTGATGAAATGTCCAAAAATGTTCTGAATCCAAGACAGTTCGCTGATGAGGAGATCCATATCTGGCCATGACCAGTGGGTGGTCCCTACCTCATTCCGAAGCCCGATGCTAAGTCACGTCCATGATGCGGCCACAGCCGGTCATTGGGGGTTTCATGCGACATTAGAAATCTTGCGAGAGGTTGCATACTGGCCAGACATGGGGCAGGACCTCGACCAGTACTTGAAGGGATGTCTTGTGTGTGCACAATTTCAGCCAACATCACTCACACACTGTGCTCCTCTCCAAAAGAGGGGGATGACACTGCCTTGCTCAGATTTGCAAGTCGATTTTATCAGGCTTGTGATTCGCTCCTCTAGGGGGAACAAGTACATGTTGACTGTAACATGCTTGTTCACTAAATGGGTGGAATGTCTCCCGGCCCCAAATTGGAAGGCAGAAACAGTAGCTGCCCTGAGGATCAATCACATCTCGCGTTTTGGACTACCCCAAAGGATTGAGTCAGACCGAGATAGCCACTTCACTAGCGAAGTGATGACAAAGATGTGGGAGATACTTGGGGTCAAAAGGAAACTACACATTGCCTTCTGACATCCTCTAGTGGTGGAGTTGGGAGGTACAATACAACTATTGTGAGCATATTAAAAACGTTTATGGCAGATTCTGGGACAAATTGGGACATTCGATTACCCCTTGTCCTGATGGCCATAAGATCTACCCCTTCTTCCGCAACAAAAATGTCTCCATTTGAGCTGATGACTGGACGAAGGATGGTGCTACCCCAGCATCTGCTCTACAGAACCCAAGAGCAGACCTTGATAAATGCCTCCACAACTCAGGAGTATGTTAAGAGTCTGTGAAAACACCTTCAACATGCTTTTGCCTATGCTCAGCGGAATCTAGAGAGGTCTACAGACAGTACGAAGACCCACTATGATCTCACGACAACTAAAAAGGAATACCAAGTAGGAGACCGAGTCAACTTGTACAATTTCCAAAGAAACCAGGCCAAAGAGCGCAAATTCCTCCCAACTTGGCGGGGCCCTTTTGAAATTGTGGACAGAATCTCACCAGTCGCCTACAGAATCTGCAACCCGAAGGGCAGTTTGGCAGAAGGAGAAGACAAGTGGGTCCACATAAACCAGCTGAAGAGTTGCCATCCCAGGCATACTTTGCGGCAAATAGAGGAGCCAACCAGAAACCCAGAGGAGGGAAATCCGGAAACATAAAAGAATCACTAAATGTTCATCGTGTATGTGCAAGAAGAGTTTTAAGACCAGTAGTAAACATAGATGGGGAATATTGCCACGTATAACCAATGCAAGTGTCTTTCCCACTGCTGACATCCCCAGATGAAGTGTGGACACAGTATTGGGAACATATCCACAACCATGTTATGTTCCATCTTCTAGCCTCTGGACTAAGAAGCATCCAAAGGATTACCAAGGAGAACCACTCGGGGACCGGGAGGAAAGACCCAAGGAGCCCAGAGTGCAGCTCCATATATCCAACCAGAACCAGCAATACTTCTAACCAGAAACAGCGAGGAGATCGGGTCACATCCAGCACTGATAGGAGAAGCGACTGACGTTCTCCACACGGACAGAAAAAGAACATCCCAATCTCCCGACTTCCCCTTGATGGGAGGTCAAAATCAGGTCGGGAGAGGGGCTCTGTGGGATGTATTGATCCTCTCCGCTATGCTATGTGGCACTACCCTGCCAGTTATGATGAATGAACTGCAACAAGGGTGGCAAAACCCTTGTGCACAGAAAAAAACCTACAAAAACATACAAAAATGTACAAAAACGTGTGCTTCAGCACACAAAAAGAGGGATCCACAACCTGCCACCCATGGTGCATGTGCGTTGGAATAGAGCACACCCTGCAGAAATGTGCCAGTGGGCTCCATAACCAACCAACAGAGTGCAGAGAGAAAAGCAGCACTTTGCAAGTGAAACCCCAAAATGTGCCTACAAATGACATTTGCTCTGTTGCTAAAAACTCCAAAATGCCTATAACACAACACTTCTCAACATTAAAAATATTGCCTGGTGCTAAAATTCATGTAGCTAATGAAGTATTGTGAACATGCAAAGTCCTAATGCGAAGAGCAAAACATTCTTCAATCAAACTGGATTGTCTGAAAACTGACAGCCCATACCAAAATCTGGGTGCAGTACCCTGGGCCACCTGAATGACAGCTGTCAGATGAGTTACTGATGAAACTTTAAAGGGATCTAAATTTAAAATCTGCTGGATTAACAAACATAAAGAGGATTGTGGCTAAAAAGAATGTAGATCTCAGTTGCTTTTTATCCCACAGATTTTAAGGCTAAGAAAGTAATGTATTTATGTTTGGTGCAACACATTTTTTTTTCTGGATTTTAATTAAGAATAAATTAACCTGGCTGATTTGCAAGAACTGGAAAAGCAGGTTTCTCCCAGAGGGAGGGCTTTCCTCACAGCAGAAACTCACTGGGAGGTGCTAATTGCTGGTTTGCCCAGACTCTTGTCTATAGAAAGAGAAGGAACAATGACTGAGCTTCAGCCCAGGAAACTGGAGGTGTGAAGGCGGTTGTAAATGCCTCCTGGAAGGAACAAACAAGGAGGGGGATGCCCATGGACTGCAGGGAGATAAAAAGGGGCGGACCATCTGTTGCTAAACATGAAGAAAGTACCATTTTTAAAAGACTCATAACTGGTTACTCAAAGTGGTGAAAAATATACCAGATATATCTGTTAATCTAATTTCTGGGTGCACATTTAAGAGGCGGAAAAACCGTGTAACTTGTTCTGGACAGGAATGGCAAGATATGTGGTTTCATGAAAAAGATATTAATGTTAGAATTGTGAAAATGTACATGCACATCCCTCTGTTAAACACACACATTTGTGGAAAGTTGCATAAAGTTTGGAAATTGTGTTCATAGCAAAAAGGGCACAATTCTGTACAAAATTGATACAAGATCCTACAACTGTGAGATTTTGACAAAAGGATGCTACATAAAATATGGCATTGCTGTGTGTGATTTGTATAAAGGTGACTAATGTAGAAATTAGTGTGTAGTATCAAATCCGATTTTGAGACCAGTGGCTAAGGGGAGGTCTCTGAGGATTGTAAAGCAAACCATAAAATGTGACGTCATCCGGCCTCCATCAAATCACTCAAATTGCAAGGTGGAGATTAAGTGTGGTCCTATCCCAGCTCACAGGGCAAGTTTAGCTAATCCGGCCCATACACCCCTTTTGTGATGGCATTTTAAAGCATAAATAGAGACAGCTGACAACACATAGGGACTCACAGATCCACTCACTCTCCTGATTCCAGGGAAGCATTCTGATCCAGCATTCTACATCCAGCTTTAATATTCTTCCAGATCCAGAGGCCAAGACTCTTGCCAGCAATAACTATTGATTTCCATCAAGGCCCAAATCCTCAAATGTATTCTCTCCACCCAGTAAAGCGCTGCGAGGGGAGAAGGCCTTTTGAACCAGTATCCTGTAATTATCTGGCTTGGCACCACTAGGCTTGCCTGAGGAACTAGCTTTCCAGCTGTTTCAAATACTCACAAACTAGGAGGGCAGATCCTGTGCAAACCCGAAAACCGGCATAGCTGATCCAGTACTGTGGCTAATGTGCTGTCTTTCCTAGACCAGACCCAATCCAATGACCAGAGCTGGCGGTCGCATTTAAAAACTTATCCTGTGAGTATTAATAGGAAGCACTGTGGCCCATATTATATTTGCATTGTCTTATCCCTATCTCAAACCCATCCTATCTTTCATTCGGAACCGGTATTATTAGAACTATCTTTGCGCTGACCCTTTTCTCATCTGAAGAAATCGAGTTTCCACAGGAGTCGGGTTACACTGATCACGTGACTGTAAAGTTCCTCTGTCCTTTTCATAGTCATCCTCTAGTGTAAGCAAACCCCTCTTTCATTTTTGATAGAAACGAAATTCCAACTCCTACTTGTACCTGACATCTGTAGCTATCCATAGAACCCAAAACAGTGTGATTCTCCCGTTATTGCGAATATCGCACAAGGAATAGTTTTGCCGCAATTTCCCATTGTGAGAAATTTTTACATGTGTGAAATAGCTTTAATTTGTTTCCGAACTGGACTTTAAGATTTCAATTGTTTCTGCACACTAAATCATTGCTTGTGCTTCTGTTCAACTGTTCAAAGCGGCTCCCATAGGAATTTATAACAATTTAAGGATTTTTGGCCATATTTAGTGTTTCTGACAAGGAGGGAAGGAGGAGGTGAAGAGGTAGGTCTTGAGGAGTTTGCAGAATTTAAGAAATGCCTGTTCAAGGCGAAGTTGCAGATGAAGCTGATCCATAGAAGGGAGCCAGCTGAGGAAAGTGATTGACCACATAACCTCTGTTTAGAAAAGAGCTTTACATACAAAGTGATTGTGCTAGAGGAACAAAGTGGTCTAGAGGGAAAGGATTTACTAAGATAGAGTTGGAGATAGTGTGGTCCCCGGGCCCCCGATAGCCTTGTGGATGACGCAGAGGTATTTTAACTTAATCCGTGGAATGACTGGGAGCCAACAAAGACTTTTTAGGGCAGGAGAGATGCGGTTCTTGGGTTTAAGACCAAGGATAAGTCTCTATGCCCTATTCTGGATTAGCTGGAGGGGTCGCAGAGTGGAAGAAGTCAGATTCAGGAGGAGGCTATTTCAATAGTCAAGCCTAGAGAGAACCAGGGCTCAGATAACATTGAGCCTCTGGGGAAAAGTGAGAAAAGGGAGAATTCCTTGGAGAAGGAAGAGCTGAATGTGGGACTTCTTGGCAATGTCCTGAGTGTTAGCGAGGAAGGAGAGAGAGGAGTCGAAGATGACTGCAAGGTTTCTGGCTTCAGCAGAAGGAGCAGGGGGCGAGCCCAAGGAGGAAGGCCAGAGTGAAGGGATGAAAGAGGGAGCAGGGGTCCAAATTGGAAGGAATTTGTGTTTATTTTACAGCATTGAGACAGAGATTGTTGGAGATGCATGAGGACTGGTTGGCAGATATGCAGTCAGGGATGATGGAGAGTGCAAAAGGGACGTCAGGAAGTTTGAAAAAGATCTGTTTGTCATCTGCCTAACACTGGAAGTTAGAGGAGAAGGATGAGATGAGTCATGGAAGCAGGTCAAGGTAGGTGTTAAAGAGCCAAGGGGAGAAGATAGAACACTGTGGGACACCACAGGTGGCGAAGGAAATAGGAGAGAAGAAGGTGCCCAAGATGACTTGGGAAGAACCGTCAGTAAGGAAGGATGTCATCCAGTCCAGTGCCCGTTCCGAGATACCAAGGGCATCATGAAGCCTTTGTATGAGGATGGAATGGTTGACAGTGTCAAAGGCAGAGGAGATATCGAGAAGGATTAAGAGGGACGGGTAGTTGAGGTCCAGAGATGCAAGCCGTTCTTCACGGGTGTTCAGAAGAGCAGTTTCTGTGCCTTCAGATGCTTGGAATCCAGATTGATGGTCATGGAGACCGTCAACAAGTTCAGCATGTGAATTGAGTTGCGGTAATGCCAGCTCCTCCAACAGCTCACACAGGAAGGGGGTGATGAAAATAGGGCGGTAGTTGGCAGGGCATATAAGGTCTGCTGAAGTCGTTTTCAGGTGTGGGTGCACAACAGAGTGCTTATGGGAGGAGGGGAAAGATCCAGTGCTTGCAGAAATCAGTGAGTGCAGGGACAAGGGAGACAATGTTATCCTTGATGGTTCTGGACGAGCAAATGGGAACCTGTTTAGAAGAGACCTTCATGGAGAGGACAACTCTGGTAACTTCTTCTGGTGTGACAGAGGAGAAGGAGGTGAAGAAGGAAGGAGGAGGGTGAGAGGCCAAGGGATTCAAGGGGGTGAGGGATGGGTTCAGAGTTTGCCTAGCAAGGGATTTCAGGATGTTCTGAGTTTTCTGAGGCCAGTGTGTTGCAGAGGGCCTGGGAAGGAGGGAGCAGGGGGTGGAGGAGACTGCAGAAGGGTTGACTAGTTCCCTGCAGATCTTGAAAAGATCAGCCATGTTGTTGGCTGCACCAGAAACCTGTGCCTGTATGCGGGCCCTTTTCTTGGCATGGATGGAGTGTCTGTATTGCCTTTGGAGCAGGCGGCAGGTCAGTTTGTCAGAGGGTGAGCCTGAAGTTTTCCACTTCCGTTCTGCTGCCATGCACTTTTGTTTCAAGGACGCACGTTTGGAGTCGATTAGAGGCAGGTTTCAGGTGGATCCTCATGACTGGGGCGAGAATGTCAAAGGTTATTGGTGATGTGAAGGTGGGGGTTGCGCAGAGCAGAGTCAGAGGTAGTATCAGAGGTAGGGGGTGAGGAGGAAGGAAGGTGGAAGCAAAGGCTGCATCAGTCACTCATTTCATCGGGCAAATGTTAGTGAACAAGGATGGAGGGGCTTTTTCCAGTGGAGGTCAGGGGGCCTAAGGCACCCAGGTGGCAGGAGAGGAGAGAATGGTCTGACCAGGAGCGAGGGTTGACTAGTGGAGGGGAGAGAGAAAGGTCAGAGTGTATGCAGGCACCAGAGTGTGTCCAGCTGAGTAGGTTGGCCCAGAAGGTAGAATGGAGATGGAAAGAGAGGTGCAGAGGTCTGTGAGGAGAGTGGGTGTACAGCCAGGGGAGTCCAGTTGGTTATTGAAATCACCGAGGAGGAAGAGGTTGGAGGTGGATGAAAGTAAAGAAGAGCAGAAGTCAGCCCACTCATTGAGCAACAGGGAGGAAATTGGCCAAATAAATTGTTGTTTTTGTATATTCATTCATTTGGGTGGCGACAGGGCTGCTTTTTCCCCCACCTAGGCTTACACAGTTTGGTAATAGTTTGCACATAAGCAATGCACAAAGCGCAGTTTGAGATTCAATTCTCGTGCCCCCCTTAGTTCACACAAAATGACTAGCTGTGCACCAGAGTGTTGCATACCAAAAGGCCTTTGACGCTATGGGTCTGAGAATGGGGCTGGGTAAGTGTAGGCAGAGGGAGTACAGCAGAAGTGGGGAAAGGTTCCACCATCTTGTTTACCTCTTTACCTCTCTATCCTTCCTGTTCCTTCCTCTTACTATAGCACAAAGCACTTTGGGTAAGATGCCTCAAGGTAAAGACCATGTGTCTCAATGATAGGAATTGGAGCACTTAAATCAGGCTTGCTTTTGTCCAGTCATCTGTGTGCGTTAACGTATTAAGGAGGGAAAGAAGGAACAATTAATGTGGACCTCTTTTCTGAAAGATGACTTTCTAAAGCTCTCCTCCAGTGAGGTGAAGATTGATTTTCAAAGGTAAGGGATGCTCCCTAATCATCCCCAGGGCACATTGGAAGTGACCTGCTGCTGGTGCAAAATCTTCCTCTCTACCAGCTACACCAGTATCCAGGACCTCACTTGAGTTGAAGGACTCCTGCATGTGTCTGCCAGCCTGCCCCATGTTTGGGAGAACAAGAACAAGGACCTGTCTTGTCTCCAAGCAACTGGATTGGGACTTACAGCAACCTGTCAGAATAGCCAGGATCCCTGTTTTTCCTTTTTACAGTCAAACTGCTTTGAGGTTTGTTTTGAACCTATTCAACAAAGTCAAAACATCAGGACCCTCCGAAGATGCTTTTCGGGTTGTAGAGCTGCTGTGCACAGTCGAAACAGTGTGTTGCAGCACTGCACCATTTAAGCACATTTTTGCCCCAGTTCAAACTAGAAGCTCATCAATGCAACAATCGTATTCTAACTGCCAGCCTCTTCGTCGCCTACCCACATAGATGGTCAAACCGACCCTGGTGGCCTCATCCAACTGCTAACTTGGAATGCTGCATCAAATTACACAACTCAAACTGTAGAGCTGCACTTCTATGAACACCACGTCGAACCGTAACAAACTTCAGCTGGACCCCGGCTCAACACCTGCTCCCTGCCTGGAACAATGCAACCAGTGCATTCTAGCCTGTTTTGGACAGCTTGTGCAACACCCATCAAACCTGTTTTGATGCTATTGAATCACCAAGAACAGCAGAAAGGTATTATTGACTGCTTACTGCCTCTCTATTGCATCTTACGGCCGTAGAGATTGTTTAGGTCACTTTTATTCCTGTTTTCCACAGGAACATATCCATTTTAAGAACATTGCAGTTTTTGATTGGCTTCCACTGCTGTTTCATTACCCAGACTGTTACATGTTTCTATAGTTGCACATGTTGTGTTCTTTCCATAGGGGTGGCTTTTTGTAGTTTTTTTTCTATTTAGTTAATATTGCATGTGTTGTGTTTAATTAAAATATACGTATATATATATAGAACCTTTATTGGACATTCAGTTCATTTTTTACTGTTGTACCTGCTGTTTGATTTTGGACTTTTGGACTTTACTGTTTCGTTTACTCCTGGATCACATGCACACCCCTCTTGAAAGTATAGCCTTTACTTGGTGCACGTTACCACAAAAGATGAAGGAGGTATATCTCTTGCGTGTGCCGGTTTCACCTTTATGATTGTGATCCCTCTTGTCTTGTGGAAGTGCGAGGGTTGAGTAGATAGTTTAACTACTACTCACCCTTGTACTGCAGAAGTCATTTTCCCACAGTGTGCAAATGCAAATGAAAGTTTGAGTTCAATTAAACTGCCTTTTTGCGGAGCGTGGCATTTTCAATAGTGTGCTGAGATGGACTGCCCATACCGCAAACATGGCTTTATGCGACCGATATGTGATTCTTGTGATGATTTGCCTTCACGTGTTGTCTCAGCCCAATACAAAGTGGTGCCATCGCATGAAATCTACATATTAGTGATACTTTATCACATTATTTTTCTTAGGAAGGGAGAGACGTCTCTATATTTCGGGTGAGCTTTGGGTTCAGATGTTATGTACTCCAATCAAGGCAGAATAGGAACATAAGATGATGAAGAAAAAACAATTACCATAATGTAATCTACATTAAAGCTAAACGGTGCTTTTACTGAAACATATTGATGATATGTTTCCAATGAGTCAGGACTCCTTAGCTGCCTTCCTTGTATACAGACTAAATCAAATCATGACAACAACTGACCCAGAAAGTAACTGCAGTCTCATATCTACGGAGGGGGTCTCTGAAATGGAGTCTGGACTAGATGGGCAAATTCCAATAAATCCCTTTCGTCTGGCCACAAGGTCAGAATGCACATTTCTAATGGCGAAATCAAACTATAACAACAGGCGCAGAGGAAGGCTCTGTCTGATTAATATTTTAATTAGATTTCGTGATGTGGGGAGCCACTGATGTGTAAAACAGATGCTAACTTACATAGATAAATGCACAGCAAAAGCCAATAAATATGCTGCAGGGACTGCAGCCATGAGCATGTTTATGTGAAACGTGCATACCTTATGCTCATATATTTTTCATTTAATGGTGGGCTCTTCTTTGACCTTTAGAAGAAACGTCTCTGGATATGTTTACCTTTGTGGTCAAATTTCATTTGTTGCTCCAGTGCCAGGTGTTAGTATCCCAGTAACAGGCAAGTTTGCGCTGGTGAAGATAGGTTTTGTAAAAACATGTGCACTTGGCTATGACAGAATGGCAGCTGTGGAGGTGTAATTCAGAGCTTTTTTTAAAATTTCTGCTGTGCAAATTGATGGCTGGTTGGTCTCTCCGAAACGGGGCCCTCCTAAGCAGGCATCCTTTTCAAAAACCGTCATGCTGAAAAGAATAGTTTACACATGCGTACTTTGTTGAGCCCTGTCTACTGATACACCAGTAGCTCCAAAGTAATTTGGCAACATGGTAGCTTCAGAGTTACATGTGTCTGCCTAAAAGAGCTTGCTGGGGCCAAATTCATTCTAACAACCATAAGCTGCCTTTAAAGGCACTGGCAGCCATGTTTAAAATGCCTTTATCTGAACAACCTCATTTGTATGGTGGCATACATTTCGCTAAAGGTAAATGGAACGCTACACCAATATTTGATAAAGTGGTAGTTGAGGAAGCACAGTTAAGATTACCAAAGCCCAATCTGATGCCATTAATTATTTCTTCGTGATTTTCACTGTGTCTACAACTGCTCAGCCGTTTGTGCATTGCATCGCAACTGGAAGTATCCTTGTCCAAGATGCTCCTTATTCTATGCTGGAAAGTTTTGACACCTCTCCAAGGAGAACGGGACATACCTCCACTAGGTTCCAGATGGCAGCTGGGAGCTACAGAGGGGCAGCTTCAACTCACTAGGGTTGTCACCAGCAGGGAATGAAATCCCAGAGACCTTTTTATCTGAAGCATATAGGAGATTGGGAAAGCATAGTGTAGCCGGATAAGACATTCACAATGGGCAAGGAACTGGCCATCTTGGATTTGCTGAACCCTTCACTTCCTTCCTGAGTTACCTCCTGACTTTCTACAGAAAAAGGAACAATGGTGTCTGACTTTGCAAGAAATAACCCTCATTAAACTGAACAGATTACTCTGCACATAAGGGTTGCAATGGGAGTATGAACTGAGACACAGGGAGTATATAAGATGATGAGATATCCTACCTTTAGAGAAATGTTCTCCGAGACTCCTCTTGGAGCATAATCTGGAAATATAATCTTGCCCAATCATCTTGGAATCATCTTGAAGATTTCATGGGTGCCTTGTTAGTTAAAAGGCTGCCCAAAGTTCCCATCTATTGAGTGAAGACATGGATTTCCAGAGCAGTTTCAGATGCTCTCCCTAACTGCTTCAGGGGGACATTTAAAGTGGCCATTGGGGAGAAAGCTTGACTGCAGGTTGGACACTGGTACCCAGGACTCTGCCTGGTGAAGTGGCAGCACTACAGGTGTTCCTGGCTACCTTTGTGGCTGGGAAGGTTGAAGACAGGCTGAAGACAGGCTCACCTTTCCTCAGAAACTCAGTGGACTATCTCAGAGCACAAGTGCTGCCTTTAGTTCTACCTGCATCTACAAACTCCTTCAAGCCAGTTTGACCACCTTCAAACTAATTCATGTCAATGGGAGGACCGAAGGGCACTGCCTTAAACAGTCTAAGTTTTAAACCACTTTGAGTCCTGCTAAACTTAGCATCTCTTGCCTATCCCAAGCTTCTTCGAGCCTCAAGTCATTTCCTTTTGATGCACTGCATTTCTTTGTCAGACCACATCGAGCCAGCTCGCTGCTGAAGGTTAATCGCTGCTTTCACAAATCAAGACCTGGTCAAATCTTCGAAACACAGGACTCAAACATAAGCGCTTGTTTAATTGCACCACTTTGCTGAATTGTATTAATTTGATGCACTGGAAAGTGACCAGGAACCTTGTTAGATGCTGTTAAGCTACTGAAACAAGACAGAAAAGTATGCAACTGTGGTTCTGTCTCACTGGTCTTGCTCGTAGTGACATGTAAGACCACTTCATGACTGAAACACATATTCAGGAACTTGTTTGACTTTTGTAGAAGACTGTTTACCTGCAGATCCTGGTTCTTCAATAACGAGATTGCCCTTTTGCCCCAAGGTGTGCATTCTCTTTGGAATGTTAATGTTTTTGATTATCTCTCCTTTTAGTTTAATTAAAGCCTTACTTGAGCATTTCTTTTATGTTAGAACTTACTGTATTATTATTGCTTTGGATGATTCCATGCTGGAGCACACCCTCTTGAAGTGTATACGCCTGCCTTCAGTCTATGCTATCTTAAAGAGGTGAAGGAGTTATCCCAGAATGCTGTGCATGTATCAACTTTAGGAATGAGATCACTGAAGTTTCAGTAACAGTGCAGGTCTGAGTAGAGGTTTAGAAACCTATTCTCATCCCTGTAGGCCTGGGAAGTATTCATTTCATCTCAGCAATCAGCACTACCAATACATTTGTATAGAATGACCGCCACAAAGACGCCATTTTGCTTTTGTCGTTTGGTGCAATTATCAATGCCAACATGCCAGTGCCACTTAAAAATCACCTTGCATGGGAGCAAGTTATAAACTATGGCTCTGATCTGAATTTGTAGTCTATGCACATGCTCAGTTGAGGAAATGCACATGAAATATAAAACATTTGAATACAGACACATTTCAAAATGTGTTGCCTTGAGTCGGCTGGCATAATGTTATGTTAGCTGTTGCTTTGTTTTGGAGCCTTTTAGTCATTCTAATCAAATTAGTGGAGTAAGTTATATGTACTACTTTCTGATATCGATCAGGATATGTTTGTGGACAGCAGGTACCTGATTTTAGTAGAATGTTTTTAGATGATGCATTTTATGTATTTTAACGATTACCACATATGTCTGTTAATTGTATTGATATCAACAAACGAATGAGCAAGGTCAGGTCGATCTCTGCTGAAGAGTAACCACTGCTACACCCTCAGTGGGTAACCCCTTGTGTGGGTGGTCACAGAATTCTCGTGAAACTGTTCTTCTGCACAACAGTGTTTTATTTTGAAGTGCAGTGGTGTAGTAATACATGTATGCTTGTGTTATGAGTGAATGTATGGTGATGGGTGCTCGTATGAATGATAGAGTGATTACTATGTGAATGTGTGTGTGTGTGCGTGTGTTTGTGTGTGTGTGTGTGTTTGTTTTGGTCCGTTGAGATTAATTTGGCGAGTGGGGGGCCGAGGGGGAAAGGAGGGTTGTGCAACAAAGGCATTTTAAAAATGCCTTTGTTGCACAATCCCCCTACCCATCTGCCAAAATCAGCACTCCTTCTGAGTCGCTGTGCAGCCCAGGGGACAGGGATGGTATTTTTCTTTCACTGGATATCTATCATAGATGTCCAGTCAAAAATACCATGCTTTCCCTCTTGACCCCCCAGCTCCAATTGGAAACTGTTTGGCTTTTTACCCATGCTCTAAAATGAAACATGTTAACCCATTATTTAAAAATAAATCACAGGCGGAAAAACCCCTACGAACCCCCATTGATTGGTTCATGTTCCCTCGCTGCGCTTGTTCGCGATGGCATTTTTGTGGGAAATATGTATGCCCCTCCATTTAAAAAAATTCACCAGCTCCCACTGGCCCTCGGACTGTGTTGGGAACAGGGTGGCGGAAGCCCAGGGACTGTGGTGGTAGCAGGATGGGCGGGAGCACTGGGATAGTGGTGGGAGCAGAGTGGGGAGAGCCCAGGTCTGTGATGGGGTGGGGAGAGTACGGAGGCAGGGTAGGAGTGGGATGAGGGAACCCAGCGACTGTGATGGGAGCAGATGGGGGATTCCAGGGAGTAGGGTGTGGTGACGGCACGCAATTGTTCATAGCCATTTGTACATACTGTCCATTTGGCATTTGTGGGGCAATGGCCTGCCAAATTTTTGCTTGTGGAGGCCCCAGGCCAAAAATGCTTAAATACCACTGCCCTAGCATCTCTTTCTGTCCTGGCGGACCTCCACCACAATGCCCCCCAGGGCAAGAAACAGGGCTGGGAAAAGCAGGAATGTGTTTGTTGCTCCGATCGCCTATGCATTGATAACATGGGCCGGTTAGTGGCCCTACTAGCACTCCTACCAGACCTTGCACGTGTTGCTGACTCTGTGTCCCATTCAAGCAATGGGAAGATGACAGCTGAGGTCCAGAAATATTGGTTTGCCCCCAGATCCCCCTCTATTGCTCAGAAATACTGTGCTCACTGTCCACCATATCTCACTTTTCACCATGGAAAGCCTGTGAAAACAACTCCAGGGGTACATGAAGTTGCTTATGGCCCCTCTATGAATATCCAAATAGATTTAATTAGCTTACCCAAATGTGCTTCCTTTGAGTACGTCCTAGGAACAATTGATACATTTTCAGGATGGACTGAAGTCTACCCCTGTAAATACACTGATTCCATTACAGTGTCCAAGAGACTGCTCAAAGAGTTTATCCCACGCTTTGGCCTTCGAGTTTCTCTAAACTCTGTCAGAGGTAGCCATTTCACTCGACAAATTGTTGAGAACCTTTGCAGTGCCTTGGAGATCCTCCAGCACCTCCATTGTAGTTTTCACCCACAATCGACAGGGGCAATAGACAGACGTGGAGCCCCGCCTTGCCAAGGTCTGCCTGGAAACAGGCCTAAACTGGCCTGATGCCCTCCCTCTCGTCCTCGTGGACCTAAGAAACTATGTAACCAGAGAACATGGACTCTCCCCCCAAGGGATACTCATTGGGAGGCCCATGCAAATGGAGTTACTCCACCCCATTCTCCTGAGCTCTGTGACTTACAAATGAATGATGATCTGGTGGTGCCATATTGCAAAAGACTAATGCTCATTGTCAGTTCTCACTTCCAGCAAATTAAAGAAGCTTTGCCTCCACTGCCGGAAACGTTGTGCCACAGCCTCCTGCTGGTAGATTGGGTGGTCCCGAAAGTAAATCAGCAAAAATTATGCCTGCATCCTCGCTCGAAAGGAGCTTCCCGATATTACTGATGACCCCCACGGATGTATGCTGTAGAGGATATGACTCCTGGGTTCATGCCAGCCAGTGAGCACCTCCACCTGACGACGGAAAGCAGCCAGAGGTCCAGGACAAAGCCAACCAGCCATCCGTCCGCACCAAACACACATTAAACTTGAAATCTGCATCTGTACAGGTGAAAGAGACTCCTCCTCTGCTGTCTCCTGTGGTTCAAGAAGCTAAAACATCGGGAACTCCACATCCAGCACTTCTTGACGACAAAGCTCTGCTACCAGTCCCTGCCGGAAACACTTGTCTGCTGCATGCTGTTTTTCCCTGCTGGTAAATTTGTACGCTGTGTATTTGCGATAGAAATACATGAAGCTTGATTTACCACCCGACGGTCTGATCTCCTTATTTGCTGCAAACTGAGGCTGGCCGAGGGTGCCCGGATACGTGTGGGCCTGGCGCGCACCACAAATAAATAAAATACAAATATCTTTGGCCAGTACAGAAATTGTATTTATATTTCACATACACCACATACAGAGTTATCAGCAGGGAAAGACAGCATGCAGTAGGCAAGTGTTCAGGCAGCCGGCACAAGGAGCTCTCTCCAATGCCCCCACCCTCCTGCAGGCTTATATAGCATATCATAGGCAGGCACTAATATGTTTCTGTACTATCACAATGGGAGTGTTACTCGGCACGACATTACAGACGGTTGCAAGAACTGTTGACATCTTCCTTTTGACCTTGTGATGCAGTCCTATGGGCACATTGTGCTGTACTGTGAATAAGTGGCATTCGCAGAAACCCCTTCTGATATCACCCTAGGAGGGGTTTGGGCCTGTCATGGGTGTCGTTTAGAGCAGGCCCAGGGAAGCCGAGGGAGTGTGACATGGAGGGTCTGAGGCATATCTGTATGGGAAAGCCTAATAGCATTGAGTAACATTGCACAGCAATCCAATCCCTTCACATCATAGCATAGCATAGCAATCCTGCACATCATCAGTACTTTGTATCTGAAATAAAGAATCTTTGGCTGACTGACTCTTATGTTAGCAAGTATTGGTACTTCCCATGTCACAACTGAAGTAGTCAACGCGTGCACCATTGCACATGAACACATCGGGCTTCTTTGGTGGGTGAGACTTACATGCCAATATTATCCATTCCATTGGGGGAGACGCTAGTGCAGTCCTGGTTTTAACTTTCCAATCCCTCACTTGTAGTCCTATTTTTATAATGGGGAACTCCAGGACTAAAAGTCCCAGAATGCAAAGTTAAAACCAGTACTGGACTAGTATCTCCCGAATTGAATGGATAATGGTGGCATGCATGGCATGGTGAGATGCTCATCATGGTTGCGGGGATTGATAGTTTGAGTTGTTAAGAACACCCGCTCAAGCAGGTCATTCAAACTCTCACGAAAAACAACCATTCCCCCTGTACAAAAAAAAAAAAACAAGATGTTTGTGGAATTAGTGGTTTGGCAGTTAAAACATTACCTTTTGATTACACTTAGCATGCGATCCCGTGTGGCATTTTCTTTAATGACCCGTGTGCTTAGAACACCGCAGTTCGTTTCAGAGGAACTGTGCAGGTTTTCAAAAACACCGACGACATGGAATGGACATGTGTGGAATTGGACGAGGGCTGACATGTATTCAGCAGCGCCGTTTTGGTCACCCTGCCTAGTTACCGTCGGCATGGAGGGTTTCCTCAGTGTGCAGCATTTCTTCTGCCGCCTTCCTGAGCATTCGAGCAAGCTGTAAATAAAAGGGTGAAGCAGAGCATGATGGCCGACCTCGGAATTGTAAACAATTCCGTGTCCCCTGGGTAGGTTGCAGCGTAGCAACAAAACTGAGTTAAAAAAAGTAAAAGGTCCTGGAGGATTACACCTCTTTGCACCTGCTGCTATCAATAACTAAAGATGTTTTTTTCTTTTTGTGGTTGAACAATACGTTTCCGTGGACTGTGAAAGCTCTAAAAGAGGCGCCACAGGCTTTGTTTGACGTGGAGCTCTGCATCTCTCTGGAAATCGATTCTAGCAGTAGGGCTTTAGCAATTTATTTTCTGATAAATTTCAGTTCAAAATATCCGATTTTAAAAATAATACATCCTTTTGTTTTCTTTCAGAGAGAAATGCTGGTAAATACGCATGCCTTGTCTCTGGTAGAAGACACATGGGGTCAAGAAGAGCGTGATAAAGAAGCTGCTTTCTGTGTGACAGGCAGTTTGCAAAGAAAAGCAGTGTCAACAGCAGTGTTAAACAGAATACTGCATGTCCAAGTTAGTGATAGTATGGTAGTATAAATTGATGCATTATCATTATGGATGTTTTGATTTCAATGCAAAAGTTTAAGTTCTGCAGTGATTTCAGTGTGAAAGCTATATTTTGCTGTTGCTTTGGACTAAATTAAACGTAATTCGGGTGTTAAGAAGATCTTTTGTGTTGAGACTGACAGTGATTGAACGATTGTGACAGACGACTGAGCCAAAAAAAAAAAGTCTCCTCAAACTAGAAGTCAGATCCAACGGTGGTCTCAATAGTCCATACAGTAGGTGAAGAGGAGACATCCGATTCTGCTTTTCAGAGGCATCCACAAGGGGCTTTGGTGGCGGGGGGTTTAGCACCGGGTCTTTCGGTTGTAGTCGTGGATAGAAAAGAAGGTAAATAAGGGTTTGTCCTCTTTAGCCGACAACTCCAATGTTAAACAAATGGAAAGTTCCAAACAGTGTTCCAACAAAGGTTCAAACAGGGCAAGTTCCTCCTGGGTCACCCTCGCAGGAAGAATAGGCTTCAGGATGTCAACAAAGTTCCCATAATATGGTATAGTTCAACTGACTTGTATATTCCTATGCTGTCTTCCCTTCCCATAGAAGAATGTTTACAGACAGTTCAAAGGAATGCTTGGTACAGCTTTACGAATGTTTAGGAGTCTAGGGTTTGCCCTTCCCCTAGAGTGTTTAACTGCAGGTCAAAAGAAAACTTGGCAAAAACAAAGAATGTTACCTTGTGGTCAAGAGCTCCACAAGGGGTTGTATTCATACGTGTTTGTTCACACACATTGGGGTCTCCCTTCCCCTAGTGTATTCCTCCACATCAGTGTCACACTTTCTAATTCCCAGATCACTCTCTGCTGGGCTGGGGTCTCTTTCCCTGGGTTTCACTTTCTCAGAATTCTTGTTGCCCCGTCCTTCCTGGGATAGTTTTTTGTCCCATACCCTTGATTTTATCTGTCCCAGTCTTCCCCAGGTAGGTGGCGGACTTCTGCCTTGATTTCCTCGGTCCAGGCTTCCTCTAGTTAATGGTGGCTCCCAAACCTGTGATTAACTAGAGGAAGCTCTGCTAGGCTTTTCTTGGTTCCAGGCATCCTCCTACAGTTGACCCAGGGCCCCAGCCTGCCTTCTGAGCTGGGTGGCTGTTCAGTCTTTCCTGGAGTTTCCTGGCAGGCCACTGGTAATACTGCTTCTGCACATCTTTTCCAACACGACATCTTTCTTCCTCCAGGTTCCATGTGGGAAAGACTGACCCATACTGGGTCTGCACAGTAGCAGCAGACTCAGGGCCCAACTTCCCTTCTTAGCTGGGTGGTGGTGCAGTCTTTCCTGAGGTTCCCAAGTTGGTAAGTGCCCCTGTTGTTCCTTCAAGCGTCTTACTGCTGTCTGGTTCACAGCCTGCCCTCCCATATATGCAGCAATAGCATGTCCTCATAGCTGCAGACTTCTACAGGGATTGACTGACAACCCTTCCTGGTTTCCTTCCTCTATTTCTACTGGGAGTGAAACAATACAAAACTGGCAACCACTAGACTGCTTAGAGTCGTTCCTAGAGGTAATCTTCATTACTCTCTATTTCTCTCTCGTGCCAGTACTTACAAGGTAATCTTCATGAGGGCAGGTCGACTTCCTCCCCTCGAGCAGAGGAAGGTATCAAGCCTGCAATCTCTTCCTTCATTGAACAGGGCATCCTCTACTACTCCACTAGCCCTTGCAATACTCTGGTGCTGCGGATTGCGGAAAAAGGGCAAATGCAAATTCTGTTTTGCTCATGATCTGCACACACATGATTCCCAGGCAGTGATACCCCCCCAATCGTTGTTCCCAGACCCCCGGACCATTCTCTCCTGTGTCCCAATCCATGCACAATGTTTCACTTGCCTTGATCTTGCCTCTGTCTTCTTCTCTTTCCCCATCCTCCATGACTCTCAGTATATCTTTGCGGTCACATTATTGGGACGTCAGCTCACCTACAGGTCCGTTTTGATGGGCTTTGTGGACTCCCCATCCCTCTTTTCACAGATTCTGCAGGAAGACCTCCGGGATGTCACCTTCCCGGGGGGCTCGACTATGATCTAATACATGGATGATCTTTATTAGCATCACCTTCCTTTCAGGTCTCCCTCGCTGACTCTGAAGTGATCCTTACTGCCTTGGCAGAAAGAGGTCACAAAGTGAACAACACAAAATTGCAGCTCTGCATACAGTTCGCTACCTAACACATGACATTTACCACAGCACTAGTCTCCTTGCCCCCTCTCGAGTGTCCAACATTTTACAGTGTCCCATGCCCACCACCAAAAGGCAGCTGTGCTCTTTTGGGGGAATTAGCAATTTTTGCCACCCCTGGATCCTTGATTGTTTGTTTGCTTGTTTGTTTGTTTGTTTATTATATTTATATAGCGCTCCGGACCCGGGAGTAGCTGGTACAAGCTAAAAGGCATACAAGGTAAAATTGCACAGTAATACTTTAACAGAGGTTATATACAAGAAGTGCAAACAGTGGCAATAGCGAGATACAATGATGATACAAATGAGGCATGTGCAGTATATACAGCTTGTAGCTATTGTCTAGCAAACTGGATGACTTTTTGACAATAGCCACCCAATGGCCAGTTTCCTGAAAGACTGTAAGGATTCGGCTGACTTCATGTTTAGTGGCAAGGAATTCCATCGTTGGGATGGTGCCTGTATAGTTGCACCTATGCAGGTGATGCTACATGACTCCCAGCCTGACAAGCTCACGGGTTCTCCTGACGCTTCCACAGCCTTAGCCTAGGTCAAGACTGCCCTCTCCATTGCTCAGGCCCAAGCCCTACCTGACTACGGTAAATGATTCACCCTGTTCTGTGATGAGAAAGAGGTGTATGCCTTAGGCGTATTCAAACAGAGGCAAAAGGACCGACAACCCTCTGTAGCCTACTTTAGTGCACAGTTAGACCCTGTGGCTTCCGCATTTCCCAAATGTCTCAGAGCAGTAGCTGCCACTGCCTTTTTCCTTACAAAAGCTGACAACATCGCCCTACACATCACATAAACGTAGCAGTCCCACACTCTGAATTAATACTCCTCCTCAGGGGTAATATACAACACCTATCAGCTGCAGGTCTCATCAAATATGAAAAACTGCTCCTCTCTGCAACGAGGTCACTCTCATCAGATACGCCCCTCTCAACCCTGCTTCCCTCCTGCCTACACCCGATGACGGTCACTGTCACGACTGCCTGGCTTCGGTTGATGTATCATCACCAAGGAATGACCTCAAGGAAATCCGCCTCCCCAATGCAGACCTCATTCTCTTTATTGACAGGTCTTGTCTTAGTGATTCGAAAGGTAGTACCCAGGCAGGTTTTGCTGTGTGTACCTCCTTTGAAGTATTAGAAGCTTTTCAGCCCCTGTCAGTGCAATCAGCACAAGTTGCTGCACCCATTGCCCTAACACGGGCTTGGGCGATCGCCACACAATGCACAGTCAAGATATATACACGGATTCAAGAAACACTTTTGGTATTTCACATGACTACAGGACCTTCTGAAAACAGAGAGGTTCCCTAACTGCACAAGGTACTCCCATTCTCAATTCACCCTATGTTGAAGCCCTCCTTAATGCGATTCTGCTACCTGCCGAGTTGGCTATTGTGAAGGGCAAAGCACATACTCGACATTCTGACAGCATCTCGCAGGGTTTTGCGCCGGCTATCGGCCATGCAAAAAATGCAGGTATTCATGGCCCTCTGGCCCCATATTGTGTGCCACTGTTTCTCCTCTCAGTGGAGGACCCCCGAGCACAGAGGTCTTCAAACTGTAGGGCGCGCCCGCATCCCAGGCGGTGTCTGAGGGGCGGGGGGGGCGTGAGAGCCCAGCATGAAATGTAAAAAATAAAATATATAGTTTTTTTTCTTTCTTTTTTTTTTAGATTTTAGGAAATGGGCAGGGGTGAAAAAGGTGCCCACAGTTGCAAATGGATATTAATTCCTTTAGTCACAGACTGTTTGAATAGTACCCAAGGGGGTGTTTTTTGTTAAAATGTAAGCAAATTGTGATATTTAAGGAATATCTATTCAGCAACAATGGTCAAATCTACTAGCTGCATAGTGAAGTAACTCATCGAACTGTCCCACATTGGCCAAAAAAGTGTCCCATTTTGACTGGCCTACACTAGCATTTTGCATTTTTGGGACAGACATAGCCCTATTGCCCTATAATAGGTGAGGGGGCATCCACCGAGTGGCCCCCTCGCCCATTATGGAGAAGCTGAGAAGCCAGCACAGTGAAACACTGAGCACTCCCTCAGCTGCTTTTTCCAGCTGAGGGAGTGCTCCTTGGCTGGCTGAACTGTCAAAGGGAAACACTTTTTGCCTTTGACAGTTCAGTTCCCCAGCAGCACATGCTCACTGAGCCATGCAATGCTGGGGGTGTTTTTCTTCGCCAGCCTTGCATAGCTCATTGTAAATGCTGGCTGAGGCACTGCATGTCTGTATGTGCGAGGGGGATCTCCTGCGTCTCCTCGCACATACGGACACAGAAACCTGGAGCGGGGCATTTCAGCACCCATGCACAGGAAGTACAGTTTATGTAAATTTATTTTTTATTCAAATATGTGTATGGATGTGTGTATGCTTGTGTTATGAGTGAGTGTATGGTGATGGGTGCTCATATGAATGATAGAGTGATTGCTATGTGAATGTGTGTGTGTGTGCGTGTGTTTGTGTGTGTGTGTGTGTTTGTTTTGGTCCGTTGAGATTAGTTTGGCGAGTGGGGGGTCGAGGGGGGAAGGAGGGTTGTACAACAAAGGCATTTTAAAAATGCCTTTGTTGCACAATCCCCCTACCCATCGGCCAAAATCAGCACTCCTTCTGAGTCGCTGTGCAGCCCAGGGGACAGGGATGGTATTTTTCTTTCACTGGATATCTATCATAGATGTCCAGTCAAAAATACCATGCTTTCCCTCTTGACCCCCCAGCTCCAATTGGAAACTGTTTGGCTTTTACCCATGCTCTAAAATGCAACATTTTAACCCATTATTTAAAAATAAATCCCAGGCGGAAAAACCCCTACAAACCCCCATTGATTGGTTCATGTTCCCTCGCTGCGCTTGTTTGCGATGGCATTTTTGTGGGAAATATGTATGCCCCTCCATTCACCAGCTCCCACTGGCCCTCGGACTGTGTTGAGAACAGGGTGGCGGGAGCCCAGGGACTGTGGTGGTAGCAGGATGGGCGGGAGCACTGGGATAGTGGTGGAAGCAGTGTGGGGAGAAGACAGGGTCTGTGATGGGGTGGGGAGAGTCCAGGGGCAGGGTAGGAGTGGGATGAGGGAGCCCAGCGACTGTGATGGGAGCAGATGGGGGATTCCAAGGAGTAGGGTGTGGTGACAGCACACAATTGTTCATAGCCATTTGTACATACTGTCCATTTGGCATTTGTGGGGCAACGGCCTGCCAAATTCTTGCTCGTGGAGGGCCCAGGCCAAAAATGCTTAAATACCACTGCCCTAGCATCTCTTTCTGTCCTGGTGGACCTCCACCACAAAGCCCCCCAGGGCAAGAAACAGGGCTGGAAAAAGCAGGAATGTGTTTGCTGCTCCGATCGCCTATGGCGTGATAACATGGGCCGGTTAGTGGCCCTACTAGCACTCCTACCAGACCTTGCACGTGTTGCTGTCTCTGTGTCCCATTCAAGCAATGGGAAGATGACAGCTGAGGTCCAGAAATATTGGTTTGCCCCCAAGTTCCCCTCTATTGCTCAGAAATACTGTGCTCACTGTCCACCATATCTCACGTTTAACCATGGAAAGCCTGTGAAAACAACTCCAGGGGCACATGAAGTCGCTTATGGCCCCTCTATGAATATCCAAATAGATTTAATTAGCTTACCCAAATGTGCTTCCTTTGAGTACGTCCTAGGAACAATTGATACATTTTCGGGATGGACTGAGGTCTACCCCTGTAAATACACTGATTCATTACAGTGTCCAAGAGACTGCTCAAAGAGTTTATCCCACGCTTTGGCCTTCGAGTTTCCCTAAACTCTGTCAGAGGTAGCCATTTCACTCGACAAATTGTTGAGAACCTTTGCAGTGCCTTGGGGATCCTCCAGCACCTACATTTTAGTTTTCACCCACAATCGGCAGGGGCAATAGACAGACGTGGAGCCCCGTCTTGCCAAGGTCTGCCAGGAAACAGGCCTAAACTGGCCTGATGCCCTCCCTCTCGTCCTCGTGAACCTAAGAAACTATGTAATCAGAGTACATGGACTCTGGGATACTCATTGGGAGGCCCATGCAAATGGAGTTACTCCACCCCCTTCTCCTGAGCTCTGTGACTTACAACTGAATGATGATCTGGTGATGCCATATTGCAAAAGACTAATGCTCATTGTCAGTTCTCACTTCCAGCAAATTAAAGAAGCTTTGCCTCCACTGCCTGAAACGTTGTGCCACAGCCTCCTGCTGGGAGATTGGGTGGTCCTGAAAGTAAATCAGCAAAAATTATGCCTGACTCCTCGCTCGAAATGAGCTTCCTGATATTACTGATGACCCACACGGCTGTATGCTGTAGAGGATATGACTCCTGGGTTCATGCCAGCCAGTGAGCACCTCCACCTGACGACGGAAAGCAGCCAGAGGTCCAGGACAAAGCCAACCAGCCATCTGTCAGCACCAAACACACATTAAACTTGAAATCTGCATCTGTACAGGTGAAAGAGACTCCTCCTCTGCTGTCTCCTGTGGTTCAAGAAGCTAAAACATCGGGAACTCCACAGCCAGCACTTCTTGACGACAAAGCTCTGCTACCAGTCCCTGCCGGAAACACTTGTCTGCTGCATGCTGTTTTTCCCTGCTGGTAAATTTGTATGCTGTGTATTTGCGATAGAAATACATGAAGCTTGATTTACCACCCGACGGTCTGATCTCCTTATTTGCTGCAAACTGAGGCTGGCCGAGGGTGCCCGGATACCTGTGGGCCTGGCGCGCACCACAAATAAATAAAATACAAATATCTTGGCCAGTACAGAAATTGTATTTATATTTCAAATACACCACATACAGAGTTATCAGCAGGGAAAGACAGCATGCAGTAGGCAAGTGTTCAGGCAGCCGGCACAAGGAGCTCTCTCCAATGCCCCCACCCTCCTGCAGGCTTATATAGCATATCATAGGCAGGCACTAATATCTTTCTGTACTATCACAATGGGAGTGTTACTTGGCACGACATTACAGACAGTTGCAAGAACTGTTGGCATCTTCCTTTTGACCTTGTGATGCAGTCCTATGGGCACATTGTGCTGTACTGTGAATAAGTGGCATTCGCAGAAACCCCTTCTGATATCACCCTAGGAGGGGTTTGGGCCTGTCATGGGTGTCGTTTAGAGCAGGCCCAGGGAAGCCGAGGGAGTGTGACATGGAGGGTCTGAGGCATATCTGTATGGGAAAGCCTAATAGCATTGAGTAACATTGCACAGCAATCCAATCCCTTCACATCATAGCATAGCATAGCAATCCTGCACATCATCAGTACTTTGTATCTGAAATAAAGAATCTTTGGCTGACTGACTCTTATGTTAGCAAGTATTGGTACTTCCCATGTCACAACTGAAGTAGTCAACTTGTGCACCATTGCACAAGAACACATCGTGCTTCTTTGGTGGGTGAGACTTACATGCCAATATTATCCATTCCATTGGGGGAGACGCTAGTGCAGTCCTGGTTTTAACTTTCCAATCCCTCACTTGTAGTCCTATTTTTATAATGGGGAACTCCAGGACTAAAAGTGCCAGAATGCAAAGTTAAAACCAGTACTGGACTAGTATCTCCCGAATTGAATGGATAATGGTGGCATGCATGGCATGGTGAGATGCTCATCATGGTTGCGGGTATTGATAGTTTGAGTTGTTAAGAACACCCGCTCAAGCAGGTCATTCAAACTCTCACGAAAAACAACCATTCCCCCTGTACAAAAAAAAAAGATGTTTCTGGAATTAGTGGTTTGGCAGTTAAAACATTAGCTTTTGTTTACACTTAGCATGCGATCCCGTGTGGCATTTGTTTAATGACCCGTGTGCTTAGAACACTGCAGTTCGTTTCAGAGGCACTGTGCAGGTTTTCAAAAACACCGACGACATGGAATGGACATGTGTGTAATTGGACGAGGGTTGACATGTATTCAGCAGAGCCGTTTTGGTCACCCTGCCTAGTTACCGTCGGCATGGAGGGTTTCCTCAGCGCGCATCATTTCTTCTGCCGCCTTCCTGAGCATTCGAGCAAGCTGTAAATAAAAGGGTGAAGCAGAGCATGATGGGCGACCTCAGAATTGTAAACAATTCCGTGTCCCCTGGGTAGGTTGCAGCGTAGCAACAAAACTGAGTTAAAAAAAAGTAAAAGGTCCTGGAGGATTACACCTCTTTGCACCTGCTGCTATCAATAAATAAAGATGTTTTTTTCTTTTTTTGGTTGAACAATACGTTTCCGTGGACTGTGAAAGCCCTAAAAGAGGCGCCACAGGTTTTGTTCGACGTGGAGCTCTGCATCTGTCTGGAAATCGATTCTAGCAGTAGGGCTTTACATACTTGCCAACATTCGGTGGCCAAAAAGATGTAGGATTTTTCAAGTTTGAAAAATAATAATTCCCATAACAATGACATCACAGGAAAATACAAAACATACAAACAGCACAACATGGAAAGATGTTGAAATGTTAAAAATGTATAATTCTGAATGCTAACACCAAATTGTCTGCAGATGCTGTGATGGTGTTACAGTCTGCCACTTGCTTTCACTGCTGGTTCTCCCAAGGGTTGTACCAGTAAGAGTGGAGGACAGAGTCATGCAGCTGTCAGGTCAGTGGATTGGTCTGAGTGCAATCAAAGTAATCACCTACCAGTCCACTGTATAGACAGACTAATTAATGTGTTGCATGCTCTGTCCTGGAGCCTGCCTTAGAATCACATAAATTACTTGCCACTGTAAAAAGCAGTAGGATCTGTCACTGAAATCTGTAGGCGCTAGGACTGCTTAAAAAGCAGTAGCCTACTGCCTAAATCTGTAGGGTTGGCAAGTATGGCTTTAGCAATTTATTTTCTGATAAATGTCAGTTCAAAATATCCGATTTTAAAAATAATACATCCTTTTGTTTTCTTTCAGAGAGAAATGCAGGTAAATACGCATGCCTTGTCTCTGGTAGAAGACACATGGGGTCAAGAAGAGAGTGATAAAGAAGCTGCTTTCTGTGTGACACGCAGTTTGCAAAGAAAAGCAGTGTCAACAGCAGTGTTAAACAGAATACTGCATGTCCAAGTTAGTAATAGTATGGTAGTGTAAATTGATGCATTATCATTATGGATGTGTTTTTCTAACACCGGGTGGGGTGGTGGAGAGCTTTGATTTCAATGCAAAAGTTTAAGTTCCACAGTGATTTCAGTGTGGAAGCTTTATTTTGCTGTTGCTTTGGATTAAATTAAACGTAATTCGGGCATTAAGAAGATCTTTTGTGTTGAGACTGACAGTGGTTGAACGATTGTGACAGATCGTGATGACTGAGCCAAAAATAAAAAGTCTTCTCAAACTAGAAGTCAGATCCAACGGTGGTCTCAATAGTCCATGCAGTAGGTGAAGGGGAGACATCCAATTCTGCTTTTCAGAGGCATCGACAAGGGGCTTTGGTGGTGGGGGGTTTAGCACCGGGTCTTTCGGTTGTAGTCATGGATAGAAAAGAAGGTAAATAAGGGTTTTGTCCTCTTTAGCCGACAACTCCAATGTTAAACAAATGGAAAGTTCCAAACAGTGTTCCAACAAAAGTTCAAACAGGGCAAGTTCCTCCTGGGTCACCCTCGCAGGAAGAATAGGCTTCAGAATGTCAACAAAGTTCCCACAATATGGTATAGTTCAACTCACTGCATATTCCTATGCTGCCTTCCCTTCACATAGAAGAATGTTCACAGACAGTTCAAAGGAATGCTTGGTACAGCTCTATGAATGTTTAGGAGTCTAGGGTTTGCCCTTCCCCTAGAGTGTTTAACTGCAGTTCAAAAGAAAACTTGGCAAAAACAAAGAATGTTACCTTGTGGTCAACAGCTCCACAAGGGGTTGTATTCATACGTGTTTGTTCACACACATTGGGGTCTCCCTTCCCCTAGTGTATTCCTCCACATCAGTGTCACACTTTCTAATTCCCAGATCACTCTCTGCTGGGCTGGGGTCTCTTTCCCTGGGTTTCACTTTCTCAGAATTCTTGTTGCCCCGTCCTTCCTGGGATAGTTTTTTCTCCCATACCCTTGATTTCATCTGTCCCAGTCTTCCCGAGGTAGGTGGCGGCCTTTTGCCTTGATTTCCTCGGTCCAGGCTTCCTCTAGTTAATGGTGGCTCCCAAACCTTTGATGGCGGTGCTCTGCTAGGCTTTTCTTGGTTCCAGGCATCCTCCTGCAGTTGACCCAGGGCCCCAGCCTGCCTTCTGAGCTAGGTGGCTGTTCAGTCTTTCCTGGAGTTTCCTGGCAGGCCACTGGTAATACTGCTTCTGCACATCTTTTCCAACAGGACGTCTTTCTTCCTCCACGTTCCATGTGGGAAAGACTGACCCTTACTGGGTCTGCACAGTAGCAGCAGACTCAGGGCCCCAACTTCCCTTCTTAGCTGGGTGGTGGTGCAGTCTTTCCTGGTTGGTAAGTGCCCCTGTTGTTCCTTCAAGCCTCTTACTGCTTTCTGGTTCACAGCCTGCCCTACCATATATGCAGCAACAGCATGTCCTCATAGCTGCAGACTTCTACAGGGATTGACTGACAACCCTTCCTGGTTTCCTTCCTCTATTTCTACTGGGAGTGAAACAATACAAAACTGGCAACCACTAAACTGCTTAGAGTCGTTCCTAGAGGTAATCTTCATTACTCTCTATTTCTCTCTCGTGCCAGTACTTACAAGGTAATCTTCATGAGGGCAGGTCGTCTTCTCCCTTGTGCCAGCACTTTTTAAAGATGAGGAATGGGAAGGTTGGAGAAGGTGTATAGGAATAGCTGGAGAAGGAGGATTCTTGGTGTGATGCTGGAAATGCATCGGAGGGACAGGGCCTCCGTAGCCTTGTCCTTTACTGCTTTTTATCATGTGTTCTGTCGGTTTTCCGCGCAGGAGTTCATGTGGGACTCCTGGCTGTGCAGCTCTCTTTCTTTTGGTTTGGTGAACAGACTCATGGGATACCCTTATGGCACCCATGGGTGGGGGTACAACCCTGTGCCCCTAGTGTATGTTTTTGGGCACCTGTGGGTGGCCCACAGAGCAGGGTATGGGCTGGTGGCAGCTCCATGCTGAAGTTGACAGGTGCGCGGGGTATCCTCTATTTTGGGATACCCCGGCCCTGCCATTGGGATCAGTTGATTCCTGATGGAAAACAAGATGGCCCATGTGGCGTCTTGCTTTCTATTACCCATTACCTTGTTTTCCCAAAGTCCTGGGAAGCCTTGACTCTGTCCCTTCCCCCTGACTATGGTGTTGTTGTGAAGGCCCGGCCAGACTAGCTGGAGCCTTCCCGGTGATGTATGTTGTGGCTACCGCCTATGGGTGCGACCTGGGTGAATAGAGTGTGTGACCAATATGCATTCTATGTTGTGGATGTCTAGTATCTGGTGCTTGACACAATGACTGAGACAGCCCTGACCGAAACCGGTATGAATGCAGCTTGGAGTGTTGAATAGCTCGGTACGTGTCCCAATACACATAACTTGTTGTGAGTGTCTGGAGAGAAGTGAATGGCCTGAATACCTTGTGTGCCTGATTGGCTGCCTGCCTGCATGAATGCCCGTAGTCATGATTGGATGCTTGAGTGTGACCCAGCGGAATGAATGGGAGATCAACAGTATATCTGGGGACCTCTCACTGCTAGGAATCCTGTTCAGAAGCTGAAGTCCACTACGACGAGTAACTGGAGTAACTGACGCTTGACCTTGAAGCCCTGCTGGATGAGAAGGAGAGCTGTTGCTCTCCCTCGCAATCTGAAAGCTGCTGTTTTTCCAAGGACTGACCCAGAGAGGACCTGGTAAGGCGCCCTCTTCCCGAGCTACGAGGGACCATCCTGCATAGCTGATCTTTGCCAACGCTCCCTGGTAGACAGACCTTCGACCTGCTGCCGACCCAATACGGGGACTGCTGAGGAACTCCAAGGAGAAGCACTCGGACTGTTGTCCGCCACTGTCGCTGACCGTCGTCGCCGACCGGAGCCGCCGTGTTCGCATTTGCCTAAGAACTTCCATTGATCATCGGACGCTCTCGTCTGCACCGTCACCCACTTGTCTCCCGCTGGAGAAGGCCCGACCTTCGACGCGCCACAGAGTATCCACCGGTGGGTTTCCCGCCACCTAAAGACCATAGAGACGCTGACGATTCGACGCCCTTGCTGGGCCACAGTTCTTCATCATCTCTTTGCTGTCCAGAACTATCGTCATCGAGGTGCCCCGCACGCCTCTTCCTTGCAGAACGCCAACGCTCTGTCGTTGATGAGCACCGCTAGGGACGAAGCTGTCGCTTCCCTGCCGTAGTTCAACCTGTTCACCGTCAGACGTTCGACGACCCGTGATTCCTGCTTTAAAGGGGGGCACTCAAGAAGGGCCGTCGATTCCCCGTCACCGAACGCCAAGTTCCCCCGACGCCTCTCGACGATCCGTGGCTCCAGCTTTAAAGGGAGTCACTCAAGAAGGATCGGTCAACGCATCGTCGGAGAACTCTACTCCACCAGGTACATTGGAGCGGGGTAAAACCTTAATAGGAAGAAGTGAGACTATTGATTATATGGACTGGGCTTGTGCGATATATTTTTATTTACAGGTTGCCCAGGTGGGGGGATCTCCACACAGAACTGTGTCTAGGGTATGGGGCCAGTATTCTGCCTACTGTTTCAACCATCTTGCGTTCCTTCCTATCTCTATTGCTGGTTTCCTCTTATTAATCTGTGTGACATTTGAACCGTACAGTTGATACACTTTAATGAGATTTGATAACATTGGTGTTACCACTTTAGAATTGTATATATTTATCATTCTTGACTTCCAAGTACAAAGTGCGTTATTGTGATCGTGTACATACCCTTGAATATTAATTATATAAAGACTGTGTTTTCAGTAATACAGTGTGTGGATATTCCTTTGTGGGGGTTCAGGGACTACACTGTACTTAAGAACCAGCCTGCATCACCTCCTGAGAAGCTAGGCCTTGATTGCTCGTCCATTGCTACCTTATAGAGAATCTTGGCTGGGGTCTTCTGTGCCTCTCCTCTACCATATATCTGCACTTTATTAGTTTGAGGTTTGGGTGTGTACAAAATAACTGCATTACACGCAATGGAGTCTATTGCGAATGGTAAATTGACCTGGATGAGCTTAGAGGCTCTCCAGAGTGCTTGTGAAGCCAGGGAGTTAGACTTTGTGGATAAGTCTAGGGCTGAGCTGATAGCTGCCCTGGTGGACTACCAGACCGATGGTGAAACTCTTGATGAGGGGGGGAATGCAACCAATGAGGACTCCGCCCCTGGGGTTTCTACTGAATCTGTTTCTGGGAATGCCGCCATTCCTGCTGCTTCTGTTCCGAACACCAGTAATATCTTGGAGTTTGAGTTATTAAGGATGAAATTGGCCTTTGAATATCGCAAGTTGGAAATAGATGCTGAGCTTAAGAAAGAGGAGCTGGCGCAACAAGTTGAACTCAAGAATAGGGATCTTGAACTCAGAGACAAGGACACTAAATGTCAGAGAATCCAGCTAGAGAAAGCTCGAGTGGAGACTTCAGCGAAACCCAGTGAGAGTGTCAGGTCCCCAGCAACTAAATTTATGAAGGATTTGGTTGGTGTGTTTTCGGAGGGTTCTGATATCCTCCAATGGATTGAAGTGTTTGAAATGGCTTGTGCAATTCATGATGTTGACAAAAGAGATTGGGCTAAGTGTTTGCTAAGCAGAGTGCCTCAAACTGGATATGACTGTATTCTGAAGCCGAGTGTGGAAGAAAGAGGTCAGTATGAGAGTATGAAATCTGCCATGATTGCCAAGTTTGGCAAGATGCCTACCCAATACTTTAAAAGGTTCATGGATTTTAAGAAAAGAGAGAATGTGTCTTGGGTTGACTGGGTGACTGCTGCGCACATGAATATGATGGGGTGGATTGATGGTTACAAGGTGTAAACTTTTGTTGAATTGTCCCACCTATTGTTTTTTGAGCATTTTTCTGAAGCCTGTTCACCGGAGCTGCGTCAGTATGTTGCTGACCAGAACACTTTGGATCCCTTTAAGCTGGCTAGGTTGGCTGACAAGTGGGTCTCCCACCGGGTGTCCCCTAAGGACTCCAGTGGGAAGGACAAGGACAAAGAAAAAGGGACCTCTCAGAAAGCTGAGGAGTCCATAAAAGCAGTCAGAGTCGAATAAACCTAAATATCCTCCTCTCCTAAGACCCAAAGATCTAGTGGGGATAAGTAATCTTTGGATGGGAATAAGAGTAGTGGTCCACCTGCTGCAAAGCAGGCTCCCGGTGGTTCCAGTACTGTACCCTGCACTCCTGGCACTTGTTGGAACTGTGGGGTTCTGGATCACACAAGGGGTGACCCCAAGTGTAAAGGTAAGGCACTCGGAGTACAGGCTGTTGGCCTGACCTGCACTTACCCCGTGTCCGAGGTGGAGGCCACTGTCCTCCCCTCCTCTACAGGGATCACTTTTGGTGCTCCCGTAGAGATTTCCTTAGTGTCCCTTGGGGCCTGGGACCAGTACTCAGAAGTACTGGCAACTATCCCACAGAACACCCATAGATTTTTGAGAAGTGTCCTCCAGAATGGCCAGCCTTCTACTGGTTTGAGAGACACTGGGGCAAGCATGACAGTGGTGGACAAGACCCTGCTCAAGCCAGAGGACTATGTAGATGCTCCTCTGAGAACCACCAGGTTAGCTGGTGGGCCTCCCAAATTATCACCTGTAGCCCAAGTCACACTCGTAATTGGAGACAAGACAGCAAAGCTTCCTGTCCTGGTTCAGGACAATGTCCCTGCTAACATTCTGTTAGGTAACAATCTAGTAGAGTTGGGGTTGATCGCGGATGGTCTTCCCATGACTCCTGCTGCGGTCACTAGGTCACAGGTGACACCGGGTCTGGCTGTGAGTCAGGTTTCGAGCCGAAGGCGAGGCCTAAGGCAAGACGAAGGAAGAGCAAGAAGGCCACCACTGTGGAGGGAGATCCTTCTCTTCCTGCTGTTCCTACAGCACCCATTGGGGTCCATGCTCCGGACGGGCTGGGTCCAGTGGTAAACCCCATCTCAACTCCTGTGGGAGAAGAGCCAGAAGACTCTCCTGTGGGAGAGGTTCTCAACCCGGAGGATCATCCCGATCTTCAATGCTTGTTAGCTGAAGGGGGACCCTCCCGGGCAGACTTCTGCAAAGGACAGAGAGAGTGTCCCTCTCTCGAGGGTCTGAGGAAACTGGCCCTGTCCCAGGCACGAGGAGAAGTGCCTGGGACCTTCCGGATTTATTGGGAGGGTGAGCTCCTTGTTAGTGAGCCCACTAAACCTGAACCTGGTGCCCTCAAGAGGTTGGTGGTACCCCAGGTTTACAGGCCCTTCCTACTGCAGTTGACGCATGAGGTGCCCTTGGCTGGTCATCTTGGTACCAAGAATACTAAGCAGAGGCTCTCTGCCCATTTCTACTGGCCTCGGATGGGAGTAGAAGTGGAGTGCCACTGCAGGACCGGCCCAACTTGTCAGATGTCCGGCAAAACTGGAGGCAGTGTCATCGCCCCACTGCAGCCATTGCCAGTGGTTGGCACACCGTTTGAGAGGGTGGGCATCAACATCGTCGGTCCCCTTTACCCTCCCACGTGAGGTGGACATCGGTTCATCCTGGTTTTGGTAGATCATGCTACCAGGTACCCTGAGGCTATACCCCTTTGGACTGTTACGGCCAAGGTGGTTGCCCGGGCTCTCCTGGGCATTTTCACCCGTGTTGGACTCCCCAAGGAGGTTGTCTCTGACCGAGGATCCAACTTCATGTCTAGTTACATGAAAACCATGTGGAAAGAGTGCGGGGTAACCTACAAGTTCTCCACTTCTTACCACCCCCAGACCAATGGTCTGGTTGAGAGATTTAATAAAACTCTCAAGACATGCTACGTGCTTTGGAAGAGGCCCTAAGGAGGAAATGGGATCTCCTCCTGCCATGCCTGCTGGTTGCTTACAGAGAGGTACCTCAAGAAGGCGTTGGTTTCAGCCCCTTTGAGTTACTCTTTGGACATCCCGTGAGGGGGCCCCTCGCCTTGATCAGAGAATGTTTGGAAGCCACCCCTCCCGGTCTCGCCAAGCAAGTGGGGAACTATGTGTTAGGCCTCAGACGGAGGATGACACAGATGATGGGTCAAGCAACAGCGAATCTCAAGGTGTCATGCCCCGCATCCCAGTTTCCGGAAGCCCGCGGGCGTTTATTTCCAGGTGGAATCTGCCCTGGCGACTGTTTACAGCCCGGGGGACACGCCGCACTACAAGGTCCAGAATTCCATCTGTTCATGATCATGTGATCCACCCGCAACGTGCCTCGCGTTCTGGACCAGATGCCAGTACTTAGCACGGCTTGTCCCTGTAAAGGGTGCTCCTAAAACTGAGTAATCAGTTTGAGTGCTCGAATCCCTGTTATTCTGATTCCTGTGTTATTACAGACCCGGCTTTGCTCCAAGGACCTTTCCCAACGTTTTTTTCCCTACGATTTCTGGCTCCAGACCCCTTGGCTGTTCCCCTTGGTAATCAAACTTTTGGCATTCTAAACGGATTTGTGTTCCTCCTGCTCCCATTTGTTGTGGCGTTTGGACCTTGCTAACCGCCAGTGTAACGCTTGGCAGGCTATTAAGGAAAACCTAAACTAGACTTCTGTTTACGTTTCTTTCTCTCCACTGGCTACTATTCCTGCATGGGTTTTCTGACTTCCTTTACTACCACGTATTACATTTTTGGATTGCTCAACAACGCTGCCTGCATCACAAGAAAACAACGCTCTACATGCTGAAGTGATTAAACGGACGCTCTCCTGTTTATCGTGGTCACTTCTTGGATTGGCTATTTCTCACGTGGGGACGCTTTGCTATTATTCTTGGGGATTTTTTGGACTACATTTAGTTGCGCCCTCGTGCCGTTCAGGTTAGGTGGATCATTGCACAGACTTCATTCAACTGAGACTTTCTTCCTTCCTCATCTGGTCATCACCCTGCTGAACTTCCATAGGTACACTGGACTTCCTTTCTGGCTAAGCAGGTAAGAGACGGTTGATTACGGGTGGGCTAACACTGCACTTTGGTAGCTCTTTGACTGCTATCCTGAACTATCATTTCTCTTTGTTTCCCTAGCTCTGTTGTCGCTGCACTTGCCTTTTCACTCAAGCCCCTGGCCTGTTAGTTTTAGTGTACTTTCTACAGGCTGCGCTCTTGGGGGGAAAGTCTTGTGTACATTGCGATCAAGATATTCCAGAACCATCTTGGTGACAGTCCAAGATATCCCAGAGTGAAGGGGCTCCCGAAAGTGGATGCTGACCTTGTATCCTTTATAAGTCTGTATCCTTTTTCTGATTTGTGTTAAAGTTGTGACACAAGGCCAGCCAGGAATTGAACAAATACTGGCATGACCTTAAAGCATCGCAAGTGGATTGGACTCCGGGACAGGAGGTCCTCGTGATGGAGCCTACCAAGCCTCGGGCATTGGCAGATAAGTGGACTGGACCCTTCAGGATAATCTCCAAGATGGGCGAGGTCAATTATCTGGTTGACATGGGAGTCCCAGGGGAAGCCCCCCAGGTAATCCATGTTAATAGGCTCAACCATTTTCACTGGCGAGCAGAAGTCTCATGTCTCTTGCTAGCTTCAGAGCAAGAAGAGGATGGGAGTGAGCCCCTTCCTGATTTGCTGCATAGCAACCCTCAGGATGGCTCAGTGGAGGGAGTGCAACTCTCTCCAGATTTGACAACCGAGCAGCAGAGGGCCTGCAGGACTTTGCTCCAGCAGTATGCCTCTCTGATTTCGCTGATGCCAGGCCTTACACCGTGGTGTAAGCACGAAATTGACACTGGTGACAGCGTGCCTGTCAAGAGCAGGAGCTACCGAATGTCAGATACAGTTAAGAACCACATCCAGGCTGAGGTCGCCAAGATGTTGGATCTGGGTGTTATTGAACCCTCAACCAGTCCCTGGTCCAATCCTGTGGTACTTGTCCCCAAGGCAAGTTCCCAGGCAGGTACCAAGGATTGGAGGTTCTGCATGGACTACCGAGGAATCAATGCCGTCACCAAAACTGACGCGCACCCATTGCCCAGGGCTGATGAGCTCGTGGACACCATAGGTGCTGCCAAATTTGTGAGCACCTTTGACCTCACCTCAGGCTATTGGCAAATAGCTCTGACGGACCATGCCAAGGAAAAGACGGCGTTCTCAACACCAGAGGGGCTCTACCAGTTTAGGGTCATGCCTTTTGGGTTGAAGAATGCCCCTGCCACCTTCCAGAGACTGGTCAATCATGCTCTCAGTGGGCTGGAAGCCTTTTGTGTGGCTTATTTAGACGACATTGCCGTCTACATTTCCACTTGGGAAGAGCACTTGACACATCTGGGTAGAGTGTTGCAGGCCTTAAAAAGGGCTAACCTCACTATCAAGGCCACCAAGTGCCAGATAGCTCAGGGGAAAGTCACGTAACTTGGTCATGAGGTAGGAGGGGGTCAAATCCAAACTCTCCCCAGTAATGTACAGGATGTACAGGACTGGGAGACTCCCACTACTCAAACCCAGGTGAGAGCCTTTTTGGGCCTCACCGGGTATTATCGCAATTTCATGGCGGACTATGGAACCATAGCTGCACCACTGACAGCTCTGACTTCACCCAAGCAGCCTATGAAGGTTAATTGGACTGAAGACTGTCAGAGGGCCTTAGATGGCTTGAAAGAAAGTCTGTGTCAGGCATCCGTGTTGTGTGCGCCTGACTACAGCCGACCCTTTATCGTCCAGACGGATGCCTGCAACACCGGAATTGGAGCTGTCTTGTCCCAGTTAGATGACAAAGGGAGAGAACATCCTATCATATTCATCAGTAGACAACTCAAGGGTAGAGAACTTAGGTGGGCTACTGTTGAAAAGGAATGTTTTAGTATAGTTTGGAGCCTTAGGCGTTTTAGGCCCTACCTTACGGGGTCTACCTTCAAGGTCCAAACAGATCATAAGCCCCTGAAGTGGCTTATGCAGATGAAGGGTGAAAACCCGAAACTGCTCAGGTGGTCCATTAGCCTGCAAGGGCTAGACTTCACCATAGAGCATAGACCAGGGAAGAGTCCCGATAATGCAGATGGCCTTTCCAGAAGGTATGTTGACCGCCTGTATGAGGGTGTCTATCCCGTGTGAGAGTAGGCACCCTCCACCTCAGTCTGGGGGGGGCGACTGTGATGCTGGAAATGCATCGGAGGGACAGGGCCTCCGTATCCTTGTCCTTTACTGCTTTTTATTGTGTGTTCTGTCGGTTTTCCGCGCAGGAGTTCATGTGGGACTCCTGGCGGTGCAGCTCTCTTTCTTTTGGTTTGGTGAATGGACCCGTGGGATACCCTTATGGCACCCATGGGTGGGGGTACAACCCTGTGCCCCTAGTGTATGTTTTTGGGCACCTGTGGGTGGCCCACAGAGGAGGATAGGGGCTGGTGGCAGCTCCATGCTGAAGTTGACAGGTGCGCGGAGTATCCTCCATTTTGGGATACCCCGGCCCTGCCATTGGGATCAGTTGATTCCTGATGGAAAACAAGATGGTCCCTGTGGCCTCTTGCTTTCTAATACCCATTACCTTGTTTTCTCGAAGTCCTGGGAAGCCTTGACTCTGTCCCTTCCCCCTGACTGACTGTTGGGTGAAAATGCCATATATGATGTTGTTGTGAAGGCCCGGCCAGACTAGCTGGAGCCTTCACGGTGATGTATTTTGTGGGTACCTCCTGTGGGTGGGACCTGGGTGAATAGAGTGTGTGACGAATATGCATTCTGTGTTGTGGATGTCTAGTATCTGGTGGTTGACACAATGACTGAGAAAGCCCTGCCCGAAACCGGTATGAATGCAGCTTGGAGTGTTGAATGGCTCGGTACTTGTCCCAATACACATAACTTGTTGTGAGTGTCTGGGGAGTAGTGAATGGCCTGAATACCTTGTGTGCCTGATTGGCTACCTGCCTGCATGAATGCTCATAGTCGTGATTGGATGCTTGAGTGTGACCCAGCGGAATGAATGGGAGATCAACAGTATATCTGGGGACCTCTCACTGCTAGGAATCGTGTTCAGAAGCTGAAGTCCACTACGACGAGTAACTGGAGTAACTGACACTTGACCTTGAAGCCCTGCTGGATGAGAAGGAGTGCTGTTGCTCTCCCTCGCAATCTGAAAGCTGCTGTGTTTCCAAGGACTGACCCAGAGAGGACCTGGTAAGGCACCCTCTTCCCGAGCTACGAGGGACCATTGTGCACAGCTGATCTTTGCCAATGCTCCCTGGTAGACAGACCTTTGACAGGCTGCCGACCCGATACGGAACTGCTGCAGAACTCCAAGAAGAAGCACTCGGATTGTTGTCCGCCACTGTCGCCGAACGCCGTTTCCGACCGGAGCTTCTGTGCTCCCGTTTGCCTAAGAACTTCCATTGATCATCGGACGCTCTCGTCTGCACCGTCACCTGCTTGTCTGGAGAAGGCCCGACCGTCGACGCGCCGAGGAGTATCCACCGGTGGGTTTCCCGCCACCTAAAGACCACATACACGCTGACGACTCGACACCCTTGCTGGGCCACAGTTCTTCATCATCTCTTTGCGGTCCAGAACTATCGTCATCGAGGTGCCCCGCACGCCTCTTCCTTGCAGGACGCCAATGCTCTGTCATTGTCGCTTCCCTGCCGTAGTTCAACCTGTTCACCGTCGGACGTTCGACGACCCGTGACTCCTGCTTTAAAGGGAGGGCACTCAAGAAGGGCCATCGATTCCCCAACACCGAACGCCAAGTTCCCCCGACGCCTCTCGACGATCCGTGGCTCCTGCTTTAAAGGGAGTCACTCAAGAAGGATCGGTCGACGCATCGTCGGAGAACTCTACTCCACCAGGTACATTGGGGGGGTAAAACCTTAATAGGAAGAAGTGAGACTATTGATCATATGGACTGGGCTTGTGCGATATATTTTTATTTACAGGTTGCCCAGGTGGGGGGATCTCCACACAGAACTGTGTCTAGGGTACGGGGCCAGTATTCTGCCTAGTGTTTCAACCTTCTTGCGTTCCTTCCTATCTTTATTGCTGGTTTCCTCGTTATTAATCTGTGTGACATTTTAACCGTACAGTTGATGCACTTTAATGAGATTTGATAACATTGGTGGCACCACTTTAGAATAGTATATTTTTATCATTATTGACTTCCAAGTACAAAGTGCGTTATTGTGATTGTGTACATACCCTTGAATATTAATTATATAAAGACTGTGTTTTCAGTAATACAGTGTGTGGACATTCCTTTGTGGGGGTTCGGGGACTACACTTTACTTAAGAACCAGCCTGCATCACCTCCTGAGAAGGAGAAGAGCCTTGATTGCTCGTCCATTGCTACCGTAATAGAGAATCTTGGTTGGGGTCTTCTGTGCCTCTCCTCTACCATATAGATAGCGGAAGAACAGACACCCCCTACCAGTTTTTACACTTGGTCATAAGCGAAGAGGGTGGAAAAGGAGGAGAAACTGAATGGGGGTGCAATGTCTCATCTGGCAAGCCTACCCCACACCGATTAGGCTTGTCTCCCCTTATGTGATCCTCCCTCATATAGCTGCCACCAGGGTGAGGATCAGGAAGCTGCCACCTCACCCTGACCACAGATAGGAGATTTTCCCCAGTTAAGTAGTGACATCATCAGATTCATCACAGAGGCATTCTGACACACTTATCTCACCACATGCCAAAACAATAATTCCATTATTTATATTATTCAACCCTGTTAGGTGTCCGCTTCTGGTTATGACTTTATCTGAACATTTATAGTTGTGCAATTAGTTTCCAGGGTCCTTGGATCTCAACCTCCATTACTGCTTCTGGTCAGTAATATGATATAATATGATAAGTCATTTACAACGCGCCGGTACACAGGTGTTTCTAGGCACGACAAGACAAGGAAGGGGAGACAAAGGGAGAACAAAACAAACCATCTTACTAGCCTTGTGTCATTAAAATTGTGCAAGTGCGAGTGAGAAGGGGGAGGAGAAGTGCCAGGGGAGGGAGACAGGACAGTGCAATAGGCAAGCTGGAGAGGTACAACCCCTGGGCTTGAGGCCAAAGACAAATCTTGCAGTTCTGTTCTCGATTAGTTGCAAAAGGAGAAGAGTAGAGGCAGGTAGAGGCTGTTGCAGTAGCCCACCCTAGATAGAACCAAGGCTCTGGAGACAGTGAGCTTCTGGGGGAAAGTGAGAAAAGGAAGAATACCTCTGAGGAGGTGCAGCTGCTAGTGGGACTTCTTGGAGATGTCTGTGATGTGAGGAGAGGGTGGAGTCGAAGATGACACCAAGGTTTTTTGCCTCGCAGGAAGGTGCAGTTAGAGGGCCCAAGGAGGGAGGCCGGAGGGAAAGTGGGAGCAGGGGTCCAAATGAGAAGGATCTTAGTCTCACTGTCATTAAGGCAGAGATTGTTGGAGGCACACCATTTGTGATTCGTGGATAGACAGTCAGGAATGAACGAGAGAGGAGACAAGGTTTAGGAGAGCCCGAAGGAGAGCTGAGTGTCATCCGCATAACACTGAAATTAGGAGAGAAGATAGAGATGAGGTGGGCCAGACGAGATAAGTGAGGGTTGAAGGTCCAGGGTGAGAGGTTAGAACCTTGGGGAACACCACATGCAGAGAGATTGTGGAGAGAAAGGACCACAATTGGACCTGGGAGGGTCAATCAGAGAGGATGGAGGTCAACCAGCAAAAAAGACCTGACCTGCAATGCTCCGGCTTTCACAGAGATGATTGATCAGGATGGTGTAGTTGAACGTGTCGAAAGCAGAGGATAGGTCAAGGAGGATGAGGGCAGAAGTGTCACGCTTTCTCCCGCACACCCTCTCCCTGCTCCCTCCGCAAGCCCGGTCTCTGCCAAAAACCATCAGGGGATCCCGTTTATGCACTCTGGCAGTCGGAGACTGCATCATCTTACCCGCCATACCAAGACACTGTTTGGACCAGGGGTTTACCGGCCATCCCAGCACTGGAAATTACAATGGAGACTCCCACTGGCAGCCAGTAACAATCCACATCGTTTGCGACGATCCTCGCGTCACGTGAGAGGGCCAACACGATCACGCATCACGTGAGGGGGCTAGCACCGCCAGGAGTCATGTGGAGACAACGCTTCCGCATCACGTGACACGCATCACGTGATTTCTCTCAAGGATTCAAAAGCGGCCAGGAACACGGAAGCGTTGCTTCACAGCTGAACTCTTTCAGTACTGTACGGCTCTTGTTCCTTGTTTTGAACCTTACTCCTACGATTTTGCACGACCTCGGATTTTCTCTACTGGATTGCTTTTGTCTAACCCTTGGCATTTTGAACTTTGGCTTGAACTCTGTCACGACCTCGGATTTGTCTACTGGATTGATTTTGTCTACACCCCTGGCACCTTTGAACTTTGGCTTTGCGTTTTCGACGACCTCGGACTTGGATTTGGATTGCCTCACGGATTTCGTTGTGTTTTGGTACTTTGGCCACTGGCCTCTGCAAGGCGTTCGCCTGGCTGCATAACCTGGATTGCCTCAAACCTCGGTGTGCGCCCATCCACAGAGTCTCGCACACCAAGCCCAACCCTCTGCTATTGGAAGTTCAAGCCCCGTCCAGGGCCCCACTATCCATCAGGGTGACACTTCCTATACTCTAGGTAAGCGGTGCTCTTTTCCTTGCTGGGTATTCATTGTACAACACGCACATTGTTTTGATATTCACTTATTGCCTTGCAGTGTTCCAGGGGTCCTTCTGGCTGTTCCCGGTTCCAGACCTGACGGCTCACAAAACAACCTGTGGCCTCAAAGACTGCACAGGCACTGAATTCTCGTTGTCTGTGTGATACTTGGGGACGGAGGCATTACTAATCTACACGACCATCAGGATCAAGTCCATAACAAGAAGGAAGGTTAGAGTCAAGATTAGAGAGCAGGTATTCAAAGTTGTTCAGGAGAGCATTTTCAGTGCTTCTGGCGGCTCTACTGCCAGACTGGTGGTCATGGAGTCAACCAACAGATTCAGTATGGAGAGTAAGCTGCAAGATGGCCAGCTTTTCCAGGAGTTTGCCCAGGAAAGGAATGATAGAGGTCGGGTGATATTTTTCCGGAAAGTAAGGAACGGCAGAGGGCTTCTTAAGGAGGAGGTGCATAAGGGAGTGCTTTAGGGGCGAGGGGAAAGTTCCAGTGGCAACAGAGTGTTTGCAGAAATTGGCCAAGGCTTTAGCAAGGGTTTCAATGTCCTTGATGGTTCTGGAGGAACAGAGGAGCAACTGCTTGGATGAGACTTTCATAGATCAGACTTGTCTAGAAACATGGTCACAAGAGAACACAGGGAAAGAGGAGAAAGGAGGAAGAGAGACGGCCAGAGAGGGTCCGAGAGAGGTAGAGGGAGAGGAAGAGGAGAAGTGAGAAGCCAGTGCTGTGTAAAGGGCCTGGGAGGGAACAGGAGAGGTGGAGACTGCAGCAGGATTGGCCAGCTCTTTGCAGATTTTGAAGAGTTGGGCCATGTTGGTAGAGGCCAAAGATATGTGGGTTTGGAAGTAAGCTCTCTTCTTGGTCAGGACAGAGAGTCTGTATTGCCTTTAAAGCAGGCGGCATGCCAGTTTGTCAGAGGATGAGCCATATGCCCTCCACTTTCCTCTCAGCCACCCTACACTTGGGTTTAAGGTTGGCGAGGTTGGAGTCATACCAAGAATTGCACTTGGATGTGGGCTTCAAATGGATCCTCATGACAGGGGCAAGGACATCAAGAGTGTTAAAGATAGAGAGATGCAGGCTGGAGAGGGCTGTGTCAGTGTGTGAGTCAGCCGCAGGCATATGAAGAACACGGAAAGTAGCAGCGAAAGCCTCCACTGACAAACTCTTCATGGGCTGGATGACCGAGAAGTTGGGTGGCAGTGCTGGGGTCTGTTTCACCTGGGGGACATAGAGTGACAGGTGGAAGGAGAGAAGAAAGTGGTCAGTCGAAGAGAGGGGAGTGTCGAGAGAGTTAGAGAGGGGGATGTCTGAAGAGATGACACATCCAGGATGTGCCCGGCAGAGTGTGTCTGTCCAGTGGGTAGAATATAAAGAAAGAGAGAGAGTCGCAGAGTTAGCGAAAGAGCCACAAGGAGGGGTTAGATATGATATGATATGGCATTTATAACACGCCCATACACAAGTGTTTCAAGGTGCGACGGGACAAGGGAGGAGGAACAGAGGGAAGACAGAGACAACAATCCTACTAGGCCAAGTGTCATTTAGATCACGCAAGTTCAGGAGAAGGGGGAAGGGGAATAGTGTGGAGTGGGAGGGGGTGGGGACCGTGCAGTACAGGGGATAATAGAATAAATAAAAACAATAAGATAAGTGGGGCCAGCTGGTGGCAAGTGCAAGTGTAAGTGCAGACATCAGGTGTCAAGTGCTGGTGGGGGAATGTAGGGATACAGAAAACAGTCCCCAAGTGCAGGGGTTGCCAGTGAGGCAGTGCAGGTGTGTAACTGGTGTGGGAGGGGACCTCGGCCTGAGATCAGAGGGTGGCCAGACGACCAGTGCAGTTTCGGCCAGGAGTTCAGCAGAGGAGAGGAGGAGAGAAAACAGAAGCAAAGAGGAATGTTTTGAGGTGCTTCCGGAACCGGAGATGGTTCTCCTTAAGTTTTAGGTTGTCAGGGAGGCTGTTCCAGGGGGAGGCCCCAGCCGAAGAAAGAGATCTAGCACCAACTCGTTGCTTGGAGAAGCGACTGACCCCGAGGGAATTGGAGGTGGATGACCGAAAAGGAAGATATTTAGGAAGAGAGAGTTGAAGGTATTGAGGCCCCAGGCCCCAGAAGGCCTTGTTGACAATGCAGAGGGTGTTGAACTTAATCCTCGCAGCCACTGGTAGCCAGTGCAGAGATTTCAGTCTTGGAGAGATACGATCCCTGGGCTTGAGGCCAAGAACAAGTCTCGCAGTCCTGTTCTGGATGAAACACCCAGGTGGGTGATGAGGCCAGGAGTGATAGAGAGCCTGCGGACCAAGTATTCAAAGTAGCAGTAGGCCTGCATAGGAATGACAGAAGCAGGGATCCACTCTGGGAAGATCAGGTTACTCCGCCTCTTGGACGGTTGGGTCTGGGTTCGAAGAGGATCTTGTAGCCATCAGGGAGGACAGTGTCAAAACTTGTTACAGAGCTGCTCGTTAACTAGGTCTCGGTGAGACCAAGTATATCCAGATGAAGTTCTTCGGGGAGTCTGCAGATTTCTAAGGAGTGTTTGACAGCAGAACGAAAGTTAAGAGTAGAGATGTGGCGCATATTGCCACATTTGAAAGACTTCTGTGGAGGGGTACAGGCATGAGGTACGCCCTGCGGAAGTAGTAGAGGGGCCCGAGAATAGCCAGATGAGGAAGAAGGAGAAGACATAGCAGTCTGAGAGGATGAGGAGGATGCCAGAGAGGTGGTGGAGGAAGGAGGTGGCAGAGCAGACAGAGAAGATGAGGATGGTGCCAGAGAGGTGGAGGAAGAAGAAGGTGGTGGAGGAGCCAGAGAGCTGTAGGTATGATTAGCAGGAGTAGGAAGGAAGTTGATAAGATGCAGGAAACTTCTATTGAAGAGGAGGAGATTGGGCTGAGGGCCATGGACCAATACAATGCCATTTAGATAGACATTAATGATGGACTTGGAGGAGTGGAAGGGGCCCAGGCGGGCCTCTCCCCCCCAATGAGTGCCACCAATAATGGGAGAGGAGGAACATAGACTATATGGAGTTTCCATAGGCCTTGAGAGGGAACAAAAAAGAGGATGTCGATAGGGTCTGTATTGAGGAAGCACTGGTGTAGGTATCAGTGATAGGGAGGCCTGGGTTGGAGCCAGGGTGTCCCTTTTGAACTTCTTCCTACCAGACTTAGTGAGAGGGGTATGGTAGGAGATAGAGTAGCAGTTGGAGAAGATAGTGGAGACTGAGAGCACCATAAAGGGGTGTGTGGAGAAGCAGGAAGAGGAGGAAGCCCAAGCAGGAGGGTGGGGGTTTCACAAACTAATTGCATGGAAAGGGGGAGAGCACAAGGTGAGGATGGGTACACTCAAAGTAGACTACAGTAGCAACAGTAATCACAGTGCAGTAATACAATAGAAACAACTGGGGAGGGGGCAAGAATAGTTAGAGGAGAAATACAAACAATACAATACAAAATATGCAATACAATAGGGACCAGTCAGGGACCTAGAGGAGTAAGAAGAGAAATGCACACCATACAACAAAAAACATGCAACACACTAGTAAAAACTGGGGGACCTATAGAGGTAGGAAGAAAAGGGAGAAGTGGAGCCTGAGGTGTGAGGGGAACAGCGCACGTGGAGTTGGGCAGAACGGGGAAAGACATGCAAGGTTGGGAGAAGAGGAGCCTAAGTAGCGAGGGGGGCAGTGCATGTGGAGTCAGGCAGAAAGGGGAAGAACGCACAGGCCGGGAGAAGAGGAGCCAGGTTGCAAGTGGGACAGAGCATGTGGAGTCGGGGGGAAAGGGGAAAGATACGCAAGGCCTAGAGAAGATGTGCCTAAGTTGTGAGGGAGACAGCACACATGGAGTCGGACGGAAGGGGAAGGACATGCAAGGCCAGGGAGAAGTGGAGCCTACGTTGCAAAATGAACAGCGCACGTGGAGTCAGGCAGACTGGGATGGATGTGCAAGGCTGTGAGAACTGGAGCCTAAGATCTCGTAGAGTTGGGCAGAAAGGGGAAGGACACGCAAGGCCTGGAGAAGAGGAGCCTAAGTTGCAAGGGGGACAGCGCACATGGATTCGGGTGGAAAGGGGAAGGACGCGCAAGGCCAGGAGAGGTGGAGCCTAAGTTGCAAAGGGAACAGCACACATGAAGTTGAGTGGAAGGGGAAAGACGCGAAAGGCCAGGGAGTTGCGTGGCACGCAGTAGTCACAACTCTCCCTACCCGCACCTTCTTAACTTTCAGAGGCAGATGGACAGCGATTTCTTGGTACACTCGCATTCTGCGCTGCTACCCCTTTGCTGCCAAACACCTGCATTGCACGACACTGCAGGCTTGTCCCACAAGGGCTTTTCCGCAGAGGGTCCGATCCTCAGTTTTTAAAGGTTTCGATACATGGACGGAGGTGCAACTTATTACGTGTCGCCGGGCAGCATCTCCTGTGCACCTGTTTCGCTCAACACTGCAGCCTTGTCCTGTGAGGGCTTTGCTTCAGAGGGCCCAATCCTCGGTTTTTCAATGTTTCAATGCATGAAAATAGCCGTAGCATACTACGTGTCGACAGTTTCATTGTCTATTTCTGTTTTAACCTATCCTACTGATCACTTGAGCACCAGTCACCTTGGTAATAGTTTCTGAACAGACTTTAAAATCCTTGATTGGTGCCTGCTCAATAATGTCCTCTGAGAGAGAACAAGCTATAGCAAAGTCAAAAGTAATTGGTGGAAACCTATAATGTCTATGAAAAAGGAAAAGTAGGAGTGAACTGTGATATGGATGATGTAATTGCATGAGAGTAGACCAAAAATCAATTAGGCCTGTGCCTTGAGAGTCCACTTGCAAGAGAAATTCCCTCCTCTCATTCTATATCCGGATATATCTTTATTTATTTCAAGAAAGCTGACGTTGACCCTCTGTAGGACAAACTGTATCTTGTCTCAAGAGCACAGAGCTACAGTTCCTGGCCTTAGTGCATCAATTCTTTGTCTAGGGTGTAACTTATTATCATGGATGACTGTTTCTCACCCTAAATGTACAGAAGGTAAAAGAAGAGCATAACTTTATTCAGGGTGCAGAGAGCACAACCGCTTGTCCAGGATGGTGTCTCTCTATCACACACTTAGTAGGCACAGCCTTTATTCCAGGAAGCACATAACCTCTTTCTGAACAAGCACTGCAGCCATTTGTGAGATGTTAAAATACTTTCTACCAGGGGGAATCGTGGCTACCCTAGAAAGTGGCCTTTGCTTAGATGTGTAGTCCCTTTCACAAGAAGCACCCTTGCCTCAGAGTAGCAACTTATCCAGTTGTGTAGCTTTGGATGTAATTGGTCGAGAGCAAGTAGTATCCATGTGGGACCTAGTTCAATATCACCTTTAATTGCTTCCATCTTTGGCTAGTTCAGATAAAGCTTCTAGCCCAGAGTAAAGAAGCAAGGCCTTCGTTGTTTTATGAAGCCAGTGTGGCAGGTGTTACTTAAAGAACAACACAAAAGTTAAAGGTACAAATGGGAGCAAAGGGGAATCTGAATATGTGTCAAATGAGAGATCTCATAGATTCATGACTTTTTGTTGAGAAGGAGTTGGCGGTAATCGGCACCTAGTGATATCCACATTAAAGTGTATTTCGTTCTAGCTAATTATGCTAGGAAACAGATTGTTTAGGTGTGTTCATTGAAATGAACAACAGGTGACGCTTGGCTAGCATGTGCTCTGCTATCTTAGTTGGTAGAGTCTAGCACTCTTTTTAACATCCATGTTGTGAATTCCAGTCCCAATTCAGACGGCAACCAAGTAAACACAATCTCCCAGACTTTATCCCTGAATTGAGCGGAAGGAGTTCAAAACTTCAGTGCTTAGCCCTTTGTACTATTTTCAAAGTGATTTCTAACGAATGCATTAGTACGTTTGCCCTTAGCAGTGCACATGCCCTCAGCAGAGGTAGAAAGAAGTGATTATTTTGTCAAAGTTTCTCCGGACACTTAGGGCCCGATTCATGGAAAAGTGTGCATTTCCCCTACAACTGCTGCACACTGAGAACAACACTGTGCGACCCTGCGCGCAGAATAAAAACTGTGCACCCCACATATTCATGGAATTTCCTTTGCAAAGTAACCATATGCACAAGTCGCGCCCGGGACCCGCCCAACACGCCCTCATGCAGAGCAAAAACAGCCAGAACAGCTACTTTTGCGTGCACCCCCGTGTGCGAATGCAAACACCCTCCAAACAGTGCGTTGAGTACCCCACATGTGGGCCTGCATCTCAGGGAACCTACATAGGGTCCCCCGTACATGTAACCGCCACCCTGAGGACACGCACATTTTAACAGAAAGTAGTTATATACCCAGTCCAACTGCGTGCAAACCCCCGTAAACAGTCCCTGCACCTCGCTAAGTGCGATCGGAACCCCATCTGCATGTATGCACACTAAATCCAACATGCAAACTCACCTCCAGAGTTGTGATTCCGTCAAGCAAGTCCATACACCTGCTTGCAGGTGATGGAGATTTCGAGGGCACACCATGGGCATTTCCCAGGTGAGAGGTTGTGCATCACATCCATGAATACTCTTTTGTTGTGCACATTTGTGGCAGTGCTATGAACTGCCTGTGGTCCGTCCCTCGTAACGCCCACTTTCTGGCTTTTTCTCCCAAATTTTGCATGCACGATCCCCTATTGCTGCCCCTACGCAGGCCACACCCAGCCCCTCCATGGAGACTTGCGCAAGGCGCTCAGCCGCTTGCCGAGCCGTGGCGGGCCTGTGCGAAATCCACGCAAGTTCCAGAGAAGTCCCACGCAGTCGATTCCATGAATCGACAAGCAATATTTTGCACGCAGTGTGAAGCGCAAGTTCCCAATTTTTTGTGAAAAAAATTCCATGAATCTGGCCCTTAGTGATGTTCCAATGGTGATTTTTCAAACATTGGATCAGCAATCAACACTTCTGACTCCCCAGATTTCAGTACAATGGGAAAACCTGTGTGTTGTTATTCTAAAGCTTTAGCACCCAGAGGGCGGAATTTCTAGGCATTGCGTGCACAGAAAGCCTGCCTTAAAGGATTTAGGAAAATCAAGGGCAATTACGGAAAGCTGCAGTTACCATAATACACATGAATTCTGCTAGCCTATGGTGCTGAGGAATCTAGTACTCAGGGTGGTAGGCTTTCAATGTCCAAAACATTACATTATTTGTGGGCTCTGGTTGGGAAGCACTGGGCACCCATGGAAACATGGTGTGCAGTGGGACACCATGTCATAAGTGTAGAGCATGAAATAGCATGTTCAGGACCATGGCATTCAATAAGTGCAATGAGTTAGAAAGATGCCGCAGAGTAGCCCACCCATCTCTGCATTGGAGGAAAGGCAGGTGCTAGTGCAGAACCAGGAAGAGGCACAAGACAGGAGCAGCAAGTGGCAAGGACATCAATCTGAATAGGGTACACAATGATTATAATTATTATGTTTTGAATCAGAGGTGCAGTTGATTAAAAGGCTGCCTCTACCTGCTGGAACTTTGTATTCGAGCAGCTGTCAGAAATACACATGTGCATTTTATATCAGGCCTTTTGCAACTGCAGGACAGTTGTTGAAGATGTCCGTAGGCAGTTTGCAGCAAAGACACATGAGTGCTCTTTTGTTTTGGCATGAGACATTGTGAAAGGGGAACCCTATTAGCAGACATCCTTCTCAGAACCATAATTATCCACATCATTGTATTACTAAACATCAAAAAGTGCAGCCTATCCTACCCTCAGCAAAGGATACCCTGTCACATAGGGGTTATAGCATTTTGGACTCTCTAAGATTGGTTTGTGTTTGTAACTCTACATGTCAACAGAGAAATGTAGCTAAACTGTAACATTTTTCAGGAAATGTGGTTTCCTGATTTCTACATTTGACAATCAGTAGAGGATCCGTCTATTGTTATACCAGGTTGATGTTTTAGAAACTCATTTGCTATGCATACATGTCCAGCTCAATTTTCCAGTTTTCTCAATGTCCGTCCTCCTGTGGAGTGATTGCTTTAGAACGACAGCTGAAGTGGCATCATGAATGGCATATTTATTCTTCATTTCACTTTTTTAGGTTAAAATAGGGGCTCCAAAGAATTAATCTTCAGGGATGCTCTAGTCTGCAATCTGCATTGTTATCATTGCTAGAGCTATTAATGTTGGCAGGATTGCTAGACATGGGATGTGCAGTGTTTTGTCAATGTGATACATTATTTTCGGATATTTGCTCATTCTGTAAAGACTGTGACGAAAAAGGTGACACTGTGTCTAAGCCCATGCTAATGAATTATTATCCCTGTCTGTTCTAACTTGATGGGTCCGACTTGATGGTCGTGCAGTTATAAAATGCCTCCGTCCCCAAGTACCGCTCGAGCAGAATATAAACACTGCCCGAGCAATCTTTGAGGCCACAGGAAGGAGTGTTGTCGTCAGCCTGGTATTGAGAACGCCGGAAGGACCCCTGAGTGCTGTAAGGCAAAAGGTTATAATCAGGAATATACTCTATAATGGCAATGGGCAATTGATAGAAAGAGTTAAACAAGATGCAGTGACACCAGCTTACCTAATAGAGATGGAATGTAGGTAGAAAACCTACGCAGGGAAATCCACGGCAAGCTGGAATGGTGTAATAGGCACTCCTTCCCAGTACCTCGTGGAGTGTGGCAAGATCTGTAGCAAGGCTTGAAGCAATCCGAAGGTTGCAAAACAGAGGGGCAATCCAAGAGCAAGTCCAGAGTATAACAGGGGTCGGATGTCCAGAAAATCAGAGAGCACGCCAAAATCCAAGGGTAATCCAATAGCAAATCCGAAAAGAGTTCCAAGGTCGAAGCAAACAAGAGCAAGGGTAATGCGTGACAGTCCTCCGTAGAAGTTGAAGTAGCTGTGAAGCAAAGAGTCTTGTTTGCCGGCTTCTTTTGAAGGGGCGAGTGGTATCACGTGACGTATCACGTGACTGCTCGCGTACGTTGCATGGAGCGCAACGTGGCCAGCGATTGGAGCTGCCGGCACTTCCTGGTATTCTGACGTTGCCGGCTGTGCAAGAGGCGCCATGGCAGACGCCAACGCGGAAAAGGGCGAAACGAGGCAGATCCGCCCAACATGGTATTCCGCCTGCCGTGTTTTCCCTGCTGGTGGTGTGAATGGGGAATACTACGGCGAGAGGCGCCTGAGGAGGAGAGGTGTGAAGAGGGAAAGGTCGTGTGAGAGGGCGTGACAGAGCCCCCCCTCAAAGGCCCACGACCGCGTGGGCTGGAAGGATGCTCCCGATGAAACTTGGCCACCAGGCGAGAAGCGTGAACATCTCGAGCAGCAACCCAGGAGCGATCTTCAGGGCCATAACCCCGCCAATCCACCAGATATTGTAGCCCACCCCTGTGTATACGGGAACCCAGTATTCCCTGGACCTCAAAAACATCAGGGGAAGAGACAGAGACCGGAGCGGGAGGGGCAACTAATCGGGTAGGACCAGGGCAGGGCTTAAGCAGGGAGACATGGAAAACTGGGTGGATTCGCCAAGCAGGAGGTACCGCCAGACGCATAGCCACCGGATTCAGAACCTTGGCCACCTTGTAAGGACCCACAAAGCGAGGGAGAAGTTTGCGACAACCAGGAATGTGTAAATGACGAGTGGAGAGCCAAACCCTGTCCCCCACCTTGTACGCAGGAGCATCCGCCCTCTTCCTGTCAGCTGTGGATTTCATGGAAGATTGGGCCTCACGCAAATGGATCAAAGTCTGGGCATGTACTGACACTAAATCCCTAGCGCAGGCCGAGGCAGCGGGGGTATCAGAAGAGGAGTAATCTGGCAGAGGAAGAATACGAGGATGTTGGCCATAGAGAGCGAAGAATGGCGAAAAACCAGTAGCAGAATGCAAAGAGTTGTTATAAGCAAATTCGGCAAGATGCAATAAATTAAGCCAAGTGTCCTGATATTGTAACGTTAGGCAACGTAGGTATTGCTCCAATGACTGGTTAACCCTCTCAGTCTGCCCGTCACTCTCTGGATGGTAAGCAGAGGAATAATGAGCATCAATTCCCAACAGAGAGGTGAGGGCCCGCCAGAAACGAGAGGTGAACTGCGTGCCTCGATCGGACACCAAAACATGAGGCAGGCCAAAGAGACAGAAGACAGACTTAAAGAAATGCCTGGCCAAAACCGGGGCTGAGGGTACTCCCTTACATGGTACAAAACGAGCCATTTTGGTATAGGAGTCGACAACAACCCATATAGTATCGAAACCCTGTGTGCGTGGCAAATCAGTAATTAAGTCCATTGAGACCGTGTGCCAGGGACGTGGAGGAACCGGGAGAGGAAGAAGAAGACCCAAAGGCCGGCCCCTACGTGACTTGCCCTGAGCACAGATTGGACAGGTATTGACATAATTCTGTACGTCTCGTTTCATAGCCGGCCACCAACACCATCGTTTGAGTAATTCCAGGGTACGATGCTGCCCGGGGTGACCATTAATGGTAGCATCATGAGACCATTCCAACGCCAAATTCCTGGTTTCACTCGTGGGAAGAAAAAGCTTCCCATGTACAAAGGGCAGCCCATCCTGCATAACGGGATCCCATTCTGTTAGTGACTGTGGATATCGGGAGACCCATTGTCGTATGGTGGACTGCAATGAAGGTGATGGTGTGCAAACACAAACTACGTGAGACTCACTCAACAAGGTTTCAGGGAAGGATGGTAGAACTTCCCCCCCAGGAGAACGAGACAGGGCGTCTGCTTTCCCATGCCCTACACCAGGTCTATGTTTGACCACGAAGTCGAACGCGGCAAAGAAAAGGTGCCAACGTACTTGTCGACTATTGGTACATTTCAAGGAGGCAAGGTCTTGGAGATTCTTATGGTCTGAGAACACCACCGTCTGGTGTTTTGCTCCTAAAAGGTGATGTCTCCAGGTCTATAAGGCGTCCTTAATGGCCAATAGTTCTTTTTCTGTGACTGTGTAGTGTAATTCACTTGTTGTGAACTTGCGAGAGTGAAATGCTACCGGATGTAGCCGACCAGTGGCAGGACATGGCTGGGACAGTACAGCTCCAAGTGCATAAGAGGATGCGTCTGCCTCAAGGACAAACGGGAGTTCAGGGTCAGGGTGTTGTAACACCGGAGCAGTAGTGAACATAGTTTTCAGTGAATCGAAAGCATTTTGTTGTTTTTCGGACCAGACATAGGGGACTGAAGGACTAGTGAGCGCAGTGAGTGGTGCTACAATAGAAGAAAACCCAGCTATGAACCGTCGGTAAAAGTTGGCAAAACCCAAAAATGACTGTAATCGCTTGAGTGTGGTCGGAATTGGCCAATCGTTTATTGCCCGAACTTTGGACTGATTCATGGAGAGGCCTCCAGGAGAGATATGGAACCCCAAGAACTCAACCTGGCTGGTATGGAAAATACACTTTTCAGGTTTAGCAAATAGTGCATTGGCTTGCAGTCGTAACAACACTTCCTTGACATGTTTGATGTGTTCATCGAGAGAGGAAGAGAAGACCAATATGTCATCTAAATACACTACTACGTATGTGTTCAGGATATCGCCAAATATGTCATCCATGAAGCGCTGGAACGTAGCAGGAGCATTACAGAGACCAAACGGCATAACTGTATACTCAAACAGCCCTTGTCGTGAGCAGAAAGCCGTCTTCCATTCGTCTCCCTCTCGTATGCGTATGAGATTGTATGCACCCCGTAGATCCAATTTGGTGTAAATTGTGGCATGAGTAAGTTTGTCCAACAACGGGGTAATAAGAGGAATAGGATAGCGGTTTTTTACTGTGATGGCGTTCAAACGCCTGTAATCAATGCAGGGATGGAGATCCCCTTCCTTCTTTGGCACAAAGAAGATGGGACTTGCAGCTGGAGAGGTTGATGGGCGAATATGACCTAGACGCAGAGCCTGCTGTATGTAATCCTGAAGGACTCGCTCCTCTGTTTGGGTTAAGGAGTATATCCGCCCCTTTGGGATAGAGGCGTCTGGGATTAAATCAATGGGGCAGTCGTAAGATCGATGTGGAGGAAGGCCTTCTGCAGAGCCTTTGTCAAACACTGCCCGAAATTCATAATACTCAGGAGGTATGTTATTTGTGACCGCCCCTATCATGTGTGTGTCTGGGGAATCGGACCTGTCTTCTATGTCTAATGAAGCGACTATCCCTAGGATCTCTGCGGGACTGGAAACCTGAGGTGTCTCAAGCAGGCAGTAGTATTGACATGTTTCGGATTCAAAGAGTACCTGACCTGTACCCCAGTTAATCAAAGGATTATGCCTCTTTAGCCAAGGAATGCCCAGGATAACACCAAACTGAGGCGTAGCTATGAGGTCAAAAGACATGGTCTCTCTATGGACTTCCTGTATGACTAATTCCAAAGGGGCTGTCTGGTGTAAGATCGGTCCAGAGGTTAATGACGTCCCATCTACTGCATGAACTGGTTCGGGGTGTTTCTTTTGGACCAGAGGTAAGTTTAGAGCATTGGCTAGCGCTATGTCTATAAAGCAACCAGTAGCACCAGAGTCGATCACTATTTGTATTGCATGGGAAACTCCTGCAGCTAGGTTTAAGGAAGCTTGCACCACCACAGGTCGAACGGGACCAAAAGCAAGATCAGAGGTATTAGGTATAGGACTCGCCCCAACCCCTGATCTCAAGGGCGAGTCTTCGGAAAACCCGGAGCTTTGTTTCTTGGTCGACGGGGACACTCCTTTACAAAGTGCCCATTGAGTCCGCAGTAGTAGCAAGCGTTGTCTGCCCTCCTGCGCTCCCGTTCGGCATGTGTAATAGGACTGCGTACCCCGCCGATCTGCATGGGTTCAGGTAAGGTGCTAGATGAGGTTGAAGGTGAGCTCTGGGATATCCCTGCTTCCCCCTTACGTTCTGCCCGCCTGGCGTCGATTTGCAAGGTTAAATCTACCAGATCAAGATAAAGTGAGGGAAGGGAGGGCACTACAGACAAAGCATCCTTCATGGAACCACACAGACCCCGATAATAGATCACTGCCTTCTTATTCTCTGGCCATGAAGTCTCGGTGGCGAGTTGATTAAACTTGGTAATATACTCAATGAGAGTAGATCGACCTTGAGTGAGATCTAAGAGCTCCATGTCTCTGGATTGGGCTTTATATCTAGTGTCAAAAACCTTAGCCATTTCTTGAGTCAATAATTCGAAATCGTACAGAGCAGGATGATTGCTCTCCAAAAACGTATTAGCCCATGTGGCTGCTACACCCGACAAATGGGAGAGTAGAAAAGCCGCTTTAGAGACTGGATCAGAGAAAGCTTGAGGTCGGCATAAGAAATGTAGTTTGCACTGATTTATAAAAGTGCGATATTTCAAAGGATCTCCCTGGTACCTCTCAGGGGCTGCTAGAGGAAATGGAGTCTGAACCACCACAGACGGGACTGGCAAAGTAAGTGGAGTGATGGGTGTGTTTTGGGATGAGGCAGCATCGCCGAACTCAGCGTCAGCAGGTAAGGGATGTCGGGTGCTTTGCATGGCATCAAGACGACGGTTCAGTGCAGTGGTGGCAGAGGCTAAATCAGTGCGGAGGGCAGTGGTAGCAACTGCCATATCTGTCCTAAGCGATGTCACTGCTTGCATTAAAGCAGTCACAGGGTCCCCGGCTGAAACATCCATAACTGGACGACCATAAGGCTTCACAGTCTGTTCTAACTTGATGGGTCCGACTTGATGGTCGTGCAGTTATAAAATGCCTCCGTCCCCAAGTACCGCTCGAGCAGAATATAAACACTGCCGGAGCAATCTTTGAGGCCACAGGAAGGAGTGTTGTCGTCAGCCTGGTATTGAGAACGCCGGAAGGACCCCTGAGTGCTGTAAGGCAAAAGGTTATAATCAGGAATATACTCTATAATGGCAATGGGCAATTGATAGAAAGAGTTAAACAAGATGCAGTGACACCAGCTTACCTAATAGAGATGGAATGTAGGTAGAAAACCTACGCAGGGAAATCCACGGCAAGCTGGAATGGTGTAATAGGCACTCCTTCCCAGTACCTCGTGGAGTGTGGCAAGATCTCTAGCAACGCTTGAAGCAATCCGAAGGTTGCAAAACAGAGGGGCAATCCAAGAGCAAGTCCAGAGTATAACAGGGGTCAGATGTCCAGAAAATCAGAGAGCACGCCAAAATCCAAGGGTAATCCAATAGCAAATCCGAAAAGAGTTCCAAGGTCGAAGCAAACAAGAGCAAGGGTAATGCGTGACAGTCCTCCGTAGAAGTTGAAGTAGCTGTGAAGCAAAGAGTCTTGTTTGCCGGCTTCTTTTGAAGGGGCGAGTGGTATCACGTGACGTATCACGTGACTGCTCGCGTACGTTGCATGGAGCGCAACGTGGCCAGCGATTGGAGCTGCCGGCACTTCCTGGTATTCTGACGTTGCCGGCTGTGCAAGAGGCGCCATGGCAGACGCCAACGCGGAAAAGGGCGAAACGAGGCAGATCCGCCCAACATGGTATTCCGCCTGCCGTGTTTTCCCTGCTGGTGGTGTGAATGGGGAATACTACGGCGAGAGGCGCCTGAGGAGGAGAGGTGTGAAGAGGGAAAGGTCGTGTGAGAGGGCGTGACACTGTCAGACCTAAGAGGTTGTGGCTGATACAGTTTTTGATAAGATTAGTAGGAACAGCTACATCATCTGTAAGTCTTCCTATTGCTGGGGAAAGGAAAGTGCTAAAGGAGCATTACAGATTATGGAGAATCCTAGCCTTTTATTATTTTTATTATAAGTTGTTTAGGCAAGTAAACTTGATTTTTCAACAAATACAATTACAAAAGAGAAAAAGGTTTAAAATTCTTTTCATCATTCATGACATTTGAAAATTATACAATTATATATAAAAAAGAATGCGTTAATATAACATATCTAAATAGATTAAGGAAGAAAGTATACATAACTGTTCAAAAAACAACAATATCTACGGCCCCAAAATTCAAAGCAAAATAAAAGGGCAACACTTAAACATATTCTAGTGGAAAGAAGAAAGGGTTAAAAGAAACCAAATAAATATAACAAATTAACTGGTTACAATGTACTCTGGATTGTTCTCTTGTCCATGATTTTCAAACTATACAAGTAATTCAGAATAGCATATTTTACTGACTGTCTGTTGGTGTGGAACAGTAATTCGCATAGTCTATCACTGGTAGTGATGACATGATCCTTTAATAGATGTTTAAAATATGTAATTCTTTGATTAAGTAAACGATGGGCATGTTGTGCAAAGATGTTTCAACGTTTCTATGGCAGATTGACAAAATCGATAGGATAATTCACTTGCAGGTATTAATTGACGTTTATGCAAGACTTCATGAGTTGGCCAAATGTTCAACCGATAGCACAGGAAATCATCATGTGATCGTGAACTAGGGAAAATCATCAAATAATTTTGAATTGTGCCATATCGTTTCATGTCAAAGGGAGTGTTGTTAAATGTGCAATACCGTGTGCAAACACTACGCGTTTGTATCCAATCATACTCCCATAGGCGCGTTTTGGCTTTTTTTGGATTCTCTAATAATAATGATATCGATATACCTGTTTCACTCATGATTTCCTGCGCTTTTGTTCTCCAAATCAGAGGAAATACATCCGTTGAGAGTAAAAGGTAGTTCGCAATGATGTTAATTAAACCAAACTTGCCATGTAATCGTACACATTTCCTATATAGTGAGCAGATTTTCCATTTACAAATCAGTGGTCGAAGTGTATGAAAAAAAGTAGTGGAACTATGTTCCGACTGTCCTGCACACACTCCCCACAAACCCCATCACCATGTCCCATCCCACACACAATACAAATCCCCAAACACATGCACCTGCTGTTTAAGGGAACGTTCAATGCAGTGCACTGAAAGTGCAAGTATCAACTTCTTCCTACACTTTTATTTTAAAACAAATCCATTCCGGAATGGTTTCTTTTTAAAATAAAACTATAGGAACAGTAAAACTTAATTTTAAAAAGCAGAGGAGCACCGCTCCCGACCGCTCCCGCTCACTTCGACCACTGTTACAAATGGCATATAGAGATAACAAACCCAGTTCCTGTCTCACGATACATATCGGCTGTGACAATGGCAGATTTAAGACTCGTTTCCAATAATAACCTTTGATGACTGTCCAGTAATTATATGATTTTTTCAGGGTTGCCTCCGTACCATACGTTATGACTGGAACAAACTTTTGTTTGTAATAAGTTATTATTGGAATCACAGAGAACTTGCAGTACTTGATTTGAATTAAACGGGCTTGAGACACTGCTGTTAATAATTTTTGTTTAACACGGTGATCATCAGCTTTGGTGTTTGGCTTATGCGTGACAAAGTTCCTAGATATATATATGATGAAACCGTGTCTAAAATTGTCTTTTGTAGCGGCCACCGATGGGCAGTGGAACGCTGTTTTATTGTCCCAAATTGATTTACTTTGGTTTTAGATATATTAACAGTTATGCAGTTTGCCACTGAATACCTTTCTAGGATTTTTAGCAAAGCACGAAGACCATTTGCGGTTTTAGATAACAAAACCATGTCATCTGCATAGAGTAGATGTTTTATTTGGACATCGTTAATCCTTGGGGAGTCTGTGATGGTGGATGCAAATTCTTGGCCTATATCCGAAATGAAAAAGTTAAATATTGCTGATGCTAATAAGCAGCCCTGTTTCAGGCCGCGTGCAGTTTTAATTGGTTGTGATAGTAAGCCTTCATGATTTAACCTAATCTGTATAGACGTGTTTGAATGCAATTGGATGATCCACTTCAGAATAAACCAGTGACAGCCTTTATATATGAGTTTTTTATATAATAACTCACAGGGAACCGCATCGAATGCCATGCGGAAATCGATGAAAGCCATATGCATGGCTTGTTTTCGCTGACGAGCGTGATGAATAATCAAATTCAAAGTAATAACATTTATTGCAGTACCTAGGCCAGGCAAGAATCCTGTTTGAAATGGATTGCGCAATTCGTTCAGATCAAGCCATGAATTGAATTGTTTCAAAACAAGCCGGGCGAATAATTTTCCCGGACAGTCGAGAAGAGCAATTGGACGGTAAGCTGCAGGGTCAGCCCTGTCACCCTTCTTATAGATTGGGACGATGATGGAACGTCGCCATGAGTTAGGTATTTCGCCTTCATCAAAAATGTGCTTGAAGATTCGAAGGAGAATAGATGTCCATTCCTGGGGATGATCTTTTAACATCCCGTTATGTAGGCCAGCTGGGCCGCTCGCTCTAGATCGGCTAAGATTTTTAATACAATCTAGTATATATGCGTAGGTCAATGGAAAGACATGGGTTGAAACCAGATTCAGGGAACCCCAATGAAAGTTCGGAAATGGTGAGTCAAAGAGATCTTTAAAATACTCATGCCATTTATCATTTGAAACGGCAGAGCTAAGTACAGCCGCTTGTGTTCTTGAAGTAGCTATATTTAAGCAATTCCATATACCACCAGTTGATTTAGTGATCCCTAGCCTTTGTGAAGTTTGGAACCTCTCAAAGAGTCTTACAGACCTCAATCTGTGAATCAGTTGACTGGTGATTCAAAATCGTAATCGTGGCTATCCTGTGCATAACATCTGTTCACAGGAACTTTCAGCAGATAGGTAGAGAATGGTGGGTCAATCCAACATCCTTTTCTTGCATGAAGAGTGCGAGAAACCTGAGGGTATTGTACCAAGCAGGCCTCTGTAGTCCCTTATTCAGGTGGACAGGGTAGGGCTTGTGCTCTCTCATCCCAACCCTGGGAGTGGATGAGCGTGGGAAGATCACTTGGGTAAGGGAACGCAGGGTTGTGCCTGGAGAAATAACCAAGGGGAGACGCAGTATTTAACCAGGTGAGAATTGAGCAGGCTGAGGTCCATGAAGCTTTCGTAGGCTGCTCCAAATCTACCCCTTCCTCTCAATGAATTTACCTGAGCCAAAGCCAACAAACCATCCCTCCATAGTAAACTCTTTAAGAACGCAAAAATCCCTGTTTTTCTGTTTCCTATCTGTACACTCCAAGACATTCTTCTCCACGTCCCTATAATTATGGTTTGTCACACTCCCAGTCTATGTGGATCGAACACTAGCGTTCCCACAATCCCCCCTGTTTATTTTCTAGAAAAATAATCCGAGTCATTCCTGTTTGTTGCACGAACCCTACAAAGACCACCATTCCAAATTAACAAATCAGCGCACCTGCTTATAATACATTTTTTCCATCATACCACGCAGCATACTCAAATAGACTATACCCCTGACCTTTTCAGACACAAGCACTTTCACACCCCATGAAAGACAACGGACTAAGTCCAAACCTGTTTACCTGACATGTCCCAATACAAGGGTCAGGCGAAGTCAGGTGATTGACCAAAATCGCACACACCTGATGGACCTTTCATTTCCCCACAGGGATAAAAGGTGGAGCACAAGAGCATGAGACAAGCAAGGCAGACCGAACAAACAATGTGAGACCTCAGCATGGCAGTTCAAGTGGAGGAGAAAGACGGCGCAGACCGAGAGGGTGAAAAGGAGCCTGTGAAGCCTCTGCTGAGGGAAGCATAAGTCTGCAAACAATAGCCAGCGTGTGTTGCAGCAGATGTCTACAGTACATGTGACCCTCCTCTGCTGATAACCAAGCCAGGGAGAGACATAGGTCTCTCTAGTAAAAACCTTGGCTCAAAGGAGAAGAATGCCAAGCAATTCATTACAGCCAGCGAGTCGAGGGAAGAACCGATAAGAAACCGAAGTGTGTTGAACAATAAATAGCCAACGGCTAATTTGAACTTTTGAAGAAGCCTAAAAAAAACTATTGATAAAAGAGGGGGAAAACCAGCAACAGAGGGGTCAGGCACCACATCGGTACTCACAAAGGAAACTCTGGGTGGTTACACAAAGGTAGAAACTACCAAAACCAGAAGGCCTTGGGAAGAGTCAAAAAGAGGTCAAAGTGGTCATACAGGGGACTTGTGCAATCCTTTATACCATTGAAAGTCTTTGACCGGCAGATGTTTGTGAAGCTAAGGGAAATTAATCCCGCTTGGCAAAGTCAGCGCATGAACACTGTATTGTAAAGGTTGGCGAGAGTGAACCTGGCAGAGGAAATCTGACAAAAAGGTGCAAAGCCCAAAGAACTGGTTAAAAAGACATTACTATCTGTGAATGCAAGAAGTATTGGAAGACAAAGTGGAAGTGAATTGTCCCCCTTGTCGTGAGGGTCTGAGCCTGGCAGAGGGAGATCCAGGGGTGCAAGGTTATCACCCAAAGTTCATTGGAAAAGGAACGGTTTAGTCATTTTGTTGAATACTTTTTTTTTTAAGGGTCTACACGCGGAAGATGGAGATACAAAGGTGAAGCCATCACCAAAAGTATACGTGGAACTGAACTTTGTGTTTGTTTGTTGGATACACCAGGCCTCGAAGACAACAGAATTTTCATTGAAAAGAGACTTGCCTATCGAAGAACCTGATAGCTGATACAGAACTGTTGGCTCGTGCTGTGAAAGCTCAAGTGTGTGCTGTGCTCAGGAGATCCACTTTGTCCCATGCTCAAAACTTATATTATAAATCTTAAAATCAAGCGACAACCTCTATCAAACTCCTTGTTCCCCCAATGGTGAGAAATCGATGGAGAGTATGACATCTCCCTTCCAGCTCTTATACCATAAAATGGGAGTCCAATTTTTCCGCTTGACCACTCAAGCAATTTTTTCCTGACCGAAAAACAAAAGTGGGAAATAGCTATTACCTCTGATGTCCCCATGACTATCACATGCCAGAGACAGATAGAAACGTGATATTGTTGAGTTTACCGATGGGTTATTCTACCACCTCTGCCATCTATGTGGTACCCCTAAGAAAGCAGGGTGTAGAGATTATTTCCCTTTTATCATGTGGAAATTAGCTAAAGTTTGCTGTGCTCAACTTTTCTCCCCTTCCCAGAACTATTTGACAGGGTGAAAAACTGAGGAATTATGAAGCTCCCCACCTGGGATAACCACCAAAAACCCAGATGGGGTTAGTTAGCCTCCATTAAATCCACCCTTCCTCTACCCAGAAAATTATCATTTCCCTGAAAACAAGAAATATAAACCCTCTTGTTGGAGAACTTCCTCTCAAACTCATTTCCGGGGAAAAGAAAATGTCCACAAGATACATCAAACTCCCACAGGTTGAAGGCAGGGAAAGATGAACATTTGGGAAGTGTGAAAAATGAAACACCTTGAGACCCTGAACTAAGGAAAATGCACAAAGAGAACCTATTGTATGAGACCATGGGAGAAATACCTGGTCATAAATCAGCAGGAAGGGCTGTAGACATCCTTTTTTCAGAAATTCAAATCCCGAACCCCATCCTTACTTCTCAGAGGAGAAAATAGAGAGCAAACAATTAAGGGAAGATCAAAAAAAGTAAAAGGGAAACTGCAAGAAGATCAAAAACTAGAAAGTCATAACACCCTGGACATTTTTTCAGCCCCCTAAATAGGGACAAGAGAGTGTCCATATCTGCTGTATCTTGAGATGAGTCAGAAACCGTCCAAGTAGACCAGTGCTTATTTTGTTGAAAGTTGGGCCATGTTATGGAAATCTGCCCCGACAAGTTAGAAGAAGAGTTAATGGACGGCCTAGAGAGAGAAAGAGAAGTGAAAGATCTCCTAGGCAAAACCTGAACAACCAGACAAGGGTAAAAAGTCCCAGCCATAATAATCTTAGGATATTCGAGTGGAAGATCTACCCGGGTTCTATGCTGAAAAGCTTGGACCGACACTCTGAATGTTCCATGGAGAGATCTCTCTGTGAAACTCCTCCATCCAACCAGCATAGGGAAAAAGCATGTGAGAAACATGAGGGTATTCTACCAAGTAGACCTTGGGAGTCCCTTATTCAGCTGGCCATGGAAGGGCTGGCACTCTCAGATTCCAACCCTGGGGGTGAATGAGCGAGGGAGGATCACCGGGTAAGGGAACCCAGGCTTGTGCTTGGGGAAATAACCAAGGGGGGACGCAGTATTTTAGCAGGTAAGGACGTGATGAGGGTGAAGACCAAGACTTTTTTATACGCTGCTCCAGATCTACCCCCTTCCACTCAATGAATTTCTACTTGCCAAAGCCCACAAACCATCCATCTATAGTAAACTATTTAAGAACTCAAACTCCAGTGCCATGAGAAACTACACCTCCCAGAATCCCATTTTTTCTGTTTGGTATCTGAACACCTCCAGTCATTTTTCTCCACGTCACTCTAATTATGGTTTGTCACACTCCCAGTCGATGTGAACCAAACACTACCATTGCCACAATCCCCCCTGTTTATTTTCCAACAATAAACAGGGTCATTCCTGTTTGTTGCACAAACCCTACTAAGACCACTGTTCCGAATTGACAAACTCAGCATGGCAGTGCAAGTGGAGGAGAAAGATGGCACAGACTGAGACAGTGAAAAGGAGAGAAGTGACCTTGCCCTTTATCATCAAGGCCTGTGAACCCTCCGCAGAGGGAAACATAAGTCTGCGAACAATAGCCAGTGTGTGTTGAAGCAGATTTCAACAGTACATAACACCATTGTTCACCGATAACCAAGCTGGGGAGAGACGCAGGTCTAGGTGGTACCAAACTTGACTCGAAGGAGAAGAAAGCCAAACATTTCATCACAACTGGTGAGACAAGGGAGGAACCAATAAGAAACCGAACAATGGTGAACAATAAATAGCCAATGGCTAATTTCAACTTTTGAAGATGCCTAAAGAAACTATTGATAAAAGAGTGGGAAAACCAGCAACAGAGGGGCCAGGCACAACAAGGGTGATCACGAAAGAAACTCTGGGCGTTTACCCAAAGCTAGAAACTACCAAAACCAGAAGGCCTTGTGAAGTTCATTGGAAATGGAACTGTTTAGTCGTTTTGTTGAATGCATTTTTGTTAAGAGACTACACACGGAAGAGGGAGACAGGGGTGTAGCCATCACCCAAAGCATACGTGGAACTGACCTTTGCCTTTGTTTGTTTGATACACCAGCCCTCGAAGGCATGAGACTTTTTTTTAAAAAAGAGACCTGGCCATCGAAGAACTTGATAGCTGATACAGAACTATCAGCTTGTGCTGGGAAAGCTCAAGCGTGTGCTGTGCTGAGGAGATCCACTTTGCCCCATGCTGAAAACATGGGCATGGGAGACCCCTGGCAATCACATCCTGATTTATTATTTGTAAACAGTCTTTCTTTATTGAAACCCTATCCCACACACTTTCTGTAATTAGTTGTAAAGAATTGGCCATAGTTTTTTTTTTGTATAGGCCTTTTTATAATACCATTTTTCCCATCTTACCACATAGGATAATCAAATACTCTACACCCGCCGCTCCGTTTTCCGAAACAAGCACTTTCACACCCCATGAAAGACAATGGACTAAGTCCAAACCTGTTTACCTGACGTCCCAATACAAGGGTCAGGCAAATACAGGCAATTGACCAAAATCGCAAACACCTGATTGCCCTTTCCTTTCCCCACAGGGATAAAAGGTGGAGCACAAAAGCTATAGACGTGCAAGGCAGACTGCACGATGTGAGAGCTAACTCAGCATGGCAGTGCAAGTGGAGGAGAAAGATGGCACAGACTGAGACAGTGAAAAGGAGAGAAGTGACCTTGCCCTTTACCATCAAGGCCTGTGAACCCTCCGCAGAGGGAAACATAAGTCTGCGAACAATAGCCAGTGTGTGTTGAAGCAGATTTCAACAGTACATAAGACCATTGTTCACCGATAACCAAGCTGGGGAGAGACGCAGGTCTAGGTGGTACCAAACTTGACTCGAAGGAGAAGAAAGCCAAACATTTCATCACAACTGGTGAGACAAGGGAGGAACCAATAAGAAACCGAACAATGGTGAACAATAAATAGCCAATGGCTAATTTCAACTTTTGAAGATGCCTAAAGAAACTATTGATAAAAGAGTGGGAAAACCAGCAACAGAGGGGCCAGGCACAACAAGGGTGATCACGAAAGAAACTCTGGGCGTTTACCCAAAGCTAGAAACTACCAAAACCAGAAGGCCTTGTGAAGAGTAAAAAAGAGGTCAAAGTGGTCATACAGGGGACTTGTAAAATCCTTTGTACCGTTGAAAGTCTTTGACCAGCAGATGATTGTGAACCTAAGGGAAATGAATCCTACTTGGCAAAAGGAGCGCATGAACACTTTATTGTAAAGGTTGGCAAGAGTGAACCCGGCGGAGGGATTCTAACAAGAGGGGTCGAAGTCTAAAGTCCCATAAAAAATGTTGACAAGAGTGAACCCAGCAGAGGGATGTTCATAGTGAACTGTTCAGTAAAAGTTGTCAAGAGAGAACTTTGCAGAGGGAAGCTGGCAATAAGGGGCAATGCCCGAAGAACTGGTTAAAAAGACATGAAGATTCGTGAATGCAAGAAGTATTGGAAGACCAGGGGAATTCAACTGTCCCCCTTGTCATTAGGGTCCAAGCCCGGCAAAGGGAGGTCCAGGGGTGGAAATTTATAACCCAAAGTTCATTGGAAATGGAACTGTTTAGTCGTTTTGTTGAATGCATTTTTGTTAAGAGACTACACACGGAAGAGGGAGACAGGGGTGTAGCCATCACCCAAAGCATACGTGGAACTGACCTTTGTCTTTGTTTGTTTGATACACCAGCCCTCGAAGGCATGAGACTTTTTTTTAAAAAAGAGACCTGGCCATCGTAGAACTTGATAGCTGATACAGAACTATCAGCTTGTGCCGGGAAAGCTCAAGCGTGTGCTGTGCTGAGGAGATCCACTTTGCCCCATGCTGAAAACATAGGCAAGGGAGACCCCTGGCAATCACATCCTGACTTATTATTTGTAAACAGTCTTTCTTTATTGAAACCCTATCCCACACTCTTTCTGTAATTAGTTGTAAAGAATTGGCCATAGTTTTTTTTTTGTATAGGCCTTTTTATTCTGATACGGCACAAGGACTGCCTTATTTTTCATTTGATCGTCGAAGCTTTCTCCCATCTTAGATTTAGGTTTAGCTTAGGTGCTTTTCCACCCTGCCTTTGTAGTTCAATAAAAACCCTGGAACTGTGATCGCTTGTGTCTGTCTTTACTGTTGCCACCACGAGTTCCTTACAAGGGAGACTCCAAAACCTTCACTCCAAGCTGGATCTACCCTTATGGCTTGTGAAGCACCTCAAGTCACGTGTTAGGGTGAACATTTACAGCTACTGTCTGTTCAGCCTCCCCAGGATTATCAATATATGCAGCTGTGCATCTGGCATTGATTTTGAAAATGTGTCTGGGCCAAACATGGGAAAGAACAGATAATTGGGTATGGTCGATGGGATCTTCCATACCTCCGACCTAAATGTTAGATTGATTGGATCCATTGAATATAGATCATCTCCTAGGGACACTCATACTGCTATTCACTTTTGGACCTTTAAAATTCAATAGTTATGCATGAAGGCGAAATAGGGGCCCTGATTTGCCTGGGAGTATACAATTATTAGTTTCATCTCCAGCCATAACACAGAATCGAAGCCCTTTCAGAGAAAGCAGCTCCATATAGCCTTTGTAAAGCACCCCTACATTTTGTCTTGGGGTGCAGTAAGAGCCACTTTGCAGGCGGACACTTATTCATTGAATCTACTAAAAATATCGAATGAGTATCTTAGAGGCTGATTTTGTTTGTGATGGTGTTCTATTGGTATATCTCACTACTGGTACACCTTCGTCCACCTAAATAAACAAAAGGTAGGTGTCAGTATACAATGACTTTTTTGATTCTGATGGTCACTTTGAGTCAGAGAGTTAAGGGAATGACAGATCAGTTTTATGTTAAGTTATTGGTTTGCATGCCATGCATTGCTGTCATATCCATAGTCTCCAGGCTCTATGGTGGTAGCCAGGTTAAACAGGGCAGACAGGGCCAGTAACGGCCCACCACCCTGATCAAGGTAGGCCAAACAAAAGCAAATGTCTTGCAATGGCTCAGGGTCGGTACTAGCCTTGTCCACACCACATAGCATCGGTTATCCTTTTCAGAAGGGAAATGTGGGCCGCAACTGTCACGTGTGCCCAATTTCCCTTAAAATAACTACAAACAAAGAAGGCTGCCATGGAAAACAGTCAAGGGGTTTATCACCTCTTTTGTATTTTCATGGTAGCCATGAAGCTGTTAAGCATTGCACATGCCAAAGAGAAAAGGTATGTGTAGAAAACATGTGGGTACAATGTGTTATGGGGGGGGCTGGTCATGGACATCACACCAGCCCCCTGTGGTACTTTGGGACACCAGCACCACAGAGGCCCAGTGCCTCTAGAGATTGAGTGGTGGGGGCTGGTCATCGACATTGCACCAGCCCCCTGAGATGCTTTGGGACACCAGCACCTCAGAGGCCCAGTGCCCCAGGGGAGTGCTGGGAGAACACCCAGTCTTGGAAGGGCACTGCAAGACTTAACCACACATGCAGACCCTACCTGCCTTTCTGGCAGGGGGGCCCCATGGCAACCTGGCCTGCAGGCCCTGCTTACACAGGGTGGGCCTGCAGGCCTTAATGAGAGACACACTCAGATCATTCCTGTTCGGAGTCTGCAGCCGTTCTGTTCCACACGCCTGCAGGGCTCCCTTGTTTTGGCCTGGGCCATGACACGGTCATGGCCCATCTTAAAAGGGCAATGCACATGGCAGGGACACGTCCTCTTTAAGGGGCAACACACGTGGGAGGGTTACTACACAGCATTCCTCCTTTTTCATAAGGAACAAACAAGTGTGATTACAAAATAACTGACCCCCCCCCCTTTACAGAATGACATTACGTCAGAGCCAGGGGACCAACTTCAAATAGAAATGCTACTGATACACATATGGTTTCAAATTCTTATATACATGTAACACATATCAACCAATCACCCTCAGGTGACAGTCACAGTGGGCAAACCACCGGTGGATGGTTGGCAGTTGGACCGCAAGTTACAAACCCTCATTAACTTGGGGTACAGAAATGCCACCACTGCATGACACTCATGGGTAGCCACTGGTACCATATAGAGCACCCCTACCAATTGCGGCAGCACAGCTTCACATCACTGTCCTTTACTGAGATCACTTTAAGCATGTAGATACTATGCAGGTTAACAGCATCAAAATGCATTTTTACTGAGTCCTCTTTAAGCAATGGCAGGACTGCAGGAGACCAGTTCACTTTCCATCAGCGTCCGTTCAGGAGTGACTTCCCCGGGTCCAGGTCCATTGATGGTACGGTTCAAAACCGGAAATGCCACACCTGGCAGTTACCAGGGGACACATAAGCATAGTCCCTTGATGTTGTGGCAAGGCAGCGAGACGCAGATCGCTGGGTGTCCAGTCTGCTCGGGCACGCAGTGACAGGACATTACTCACCAACTATTTGGCGATGTTGCCCAAGTCAGGAGTGTCTCTTTCCTTCAGGGGCACAGGCGGGCGTACAAGCACTCGTATCGAGCTGCAACCTACTTCTTGCCCGTCGCACTCGTCCTTGGAGTTGGGGGCACGGGCTGCATAGTTTGGTTGGTTGGTTCGGCTCAGGGAGCCGGCAGGTATCGCCCCAAAGCCCACGTTGGCTTGGTCCTCCAATGGCATGGTGTGCCGGGTGACACTGTTGGCAGGCAGCCTGGGCCACCAGCTCTCTAGTTCTTGGGCAGCGCCATAGGAGACATTTGTGGCATGGTGATGGGGCCACCTGTAGGGCAAGCATGGTGACTTCCATGGCAGGGTGTCCTTTTTACCCCAGATGGCACTGTGCTGGGGGGATTACTTTCATACTTGTTGTGCCATGCCTTTCAACTGCTGGTGCAGTGCACAGGTTCTAGCCAGGCTTCCAGTGCCGGAATTGACTGGTGTTCCGGGTGCGTAGTTGGATTTCCCTTCTTGGATTACCTGGCAGCGCAGAGCTCCTGTTAGCCGGTGCTTGAGGGTCTTAAGTCTGTCAAGTCCTGCGCATGCAGCTTCTCCTGCTTGATAATACTGGTGGGATGTGCAATGCACAGAGCGCAGGATGCTTAAACGCTCCTGGCCTGGAGCCCTGAGGAACATGAGGGTGGAAGTTCAACGTTAGCCACGGTGTGGCCATTGTTGGTGTTGGGTCAATGCCATACTTCGTTAGCACAGGGCTGCCTTTGGTGCGCAAAGTTCTTTTTCTTTTCCTTCTCTGGCATTGAGACATGGAGCCCATCCATCCCTGTTGCTGCCATTGGGGTCCAGGGTCTGAAGGCATCCCTTCGATGCTATGAGCACATTATATGCCTGTGCTGATTGTAAGGGAGAATTCTTTTCTATGGCTCATTTCCCTTACATATAGAGTCCCCCAGCAGCTTTGCTGTATTTGAGGGGTTTATTTTTTCTCCTGCTAAGAGTGAGACCCTTTTTTCCCACTCTTAGGCAGATTGCTAGTGTGTGTTTTAGGCTGTCTTGTGTGCTTTTGGTCTATGGGGTTTTTCTCACCCTCATAGGAATCATCTTTTTCATGTGTGGTAAACAGCACCCTCCGTGCCGTACCACAATGGTGTCGTAGCGACCCCCAAACATAGACTCCATACCCTGGGACTGACTACCGTCTCCCAAGGCATGTAAAGTCCTCATTGACTTTACTAGTCAGATCTTATGAACAAAACCAGTACAACCCATCTTACTATAGAGGTACTGGGAAGGGTTAATAGTTTTTCCCTGGTGTTAATTTTTTGATGGGGTACCGTACAGTCCCTCTCTCAAAAGTTTCTGACTGGTGGCATTGGTTACTACCAAAAATATTCGACCGCAAATATTTTCCTATGGGATTTTCCCATTGTTCGAGGCTACCACTTTTACTGACAGCCTCTAACATACCGCCGGTTTATTTTAATATTAACTTTACACCTGTAGGTTTTTGTTGCCAGAACTTTTATTTAATTTCTTTCTCGTGTCTTTCTCTATAGTCCTAACCCAGGTCGGGGATCCTTTGTTCGTCTTTTTGGCAGGCTTCTGCACAGAAGCCCTCCTTTTGGCGCCACTGAGTCTGGGGTAGACAGGATGTGTGGGAGGGGGACTAGGCACCCTGGACAGGATTGCTTACGCAACCCAAGTCACACTCTGCCCTGATAGGCTGGGGGGTTCTCCCGCCAGGAGAGCCACCCCACTGTGTGAGTGACAGCTAGGCTGTATGAATGGGGGTCTAGCTGCATAAAAGCAGGATCCTGAGGACTGGAGGACAAGACGTCGCCACTGGAGCTAAGAAGCCGAAGAGGAGAGAAGCCAAAGACATTTGCAACGACTGAACCACAGGTGAAGCCCTGCTGCAGATCCTCATCACTTTTCTCCAACGACTCGAGAAGATCTTCACCTGCAAGAGTCTTCTTCCCTTGAGCTGGTGGGGCCAACCAGTTTGCCAATCACCTTCCCGGACCTGCCTTAGTCAAATCGGCAGTGCCAAGCACTAGGAGACCGGATAGCTAGGCACCAGTCCACCCAGACCGCAATTTAAAGGAGCGTACCTTTTATTTTGTTTGGCAGCACCGCGGTTTCATCCCTGGGCAGTGCAGTAACTCGAACCTTCCTCCACGGCGAGAGCCTCTCTTCCTCTGCTGGATCTCCCAAACTGCAGGAACTGCCAGGAACTACCGCCACCGCAGGAGCCTCTTCTACTTTTAAGGTACATTGTCCCGCCAGGCCTCCCTTTATGTTGGGTACTGCTAAAGGTGTTTTAAATCCTTTACCTGCCTGCTGGGTTGGCCGCCCCTATCATTTAACATTGTCTTTCACCTTCTGCTACCGCCTTTTTGAATCGTTTAACAAAGACTTGACTGCAGCTACAAGAACATTTTGCTCCTGGGCACTTTGCCCTGTACCACTGACTCTGGCACAGGCCTATTGACTCTGGCTAAATCTGTTACAACTGTCTTCTCTAGATTGCTTCTCACCTAGAAATGCGTTGGTGCACCTAACTCTTATAACCACCTTTTCCTTCCCACTTTTTAAACTTGTGAAGTGCCATTTTGCTCGGTTTTCACCTCAGTATTATACATGCTAAAGTACTGCCTTAACTAACTTGTTCACAATCTTCTTGGGAAGTGTTGCTGGTGTGTTTAGGAGTATATTCATGTATAAGTTGGCCTTTCCCTCCCTTTTGAGAAATTGATAGAGTGCCATTTCTGCTTGGTTTCACTGTGTCGTTTTGCTCAGTTTTCACTCTTGCTCAAACTTGTCTACAATATAATTAGGGAGTTGTGTATACTTTTCTTGACTGATTTAACTTGCTTTTATAATAGTGATTTGTGTGTGAACATCAGAGTGTGTAAACTAAATATATATATGTATTCTTTTTGATGCAAAGCTTTGGTCAGTGTTTCCTTGTTCCATAGTATTGTAGTCCTAATGTGTAAACCCGGAATACTGCTCATCTCCCTCTTCAGATAAGTCTGACTGCTTAGCCACAGCTACCAACTAAATCTTTGTGGTACAGACTGATACCAAAGGGGATTTATTGCTCATACCTGTAGTCTTAATCTTATGTAGTGCTCCCTAAGGGAACTGCACAGGATTCTGCCTGAAACTGATATGGAGTCCTTTCCTATTCACTGCCGGGCCAGATATCACTGTTGGGGCTGCCTCCTGTATTCTCTTTACACCAGAGTATTTCAAATGATCACCGCCACATGGCCCAGGCTTTTCGGAGGGCCAGCCACCTGCCTCATATGCGTTAGCTCCAGCACGGAGCATGCATATTTTCTCACCGCCTCATGGCCCGGGCACATATCACAAGTGCCAGCATGGAGTGCATTTCTTTTATTTTCTTTCTGCTCCAAGCCGACTGGACCCCCGTAGCAATGCGCCCGCCCTGAGCACGTCCTCAATTTCACTGCCTCACGGCACGGGATCATGCTGGGGCTTTTCTTGGTATCGCTCCAGATTGGAGCACTACATTATCAATTCACTGCTTGTCGGCCAAGGGTCATGCTGTGGGTGTTCTGTTGCCGCTCCAGGTTGGAGCACCTCCTCCATTTCACCGCAGCAGGGCCCGGGCACATGCTAGGGACTCGGTCAGCACTGCAACACCGGACAGTGTTGCCACCTGGAGGGGAAACTCACCTCTGGTCATTCGCTCCCGACTGAGCTCTTCATTTATTTCACCACCAGGCACGGGATCACAGTGGGGGGGCACCAGTGGTTCTTCTTCTTTCAGCTGTGGTGGATGTGCCGGAGGCCACAGGCGCGGCACGGGTGCTTCCTTTGCTGGCGGCAGGTGCCCCGGGGAGCTGCATGCTGGATCCTCCCCTGGCCGCATGAGCACCCTCTGTGTAGAGGGCTGCGTCCGGTAAGGACCCACGGCAAAGGGTGCCTCCTCTCTTGGCCTCTAGGCTGGGGGTGGGGCAGCACCACTCTGTCCCGGGGCAAAATGTTGATTTCTTTCCGCATCTGCTGACTCCCCATTTCTCTCCCTCCTGAAGCAGCAGATGCCGCAGAGGGTGTTGCAGGCTGGCTCCCGCTTCTGCAAATGGCGTGGGCTGCCATCTCACCTCTTCTTGGTCCCACGGGCGGAAAGCAGCACAGCTCACTCTTCAGGCAGGAGATGTCGATTTTCTTGCGGCTGTGGCTGCAGCGTATCTTATCTCTTGGGCAGGCGCAGTTGCTCTGTTTGCGGCAGGTGCTGCGGGTGAAGAAAGCACTGCTTTCCCCCGGCGGGAGACATCCTTTCCTTTGCGGCAGCAGCCTCTCTATTCCTTCCCCCTTTTGGGTGGGGCGCACACTTCTTCTCTTTTGCTGCAGACTGCTGCGGGGTGCACCTCGCTGCAGGGTGGCCCGGGCCTACACTGCAACACAGGTGGTGAGACGCAGGCCAAGCCTGGCCTGCAGTGGGGGACGGGTGCTCCTATCCTTACTCTCCCTCCTTTTTCTCACCAGCACAAGTGGGGGCAGGGATAGTGCCGCGCAGGACTCGTCGTCTTCTCTGCTTTTCTTTTGAGATTACGACTTCCTCGTCACCAATGTTATGGGGGGGGGCTTGACATGGACATCGCACCAGCCCCCTGTGGTACTTTGGGACACCAGCACCATGGAGGCCCAGTGCCTCTAGGGATTGAGGGGTGGGGGCTGGTCATGGACATCGCACAGCACCTTGATGTGCTTTGGGACACCAGCACCTCAGAGGCCCAGTGCCTCGGGGAGTGCTGTGGGAACACCCAGTCTTGGAGGGGCAGGGCAAGCCTTACCCACACATGCGGACCCTGGCTACCTTTCTGGCAGGGGTGCCCCATGGCAACCTGGCCTGCAGGCCCTGTTTACACAGGGTGGCCTGCAGACCTTAATGAGAGACACACTCGAATCATTGCTGTTCGGTGTCTGCAGCCGTTCTGTTGCACGTGCCTGCAAGGCTCCCTTTTATTAGCCTGGGCCATGACACAGTCATGGCCCATCTTAAAAGGTCAATGCACATGGGAGGGACACATCCCCTTAAAGGTGCAACACACGTGGGAGGGTTACTACACAACACAATTTTCGGAGCAGGACTCACATTTGGGCTGTGGAAATGAGGGGTGCACACTATTGGTAGTAGGGTGGGGGAAAGGGGTAAAGGGATCTGGGATATTGGCATAAGTGGTTTCAAATTTCAGAAAACCGGGGCAGGAGCTCAGGTGGCCAATATAACACTCACATTTGCGGGATTCTCTATAGTGGCTTCTACAATATTTTAAACATTGTTCTGACGATTGTGGTTTTTTCAATGGTGAAATGGTGATTACCAAAACTGGCATTGTACAGCACTACCGTTGAAGACCCTCACAACTTTCTTATGGTAATTGGCAATCCGAGAATGCTTTTTTTCAGGTATTTCATTGCAGCAGTTTTAACTTCCTTCTCTTTCCAAACGAGGAAGCCGGCATTTTTAGAGCATGATTTTGAAATATTTGTAGATCGAGAGATATTCAATTAGGGAGTTCATTCCATGGTCAAGTTATGAACATATGACAACGTAATTGCGGTTTTCTTACTCTGAAGAATTGTACATTCCACCAACATAAGTAAACCAATAAAGAGTGCATTTAAACTGAGAGTTGTTTTTTTGTCTTCAAATGCTAGTGATGTATTCATATTTTCAATGTTTCACTGGATTAAAAAATACTCCACATATGTTCACCATTGCCTGTTCTCCCAACACCAGCCCTCATGTCACTCCTCGCCCATTGGTGTTTGATCATCATGCAGAAGGGTTGCATGTCTCTCAGGGGCCACATTATGTAGCTCTCTGCAGAATGCAAATTTGCAACCCTTTTTTCCAAGGGCGTGCATCCATGAAAGCCTCTGAATCTACTTTTCAGCAGTCCACACATGCGCTCAGTGATGCTCCTGGCCCTAGTGTATGCAGCGTTCAACATGGATTCTGCAGCTTTCCAACTACGAAGCTGTCACCTGTGAAGGTCAGCACAGCTTGAAAATGAAAACAATGGCACGCATTTGGGTATTCAGAAAAGGTCAGAGTGAAACCGCTTGTTACAGCTAATCATTTCAGACAGCACGCTCTTATGCATGTTTCAATGTACATAATATCCACTGCACAGACATCCAAATACACAAGTCGGGGCAAGTGGTATTCACAGTGAATATTTCATTTGATGATAGGTTTGAACAAAACACAGGTGGGTGTATGATCATGATGCAGAGTTCAGAGCCCCTTAGAATTATATAACCCCTGCAAGTGCTATTGGGGGAAATGCTATTGTTCAAACAATTATGTTTTTATAATAATCTATTGGTTTAATTTAGCTCTAATTTTAAACGTTTTCGTGTAGATTAGTTGAGAAATGTTTTATGTTATGTTGACTTATACCGCACACCACTATCACCCAGGGGCTGTCTCCATGTGCTCAAGTGGCTCTGCAAGAAGGAGGACAGGATTGGTTTGTGAGGATAGAGGGATAAGATAGGTCAAGAACCAGGAAAAACTGGCATCTGTATGTGTTGAGTTGCAGATGTGTTGTTTGTGTGCACTAGCTTGTTGTATCCGTAAGGTTGAGGCCCAAAGCTTAGGTTGTTTGTTGTATGTGAATGTCTATTATGTTGGGGGTGTGTTTTTTGTGCAAATTGGCTGGTAGTTAAAGTTGTGGTTAGCACACTGGCTTGTGCAGCTGTAAAGGTGAGGCGCAATGCCTGGGTTGTTTGTTGTATGTGAATGTCTGTTATGTGGGGGGAGGTGGGTGTTTGTGTGTTTTATGTGTAAATTGGCAGGTATTTAAGGTTATGGTTGTGCACACTGGATTGTTGCATCCGTAGGGATGAGGTCGAGTGCCTGGGATTGTTATTGTATGCAAGTGATAGTTATGCTGGGTGTGTGTTTGGGTGTCGTTTTTGTCTAGCCCATGGGCATGTCTAGTACAAGGGAGGTGTGTAGGAGGGGAGCAGGAGCATAGTGGTTATTAAATTGGGGGCTCTCGAAGTTCTTCTAGACGGCTAATCTTCACAAATCTATCTAAATGTGAGGCCAGGCTAATCTTCACAAATATATCTAACTGAAAAATGGCTACTCATCACAATCTATCTAAATGTGAAACAATACTAATCTTCACAGTTCTCTCATGCAAACATTCATGCCATGTATGATAAAGGAACAAAGTTAGTTTATTTTGACAAGTGGCCTCCATTGAATTCAGGAGGAGAACAATCATAAAGATGAATCAGAAAAATTGATTTAAGAAAATGATATGCATATTTATTGTTTTTTACAAATGTGTAAAAAAGGCTAAGAAGGAGTTTAGTTGGGATTGTCATGAGTCGAGACATGAAAATATAAATAATTACCAATTCTGACAAAACATACCATGTTCAACAAGGAGATAAACACAATTTTGCTTTACATAGTGCTTATTTGAAAATAACAATAGCATCAGAACCAAATTTAAACACACTTCAAGCAATAAGGAAACATATACAAAAACAACACTAATCTTGGAGTCAAAAAAGTACTTGTGCTGTAAGAGCAGACTCAACTATTTTTACAACACCAAAAATCTTCTTACTAGTGTTGATGTGGCAACTATCAAAATGACACGGTGACGTTTTGGCAGCTACTATTTCAATGTCTTCATTAGGACATTTAGTGGGGTGCTCATACTCATTTTGAAGATTATTAATGGAGTAGATAATTGCCTCCCCTGTCTTCAGAGCGTTTGTGGTCTCCTCCGAAACAAGATGGAGAAAATAAATCATACATTTATCTACTCCTATTCTTCTTTGTCCGCGTAAAAAGATTCCTCAATTGCCTATTGTTGGGTGCATTATCATGTTGCGAGATTTAGAGCCTGTATTCATTATTTTACGCCTGCAAGTCATATTGGGAGAAATGCTTATTATGCACATAATTAAATGTCTCATGTATGCCAGGACATTATAATTGTTCTTTTATAACACACTTAATACCAGAGACCAGTTTCTTAGATGAGACCAGGATTCAAACCTGTATTGCTTTGTGTTGTTTTGCTTCCAAGACAAACACGTTGCCCCTGAGCAATCCTCCCAGCCCCCTCCCTTCAGCTGGCACTTCTGACTAAAGGGTAGAACAACAAAACCTGCATTGTAGATGCATTGTTGTTTTTTACTGAAAATGTGGTTTGGCAAATCACAAAGTGGCAAGAATTACCAATGAGGAATTGTTATGCTCGAGTAGCAACTAGCCCCTTTCTTGAAACACATTGTTGATGAGTTCTGAAAGGCTGTTGCTTCACATGATAAAATCATTGTGGGTAGATCCTGGGACATTGGCATTGACATGGGTGATGTTCAACTGTGCCATTCTCATAACATGTTGATTGATTGAAAAATCATTTATCATATGTGAAAGATCTGCTCCAAGTCCCTTAGGGGAAAAAGTCCAACACGTGTTCTGTCATCCACTACGAAAAAGATACTGAATGGAGCTGTAACATAGAAATCATCTTTCAAGTTGTTGAGCTTGGCAGCGGTTTAAGGCGGCACAATGAATGCTTTCAGTCTTATCAACTTTGTACAGAACACGTGTTACAAAGCACAAGAAAACGCTCCTAGAGATATACCAGTTGCCAGTGATATTGTTCCTTTGAAAGATGATGGGCACCAAAGTGTAATACTGTGAGTACATCAAAGGTGTATGGCAATGCAGATTGTATTGCTGGGCCTTGCACAGATCTAAACGTTTGATATTACTGCTCGTCACCGCCGGCATGGCTTCAGTACATGCTTATCAGACATGTCAAGCTAGCTGATGCAACATCTGTAGATCCTGTTTTCGGAATACCTGCTGCTGCCACCACCAGGAACTGCTCCTATGATGTGAACAGCAGGCGGCACTGGATCCCCTTGTAGCACATCCCTCTGTGACAAAACATTAATATGTGGAAACAATAAGGCTGCTCCCTAATGTGCTATTGTGGTCTTTGAAAAATGCTTCCAATCCTTCAGAATGTGAAATAGCTATATCTTCCATCCTGCACCAGGTTTTCTTATCTCATGAAGACACCTATGAGGTGAAGAACATTGCAAAAAGTTAACACTTACAAAATGTCTGTAAATACTATAAAATTAATAGTTTACTATGAAGTTTCTATAATACCAAGTGAGGCCTAGGAAAGATCTCAGCAGGGTGCAGGGTGTCGGGGTAGCCAAATCTTGTACAGCCTGAACTTTGCTGGGAAGTAGCTGAATCTTGCTCCCACCAACCTCATGGCCAAGGTAGGTCATGGAACCCTGACCATTCTGGCACTTGGTAGCCTTTATGGTCAGGTGGGCCACCTGAAGAGCCTGCAACACAATCCCAAGGTGTCTAACATGTTCTTCCTATGTAGGGCTAGAAACGGATTTATTATCCAGATATGCCATGCAGAATGTATCCAACCCATTAAGGACATGATTGACCGACCTTTGAAAAGTGGCAGTTGCATTCTTTAAGCCAAAGGCCATTACCATAAAACTGGTAAAGTTCTAGAGGTGCTGGGAATGCTATCTCCTCGTTGGCATTTTCTGTCAGGGATATTTGTCAATACCCTGCAGTACAGGTGAAAGGTGCTAAGGTACTTGACAGTACCTAGCTTGTCCACAAACTCCTCAGTTAGTGGAAGGGGATGCGCATCTGTCTTGGCGACAGCATTAAGACCTCTGTAATCCATAATCTCACATCTGAGGTTCCCGCTTTTGATACCAGAACCACTGGACTGGGTCAAGGATTACTGTAGGGCTCTATCACTGCTAGTTCAACATTTTGTTTACCTCAACCATGATGGGGCATGTTACTTGTTCCGAACAACTACAACTCTTAAACTTGTCAGGCCCACTGTTTCCAGTGATAAGGCCATGCTCACACCAAGGTGTTGAGTCTAGAGTTAGGAGTAACAAGGGGAAAAAATGCCTCAGCAATGTTTTCACCTAACTTTGCTGTCATAGAGTCAGCTGATGGGACACAAGGTCACCCTGAAGGAATCCATAAGAAGGGCTGCCCTGAAATGGGTCAGGGTGTGATACACATTTCTCTGTCTCCTTTTCTGAACCCAGGAGCAGGGCTCCCATTTCATCCCTAGGAATGGAATCCTTCAATCTATTGATATGGAGAAATATGGAGAACTATGAGAGCATTTCTAGGTCTTCCATGGTCCCATAAATAGCTTACCTTATTGAGTTGCTTTCCTTTATAAGGACCAGACCATGAATGCATGATCAGACTTTACAAAAACAAGTATGATAGAGGAAGGTCCCACTGCCTTCTCTGGGACTCCCTAAGGGATCCAATCATAGTTTGGGGAGCTCCAAAGCATCTCTCGCTCTCAGACCAACTGATTGTGGGGGATATGTGGATGACAAATGATAAGTCACCTCATCTTCCTTCCACAGGGACTGGCTATTCCTGGATGTGAAGCTGCTGCCTGAGTCAGGTACAACTTCTTCAGGCAAGCTACCCCTGGTAAACATATCCAGAAAATGTGGAGTAACTGATTTAGCAGGACTTATATTCAGTGGGCTGGCTATAGAATACCTTTTGGTATGATTGTAGCAGGGATGAGCCTTGCATGACAAAGGCATGCCTAACTCAAGCCCACCTGTGGCCATCAATGGTGCGAACGGGCCATGGGAGTATACTGATGGATCCTGTCTTCCTGATGTGCCAAATCTGCCACAGTCCTGCAGGATCCTGCAACAACTAACTCTATCTTATATTATTTTCTGGTAGGTTTCAATGTCCCCTTAGCAACGCATTCTGTTTGTTCCTTACCAGCACTCCCTAAATTGAAATGCTTTTCAATTAATGTGTGTTCCCTTGTGTCCCATGCATCCCACTGTTATGATATTCTGCAGGAACACCTTACAGACTTTGCCTGTGTCATGGAAACATGGCTCTGTGATTATTCAGGTCCTGCAGTGGTTCAGGCATTACTGGCCAATATTGTACGATTGAAATGTGCTTCAATTCACTCTGGTGTTGGGGTGGCTATTATTTCTAAGTCTACCCTCATTGGTTCGATACTACTTCTTCAACAAAGAATTAAAATGGAAGCATGTTTAACTTGCCTCGTCATTTCTGCTTCCACTACCTTTATTTTGACAGTGTATCAGTCTCTTGCTCCGACCCCAGTTTTTATGACTCCTTGGTGGAACTTGTAACAAACTTGCAGCTTCGCTTCTGTAACCTTATAGTAGTTGGGGATTTTAATGTTCATTTTAATGACTCTCATGACTTGCGGTCTAACTGTTTTATTTGAGCTATGAAGGATCCTGGCCTAACGCAATTGGTTACTAGCCCAACCCATCATTTTGGCAACACGCTAAATCAGTTTTTTCATCCGATCATTTAACCACTACAAATCCGACCTTGCCTGTCCCTTGGACTAATCAATTAACTATCCCATTTGCTGTCAAAATTCAGTGCCTCTCTTTTAACTGTAAATCACACCTTCCACCGCGGCGTAGGTGGAGTGCTATGTTTTGCTCTAGTATCTTCGCCCAAGTGGACAGTATTGTGATGCTCACCAAGACTTACATTTAGATCTTTGTTTGGATGCCTTGATTTATCAAAAAGCCGCAGTAGCAGTCAAAATGACTTTCTACACTTCCTGTGTGGAATCCTCACTCAACCAACTTAAGGAACTCCTCGCTTGTGCGCTTCCTTTCCTCAGTCCCATCTGAAGTGGTGGTTCCTTCACAGACTCACAGTGATTCTCTGTCGACTTACTTTAATGACAAAATTGTCACCATCCATAAAAAGGTAGTATCCTCTGCTCTGACCGTTGACTGCTCCCACTCCTGATCCTTCTTTCTGCTCTTTTCAATGTCAGATATCATTGCTGCTGATTTGATCACTCTTTTCTTTTGAGTTCTATTCCTCCTGCTCTTAATATGCTCTGCTGATACCCCTTCTAAAAAACTTTCTTTGGTCAATACAATCCCTATTAGCTTTCGTCCTATTTCTCTCCTCCCCTTTCTGAAGAAACTTTTTGAATCCTTTGTAGTTCCTCTGTAAGTACGTTTCTTGAGCAATCTTCTTTCTTTGACCCATCTCTGTCTGGGTTTCGCCCCCGGGGCATGGCACCGAAGTGGTGCTGGTCTCGGTGGTGGATCACCTTACCAGGCTTCATGACCAGGACGGTGTAGGGTCCGTTTTCTAACTTGACTTCTCTGCCACTTTTGATGCTATTGAAAACTCTGTTGTGCTTAAACGCATGGCCAGGCTGGCCTCTCAGGTGCCCCTGTGTCCTGGATTCCCTCTGTTCTATCTGATTGGAAACAATCTCTATGATTTTCTACCTTCTGCTCAGCACCTACTCCACTTACTTGTGGGGTCCCTCAGGGATCTGCCATTTCCCCATATTGTTTAATATCTTCATTCAGTCTCTGAGCAAGCTCATCCTCTCCTTCAGCTTCTTATGTTATTCCTATGCAGATGACACACAGATCATCGTGCACTTAGATGTTTCCCAGCCTGAGACTGCTGCTCGGCTGAGTCTCTGCTTAGAAGTCATGTGATTTTGGATGTGCAATAATTGCCTCAAGATTAATGGTGACAAGCCGGATGACCTTGTAGTAGACCTCCCTCTATCTGCTCTGTCATTTTGGCTGTCTTCTCTTGGCCCATTCCCATCTTCTGTCCCTCTGGTCAAAGACCTTGGATTTAAAATCTCTTCTTCACTTTCAGCTGGTGTCCGGTTTGTGCAGTGTGTCAAACTGTGTCAAGCTGGCCACTTTCAACTCAAAATACTTTGGAAAGTTCTTCCCTTTTTACCACTTTACCTGTGGGCACCAGTTGTAGCTTCTTTGGTGCTCGGGTCTTTGGACTACTGTAACTCCTTCCTACTGGCCAAAACAGCCTTTCTCATTAAACATATGCGGAATCTGCAAAATGCTTCTGCCAGATTAGCTACTCAATCTTCATACGGCACTTACATGACTTCAATTCTCAATTCTATTCACTGGTTTCCAGTGGCAAAGCGCATTCATTTCAAAGCACTCTGTCTGGTTCACTGTGCTTTTTTCAGAACTGGTGGCAGTATATCGTTAGTATAAATTCTGTGCCTTTATTCCTTCACACACACTTTGCTCATCTGATGCTTGTCTGATCCAGATGCCATGCTTTAAATACTTCGGTATAGGGGGTTGTGCTTTTTCCATCACTGCAGAAAAACTTTAGAATCTTCTTCCTAGAGCTCTTCGGGTGATTGAAGACCATTTTTCATTCAAATGTTCCTACAAAATGTATCTTTTTTAGCATCTTGGTTGACAATTAAAAACACTCAATGTCTTCCACAATATTGCTCTTGCAAGGATAATTGACCTTCTCCCCAAAACTCATGTCCCAAACCCAAAATGCAATTGTTTTGTTATCTTATAACACTTTCTTCAAAAAGAAACGTCTTCTTGTCAAGATAGCATGTCAATCCTTCTCAGACATTGTCTTGTAATATAACACTTTTGTCAGGATTGCAAACAGTATCTTTCCTCAGTTATGGTACAGCTTGTTACCAAATGATAAAGTGCATACATTCTCTTCATTCAACAAATGTTCTTTACCACAAATCATATCTGCCACAAATATTTCAAACCATCATCTTCTTGCCTGGTCGACTCACCTGCCAGGATTAACCTCTATAAACCCTTTCCTGGTATACTTGCCTGCCAGGAAGAAAATCCATACTACAAACTTAAAACTTGATGTCTTGATTCCAGTATTCTCCACACCATTCTTTCAGTGTGGTTTCACAATGTCTTGGCTGTTGGCAATGTGATATATACGCTTTCCCAAAATTATATCTCTTAAAAGGGGACTTATGCTTTGGCTGCTTTTTTAAGGGCTTCTCACAACTTCTTCGTTGATGGTTTTCCTGGTTATGAGCTTGTCCCAGTGATTGTCATGACCTGGTCTGTCTGTGCCTTTTGGCTATAGGTAATGTTGGTTTAAGGCTTCCCCCACTGGTATTTCACCCAAAGACTTGTCACAACCTCTTGGCTGTGGGTAGCACTGGTTATATACTTTCCCCTCTTGAAGTCTGCCCCTAGTCTATTGACAGCACTTTGGCTGTGTTTAGCACTAGTTATACATTTCCCCCTCTTGTAGTTTGCACACAGTCTATTGACAGCCTCTCGGCTGTGAGGAGCACTGGTTATAAAGTTTCCCCTCTTGTAATTTGCCCTAATGAGGGAACTTTCTTCTTTGCCACTTAGCTTTGTTTTCTGTAATTACTTGGTGTTCATTCAATATGTTGTGCTTGGATTCATTAATTGTTCAGTGTTCAAAATGACTGGTCAGTGACAGCTTTCATGCACAAAGCATACCGGGATCAGCATTCACTCTCTGCCAACTCACTGGTTCTTTGTGTCGACTGCCTCTAGCTATCCGGCTTCACGGTGGTGCTTCTGCAGTCAGTCTGCCTTCTCTCCCGCTTCTGTGTGCCTCAGGTAAGTTTCACAGTGGTCTTCAGGAGCGATGACAGCTTTGTTGATCTTCTGCAGCTTCCACAGTCTGCCACATGCAGCTTCAGGAACTCTTCTCCTTCCCAGCCATGCTTGTTTTTAGTACGCTGTCTTCTGCTGTGCGTACTCTTCAGTTCTTCTGGTTTTCACCTGTTGGGGAGACTTCTGCTGATGGCTTTCTCTTTATGGCTGCTCCTTCACCTCGGATGGCTTGAGCTTTCTCTGCTACGCTTCCCCCATGGCCATGAATTGCTTCTTCTTCTGCATCAACTACACAACACAACTGGGTCTCCTCCTGGGTTTTAAATATCCTGCTCAGGTGCTTTATTTTATAACAACTAGACTGCACCTTAGAGCATTCAGAATTCTGATTCCTTGATGCCTCTGAGCTCCTCTATCTCGTCTCAGTACTTCTAGCATTATGTGAGCTGGAGTCCATAGGAGAGTATAAAACATGAAGCTGTTCCATTTTCAATTACATCAGATTGATCTATAGACTGAGAGTTACTTGAGCAAGGGGAGTTGGTGGAAAGAGTGTGCAATTTCACATTAGAGTGAGGATTCCTGATTAAGACAGAATCATGATAATTCAAGGTGCTCATCTTTAATTCTTAAGTCTCTGAGGTACCAACTTCGTTCTGGCTTTTTATAGCAGGTTCTTTGAACATTGATATTAGAGTGATTGGTTTAGAATATGCCATTACATATCTGGGAATAGTTTCATCTTCATCCTCAGAAGGAGATGAATACCGGGTCTCTCCTAGTGGGGTCACCACATGCCCCTGATAGCTGTCTTCTCCCATGTGATCCTTCCCCCCTGATACTACCCCCAGGGTTAGGATCAGGTATCGACTGCTTTCTCCTGTGGACACTTCAGGCTGGGATTTGGTGATGACTCTACAGGATTCATCACAACTAAAAAAGTCCACCTCTATTTCCTCAAATGGTGCACCCACTACTGGTAATGCTGCTACTGTATTCTGAATCCTGGTTCCGCTTTTGACATATTGCTGGCAGAAAGTGTAACCCCTGTATTTTATTTTTACTCGACCCGAATCTTGGGCCAGCAGAATTGCATGTGTGACTACTATTGAGTTATCTTGATATCAAGATGCACTGCAAAGGGATCTACATGCATCAACTGCAGGAGGAAGGACAACACATCCTGAGGAGCCACCAACCTCTGTTATCTTTTAGTGGGCTCTGCCGGCATACACTCTAGGAATCCACTTTCCTGTTGGATTATTTGCTTCATAGCACTTGAGGAGAACCATTTCCGGTTCCGGAAGCACCTCAAAACCTTCCTCTTTGATACTGCTTTCTCTCTTCCTCTCCCCTGCTGATTCCTGGCTGAAACTGCACTGGTTATATGGCCACCCTCTCTGCTCACAGGCCCGGCCCTGCCAGTTGCTCACCTGCACTGCCTCCCTGGCAACCCTGCACTAAGAGACTGTTTCTGTATCCCTACAGTCCCCCTACCTGCACTTATGCCTGCACTTACCTTGCACTTGCCACTAGCTGGCCATTTATTTATTCTTATACTTCTATCCCATGTACTGCACTTTCCCCTCCCCTGCACCCTCACACTTTTCCCTTTCCCCCTTCCCATGCACTTGCACGATCTGAATGACACCTGGCCTAGTATGATCGTTATCTGTCTTCCCCTGTTCCCCCTCCCTAGCCTCGTCGCGCCTTGAAACACTTGTTTATAGGTGTGTTATAAATGCCATATCATATCATATATCATATCATATCATATCATATCATAGGAGACTCATCCCCCAATTGGAAGCAGAACATTCTCCTTTTAGCTTTAAGTGATTTTTGTTTTCTGTTAACCCTTAATAATCACATCCTTGTAGACAACCTATTGTGCACGCAAGCTTGACACTGCAGGGGGCTCATAGGAGTATTGGGTTTCTGACAATCCCTCTTCCATTAGAATCTGTGATTTGGCCAACTACCTCAACCTAAGTTGTAGGTATGCTTGGAGGGTATCAATAATATTATCCCCATATATATGGTCACTGTAAATAATATAGCCGGGAAAAAAGTCGTGGCAATATTATTTGGGAGACCATATATATGGGGGCAGGGGCAGTGGAGGTTGCTGGGGTGTCCCCCGCTCCCCATGAAGAAAGAAAAATGGTTAGGGGGTTTCGGGATTGTCCCCCGCATGTTCCATGTAATAATGTCCCCATAAAAAACAGCCATTTTTCGGCGATTTTTTTGCATGGCGATATTTTTGCACCGACATTATTACATGGAACCGCTTGGAGGATATTTTCTTTCCCTCTTCCTTTGTGTTTCTTTTCTCCTCCTTTAGCTTTATTGTTTCCCCTTGGATTGGGCCTGCTTTTAGACTTGTCTAAGGCAGCCTAGTGTTGAGACCTATGGCTTGAAGAGCCTGCAGAGTGAATCTCACAAACTATTTCTTGGAGTCTGATCTCTGACAAAACGTTTCTAGGAACCTTCCTGCTCACACTGACAGCCACACCATTAGAGGCCAGAGAATGTACTATTATGATGCTCATTGTTAACGCAACTGACTAAATATATTATGTTGACTTTTCTGTTTAAGGCTCCTGTTAAACAATGTACAATTACTAAGGGTTTTATGCTCAGTGTTATGGGGCCCGACAGGGTTAGACCCCCTCCTGCATGTTGGCTTGACATACATACAGGAATTAGTAAGTTGTTAACTGGCACACAGATGCTGTGTGCCACTTTTATTGAAAGGATCACATGGTGTGTGCCATGTGTAGCTCACACGAGATAATGTGGGAGCCCAGGAGGGGCTTACATTACAACACTCAGGTCCCACATTTTTGGGGCAGGGATAATCCATCAGCTTTCCTGTCCATTTCTGCACAACTATGTGGAAATAAACCCTATTTTCTAACTCTGCTTCCTGCTTTCCTATGGATTATTTGGTGATGAACTGTTGGTTCTGTGGCTGTAATTCAGTGAACACTTATTATTGTGAAAATGCAAAATAGTAGTGACTAAAAGTCTTAAAATTCCTTGGGAGCAGGAAGAGATTGTGCCCAATGACAGTTACTCAGCCACCAATAATTCTGACTCTCCAGTAGAGTACAGCTAGTATGCCATGGATGCTAGAGTCAGCTCAGAGACGTTTTTGTGGGATAGCAAACGTAGCATGTGCCCTGCACCCCCACCTTGGGATGGGCATCCATATTCCTGCCTGATTCAAATAAGGTGTTGTCCATTCTTTTAAAACGCATAAACAACACATGTCGGGATATTTTATCGTGTGCTGGTGAGGCTATAAACCTGCTGGCAGGATTTTTTTCACAAGTACTTTCCATTCTAATCAATGAATGCTGTAATGCTTTGTGTGTTTACATTAGGGTACACAGTGAGTTCGCTAGCGTTCTCAACTATTTGTGGGCAATTGATCACTTGCAATAACCAAAGTTGAAATACATAAAAGTTAATTTTCGTGCAAATATGGTTCAGAAGATAGCTCAGACTGTTCTGTTAGTAGAGAGATCTTTGATCTAATCTCAGTCTATTGTCCGCATATATGCACCTTTCTGGTAGCTTCTAATCTGGATCTGATATCTAAGCTAAAGTAGAGTGTGCCAGAATATAAGTACCCTGTTTGTGAACTGCTAACGTTGTCCTTAAAAATTCACTTTTGTTATTATTCTTGTTACAGTAAGGATGAAGAGGGCTAGGGGAATCTTCGGGAGCAACCAGAGTTTCGGAATCGCTTAATTTATTAGCTTTGAGGGGGCCCCACAGGTGTCCAATTCCTTATGATGACTCTGTAGAGCCTCCATTTCTCTGGCCTGCTTTCAGATGAATAACCTGCTCTACTAAGCACAAATGATGCAGAGGAAAACTGAGTGCAAGAATAATTCCTAGTCCCCTGGTAGGCCACACCAATGAAAGTGAGCGTGCACAAAAGTTCTATGGGTGTGAACATATCAACCAAGAAAAACACATTCCCCTTCATAATTACAAACAGAGCAATAACCCATCACTCACTTAACCAAATTCTTTCCTTCAGCTCTATTCAGCTTCTCCTCCCTCCCAGATTCCAGCCTGCTGACAGGTCATTGCTTCTGACTAACCAAGAACCTACACTCACAGAAATATGAATACAGAGCAGACCCTCAAACATCAAAACCACCCTAGACCAACAATCTTCAAAACCTAATAAAATTGCAAACAAATCCCTCATGATAGGCCTAGTCTCAAACGCTGTACACATAACCAGTTACAATCTTTGCACATTCCTCACCCACAGATGCCATCCACCCATGCTCAGATTACAATAACCATCAGCCATCCCACAACTGCGACCAGGCAAAGGCCTCAGGCTGCTGATGATCAGCACCAATCACACGTGCATCTGCATATCTCACCCAACTATACACAATCGACTGCAAACACAGCCTGGCCACATCTCCGGATACATCAAATGCATGCAGGTAAAGGCACGCAGTACAACCCACACCTAAATTGGTATCTCAGCATTACCACTAATTTTCAAAGGTATGATGTCCACTCTTTGTGGCTCTTCGGAGCTCAGATAAGTGATGACATAGTGCACAGTTAATAGGGTAGCTCACATAGCATTTTGACATACAGTCTTTTAAATCTGACAGTAGGACTTGGCATGATCAGCCAACATCCTCTTTGACACACCTAATCATTGCATGCTACCACCCGCTTCATGCAATGTTACATTTGTTGCCCTGCCCTGCACTTTGGGTGTCTGTCATTGTAATACTGGATACTGGAACAAACAGTAGCCTATACTAGTCCCACTGCACCCACTATACCGTCTTACTGGAAGACATCACGTTTCACTAAGTTATATAATGTGTGTGTGTAGGGTTGCTCCTCTGTAACATTTCACCATACACTAGGCTGTTTAACATCTTCAAAGTGTTGTTGCTAATGACAATATACCTAGAAATGTTAACTGTGCCATTCCCTGATTCATGTCCTGACCTAGTGACATTCCTATATTACCCTTGTTAGTTGAACACAATAGGGGTCATTACGACCTTGGCGGTAAGGGGTTAACAGAGCCGGTAATGGTGCCAGAGCCGTCAACCCCTTACCGCCCCATTACGAGTCTGCTTGCGGGACCCGGAAAGGGTGCCTGGTAAAACCAGACATCCTTAGCGGGTCCCGCTAGCAGACCAGGGAGCTAACAACGGGCCCGTTATTAGCTCCCTCCCCATTCCCATTGAGCCCTATGTGGGCTCGAATGAGGATGTACCGGGTCCAGGTTCCTTGAATGAGGAATTACCGGGTCCTCCAAGGTTGGAATGGCCCGGGAATTCCTCATTCAAGGACGCCAGACCCAGTACCCGGTAAGGGGGTAACCATGCTGCAAATTGTGGCATGGTTACCTCCAAGGTCGTAATGACCCCCAATATCATGCTGTGGAGAAATTAACTGATGTGTGATCTGGACACAATCACTGACCCAAGACTGTTGATTGAGCCAAAACTATAATCATGCTAATTCCACAAGGTAAGCAAATCGGATGTTTGACTGTCATAAAATCCTCAACCTCCTGTGAGCCACTCAACTTGCCAATGCCACCCATCCTCCAACTCTCTGTCATCTCACAACATGAATCACAGAAACCGAGCATGCAATGCATCTCCAAGCACTGTTGCCACCTAATTATATTCACACACAAGCCCACACACAGACAACATCTTTGGCTTGTTTCAGAGCAACACCCCTAGAAATCGAATATGTATGGCATAGAAAGCACACAAATCAGCATGCCGCAAACAAGAAAGGCAGGCCAGCCTCGAACAGCTCATCCAATAAAAACCCAATCTCTGCTCCCGCTGTGATCCTTATCCCACCCAAATCTCCAATGATTTGCTTCCAAAGCAGAAGGGCCAAGAGGTAATGGAAAAATAAACCTCTGCAACATGGCACGAAATGGCATAGCTTGATTATCCATTGTTTGATGGCTACATCACCCAGATCCGTAAAACATGGAATTCAATGTAACCTGATTTCCAATATGTTAGTATCTATGTTGGATTGCAGCGATTGCTTCAATGTTCTTGGCTGCATCCTTACCAAGACGTCATTGTCCACAGTTACCTAGCATGTTTGAAGTGGAATGAATTGTGGGCCCTTTGTGCGTGTATTCCTCGGTTCACTTAATGCACAATGAATAATGGCCAGAACTTGAGTGGTCACAGTTCCACCATTACATGGAGCAGTCAGGGTCTAGTTTCTGGTGGCCAACATGTTACTTCTCAAAATTGTGGATCCTTCACTTTCTCTAGGTATTCCCTGGCTTTAACAATTTTCTGTAATTGTTTTGTACCGCTCTTTATCTACATGTTTGTTTCTATGTCCTACCCTTAGCATGTGTGCCATGACACTTTTAGTGATTTGGATTGTGTCGTTTTGTCATGAGCCTTACCAAAGTGTATTTACAATTCAGGTTACTATACAATAAACAAGAATATGGAAGCCTCTCTCCGGGGAACAAGCATAGCTCAAATGCCTTGTTCTATGGAACTTCTTCCACTCAGGAGGATCTACAACCTTTTAGCTCGCTGTAACCTTCACAGAGAAGAAATATCTATTTGCATATCACTCTGGTCGCACCCTCAAGGGCAGTCCAGAACGAAAATGCTAGGCAGTACTCCTCTGAAAAAGAGCACCATCAGCAACACAGACACATATTTTGGACTATACAATGAAGGCGGTGGTAACAGAATTACTGGTATTTTTTAGACACTGCATTACTAAGAATGTGGTGGTAATGCAAAGGAGATACCTACATGACTTGGTTGGAGATATGTCCTCCATCGTATTGGCAAAAACGGGCATCCTATGTACTCAGAAATGGAGATTGAAACAGCCAGACTGTTACCTGTAATTGGCCCAATTTAGTCTGATTAGCCAATCTTAAGTGACAATGATGGCAAATAAGGAATTTCTGCCAAACTTGTAATGAGTCCCAATCTCGGTTATCTTCTCTGAATAATGCATATCATTTTCAAGAAGACTGCAAAGCTGTATTACAAACCAGACTTAAAAAAAAAAAAAATGATATTTTTCTTGAAGTGAGAATTGCCAAAAACAGAGCACACTTATCTCCACTTCCACAAAGAAAAACACAACATTTAAAAGTAATTGTGTACAAAGAGCCTGAACTTCGAACGTCAGATCTAAGATTAGGTGGCAAAGGACAGGCAGCACAATTGTAAAGCATAGCAAAGAGACAGCAATCATGGATATTTTTATTTAAAACAAAAGTCCATTCTGGCCAGACATAGTGCACGTGAGAGCAAAGCCTTCTATGCATAGTATACGAACGACTACCAAAATGCGGCTTAATAGTGTTTCAGTGAATAATGGACTATACCCCCTTCTCCCCAGACTTTGGAGGGAGAGCGGACATGCTGAAATAATAATATAATAATTACCAAAATAAATGTCCAACCATGGATCTAGACAAACTACAAATTATCCACCCCCATATGTGAAATGCACGGATATTTATATCTATCTATATATCCACTGAAAAAAACCTTACTTAAGCTGCAGTTAAGTTGCTCAGATTTAACAAAACAAAACCCTTGAAATTCAGCAGATGTGGGAAGTCATGACCAGCTTAACTCGGCGCACTCCCATAGATGTCCCCCGTAATGCCATGTCACCGAAAGTGCCATTTTGTATATCATTGTGAATCCCTTCTCTTATAATATGTATGTAATAAGGGGCTTTGCAATGGGAAGGCGCTTAGTTACTGTGGTCATGACTTCCCACATTCGCTGAATTTCAAGTGTTTTGTTGTGTTAAAACTGTGCAACTTAACTGCACCTTAACTAAGTTCTTTCTGTGAATTTCAAGGGTTTTGTTGTACCCTAGTTTGTTTTGGGCCATTATCCATGGCCTTCTACCATGTCCATTGTGCATGTCCCGCCAATATGTTTCTTTTGGACCCACTAGGTGGCTACGGCTGAAAATACATGTCTTTCTGGCACACTGTACATTTGTGGCTTTTTAATTTTCAAAAAGGCCTTGCTGATTCATTGTGGGACACATAAATAGTTATAATTTTGGGAGAAGGGGACACCCTCTTCTTTGTCAAATATTTGAAGTACTGGACGGAATAACCCTCTTTTTTTGCTTTCTTAATAACTTTCATTTTTAACAAATCTTTACCAAAATGCCATGTCTGGCGTGGCCAGTGACAACATTGTTGGTTGCAAAATATCAGCCAAATTTGTCATGCAAGTCAAAAGTTATTAGCAATTTAATCTTCGGGTTTCCTATCAAACTTTATACGCAACTATATTGCGGTGACCACCATAATACATACGTATGAGCTAAATATAAAAAAAGAGCAAACCAGTTCTTTTTTGTGCTTTTTACAAAATTGAGAATAAACCCCACCATTCTTTTACATTTCTGCTTTTTAAAAGAATTGTTGGGCCCGATGAACATAGTTGTTGCGTGCCTAAAGGCTGGAGAGGGAATGCAAAAACGTGTAATTAATTGATCATTAACATTTATTTGAAATATGGCTTGTGTACAGACAAGTAGTGTGTTTCTACACTGTTGAGCTACATTTAAAATAACAAGATGCACTTCTGTAATTATTTTGAGCCACTTGCGTTTGAGGGAAAGCCTCGGCGGCACTGTTTTAAATGTCTTTGATTTAGTCAAACACTGGAGGAAAGGTGGGCTGTAGAGTGAAGGGAAAGGCAAAAGTTACGCCTCTGGGCTTCGCCTGCAGCCTGCCTTCATATCTTGCAATTCTGTGTTCTGAGAGATAACAGTGTAGTCAATTGGCAGGTGCCACCCAGGTCCTGTTGTGGCAACGGACAACAATGGCTGCGCCCTCTCAGCGTGACGATTGAAGAGGCATGGACACATTAGTGCCAGAACTGTATCAATCAGCCAATGCCGACCCTCTCTACGGCCATACCATTATATTTTGGAAGCCACAACTCCATCTTTTTAGTCGATTACGAAACATGTGACTTATCGGACGGATAATCTATCAAAAACAGTTCTAGATACAAACAGGCAGTTAAGGGGCCTTTCACTGGAAGCTGTAACTACGCGCACACAAGGAAACAGGCAACTTCATTTTTAAGTGGTTTATTGTATAACTACTTATTTTAATGTTGAGCGAACCATCTTTTTCATGAACTGCATTTGTCCTGGCTTTGTCGCCCCTCACGAATCATCGAGGGGTGCAATGTTTGCCTCGATTACTCACCCACAACTTGGTCACATTCATTCATTTCACAAAATCCACAATAATTCAATATTCAACATGAAACGACTTGCTTTCTCCAAAACGAATAATACGTGCAGAGGAAATTGGTTCTGCTTTGGCCAGCGTTCCATTCGCTCCCCGGTATATTCGTGATTTGTGTTTACTGTAAAGCACTGCTGTTTGCATCCGATGACCTGATGCCCTTTAGCACACACACACATACTAATGTCATTGTGAAGCGTCTGTGGGTGATTTTATCAGCGGCAGAGGCGACCTGTCTGTGCGCGTAAAAAAGCACATGCTACTCCAAGTTGACACACTATCATAACGTGCAGTTCCAATTAGAATTACAGTATGTGAACTGTGTCAGCCGGAGAAAGGGCAGCACAGCTGGGCCCCGGCATTCATCAGCTGTCTGCAACAGAAGAAGGACAGAGCGGTCAGATGCTTCAACTCGTCCCTGTTCTCACAATCTACCCAAGGCAAGAGCTGTGCACTAAATAAAATATAAGGTCGGCCATAACAAGAAGACACCCCTCTGTCCTTTCATCTGGCTGCTGTGAATGTGCTGCTTGAAGTCCGTCGTCTAACCAACCGAAGAAACATCGTGTGCGCGGCAGCATTGATTTGCCTCAACATATGCCGACAGGCAACACCCCCCCACCCCACACACACACACACACGCTGTATCGCTTTCATCATTCACTCGCCTGGATTAGCGAGAGTGAAGTGCTCAGAAAACATCTCTATTGTAAATCCTCTCTGAGGTGACCTTGGATTCTCTTACAAACCACTAGGCAGAAGGCCAGCTAGTTTATAATTATTGTAAAAGTTAAAGTATGTCACGTTTTAGGACTTTAATCACCACTCATTGCTGGCCTTCAGATTCGTGAACTCTCCATTAAGAAATGCCGACGACGTGTTGCATAACTCACACATTAAAACACAGGAACACCGATGTGCCTTAATCCATCACATCGTAAACTATGTAGTTATCCCCGAAGGAATAGACGTGTTTGGGTACTTGACAAATCCGTTTTTCAGCAAATCTGTATTTTTAGACATATGAGTGGTTTTGTTAAGGGGATGAGTACATTTTTAGAGCTGATATCCCAAATTGATTAAACGCCCCTGATTTGCATAACACAAATATGTTTCACTTACAGGCTGTAGTGGTGGACATATTGACACCAAATGATGGGCACATGTGACGGTCTGGTCCTGAACGTGTTATTTTTTTAAATGTGCAGTTAATCCATTCAGTCAACCGTTGGAAAAATAGAAAAAGTAGGTTCAAGTAATGACAGTGGACACATTTCCAGGTTTGGTGTCTGCAGATACGTTTTCCACCAATCAGAAGAGCCTCTGACCGCAGAAATCAGAGAAAGGAGCAGATAGTTGAATTAGAAAACCTGAGACATGTCGAAAAATGTTGACATTCACACACCAGGTTTGTCGGTGAACAAGAGCTCACTGGAAATACAAATATTATAAAAAGAGAAGTTTACAAAAGTGTTACTTAGAAAAGAATTCGGGGAAGGATAGGGGGGATGGGCAGAATGTGGTTTAATACGTCTTTAAATGGGTAACGAAGGCTGCCATTTGTTTTGTTTTGTCTGCTGCCGTAAACAAATGGACGTGGACCAGCGAGGCCGACTTTGTGCTCAACACATTTAGTGAAAGAGAATATTCAAGTAGGTTTATTTATAAAAACACAAATTGATTTTAAGGTGCGTTGAGAATGCATTGGACTATGTTTTCAAAGTCACAGAAAAAAAAAACACAATTTCACAGTCCACAGAATATTTTTTGTGTGTCTGCGCATACATATTTGCGTGAAAAAATATGAGATAGATCCAGTGGGATTTTGTAGTTCTGGTGGCAGTTTTGTTAAGTGGTTAGTGGGTGCCAAGGCAAAGTAGCCACAGCATAGGTTGGTCACTTTAACATGGCATTAATGATGCAGCGATTGTGTTCAGTGGCGGGTGGTTAATTTCTGAACTGGGGGGGCGTAAAGGGATCCGCCTAATATGCAGGAGTGACCAAGCGCAACTGGAGACCGTAAACCAAACACGAAGGGTTTGGGGGCCTTCTGCCAAACCCTCCTTGTTTAAAGAGAGTAGAAGCCTCCTCTCCTATCAGGAAACGCTTTCTACACTAGGAGCTCAATAATGGGAGCTGTCAAGGCCAGGCGTCCGCTGCCCCACCGGCACCAATTATTTGGCACTACGTATGTCACGGTTGAACACCAGGGGACAAACCCCTCCTCAAAGGAAAGAAGCACATTCTGCTGTGCAAATAAAGCATACGGGTGCACTGCGCTGCCTGCCTCTCAGACAAGGTGGTGGCATGTCACGCAAGTGTGGGGTTTCACACCACCACCCATAGTGGTGGACTACCACTGTTTAGTGCTAGGCTACACTGACTATGGTCTACATTGAACATCTGTCAGTGGAATGATGTTCATGTTCACAGGTATTTTATATTTAAAATAACAAGTGTAATGCTTCAGCGGGCTGTTGTTGGGTGGGTAGTGGATCTGCTGGTAGTTACTTGCCACATGTTCCATGTCCATAAACCATTTTTTGCTAAGTAATTGTGTCAAAAGCCTAATTTCAGAGTTGTTGCATGCATAGATGTTCTGCTGGTAGTTCTGTTAAGAGGTTATTGAGTCTTGACATTGTCAATGTCAACGCATAATGCAAGTGTGAAGTAGCCACATGCAATGGCGTAATGGAGGCCCCCACAGTGTTGTAAGCATCCACTACCCCATGTCGGGGGGTGGGGTGGGAGGCGGTACAGCCCTCAACCTGACCTTTAGTGTGACACCTTTAGTCAGGGTGAGGGCTGGGCGGGGCCTACTGTAGCTGGAGCGATGCTCGGCTGGATCTGGTTTGCTCAATGGCACATCAAACAGGAAGCAGAGCTGAATGAATGGGTATGAATATGAATGTTCTGGGTGGGTGAGTTCCATGTGTAGAATGCAGTGTGATTGATTCTGAGAGAAGGCGTAGGGGCGAGCGACACATGAGTAAAGGGTAGACATGTGACTGTGATTGTTCTGGATGTGGAGAATGCAGTGTAAGTGAATGTTTAAAAAGGTGTATGTGTAGGTGAATGGTGTGTGAATGGGTATGAATGTGATTGTTGGTGCATGTTTGGAGAATTCAGTGTGAATGCTATGGGTGGATGTGAGTGAATGAGAGAGAAAGTGTATTGGTGAGTGACTGCTGGATGAATGGGTATGAATGTGATTATGTTCGTGCTATTTGCTGGGGGGACTGAGAGCATTGTTGACATGTTTTTAAGTTACATGGCATGCTTTTCTGGAATTTCTGTGCGAAGCCAACTTGATGTGTGTTATTTTGTGACTAGACTGGCATTTTGGTGCTGCCATTCTAGCCATTTCATGCTGTCACTTGACATTTTGTTCCAAGCATCTATGATAAAGCATGCAAGCATGATATGTGTTATTACATGGTTAGACTGGCAACTTCTTACTGTGGCATTGCAGTTGTTTACTAAACTTCTATGATAAAGCAAAATTAAGTTTACTTAGATGTTTAGACTGGCCTACATTGGATCAAGTTTGGACAAGTTTTCTTATTGTGGTATGGCATTTTCATGATAAGGCTAACTGGATTATGTTCATATGTGGGGGTCCTGGCATATATTGACAGGGTGTTAAGCAGGGTGTCACGCTGGTGTTTTGTACTTGATGTTCCTGGTGATGGTGGATATGATGCCAGACTGCCACAGTATTTGTAGACAGGGCGACACGAGAAACTGATCCAAGACCCACCAGGAATGAAACTAGGAACTCCTGGGTCAGTTCCCCACACCACAGGACAGCACTTCCATGATTTACGTGGTGCAGGAACAGTGCAAGCACTGGCAGGGAAGGCTAATGATGTTGTAAAGAGTCTGGTTCACATAGAAGTCCAAGTCTGTGGTCAAGATTATGATCGCCAACTGTAGGTTCTGGAATCCCTGATTCAGGTGGGAAGTGGCAGGCAGAACTGAGTTACAGTATCCTCCTCAGTAGCACAAGGAAGGTGACAAGGGGAAGAAGGAGCAAGCAGAACAAGAATGAGAAGGAGACCCAGGAGAATGGAGAAGGGCAAGGCAGGCCGGGGAGCCACGGGTCAGGTCCCCAGAGCAGTGAATCAATCACAAGAGACAAGGGCTGAGTAGACATGGTATTCAAGAAGCAGAGCAAGGTCTGGGGCGAAGCACGAGTACAAGTGCACACGTTAAGACGTGATGCGCTGTGCTTTTGTGGATGCTTTTATGGGAACAGCGCCATAACGAGGCTTGCAACGCAAGTTGCGGTTGCTCAGGGCTCGTGATACCATGCATGCACGGTAGCACACAACAGTACCAACCCGGAAGCGTCATGCCCCCAAACCGTGTGACGAATGGAGCTGCAAATGTGGATAGAGATGCAAGGACCCCGCCGTGACAGAAGGACCCCGCCTGCGAGGTAAGTAACAGAGCATATGTTGAGCTCCAAAACAGGTGGCGGGAGGAGCCGAGTAGCGAGTGACGCATGACACAGGGCCAGCTTGGACATGTTTTCCTATAATATAATTACTGGCATGCATAAAGCAAACATGAGTATGTTCTTATATGGGAATACGGGGATATATTGTTGCAGCCAGCATGAAACGGTTTTTATACTAGCATATATTGTGGGGAAAGGCATGAAAATGCATTGAGAAATGTTTATGTGCATTGTTTGTGGCCTGCATCTATTGTTTATTTTCAGGAGTTAGCCAACAAAACCAATTGCAATCTGTCTGGCTGTTCTAATTATTTACAAAAAGTGTTTTGTATAAAGTACCATTTTAAATCATTATTCATCTTTTCTCACTGTGGCATTATGTTTCTTTTCTGAGCATACAAACATGAGTATGTTCTTACATGGGAATACTGCCATATATTAGTGCAGTCAGCATGGAAATGTATCAGCACAACGAGCGTGAACATATTTTATATGCTGGCATCTACTGTGGGGAAAGGCTTGAGAATGCATTGTGAAATGTTCCTGTGCACGGTTGGTAATTTGATTCTATTGTATTTTGAGGGGTTGGGGGGGGGGGCAACACTCTTTCAATTTGGTGGTATCCCTCGTTACACTTGGTTGTGCTTGCATATTTGTGGAAAAGTCATAAGAAATGTGATAAGTTCAGGAGGGCATGACAGGAGGGCATGACAAACATAACTGATTGTTTTACCCTCATGCATAGTACATTCATACTTTAATTTTACCACCTTCTGGGACGAGCCAGTCTTCACATGTCACGCCGCGGCTCGCCAGGTCGCTGGCTCCTACTCTCTGCTAGGCTCCTGCGCTCTCCTTAAACTTTGATTGTGCATCAAACAACTTTACTAGTAAGTCCTATTCTCTTAACACACTTTCAATGGACTTAGTGAGAGGTGTGTACTATACTTAACCATGTTCCTAGACAAAACAGCGCGCGCTACCAGTGAAACTGCTTCTAACATCATGCCTTTGTTAGTACTGTCCATTTACTTGCTTAACACTCAATCTCTCTACAAACATGGCGTCGAAATTGCAGACCATGTCAATGATTGCAACCCTGACTTTTTTGGTAAGACTGAAACATGGCTCAATTCCAACTTGCCTACTCAAGCAACTCTATCAACCCCATATGAATACACTCTCTTTAGAGCAGATCGTTCTCAGGGCAAAGGTGGCGGAGTGGCACTTATGTGAAAATTCAGCCTAAATTTTCATGTACTACCACACAATTCACCTGATGGTTGTTAATCCTTGTGGGTAAAAATTAAGACATCCTCTAATACCTTTCTTAATGTACTCACCATCTAGCGGCCACCCAAGGACATGCCGCTTTTTGAAGAACAACTCATTGACCTCATAACACAAATCGGTCAAAGTAAAAACCCTCTTATCATCATGGACGATCTTAACTACTGGGCCAACGACCATCTTGACAAAATAGGACTCAGTCTAGAGAACTCAATCACCTCTATTGGACTAACTCAGTGGATTAAAACACCCACACAAAAGAGTGGACACGCACACTTGACTGGCTTATTTCAGAAAATGCTATTATTTCAGCCATCTTGGTTACACCCTGTATATGGTCTGATCACTCTCTTATCCAGGCAAAAATCTCACTACCAGATCCTCCACATAAACTCAACACCAACCCGCGCCTGCGAAAACTAAATCGTAATTTGAAAAACATTACATCTCCTAAATTCTCATCCCTAGTAGCATCCAAACTTCAGCCTATAACTAAATTAGCGGACTCCTCCGCCTTAGTTAACCACTTGACTCTCTCTATCAAACAAGCTGTGAATGAACTAGCACCTATGAAAATGAAATCCATCAAGTCTGAAACTACAAAAAACACCTGGTTCCCAGATGACATTGTTAGGACAAGAGCCTACAAAAAATCCACCCATGAATACAAGAAACCTATCACTAATACCAAAGCCACACATTACAATAAAAGAATTATAAATGCTAAATCCAATGTTGATGAACTGTTTAAAATCCTATCTGATTTTCAGGACTAGCCTCCACCTTCCAATAACTTAACTAAAGACTCCAAATGGTATCAAGACACCCACAATGCTTTCCTTTCGAAAATTGACTCTCATAAAGACAAAATCAATAAAGCCCTTAGCAACGTAACACAACCACTGCCCACAAAAAATGCCTAAGCACCTCAATAACAATGAAGATACAATACCCCAATTCTCCTTTTCCCACTATTCTGAAAAGGAAGTGCTCAAGGTCATACAAGATCTTAAATCTACTTCCTGCCCCGGTGACGATAGTCCCACAGACATTTTCAAAGAATCGACTGACTTGCTAGTACCCTGGATCACCAAGTTGATAAACCTATCTTTTGATGAAGGTGTGTACCAGATGTGCTAAAATCAGCCTGGATAACACCCTTGCTGAAAAAAGAAAATTTAGACCCCACCAATAAGGATAACTATAGGCCAAAAACCAACGTGCCTTTTATACTGAAGATACTGGACAAACTGGCCTACAAACAACTCCAGGCTCATGTTGAAGAACACAAGATCCTCGGCACTCGACAGTCAGGTTATAGTGCTCGGCATGGTACTGAAACAGCCATGCTCGACCTTAAGTCCACACTGGCGAGCATTGAGGACAAGAATCAAGCCGCACTACTGATGCTTCTTGACCTCTTCGCAGCCTTTGATCTGGTAGATCACAGGTTACTAGTGACAAGGCTCGGAGAGGTTGCAAATTGTTCCTCGATGGCATCTAACTGGATTGCCTCTTTTCTGAGCCCTTGCATGGTTAGGGTTTGTGTAGGGAGTCACCACTCCACTCCTATCTCTCAAAACGGTGGTGTCCCACAAGGTTACTGCCTTTCGCCACTGCTTTTTAATTTGTACATTCGCCCTCTCTTGGACCTCTTAAACAAACTTGGTGTTCAGTATACCAACTACGCAGACGACGCACAGGTGGTCATACAGCTTAGTGGTCAGTACAGAAATGATGTTGAGGCCATCAATAACATCTACAAAACCATCCAGGATTGGATGGCTTGTTACTCTCTAGCCTTAAACAGCAATAAAACCGAACTAATGATAGTATCTTCCAAGAACACCCGGAGCAAACTAGATACTGATTACTCCAACTTCCTTATTGCAGGCAACATCATTACAGTCCAGAGGAAGGTAAAAACTCTGGGAGTTGTCTAAGACAACAAATTATCCATGAAGCTGCATGTCTCTTACATCAGGTCTAGCTGCGGACTGATCAATAAGCGAATCAATTACATCCGTCCATTTCTAACAGCCGAAAACTGTGCTCTTCTATCCACGGCGTTGATAAATTCCAGACTAAACTATTGCAATAGCCTATTGTCTGGTACTACTGCCACAAATATCCAATCCTTACAAGTGGCCCAGAACAATGCAGTGCGGACCATCTTCACTCAGTCTTGTCGCTTGCATATCTCCATCTTCAGGAAGAAGCTTCATTGGCTGCCAGTCAAACATCGCATTACACATAAAATGCTCTCTACGACACATAAATGACTCTCTTTCAGCAGTCCCATCTACTTGTCTGAACGCAGTAACATCAAGAGCAATGGAAGAAATCTTCGTTCATCTTCAGCAACAGTCCTTGCTTCACCCAGATTTAAGACCGCAAAATTTGGAGCCACCACGCTTGATGTTCAGGGCCATCTACCTTGGAATGCTCTGCCAACAGGGCTTCGACAAATCAAAAACTACCTCCTATTTTAAAAAGCCATACAAATCTACCTTTTTAACATGGAGTAATCCTTCTGACCCTTTCTGATCCTGCTTGCTCTCTCTTGTTGTCCTGTCTATGTCTCTGTTTTTTGTGCGCCCTGAGGCCTACGGGCATGCGGCGCGTTATAAGAATTAAAATAAATCAATACAACCTTCTCAGGCTCATTGAACGTGTGCACCCATCTACCATTGTCCTTTTTCAGAAGGAGCATAAAGCTTACCAAGATACTAAGTTTAGAGCAAGACGTGCTCCTAGTTTACCACAGCCCAACCAAAAGTATATGTTGAATTTCCTGAATGTAAAAAAAATGAAACCAAATGAGAAGGAAGACTTGCGCTGATGGCTGCTTTAGACTCACAGCCTTTGTTTATTGTGGAAAATGCAGTCTTTCAGTACTTTGTCAAAAGCTAAATTGTAATTATGACCTTCCGTCCAGGAAGATGTTGACTTATTCTAGTCTGCCAAAATGCAAAACGTTTGTATGCGTAACATGGTGTTGGAGTTGGGTAAGGCAGACCATGTGGCATTGACGTTTGATAGGTGGATGTCACGTGCTAATGATGCTTAATTGGCTTTGACTGGGCATATGCTTCAATGACCCACTGGTGGCAAGAAAAACGTCTGTTTGGGGGTAAGGTCTTTCCCTGAGAAACATACTGCGGAAAACATAGCAGTGCAGCATTCGGTAATTCTTCAGGAATGTAGCATTCCCCTGGATCGGATCTTTTCCCTCATAACAAACAATGGATCGAATTTTGTGAAAGCCATCCATCTTTTTGGCTCTCAGAGAGGCATATCCATCGGATGGGGCACAGCTTCCACCTAATTGTAACAAAAGCAATTAAAGATGTACGGTCTGTATACAGAATTATTGACAAGTGCCGTTCTATTGCACGTTTTTTCGGAATAGTCCTGCATCTACCACCTTGTTGCGGAAAATGCAAGCAAGGCATAATCTGCCTGATATAAATTGATGTGGTTACAAGGTGTAATAGTATTAATGAAATGGGAAGAGGGTGTTGGAGCAGTATCTTGCTATTAATGCTTCACTCACTGCTGCCACAAATGCTGGTACAAGCCATGCACAGGGTATTCCACTGGCTGTCATTGCACAGGAAGCATATATCTTAAAAAAAATATTTTAAAGATTTTGGAGCCTTTTTTTTAACTGCCACTGAAAAACTATCTGGGCAGGCATATGTCACATGCTCCATGGTTATCCCAATCATAGCGGAGATGCAGGCAAGATTGACTGCTATAATTGAAGACCACACAACCAGTCCCTCTTAATGATCAGAGGATGTGAGTATGTGTGAAGTTGATGTTTCATATTCTCAGCAAGGGGTTTCTCAGAATAGCCATGATTCTGTAATAAGATTGCTTCACAGAAATAAGATTGCTTTGCAAAACAGTAAAATACTTTAGATATGTTCAATTTGTAAGTATTGAACAACACTACAGTGTTTTGGGTAAGGCAACAATTCTGGACCCTCGGTTCTAATCTTATGGGTTTGAAGAAGCCCTTGCAGCTGACATGCACATAAAGAATCTTGATCTGGAACTGAACCAGCTTATCGGCAATACAGAATCCGGCAGAGGAGATTTAAAGTGTGTGCCTGCACTAAACAAAATAAAATAGAGACTAATTTCTGAATGCTGATTTCCAAAAAGAAAGAGATGCTGACAAAGCAAAAATAAAAAATAAAAACTTTGTAGTGCCGTCCACAGATGTCATTTTATGATGGGGGGCAAACGTGCCAAAATATCCCTACCTCTCTAAATTGGCATTTAAATATCTCTATGGAACTGCCACATCTGTTCCCAGTGAATGATATGATATGATATGGCATTTATAACGCACCTGTATACAAGTGTTTCTAGGCGCAACAACTCTCTAGTGAACAGTTCGTTAGTAAAACTGGTGACATTGCCAGCAGTAGACAGGCATGTCTGAAGCCTGCACATGTTGAAATGTTGGCAATTATTGAAGTGAATCATGCCCCATGTCTCTTAGAAATTGTCTACCAAGCGATTACAATGTGTATGGAAATGTATAAATGTAATACATGGATGCCTAAATGTGCAGTAAAATAAAGTTTCCTTTGAAGAGCTCTTGCATATTCTTTCTTTACATCATTTTACCACAACTTAAATGTCATTGGGTAAGTGGATTTGAAGTGTTCCATTCCAGGAGGTATGTGGCTGTGCTCTAGGCTCGGCCTGTGGCAGGCTCCTAGAATCAGGTCTGCTCTCCGGGCTCAGTCCTGGCGCTGCCCTACCCAGGAATTCCCTGGCTCCCCCAGCTCTATTGTTAACACATAGGTAGTGTCATGCCATGTACTACTACTTTTCTCCATACTATTAATGTTGACTTGAGGGTTGCTTTTCAATTTGAAGAATTATTTAATTTAACTGGGCAAAACCTGCAAGGGTAGACATTAGACACAGCCATAGAACATTTTGGGGCCAGATTATAAAAGATTTGCACATGTGAATTTGCACTGGTGCACTGCCAACAAACGCCATGATTTACACAGCGGTGCAAAGTGTATCATCGCAGTGTAAATTCACTTTGTACCAGTGCAATGTCAGTGCAAACTTTGAACTGCAAAATACACTTTGCACCGCTCTGTGAATCAGGGTGTTTGTTAGCAGTGCAAAGTGACTTTTTGTTGTATGTTACAGAGAAAATATAGTGGAAAAAAGAGGCTGATTAATCTTTGCCTCAGTGCAAACGTTTTTAAGATAATATTGATTTTGACAGCATCTGTTTGCTCCATTTTACATGATCAAAGCATTTGCTCACTTTTTAGCACTGTTGCAAATGTTAGACAATCCGGCCCCAGGAGTGTTAACCCGTCCAGACCTGTTTTTGCTTTCCATATAGTACACTTGCAAATATATCTTTTAAGAATATTTTAGCATGCCGAGAAAGTTAACTTATCCTGATATTCTTTAGCATTTCAGCATAGGTCGGGTATGTAGACTGATGTATATCTTGTAGTATTTATCTGTACCGAAATTCACAACAGAGGTTTGCATTACCTATGCAGTATCTTTTATTCCACGTCAAAGGCAGCTGTTTTTGCAGTGTGTCTTGTCGGCCTCTGTATGTCCATAGGGTTCTTTCCTCTAACTTAGCGCGGGTAGGGTGCTGCAGGACCCATGTACGGCATATAGCACTCAGAGTCCAATGAGCTCCTCTGGGGGTACTTACGGAGACATAGACGGTGAGGGGATCTGTGGCTGCCACCGGGGCAGTTACCAGTAAGGAGCAGATCACAGTCTGTGACCCGTGGCAGCATTTTCCTCAGGGAAGTTAGGTTTTTGCCCAGCTTGCATACTGTTTCACTGTTTTGATCTGGCACGTCGGAGAAGCCGCATTTCGTTGTCCCAAAACTCGAACATCTATGCAAGTATTTTCCTTTTTTATGGGACGACACCCTCCGTTTGCTGGTCCTACAGGAGGAAATAGGGGCCATTTCGCTGCTTGTGTGGGTGTTTGTGTGCTTGTATTAATCCAGATAGGTGGCAAGCTGCAGTTATTGCTTTAAACATTGTTTCCACTTATAATCAAGTTAGAGCGGGGCCCATCCCTGCTGTAGTCAATACCAACATTTTATATTTTTGAGTCTTGTGTTATTACTGTTTGAGCTAACCTTTGGAGGCATCTTTGTATTTCTTCTGTAGCCTTTCTGGATCATTCAGAATGCCCATCACTATAGTACAGATCCCTAAGGTGATGTCTGGGAAAGTAGTAGGGCTTCTTCCCCAGCCCAAACTTGTTGACCCAGGGGTAAAAAAGGGATCAACCCAAGAAGGGCCTAAACCTAGGATGCTCTGAAAGGTTTCTTTGGAACAGGTCTCTCTAGAGCAGGGCTCCACTCCTACATCTGCAGTGCCGAATGGCAGTTGTTTCACAGAATTAATGGGAAGGAGTGCCCAAAGAAGACAGTGGGGTCATTACGAGTTTGGAGGCAGCCATGCTGCTATTTGCAGGATGTCTGCCTCCAAACTCGGGTCCGAGTCCGGGTTCCTTGAATGAGGAATTACCGGGCCATTGCAACCTTGGATGACCCGGTAATTGCTCATTCAATTTACCCATCCCCATTCCCAATTGAGCCCCCATAGTGCTCAATGGGAATGGGGAGGGAGCTAACAACGGCCCCATTAGTAACGGGCCTGTTGTTAGCTCCCTGGCCCTTTAGTGGCTCCCACTAAGGGACCTCGTAATGCAGCGGTAAGGGGTTAACGGCACCAGCATCCTTACTGGCGCCGTTAACCCTTACCGCCATGGTCGTAATGACACCCAGTGTGTCTTTGTGATGAAAGAATGGAATCAGCTGATAACGAAAATGTATCTACTCTGAATATGCCAATGACAAGCTTTGAGTTGGATAAGGAGAAGGTTGTGCATCAGAATGATCATTTGGGTTTGGTAGAGAAAGCACTTACTGAAAGACAATTTGGAAATACTGATCACCATAGCTCTGACTAAGGCAATGCTGTCTCCTTTGAAGAGTATGGAGATTGTTATTGCGCAGGCTCTTTCAGAGTCCTCTCTGGGAAATAAGGGATTGGATCAGGGATGTCATTTCACCAAAATGCGTGGGGTGGCAGAAGTGATATCCCACAAACCTTGACCTCTGATGACATTTAAAGGAGTGATGTCATTTAACCCCCCCTTGAAGTCACATCACGGGAAGTGATGGAACACAACCTTTCACCATTTGAAAAAACAGGAAGTGGCATCACATAGTACTGTTTCTAAGTACACTATGAAAAAATAGAGCTGTGATCCCTGCTCTACTTCGCCACAACATGGGACGCGGAAACAACATTTTCAGTTGGGATTGATCCCAGTTATTACATCTTCAGTAATGGTTACAAGAAACAATGCTGAATATGCCTGATTTGAGAAAGGCACCTTGCGAAACATGTGTAATCTATAGGGCAATTTAATTAAACCTTCCTATCACATAACCCTACCTGGAGTCAGCCTTATTTTCTTCTGGCGCAGTAATATGGTGCAGTCAAAGCAGCTTGTTTTTCAAGTTGTATACAACTCTGGTATTGCCATAAGGTCCATGCCATCTTACCAGAGGTTTATTTTGAGAGGTGGGTAGCAGGAACATTACTTTATGAACCACCTTTAAGTTTCATAGCTTAGTGTTCATGTTGTAGTAGGTTCTCTCCTGATGAGCCTGGGCCTCATAAAGGTGTGATTTTAAAAGAACTCTGACTTTCACCATTGGTTCTCTAGTATTCTGTGCCAAGGTATGGTAACTGGTGCATTGAGTTCTGGGACTCTCCCAATCCTCTCTCCTTTTATCAAGAACATCTTGTAGGTTTCATTCATAGACTGGTTCAAATGTTGAGAATCCGATTGAGGGTTAGTGTGTCTTCCATATGGTGAGGAAAGTCTCTGGCATTAACTGAGATCCACTTCCTCCCACCTCATCGATGAGTCTTTGTAGAATTAATGTCCGTGTATGATTAAAACTGTCTATCATCCCATCAGTCAGGGCATAATGCAGGAATGTTCTTAATGTTCTGATGCTCAATAGTTCTTTAATATCTTCCATGAGTTTTGACATAAACCTGCTGCCTTGAAGCATCAGAATTTCCCTGGGAAATGTTTCTCTGGTGAAGAAGGGGATTAAAACCTTCATGATTGCCTTTGAAGTATTGCTTCTCAGGAATGCCTCTGGGTATCTGGTTATGGAGTATAAAAGAACGAAGGATGTACTTGTTCCCTGCTCTGGAATGCTACAAGGGTCCTATGATGTCCATATTTATGCAGTGAAATGTCACCTCAATGATGGGTGGAGGCTGCACCGTGGCCTTGGGAATGCCATCCGTGGATGTCTGCTGACATATGTGACACGCTGCACAAATTTCTTTTATAGTTTTCACTTTTCCCAAATGTTCAGCCATGTAGAGGTCAGTTCCAGTCTGACTTTCTGAAACAGTTATGGGACCAATAGTTAATTGTAATTGACTTTAGGTTTACATTGACTCCATAGATGAGTACCCTTACTCTGACGAAGTGTGGGGACTTCACAGCGTTACTTTTCGTTCTGATACCAAGGATTTCTGGGTCTTTTCCAGCAATGGATCCACCATCTGAGCTTCAGGGAATGCAAATGACACTGAGCTCATCTTGGCTTTGGCTATTCTCTTGGGTCTCAGTCCTCTCCCCAAAGCCTACCTTAACTCACTGTGTGTTCTCCAAGTGCTCCACCTTTTCTAACTCTGACTAAGATGTATTCACATAGCAAGGGGCCAATTATTTCAACTGGATTACTTACATAAGCATTGGGCCCAGATTTAATAGGACCACCTTTATTTCCCCTCCATAGACTCCACCTTTGAATCCCACCCCCCAAAATTAGCGAGTTTTTGTGGGCCTGGACATATTTTGGAGTGATTCTTCCATAGGTGCCTTCCGAAACGTCAAAGCAGAGGGCTGACTCACAATTGCCTTTTCACTTGTCAGGACCACCATATTCTCATCTCCGTACAGGTCAGAGCTGGATCTTTGGGTGTAGCCCACATAAGCAATCAGGCTGTCTTCATGATATGGACTATTCTGAGCATTACTGTTGTCATTTGGTGGCCACTATATGACTGATCCCACAATTACATCAATTATCAGAGATGAACTTAAGAAACATCCAAATCCAAAGGATGATTCAAGGGTTTTTATTAACAAGCTTTTTATGTTGAAGTTGTGAGGTGTTATTGGCTACTGGGTAATGTGACAAAAGGGTTCTTCAGGATGGTCCCTTCTTCTCCAAGGGTCTCTCTCCTCCGTAGGCAAGGCTTCCCTAATAGCCCAGGGTTCCCTAACACTCAATAACAGCTTAAACTTTAGAGATTAGTAACACCCAACTGTCTATTATATACTCTATCACAAAGGTTGGCCTAAGGGCCTTATTAAGCATACTCCCTCTGGCACCCCATACGTGTTATCATACTCTAATACTCTGAAAATGATTATACGCAAGGATAACAGGTGCCTGTATTCACTCAGAGACTGTCAAATTCACTGGCACCCTCTCAATAGCATTTACTCCCCTCCCTAATCGTATGTCTCCTCTTTCCCTTCTCCCTATTCTTCTTCCCCATCCCTCTCTGTGCATCCTCACATCCTATTTCCAAACCTACTCCTCTCCCCTCTATCCTAGTGCTCCCTCTGGTCTACAACCTTTCACTGTACCACCTTCTCCACTCTTCTTCTGCACCCACCTATCTCCCTCCAGTCTCCAGGCTTCTTCTCTCTCTCTCTCTCTCTCTCTCTCTCTCTCTCTCCTTCTCTCTCTCCCTCCCTCTCTTTTGCCAACCCCTTCCCTTCCAATCCAACTCAATCTTTCTATCCTTACCTCTCTGCACTCTCCCACTAACCTTTTGTTACCTCTTGCACTCCCCTTCAAGCTACTACAATTCACTCTCTCATGCAATTTCACAATCATAGCAGCACTATTTCCACTAGGTACCACTCTCTCTCTCTCATATACAATCACCTGCCCTCATATCCAAATGTTCCACAGACCTCTTAGCCCTTCGCTCCAGCTTCTGTCCTATTTCTGTTCTCTCAGTCCACCTTCATGACTCGTAACCTCACACAAACACCCAAAGTACCCTCTGCCAGAGTTCTTTCAGACCCGTATATTCAACCTTTTGATTTTTCACCCTGTAAACAAACATCTGTTGCATGCTACACAAGACTGTGTGGCCCAAATTACTATTGTGGTTTCCCCCAGGGTTGTGCCATGGCTGTATGTGCTTGCTATCACAGATGGCCCAGGAATTACCACAAGACTAGGGGAAGGCTCATGCATTTCTACTGCTTCTTCAGTGGGCCCTAGGGATCTCTCTCTCTCTCGCTCTCTTTCTCTCGCTCTTATCCTGAGAATCCACCTCCTCCCTAATTCAGGCACCCCCGGCCCTAGGTTAGTAGATACAGAATGTTAACCCCTATTGTCTAATCAATGCCTTATACCCAATGGGAAGACTTAAAGGCAAGTTGCCTTCTCTAATTAGACTCCCTCAGGAACTTCCTAAGACTTTCCTAACTCTATCCTGTGATTAGTGTTTATAGGGATGTAGAATGTACCTTTCATAAACTGTGGTTGGTTGACTTTTGAGACTGTCATGGTCACGCTCACCTCTCCTTTCTCTTCTCTGTACTCATACTACTTTCCTCCTCTGATTCCACCCAACTCTCCTTTCTCAACCCTCTCCTCTCCTGTCCCTCTTATGTCTCATACTCCTTTCAGGCTTTGCCTCCACCCTTTGTGGTTACTCCTCTGGCAACTACTCTGCTGCTCTCTCTTATGCAGTACTCTCCTCTCCTCTACACTACTACCCCCTCATCCACTCTACTACTCAATTCTCCACACCACTGCTCCCTCCACAACAATCTTACTCTCTCATCCCCACTACTAATTCCTCATCCACACTATTACTCCCTCCTCCCCATCACTGCTACTAATCCCTCCAACTATTCAAACAGCATCCTTTGACTGAGTATGATCCACTTCACAATCAATCCTTAAACTAATCTTTCCCACCACACTTGACACAAACGCACACAGACGTTCACACAACAGTAGCACGTCCACTCATTAGCCAACTCCCGACCTTCTCTAAAAGTTACCTCCACACTCCACCACTCCTTCCACGTGCTGGTCTCTTGGTCATCACCTGCCTCCACCTTTGACCACACCCAAATAATCCAAATTTCCTGTTGGCAGCATATATCCCATTCCCTCTGCCATAACTGAATCTATCTTCCTTTCTAATCTGGCCCTTTTTTACTACCTGAGGTGTGTTAAGTGAAAAATCATAATTAGTAGGTTAACACCCACCAATTTTTCCATGTGTGTCCACCATGGAATTGCAATAGTGCCCGAGGAAGCTTAGGGCATGTGTTTGTGTTGCAGGGTTCTGTTCCTGGCATCCTGAGATATGTTTAATGGGGAATGGTAGGCACATTTCCCCTCTTAGTCTCTAGGGGTTTAGGTGCTTATGGATCATTGTGATGGGATATGGTGTTCCACAAGCAGTCCCACAATGATCTTCCATTCATAGCAAACAAACGTGGCTTCTCTATGATCCTCTCTTCTTCCCTGGTGAAAATCAATGAAGCCGGTGACACATACCCACCAGGTTGTCATGGCTTCACTCTGTGAGTCTCTTTCATCGTGCTGCTATCTGCTGAGTCCATGGGTAGTGACCTGGCTTCAGCTCTCTCATCAGGAATGTGAGAAGCAACATCTGGTTTCACACCTTTATGTTTCTTCATTGTTTCTAGACTGGATGAGTTGTCTCTAAAAGAAACAGGCACTAGCAAGTATCTTGCAATGGAGTCACGGCATGAGCTTGAGGCGTCCTGCTAAGAAACAGGTTGGCACAAGGGGAAGGCCAGAAAATGGGACCCTCTTAACTACTACCATGCACCTCAAAGGTAGGACTGGCTCCTGATTCCTCCCTGGTGCCCCCCCCCTGGCTGAGAGGGCTTCCTGCCCCTCTTGACAAGGTCAGGGTACTGAGCTTGTCACATCAGACAAACCTCAATTAGCCTTACCCCATATTTGCCCACAACAGTCTCTGGCATGTTGTCGGCTGACCACAATGTCAGCCCTCACATTTTTTCAAGTGGCAGTGAGAAGTGAAGCTCTTTTTTTTAGCGGTTCCAGAGCATCACACTTGGTATACGTGTTGTTGTTTTGTTTGTTGTTCTGATGGACTCGCTTAAACTAATCTTTACTTGGGCCAGAGAGGAGGGTACATACTACTGAGTGATCAAAAATTATACCATTCTAGATGGTTGGTGATGCATGTGCTATCAATGGTATATGCTAGTTCACTTCTATGGCTGTAATTAAATGTTTCCTATGCCCCAACTTGTAAATGCATAGTCAATTAGCATGCTTCAAAGAAACAGGCACTAGCAAGTATCTTGCAATGGAGTCACGGCATGAGCTTGAGGCGTCCTGCTAAGAAACAGGTTGGCACAAGGGGAAGGCCAGAAAATGGGACCCTCTTAACTACTACCATGCACCTCAAAGGTAGGACTGGCTCCTGATTCCTCCCTGGTGCCCCCCCCTGGCTGAGAGGGCTTCCTGCCCCTCTTGACAAGGTCAGGGTACTGAGCTTGTCACATCAGACAAACCTCAATTAGCCTTACCCCATATTTGCCCACAACAGTCTCTGGCATGTTGTCGGCTGACCACAATGTCAGCCCTCACATTTTTTCAAGTGGCAGTGAGAAGTGAAGCTCTTTTTTTAGCGGTTCCAGAGCATCACACTTGGTATACGTGTTGTTGTTCTGATGGACTCGCTTAAACTAATCTTTACTTGGGCCAGAGAGGAGGGTACATACTATTGAGTGATCAAAAAATATACCATTCTAGATGGTTGGTGATGCATGTGCTATCAATGGTATATGCTAGTTCACTTCTATGGCTGTAATTAAATGTTTCCTATGCCCCAACTTGTAAATGCATAGTCAATTAGCATGCTTCAAATGCAGGGCTTAGGTATGGCAGCTGATGTAATGTAACATTTTATGTGTGATGTGTAGGCAGTAGGCCTTGGGAAAGAGATAGTAACGCCTTATTTTCAGGTAGAGCTAATTGAGGGTTATTTTTCACCAATGCACATGGTGTAAACATGTTCAAAGTATAACATCTAGATTCTGTGTGAAATTTGCCTTTGTTATTGCAGTTGGTATTGCCTTTTGTCCTTAAACGTGGAGTACCATTACCTATTTTAAAATGCACTTTATGAGTACATAATTCAATAAAGGAAACCTTTAACAGAATATATGTAACAACCAATGGAAACGGGACATCTAACTGAATTGTAAGAAAAAAAGTATTGAATCATTGTTAAATCTTTATAAAGAGATCGAAGAATTGGTTACAAAAATCAAATGAAATGTTTACAGTATGTGAATCCCAATCATTGCAAAGATGAAATTGTGAAAATGTCCCCCAATTATGTAATAATGTTATCTTAGATTTAAGAAGATGACATGACTATTCTATTGCTTCTCATGAATTCAATGCTATCACTTCCTTCTCTGTGATTTATATTGCTCGTTATCAAAATCCTTCTTTATCATTATTTGTCTGGTAACTGTACACTCTGTTATGTTGTATAATGTTAAAGGTGTTTTATGTTTATAACGTTTTAACACATAGTTTCTGGTTCTCTATTTGTGGATATCAATAGCATTTTTTACATTTATTGAACATTAGTTTACCTTAAGATTAAATAACATGTTTAAATGTGTGCTCCTTACAAGTGGTAGAATGGCAGGGTTGATCTCCATTCAAGCAGTCCTTACGACTACCGTAGAGATTTGAAATATATATGGCTGGTGTTGAATGAAGTAACTACTCATTTTTTGGTAATGAAATGGACGAAAAAAAAAACCTCTACAAAGTGCTGGAGTTATTTCCCCCACTCTATTGCCAAATTCAGAACGGAACAGTGAGGGAAAATTGGTGGTTAATCTCAGTAATCAAATTGCTACAACTTCACCAACATTCCTTCCTGCACTGTCAAACCTATGATGAGTTTTCTTATTTTATGTTGTATGTAATTTCAAATGCCTCCACTGTACCCCCACCACCCCCTGAAGGGACAGCAGAGGTGTTTGAAAAGTGGGAATGTGGGGTCATGCGTGACATACAATTATAGATTGGTAGACTTCAAATATGTGGTGTATTGCACGTTTAGTTTCATTAACAGTGAAGGCAATTTGAGATCTGGTCTGATAGTGTATTAGATTTCACATGGAACACTTCAGTTAAATACATCCCCATAGTTCTTAGGTGTCTGCCTTTTATTTTCTATGTACTATATGTTGTCCTCTATTGTTTGTCTTCTATTGTTTGTAGATGTTTTAAAATAAAATTAAAATAAGTGGTTAAAACGCAGCAGGTGAACAGAGATTACTAAGCTGGGGTACGACTCAGCGTTAATAACATATCAGTGTTTTTGATGTGCCTAGATGGCAGCATCCATGGTACTATTATACTCAAAATAATAATAATAATAATAATAATAATAATAATAATAATAATAATAATAATAATAATACTCATTATTATTATTATTATTATTATTATTATTATTATTATTATTATTATTATTATTGTTATTATTGTTATTATTGTTATTATTATTACTATACTCTCAGAGGACAAAGTTGCAGTACATATGGAGTACATGTATATGGTCATTTCTAATAGTGGCTCTGTTTATTTGATCTGCATGGTCATATTCTCTTCTAGACTTCCTCTCCTGCCATGACCAACTGTGGCACCCCCTACTCTTTCATTGTTTAGTTATATTTACTGTGAATTAGCCCCTTACCCTGACTTTTAAACTGTGAATGATAGGTAAGTACGGTCTGTGTGGTCTCCTGTGGTCTTGCAAAATGCTGTGTTCATATTTCGCCAGAAATTCATTGTAGACAGTTTTTTATTGGACATATATGATTTTAATATTAATGGAATTCTCTTCTCATCTGCACTTCTACCTTTCTCTCCTGTGAGTTTCTTGCCATCATCTCTACTTTTGTATCAATTAATTAACGTTGTAAAGCATTTTGTTGTACAGCACTATAAAAGCACAATCAATAACTCAAGCAACATAGAGAGCACAGGGTTGCTCGCTATGCTAGAATCCATTGCCTCTTGCATGGCCCTCAACATTGAATCAGGAACTCCCTTCCCACCTGGGATGATAATGGGCAGTGGCAATTTGAATCAAGAGGTGGAGGTGTGTGAAGTGTCTGGTGGCCCACTACATGTGACAGCCCTTCTTAAAGTATCCCAGTGAAAGTCTCAGCTATGGTACTCATGATAGTTTTGCCAAAGGTTTACTACCCTCATTTGCCCCTACTGAGTTTGAAGTGCAGTACAAGCTTTTCTCACATTGCCTATGGTCGTGACCAATCACCACACCCAAGACTCTGCCCTAATACCGGAAATTCCAGGCAATTCCATCTCTCTCTCTTCCTCCTGTTCCTGCTCCTCCACCGTGTCCTCCTTCTACAGTGCCCCTATCATCTTACCTTCCTCTGCTTCCTCCAGGTAGTGGGGACGGTGTTGCTGTTATCTGGGGCAGGGCTGGTGTCATTACTGATGTCATTTTTCAGTGCACTGTGTAAATCAGACTTAGAGGTGTACAGAAATTAAGCAAACAAGTGGGAGGGTGTTCTGTTTGACCACTGTCCACAAACATTTCCTGTCTGTGGCATTGGATGCCAAAAAAGAGGACAAGTTCAAAAGACTAAAAGTAACAGTTCTGGCACCTGTATGGATAGTAAATACCAAAGGAAAGGATATACACGATTTATTATGTTTGTCTGCAGTTATACTGCACTGTTCGTGGAAAGCATTGTCACACGGACCAGTGTGATTCGTGATATGTCTGCATTCATGTCAGTACATCCACAGATAGCAGTGCATCTTAACGGGTGTCCTGAGATCAGCATTATAAGTGAGTCTCTGGTGGTACAGTTTCTCCATGGGCAAATCAGAAGTGCACCCTGAGGGTGTGGCAATTTATGCCTGTTTGCAAACAGGTCACTTATCACAGATAGTATTATCTGGCCACAATGGGCCTCATTACGAGGTTGGAGGTAGCCATGCCGTGTATACCAGCATGGCTACCCCAAACTCGGGTCCGGCTCTGGGTCGCGCAAAAGGGGAACTACTGGGCCATTCTGACCACGGTGGGCCCGGTAATTCCCCTTGTGTGGGACCCGGTGCCGGTACGTCCCCATTCCCATTTGATCCTCTATAGGGCTCAATGGGGAGGATGGTAGCAGCGGTACAGTTCATAACGGTACCGTTGCTACCATCCTGTTCTACTCGCGGGTGCCGCTCTGCACACCTGGTCTGAACAGGCGTGCAGAGCAGTACCCATGAGCAGAACTCGTTATGTGGCGGCATGGCAACAACGGCGGCGGTAGCATTACCAGCGCCGTTGTTGCCTTACCGCCACGTCGTCATGAATTAGATCCTAGGTCACTCACATTAATGCAAACATGTCTGTTGTTTGCAGACAAAAAAACTAAAAAATTGTGCCTTTGAATTTATAATAATAATAATAATAATAATAATAATAATAATAATAATAATAATAATAATACTATTATTGTTATTAGTATTGTTATGATATTTATTGAGCGTGGACCTAGCATCGAGAACCAACAGAGTGCTTTACTGGGGTATACACTAACTCAGATACATAATGATGAGATTTACACAGGTGTACAACATTACAGATGCATAATGGAACACTTTTCACTGGTACCAACAGAACAGATATACAGCAGTGGTAGGATACATAGGGGGCAGAGGAGGGGTACAGCTGTACTGGGTGGCGGGGTGGAGAGGGGCATGCGGTGTCTAGTGAGTCCGGTGGTCCAAGGGGTGATGTGATGCCTAGGTGCTGAGGAGGAGAGACTCCATGAAGAGGTGGGTCTTGAGTTCTTTTCTAAATCGTACGAGCATGTGAGGGAGTCTGATGCCAATGGGAGGAGGTTCCATAGTCTTGGGGCATAGCCAGAGAAGGCTTGTTTAGTTGTCCTTTCCTTTTTACACCGGCGGATTTCAAGTCTGCACGTGCCCTGGGTTCTGGTTGTGTACTGTCCACCAAAGACACAGAGTTTCTCCATGAGGTAACTGGGTGACATGGTCATATCAGCATATACCCTGAATGAGGCGTACAGCCGTGTGCAGGAAACTTATCAGGGACACAAGGAAGTATAACAGGAGGCCTTTGAGGAGTCCATTGCCCACCATTCAGGGGGGATAGAACCACCACTTGAACATTGGATCTAAAGCTGTCCGTAGGGAGGAAGGGCTTGATATTTTGCAGGAGGGACAGCTGATACCAAGCTGTCTGAATTTTCTTAGCTATGTGTGTCTTGAAGGAGAGGTGTTTGTCGATGTGAAACATGAGGGACTTGGTGCAGGAGGTGATTTCGGATATGATGCTCTCAGAGTTCTTGGTTGGTAGCCAGGTCTGTATGTCTGGGTGTTCGGTGTTGTTGGTGAGGTGTAGGTATTCAGTCTTGGAGGGGTTGAGCTTCAAGTATGCACTGGACATCCAAGACTGGATCAGTGAGAGGCAGGTTTTCAACCTATGGATGTACTTGATGGAATCAATGCTGAGGTATGGCTGTGTATCGTCGGTGTATTGGTGGATGTTGACATTGTGTGTGGCTAGGAGGGCTCCACAGGTGATGGGTAGTATTGTCAATCTACAGGAGTCCATCTGAACAGACTACTTGCGGTTGGTGAGGAAGGACTTGACTCAGCATATGGCAAGGTTGCTGATCCTCATGCGCCGATGTAGGGTGTCCACAAGCATCTGGTGTTCTACTGTGTCAAGAGCAGCCGAGAGGTCGAGTAGGACCAGGAGGCAGGGGTGACATTTGTCAAAAATGTTGAGGGCATCGTCAACCACCTGTATGTTTGCTGTCTCCATGTTGCATCTGGGTCTGAATCCGGATTGGTAGGTTTGGAGGAGATTGTTGGTGTTGATGTGTTGATGCATTTGCAAGGCTACTGCTTTCTCAATGATCTTACCTAGGAAGGGAAGATGGGTGATGGGGCAATAGTTATTTAGGTTGTCGGGATACAGAAAGGATTATTTTAGTAGAGGGAGGATTTGTCCTGTTTTTATGATCAATAGGAAGGTGCCTTGAGTTAGAGGGCTGTTGATGATTTCCAGGCAGGGAAGGATAGCTTCTGTGGGGATGGTCTTGAGGATGGATGGTGGGAGATTGTCATCTGTATATGATGTGGATTTGAGGGCAACCAGGGTTTCTACCAGGTCCTCTGTCGAGAGTGTCTTGAAAGTTCTCCAGGGTGTGGAGATTTTGTGAGGAGGGATGTGAGCTGGGTCTATGCATGCAGGACTGCCACTTGTGTGCTAGAAAATCTTCCAGATTTCATTGATGAAGAAGATGTTGACGGTGGTGGACATTTCATTGGAGTGTGGTATAGCAGGGCTGGGTAGCACGTTGATGCACTACTTGATCACTTTAAAGAGGGCTTTGCTTTTGTTGTTGGCTTCTGCTCTGGCATTCTGATAGTTGGAGGCCTTGGCTGTATTAATAAGTTGTTGGCGCATTGCTCAGAGTTCCTTGAGGAGTGCCAGGTCTGATGCAGTCCTGGAGTGGTGCCAGGTTTTCTCTTGTTTCCTGGTTAATCTTTTGCTGAGGTTTAGTTCTTGCATGTACCAGGGTGCTGACGGTTTCGGTTTCCAGGTGCGCTGTTTCAGAGGTGTGTGTTGGTTGATGGATGCTGAGACTGTGGCGTTGAGTGCTTCCAGTAGAAAGTCACAGTATGGTTGGGTTTGTTCTGTCCATGTAAGGTTTCGGTTGGCGAGGTCTTCTGTGGGGGCTTCCACTGGGAAGAACTTGAAGTACCTGGAAGGTTAGTCTGCTGGGTTTTTGCTGGGAGTGCATGACTGGGGTGGTATGCAGGATGTTGAAAGGCCGAGCTAGGTTGTAAAACCAGTCAAGCAGGAGAGGAGAGCTGTAGTGGAGGGAAAACAGTGTGGTATTGATTAGGTGGAGGATGTTACATTTCTCATGTGTTTGGGTGTTCATGTGTTGTGTGTGGATGAGGTTGACGAGAAGGCTGAGGAGATCTCCCTTCATTGGTTTGGTGGCCTTGTTGCCTGAGAGGTTAATGTCTCCTAGGACAATATTGTTTGCATGCATGAGAGACATGGTTGGGACCATGTTGGTGAAGTCTCTGATGAAGGAGGTGTTGATATTGGTGGCCTGTAGATGAAATGGTAGGTGACTGTGTTCTTTGGGGAGAGCGGGAAGTGGGCGGAGAGGACTTAGAAGCAGACAATGTTGTTGACATGAAGTCTGGTACAGGGCCACAAGGACTTGTGTATGACTGCAAGGCCTCTGTCTGTCTTTTTTAGCCAGTCTCTGTGTTGGGTGCTGTAGCAGTCGGGTCAAGGACATCTAGGTTGTGGGTGGAGAAGGGTGTCAGCCAAGTATCAGTGATGACGATGGCATCAATGCCATGTGTAGTGATGAGGTTGCCGATGTCTGCTGCATGGGTGATAGCTGGGCGATCGTTGGCTAGCCTCAACTTCTGTGTTGTGAACAGTGAGGGGAAGTTGATGGTCTTGACGCTGATGTGGGTGAGCTTGCTGCATTGCGGAGCCCAACCCTTAGAGGAGGGGCAATGTCGTTGTTGTTGATGTTGCCTAGTGATGGTGAGGATGGCCTGTGGGGATGGAGGGAGAAAACACATGTCAAAGGAGGTTTATGTTCTTCTAGGGGCATACTGGTAGAGGGAAAGGCTGTTCCAAACCAACAATGCAACTTCTATGCGTTAGCATAACTATTGTTAACTACTTCAGGATGGGGAAGGTTAGGAATTAGCCAATTCTGAAGAATGCATTACTTGGTCCATTTGGTTCTTGAATTCTCTCTGTTACATAATGACAACAAACGGCTAACTAAGGCGTTTGCCAGAAGAAAGACACAACTCAAAATAATTTTCAGTGACACAGACATTTCCAACTAAGCGGCTGATTCATTGAATCATTTGCGCCAAAAAATGGGGATTTGTGCGCCATTCTTCCTGCAAATCCCTGTTTAACAAATGGGGATTTGCGGGCAGAATGGTGCACAAATCCCAGTTTTTCAGCGAAAAAATTCCATGAATCAGCCACTAAATCTTATATTTTTGTATAGGCTTGTTTTTTTAAATCTGAAATTAAATGTGTATATCTATTTGTCAATTACTTATTAACCGTTTACAAAGAGATAACAATAGTTGGTATAAAATTAGCTTTACTTTAACACATATATGCCTGATTCAATATGATGAGCACAATAGGAATCTTTAAAAAACCTATGTACCACAATGATCACATACCTGGTGACATCTTGCACCGATTCATAGAAAGCACATGTGTAGGCTTTTAAAACAAGTCAACAAGTGCATATGTTTCATGTCTAAGTGCTTTTTCAAGACTAGAGCAACCTATTACATGAAAAGATGTACAAAGAATGACAAAAGCAAAGAATACAAAAATATTGCTAATAATAACATTATTACTCATCAAGAACTTACAAATGCCTGTGAATTGTGTCAGTCATAATATAGCCTTCCCTAAAAGTAGGAACACATGGAACCCAGTACAAGAGGGGAGTTACTGAATTTCGTTAAAGTTAAATTGAGTCCACTCTAAAATTCGTACGTTTTTTTCGATTGCTTTCACCAGAGAACAAATATCACTGAAGCGTTATGTTATTTTTTACATATTATGTGTGTATCAATGTGCATTAAGATCTCAATAAAATATGTTTTCAGATATTGCACATTGCACTAAACATATCCAAGTGATAGATGCACATGCACCAAGTCCTTATGCATACTGAGTCTATTTTCCATAAATATGCTCCATTGTTTGGTGAAAAGACATAGCACAGTGAAGTCATATTGTTCAATCTAAAATCCTCCTTCTAAATGCTACATATGTAAGGAAATAAACATTGAGTCAAGTGCCTTTGCACATTATGTAGCTAGTGATCGATTAGTGTGATTGCCATTTTTTACCTTTTCTCAAGAACACCTCAAAATGGTGACAGCATTCTGAGGTATTCTACGCATGATGTCCCTGCAAATGTGAGTAGTTTAACTCAGGCTTGCCCATTGTGATTCTTAATCTGTAAGAATGTGCCCACAAAATAATGCTTCTAATTAAACAGTATTTCAATGACTCACACATACGTTGAAGAAATGGAGCTACACGTAAGTAGTGAATGGATGGTACATCGATAGCCGGTCCGATAGCACAGCAATAGAGCGCTCGCTTTGACATCTTTGCAGGCTCGAATCCTAACAGGGCCAAACTCAGCCTTTCATCCTTCCGAGGTCGATAAATGAGCACCACACACCGTGGGTAATAATAAGCAGCGCTCGTAGCGCTATGCCAAAGACAAATTATTATTATTACATGTTACTCGTGAACAGCAGCAACGTGATCCGCCCCTCATATTTAAGAGTTGCTTTTTAGTTTATCGGTTTGGAGAATTGTAGACATGCCTTGTCCTATGTTTTTACATCACCCAGCTACCATTAGCAGGAAATGTATTAATTCCCCAATAAGTACCTGCTACTCAAAAATAACCTATTTATTGGAGATGCCAGTGCTTGTTCAGGTTCTACTGGGTTACTGACCCAGCATAAACAAATGTTTTTCCTTTGGAGAAAGACATCTATGAAAACTCATCAATTTTAGAGTGGATTAAATTGAAATATAAATAATTCAGTAACTCACCTCTTGTGCTAGGCCTTGTTTCTCACCACTTTCGGGTATGTATATGATATCTCTGACGAGACTGACACGCATGTGTATGTTCTCTAAAAGGAAATATGTATTTTCTATTAACAGATGTTCTGATTGTTTTTTTAGTTTGATTGTATTTCTTCCCATAACGGGCCTGATTCACAGAAGCGTTTTATAATGGTGCAATTCCATTGGAAACCCCTCTGAGAATCAGGCCTTTAATAGGTTTCTCTGACCTTCAAAATGTTCTTGCACATGAAACACGTGACGTGCTTCAGTTTATTGTTTTCAGAACCTTTTCTTCACTTATGTTTGTATTGGATAAAAGGTGGGACAATGTATATTATAATGACGGTGCTTATGTTAGTACAAAGATGCATGTTGCCTTTGCAGTATAACTCAATGTTCATAATGAACTAGGTATTCTGTAGTAAAATATGGTATTCACCTAATGTTCAAGCAAATACCTTTTTTATTTATTCTATATTTATTTAATGTGTATAGCTCACAAAGAACTTTTCACATCATCCATTACATTTAAAAAATACAAAACAAAGAACTTATCAAATAAATTATATCTACCTCAATAGTTCACAGATACAATAACCCATCAGATAAAACCAATGAACATAATTATAGTTCTTTTGGCGTACATTCCAAGTATTATACAGATAGAGAGAGCAAACCATAAATATTAGTTTCATTTTACTCTGCTGATCTCAATCATTTTTCTACAGTAACCCATATTCGATACAGAGCCAAATGGAGCGAAGGCAAGCCTGAATTTAGACCGTCGAGCCAGAAATCTTCACTCTTAATATCCTTGTAATTACTGACAATCTTTTCCAAGTTTGTCATATATGTTGGCCCCAACCTTTTACAATAGGCCATAATAATGCAAGGAGTTTCCAATCTGAGAGAAAGGTTACAGATTCTGCAGAATCTAGTTGCAGGTGTAAGGCTCAGTCTATCTCCTTTAACAGACAGTATGAGTAATTGATTGGTAAGGAGTCTCAATGTTAGGTGTCTCACCTTATGGTCAGATCATCGTATAAGATATTTTTGCAGTGGTAAATATACATTTGATATATTGCACAGATTAGAATATGTCACCAGACTTTCCAGATGACTACAATTAACATTCCAATCCCATAGTAACAGCATTTTTGTTATACTGTCTTAAGGAGATGGACGTTAGCTTCCCCATCATCGAGGCATACGACCGGAGCACACTTTAGTAAGTCAAAGATGACCCTAATAACCATGGCGAAGTTGACCCCTTTATTTTTATCCTTGATAGTCCTTTAGCGATTTAGGTATTGGACATGAGGAAGAATGGCAGATTTTCAGATACAGGTCACCTCTTCTTTTCAGTGCCATTGCTTTAAGAGAGGTCAGGCACAACTCCAATCTTAATATAGCCATAGGCACTGATTGGGGCATATTAGAGAATCGTAGTCAGGTAATGTAAAGGCCTCTAGACCATATAGCATAGCGGGACAGAAGCATTGGATATAGATTTTCCTAATACCCGCCTAACTATAACCCGCTGAATCTCTGCCAAGCCTTTAGATCAAGGCAGTTAACTGTCTCGCCCTTCTCCTTTTGACAGCAATAACCTCTAAATACTGTCCTTATTGATCTAATTCCAACCCCAAATAGTATAGTTCCATACATACTCAATGTTCTGATTATTGAAAAAGGGAGTTTGGAACCCTTACAAGATGTAAATAACATTGCTTTTGACTTGGAATACTTGATTTACGTGGTGTTTTCTTTTACATAGCTCCCCAACTTATCTAAGATGTTCAACATTCCAGAGTAAGTATGACTAAAGACCACCAGATTGTCGGCGTATAAGAGCGATGAAAACTGAGTCGCTCCCAAACTAGGAGGGCAATGGGGAAGTCTGCAAAATACAAATAAAATAAAATGGGGGCCAGTAGGCAACCCTGTTTTACGCCTTGTGTTGTGCTGATCCATTCTGTACAATGGCCCCTTCCAACATGTTTAATTTGAACTTGTGTATTTTGGTTTAATAGTCTTATAATTTAAATCAGATGGGAAGGACAGCCCAAAGTTTCCATCTTTTGACACATCTTAGAGTGGTTAACTCTGTCAAATGCAGCACAGAAGTCTACGAAACATAAATAAAGACTTACACCACCTATCGCTTTACTCCTCCCAGCTAAAATATCCATCAGTGGGAGGTTGTAAGATGTAGATTATATATGCCGAAACCCAGTCTGACAATCATTTTGAATATAAGACTCCTCTGTCCTTGCTGAAGAGCATGGAAAACTATTGATGTAGACATCTTCCCAGAAACATCTAACATAGATTATAAACGATAATTTGTGGCAGAAGATAGAGGATCCTTTTTGTAAACCGGAATTAACAATGTTCTACACCATGACTGAGGGATATATTACGAGACTGGCATACCTTAGTAGATAGAACCTCAAGGATTGTGCTCCACAGGGATATTTTTTGATAGCCAGGCCATTGCGGCTAATAACTTTTTAGCTTTTTGCTTTCCAATGGCCTGCAAGATGTCATCTGTGTGCCACATCAGGGGCCATGTTTCATTTGCTAGTGAAATCACATCATCACAAGCCAACTCAGCTGTATAAGTAATACAAATATGCTCAAGCCAACAGGCCGAACTAATCAGATTAATTAATTGGGCATCATTTTGATTGCTAGCTGTACCAAGCTCTTACCATATGGCATGAGTGGAGCCATTCCTAGTTACACCAAACATCTTTTGCCCCTTGGAGTTCCTTATGGAGTGACACCACCATCGAACCCAGTTCCTATATTTTAATTTGATCTTTTAATAACCATTATTAAGGTGATCATGATAGATTCGATGTTGATGGCATTCTGTATGTCTCTACATTTTCTTCTTTTTGTATCTCTCACTGTCCTATCAAATGGTTTTCTGTTATCTTTGCTTTAACCTTTACACGAGACACTGGTGGGACAAATGCAAATCTAGCCGACAGTGAGTAAAACCAATTCCTAATGACATCAAGTGAGAAATCTGAGATTGAAGATGGGTGAGGCAATCTGCACGGAACTCCAATATCTGTCAGATTCGCCTTGGATCAACAATCCCCCGTTGCTGTACTATTAATGTCTAGCCCCCAATTTTAGTCCGAGGCAATACAGCAACCTGTGGGAAAAAAGGTCAATCTGGCATGATCACTCCAATCAAAGTAACTGACATTTAATGAGAGTATTTAATTTAGTATTGATTCCGAGGCAAACCAATAGTCCAGAGTGGCTTTGATCTTCCCATTAGAGCAAGTGTTTTTATCTGGGATGTCTTCCGTAGTCCTTCCATTAAGAGGTACACAGTCCCAATATCTACAAAACCCCAGCCAATGGGTACCTTGTATAGTAGAGCATGAATTTGCAAATGTACAGCTTGGCAACACATTGGCATAGGTAGGCACATTCGTATAGTCCAAACACCAGGCACAATCAGGATTAGTCATATACCAATCAGAAAGAATCTCATTTAAAGTATCAAATATGGAGTCCATGTGGAGAGCGTCCGGGGATCATAGATATTAATGAGAAGCAAATGTTAAATTGGAAAGACCTTGATCTTCACTTCAACTGTCAAGACAAAGTCATGTGGTGCACCAACTTGCTTCCCACACCATTCGTTCTTGATACCAATTGCCAGGCCCCCATAATGCCTGCCTGTTTGACCTTTATTTGCAAGAGACTGAAATATTGTGTGGCCATCGACATGCATAATGGCTGCTATCCACCTTTCTTACATAATTATTATATTATTTGCTAGAATCTCAGCGAGGGAGACATTTTATCCCCAGAAAATGACAATGGCACTAAGTATTCCAAGTCATTATTTTGAGTCTTGCCCAGAACCAGCTTGAAAGAGGGAGTTCTGGAAAAGGCTGAACCTGATTTGACTTAGTACCAACAGCAAAGTTTAAGTTTATTGTCATAAGGCCTGTCCAGATCAAAGCCCAAATGTCTGATGGCATTGCTTTGTGAATGGATAAGCATACCAATGTCCTCCCTGCTATTCATGCAAACACTGAAAAGAGCAGGGTAACTCTAGCCTCTTGACCACAATATTATAATAACATCAAAAAACAGAAACGATATGTCCAGAGCAAAGTATGTTTAGAAAAAATGTATCAACATTTATTTAAAGTGATACAAAAATTGAAAACTAGTGAATACATCACAGAAAATTATTATACACTGATCCTTTTAACATAGCAAAACAGCAGCAACAATATGCCGAAAATCAGCTAAAACATCATCACTCATACTCAACATACATGGTGCATTCATACACACACAACTCATCATACCGTGGCATACATCCAAAGTACTAAAACACACAAAAAACATGCAAAGAACCAATGGGGAAGAGGAATTCATAACTAGTCCCCATAATGACACACATTATTGCAATGTTTACAGACAATAGAAATAATTCACAGACAATATATTGTCAGGGTGGATAGGAAGAACAGATGCAAAGATCACGTTCCTGTAGAATTATCTCTCGACCGGTTTCAACGTGTAGTGGTGGTACACTGAACGTCTTCCTCAGGAGGTGGGTGTTACCATTCTGAAAACCAAGTACACAAAAGCGACTATAAGCTACTACATGAAAAGCCTTTGCCGACTGCCTGCAACATACAATTGAAAAAGAGAAAAAGGACTGCTGCTATTCAAAACAATTAAGAACCGTGTATACCATAGTGAAAATAAGCATATACGGCCCCCGCTACAACAGCTGTGTAAACCAGAACAAGAGGGTAAGTGACTCCCAAAAGAGAACCGTGCAAAATGAAAAGGAACCTTCAGGACCATGGTGAATCGGCAACAATGAAAAAACTTTGTTAAAGGGACGTTATGGTTAAGTTGGGCTACTAAAAACCTATGAAATTCAGTGAAAAAACTTTGTTAAAGGGACGTTATGGTTAAGTTGCGCTACTAAAAACCTGTGAAATTCAGTGAAAAAACTTTGTCAAAGGGACATTATGGTTCCAAGTAAAACCGAAAAACCCTTGAAATTCGCCAGTTATGGTAAGCTAAGCAACCAAAACTCGCGCCACCACCGTGCACTGCTAAGACTAACACCCAGGACATCAAAGATGACATCACACGTCATTGATGACATCACTGACACGGGGCATGAGCGGGGGGTGGGGGGGTACAGGAGACAGACACAGGGCATGAGCAGGGGGTGGGGGGCAACAGGAGAGAGACACAGGGCATGAGCGGGGGGTGCGGCCAACAGGAGAGAATCACGGGGCATGAGCGGGGGGTTGGGAGAACAGGAGACAGACACGGGGTGTGAGCGGGGGGGTGGGGAGAACAGGAGACAGACACGGGGCATGAGCGGGGGATGGGGGGAACAGGAGACAGATACGGGACCTGAGCGTGGGTGGGGAGAACAGGAGACAGACACGGGGCATGAGTGGGGGGTGGGGGGCAACAAGAGACAGACACGGGGCATGAGCGGGGTGGTGGGGGGCAACAGGAGAGAGACACGGGGCATGAGCGGGGGTGGGGGTACAGGAGACAGACACGGGGCATGAGCAGGAGATGGGGGGCAACAGGAGAGAGACACGGGGCATGAGCGGAGGGGTGGGGGGGTACAGGAGACAGACACGGGGCATGAGCGGGGTGGGGGGCAACAGGAGAGAGACACGGGACATGAGCGGGTGGGGGAACAGGAGACAGACACGGGGCATGAGCGGGGGATGAGGGGGTAAAGGAGACAGACACGGGGCATGAGCGGGGGGTGGGGGGCAACAGGAGAGAGACACGGGGCATGAGCGGGGGGTGGGGGAACAGGAGACAGACACAGGGCATGAGCGGGGGGTGGGGGGAACAACAGAAACAGACACGGAGCATGAGTGGGGGGCAACAGGAGACAGACACGGGGCATGAGCGGGGAGTGGGGGGCAACAGGAGACAGACACGGGGCATGAGCAGGGGTGGGGGCAACAGGAGACAGACACGGGGCATGAGCGGGTGGTGGGGGGAACAGGAGACAGACACGGAGCATGAGCGGGGGTGGGGAGAACAGGAGACAGACACGGAGCATGAGCGGGGGTGGGGAGAACAGGAGACAGACACGAGGCATGAGCGGGGGGTGGGGGGAAACAGGAGACAGACACGGGGCATGAGCGGTGGGTGGGGGGCAACAGGAGAGACACGGGGCATGAGCGGGGGGCAACAGGAGAGACACGGGGCATGAGCGAGGGGTGGGGGAACAGGAGACAGACACGGGGCATGAGCGGGGGTGGGGGAACAGGAGACAGACACGGGGCATGAGCGGTGGGTGGGGGGAACAACAGACACGGGGCATGAGCGGGGGTGGGGATAACAGACACGGGGCATGAGCGGGGGGTTGGGGGCAACAGGAGACAGACACGGGACATGAGCGGGGGGTGGGAGGAACAGGAGACAGACACGGGGCATGAGCCGGGGGGTGGGGAGAACAGGAGAGAGACACGGGGCATGAGCGGGGGGGTGAGGGGCAACAAGAGAGAGACACGGGGCATGAGCGGGTGGGGGGAACAGGAGACAGACACGGGGCATGAGCCGGTGGGGGGAACAGGAGACAGACACAGGGCATGAGCGGGGGGGTGGGGGGAAACAGGAGATAGACACGGGGCATGAGCGGAGGTGGGGGGAACAGGACACAGACACGGGGCATGAGCGGGGGTGGGGAGAACAGGAGACAGATACGGGGCATCAGCGGGGGTATTTGGGGGGCAACAGGAGACAGACACGGCACATGAGGGGAACAGGAGACAGATACAGGGCATGAGCGGGGGGTGGGGAGAACAGGAGACAGACACGGGCATGAGCGGGGGGATCAGAAGACAGACACAGGGCATGAGTGGGGGTGGGGGGAAGGGGAGAGAGACACACGGGGCATGAGCGGGGGTGGGAGGAGGGAGAGAGACACATGGGGCATGAGCGGAGGGTGGGGGGAACAACAGACACGGGGCATGAGCGGGGGTGGGGGGAACAGGACACAGACACGGGGCATGAGCGGGGGGTGGGGAGAACGGGAGACAGACACGGGGCATGAGCGGGAGGTGTGGGGGCAACAGGAGACAGACACGGCACATGAGGGGAACAGGAGACAGATACGGGGATGAGCGGGGGGTGGGGAGAACAGGAGACAGACACGGGGCATCAGCGGGGGAACAGAAAAGACAGGCACAGGGCATGAGTGGGGGGTGGGGGGAAAGGGGAGAGAGACACACGGGGCATGAGCGGGGGGAGGGAGAGAGACACACGGGGCATGAGCAGGGGGGTGGGGGGAACAACAGACATGAGGCATGAGCGGGGGGTGGTGAGAACAGACACGGGGCATGAGCGGGGGTTGGAAGGAACAGGAGACAGACACGGGGCATGAGCGGGGGGTGGGGGCAACAGGAGAGAGACACGGGGCATGAGCGGGGGTGGGGGAACAGGAGACAGACACAGGGCATGAGCGGGGGGTGGGGGAACAACAGAGACAGACACGGGGCATGAGCGGGGAGTAGAGGCAACCGGAGACAGACACGGGGCATGAGCAGGGGGTGGGGGGCAACAGGAGACAGACACGGGGCATGAGCGCGGGGTGGGAGGGAACAGGAGACAGACACGGAGCATGAGCGGGGGTGGGGAGATCAGGAGACAGACACGGAGTATGAGCAGGGGGTGGGGGCAACAGGAGAGACACGGGGCATGAGCCGGATGTGGGGGGCAACAGGAGAGACACGGGGCATGAGCGAGGGGTTGGGGGAACAGGAGACAGACACGGGGCATGAGCGGTGGGTGGGGGAACAACAGACACGGGGCATGAGCAGGGGTGGGGAGAACAGACACAGGACATGAGCGGGGGAGTGGGGGGCAACAGGAGACAGACACGGGGCATGAGCGGGGGGTGAGAGGAACAGGAGACAGACACAGGGCATGAGCGGGTGGTGGTGAGAACAGGAGACAGAAACGGAGCATGAGCGGTGGGTGGGGGGAACAACAGACATGGGGCATGAGCGGGGGTGGGGAGAACAGACACGGGGCATGAGCGAGGGGTGCGGGGCAACAGGAGACAGACACAGGGCATGAGCGGGGGGTGGGAGGAACAGGAGACAGACATGGGACATGAGCGGGGGGTGGGGAGAACAGGAGACAGACACGGGGCATGAGCGGGTGGGTGGGGGGCAACAGGAGATAGACACGGGGCATGAGCGGGGGTGGGGGAACAGGACACAGACACAGGGCATGAGCGGGGGGTGGGGAGAACAGGAGACAGACATGGGGCATGAGCGGGGGGTGTGGGCGGCAACAGGAGACAGACATGGCACATGAGGGGAACAGGAGACAGATACGGGGCATGAGCGGGGGGTGGGGAGAACAGGAGACAGACACGAGGAATGAGCGGTGGGAACAGAAGACAGACACAGGGCATGAGTGGGGGGTGGGGGAAGGGGAGAGAGACACACGGGGCATGAGCGGGGGTGGGGGGAACAACAGACACGGGGCATGAGCGGGGGTGGGGAGAACAGGAGACATACACGGGGCATGAGCAGGGGGTGGGGGGCAACAGGAGACAGACACGGGGCATGAGCAGGGGTGGGAGGGAACAGGAGACAGACACGGAGCAGGAGCGGGGGTGGGGAGAACAGGAGACAGACACGGAGTATGAGCAGGGGGTGGGGAGGACAGGAAACAGACACGGGGCATGAGCAGGGGGAGGGGGCAACAGGAGAGACACGGGGCATGAGCGGGGTGTGGGGGGCAACAGGAGGGACACGGGACATGAGCAAGGGGTTGGGGGAACAGGAGACAGACACGGGGCATGAGCGGTGGGTGGGGGAACAACACACACGGGGCATGAGCGGGGGTGGGGGGAACAACAGACACGGGGCATGAGCGGGGGTGGGGGGAACAGGACACAGACACAGGGCATGAGCGGGGGGTGGGGAGAACAGGAGACAAACGGGGCATGAGCGGGGGGTGTAGGGGGCAACAGGAGACAGACACGGCACATGAGGGGAACAGGAGATAGATACGGGGCATGAGCGGGGGGAGAACAGGAGACAGACACGGGGCATGAGCGGGGGGAACAGAAGACAGACACAGGGCATGAGCAGGGGGTGGGGGGAAGGGAAGAGAGACACACGGGGCATGAGCGGGGGTGGGGGGAGGGAGAGAGACACACAGGGCATGAGCGGGGGGTGGAGGGAACAACAGACACGAGGCATCAGCGGGGGTGGGGAGAACAGACATGGGGCATGAACGGGGGGTGGGGGACAACAGGAGACAGACACGGGGCATGAGCGGGGGTTGGGAGGAACAGGAGACAGACACGGGGCATGAGCGTGGGGTGGGGGCAACAGGAGAGAGACATGGGACATGAGCGGGGGGTGGGGAGAACAGGAGACAGACACGGGGCATGAGCGGGTGGGTGGGGGGCAACAGGAGATAGACACGGGGCATGAGCGGGGGTGGGGGAACAGGACACAGACACAGGGCATGAGCGGGGGGTGGGGAGAACAGGAGACAGACACGGGGCATGAGCAGGGGGTGGGGAGAACAGGAGACAGACACAAGGAATGAGCGGGGGGTGGGGAGAACAGGAGACAGACATGGGGCATGAGCGGGGGGTGTGGGCGGCAACAGGAGACAGACATGGCACATGAGGGGAACAGGAGACAGATACGGGGCATGAGCGGGGGGTGGGGAGAACAGGAGACAGACACGAGGAATGAGCGGTGGGAACAGAAGACAGACACAGGGCATGAGTGGGGGGTGGGGGAAGGGGAGAGAGACACACGGGGCATGAGCGGGGGTGGGGGGAACAACAGACACGGGGCATGAGCGGGTGGGTGGGGGGCAACAGGAGATAGACACGGGGCATGAGCGGGGGTGGGGGAACAGGACACAGACACAGGGCATGAGCGGGGGGTGGGGAGAACAGGAGACAGACATGGGGCATGAGCGGGGGGTGTGGGCGGCAACAGGAGACAGACATGGCACATGAGGGGAACAGGAGACAGATACGGGGCATGAGCGGGGGGTGGGGAGAACAGGAGACAGACACGAGGAATGAGCGGTGGGAACAGAAGACAGACACAGGGCATGAGTGGGGGGTGGGGGAAGGGGAGAGAGACACACGGGGCATGAGCGGGGGTGGGGGGAACAACAGACACGGGGCATGAGCGGGGGTGGGGAGAACAGGAGACATACACGGGGCATGAGCAGGGGGTGGGGGGCAACAGGAGACAGACACGGGGCATGAGCAGGGGTGGGAGGGAACAGGAGACAGACACGGAGCAGGAGCGGGGGTGGGGAGAACAGGAGACAGACACGGAGTATGAGCAGGGGGTGGGGAGGACAGGAAACAGACACGGGGCATGAGCAGGGGGAGGGGGCAACAGGAGAGACACGGGGCATGAGCAGGGTGTGGGGGGCAACAGGAGGGACACGGGACATGAGCAAGGGGTTGGGGGAACAGGAGACAGACACGGGGCATGAGCGGTGGGTGGGGGAACAACACACACGGGGCATGAGCGGGGGTGGGGGGAACAACAGACACGGGGCATGAGCGGGGGTGGGGGGAACAGGACACAGACACAGGGCATGAGCGGGGGGTGGGGAGAACAGGAGACATAAACGGGGCATGAGCGGGGGGTGTAGGGGGCAACAGGAGACAGACACGGCACATGAGGGGAACAGGAGATAGATACGGGGCATGAGCGGGGGGGAGAACAGGAGACAGACACGGGGCATGAGCGGGGGGAACAGAAGACAGACACAGGGCATGAGCAGGGGGTGGGGGGAAGGGAAGAGAGACACACGGGGCATGAGCGGGGGTGGGGGGAGGGAGAGAGACACACAGGGCATGAGCGGGGGGTGGAGGGAACAACAGACACGAGGCATCAGCGGGGGTGGGGAGAACAGACATGGGGCATGAACGGGGGGTGGGGGACAACAGGAGACAGACACGGGGCATGAGCGGGGGTTGGGAGGAACAGGAGACAGACACGGGGCATGAGCGTGGGGTGGGGGCAACAGGAGAGAGACATGGGACATGAGCGGGGGGTGGGGAGAACAGGAGACAGACACGGGGCATGAGCGGGTGGGTGGGGGGCAACAGGAGATAGACACGGGGCATGAGCGGGGGTGGGGGAACAGGACACAGACACAGGGCATGAGCGGGGGGTGGGGAGAACAGGAGACAGACACGGGGCATGAGCAGGGGGTGGGGAGAACAGGAGACAGACACGAGGAATGAGCGGTGGGAACAGAAGACAGACACAGGGCATGAGTGGGGGGTGGGGGAAGGGGAGAGAGACACACGGGGCATGAGCGGGGGTGGGGGGAACAACAGACACGGGGCATGAGCGGGGGTGGGGGGAACAGGACACAGACACGGGGCATGAGCGGGGGGTGGGGAGAACAGGAGACATACACGGGGCATGAGCAGGGGGTGGGGGGCAACAGGAGACAGACACGGGGCATGAGCAGGGGTGGGAGGGAACAGGAGACAGACACGGAGCATGAGCGGGGGTGGGGAGAACAGGAGACAGACACGGAGTATGAGCAGGGGGTGGGGAGGACAGGAAACAGACACGGGGCATGAGCAGGGGGAGGGGGCAACAGGAGAGACACGGGGCATGAGCAGGGTGTGGGGGGCAACAGGAGAGACACGGGACATGAGCAAGGGGTTGGGTGAACAGGAGACAGACACGGGGCATGAGCGGTGGGTGGGGGAACAACACACACGGGGCATGAGCGGGGGTGGGGGGAACAACAGACACGGGGCATGAGCGGGGGTGGGGGGAACAGGACACAGACACAGGGCATGAGCGGGGGGTGGGGAGAACAGGAGACATACACGGGGCATGAGCGGGGGGTGTAGGGGGCAACAGGAGACAGACACGGCACATGAGGGGAACAGGAGATAGATACGGGGCATGAGTGGGGGGAGAACAGGAGACAGACACGGGGCATGAGCGGGGGGAACAGAAGACAGACACAGGGCATGAGCGGGGGGTGGGGGGAAGGGGAGAGAGACACACGGGGCATGAGCGGGGGTGGGGGGAGGGAGAGAGACACACAGGGCATGAGCGGGGGGTGGAGGGAACAACAGACACGAGGCATCAGCGGGGGTGGGGAGAACAGACACGGGGCATGAACGGGGGGTGGGGGACAACAGGAGACAGACATGGGGCATGAGCGGGGGTTGGGAGGAACAGGAGACAGACACGGGGCATGAGCGTGGGGTGGGGGCAACAGGAGAGAGACACGGGGCATGAGCGGGGGTGGGGAAACAGTAGACAGACACAGGGCATGAGCGGGGGGTGGGGGGATTAACAGAGACAGACACGGGGCATGAGCGGGGAGTGGGGGGCAACAGGAGACAGACACAGGGCATGAGCGGGGGGTGGGGGGCAACAGGAGACAGACACGGGTCATGAGCGGGGGGTGGGGGGCAACAGGAGACAGACACAGGGCATGAGCGGGGGGTGGGGGGAACAGGAGACAGACACGGAGCATGAGCGGGGGCTGGGGAGAACAAGAGACAGACACGGAGCATGAGCGGGGGGTGGGGAGAACAGGAGACAGACACGGGGTATGAGCGGGGGGTGGGCGGCAACAGGAGACAGACACAGGGCATGAGCAGGGGGTGGGGGGCAACAGGAGAGACACAGGGCATGAGCGGGGGGTGGGGGGCAACAGGAGAGACACGGGGCATGAGCGAGGGGTGGGACAACAGGAGACAGACACGGGGCATGAGCGGGGTGGGGAGAACAGACACGGGGCATGAGCAGGGGGTGGGGGAAAACAGGAGAGAGACACGGGGCATGAGCGGGGGTGGGAGGAACAGGAGACAGACACTGGGCATGAGCGGCGGGTGGGGAGAACAGGAGACAGACACAGGGCATGAGCGGGGGGGGTGGGGGGCCACAAGAGAGAGACACGGGGCATGAGCGGGTGGGGGGACCAGGAGACAGACACGGGGCATGAGCCGGTGGGGGGAACAGGAGACAGACACAGGGCAGGAGCGGGGTGGTGGGGGGCAACAGTAGATAGACACAGTGCATGAGCGGGGGTGGGGGGAACAGGACACAGACAAGGGGCATGAGCGGGGGGTGGGGAGAACAGGAGACAGACACGGGGCATGAGCAGGGGGTGTGGGGGGCAACAGGAGACAGACACGGCACATGAGGGGAACAGGAGACAGATAGGGGGCATGAGCAGGGGGTGGGGAGAACCGGAGACAGACACGGGGCATGAGCGGGGGGAACAGAAGACAGACACAGGGCATGAGCGGGGGGTGGGGGGAAGGGGAGAGATTCACACGGGGCATGAGCGGGGGTGGGGGGAGGGAGGGAGACACACGGGGCATGAGCGGGGGGTGGGGGGAACAACAGACACGGGGCATGAGCGGGGGTGGGGAGAACAGCCACGGGGCATGAGTGGGGGGTCTGGGGGGACAACAGGAGACAGACACAGGGCATGAGCGGGGGTTGGGAGGAACAGGAGACAGACACGGGGCATGAGTGGGGGGTGGGGAGAACAGGAGACAGACACGGGGCATGAGCGGGGGGGTGGGGGGCAACAAGACAGAGACACGGGGCATGAGCGGGTGGGGGAACAAGACAGACACGGGGCATGAGCGGGGGGTGGTGGGCAACAGGAGAAAGACATGGGGCATGAGTGGGGGGTAGGGGGAACTGGACACAGACACAGGGAATGAACGGGGGGTGGGGAGAACAGGAGACAGACACAGGGCATGAGTGGGGGGTGTGGGGGGCAACAGGAGACAGACACGGCACATGAGGGGAACAGGAGACAGATACGGGGCATGAGCGGGGGGTGGGGAGAACAGGAGACAGACACGGAGCATGAGCGGGGGAACAGAAGACAGACACGGGGCATGAGCGGGGGTGGGGGGAAGGGGAGAGAGACACATGGGGCATGAGCGGGGGTGGGGGGAGTGAGACAGACACACGGGGCATGAGCGGGGAGTGGGCGGGAGGGAGAGAGACACACAGGGCATGAGTGGGGGGTGGGCGGGAGGGAGAGAGACACACGGGGCAAGAGCGGGGGTGGGCGGGAGGGAGAGAGACACACGGGTCATGAGCAGGGGGTGGGCGGGAGGGAGAGAGACACACGGGGCATGAGCAGGGGGTGGGTAGGAGGGAGACACACAGGGCATTAGCGGGGGGTGGGCGGGAGGGAGAGAGACACATGGGGCATGAGCGGGGTTGGGGGGAGGGAGAGAGATACACGGGGCATGAGCGGGGGAGGCAGGGAAGGGAGAGAGACACACGGGCGTGAGCTGGGAGTGGGGGGGAGGGAGAGAGAAGCACGGGTCATGAGCAGGGAGTCGGGGGGAGGGAGAGAGAAACACGGAGCATGAGCGGGGGGTGGGAGGAGGGAGAGAGACACACGGGGCAAGAGCGGGAGGGGGAGAGACACACAGGACATGAGCGGGGGGTGGGTGGGAGGGGAGAGACACACGGGGCATGAGTAGGGGTGGGCGGGAGGGGGAAAGACACGGGGCAAGAGCGGGGGTGGGCGGGAGGGGGAAAGACACGGGGCAAGAGTGGCGGTTGGCAGGAGGGGGAAAGACACGGGGCAAGAGCCGGGGTGGGTGGGAAGCGGAAAGACACGGGGCAAGAGCGCTGGTGGGCGGGAGGGGGGAAGACACGGGACAAGAGCGGGGGTGGGCGGAAGGGGGAAAGAGACATGGGGCAAGAGCGGGGGTGGGTGGGAGGGGGAAAGAGACACGGGGCAAGAGCGTGGGTGGGCGGGAGGGGGAAAGAGACACGGGGCAAGAGCGGGGGTGGGCGGGAGGGGGAAAGAGACACGGGGCAAGAGCGGGGTGGCCGGGAGGTGGGAAAGAGACATGGGGCAAGAGCGGGGGTGGGGAGGAGGGGGAAAGAGACATGGGGCAAGAGCGGGGGTGGGCGGTAGCTGGAAAGAGACACGGAGCAAGAGCGGGGGTGGGGGGTAGGGAGACAGACACGTGGGGCAAGAGCAGGGGTGGGGGGTAGAGAGAGAGACACACGAGGCATGAGCAGGGGTGGGGGAAGGGGAGAGAGACGTGGGGATACAGTAGACAGACACAGGGCATGAGCGGGGGGTGGGGGGATTAACAGAGACAGACATGGGGCATGAGCGGGGAGTGGGGGGCAACAGGAGACAGACACGGGGCATGAGCGGGGAGTGGGGGGCAACAGGAGACAGACACAGGTCATGAGCGGGGGGTGGGGGGCAACAGGAGACAAACACAGGGCATGAGCGGGGGGTGGGGGGAACAGGAGACAGACACGGAGCATGAGCGGGGGGTGGGGGGCAACAGGAGACAGACACGGGTCATGAGCGGGGGGTGGGGGGCAACAGGAGACAGACACAGGGCATGAGCGGGGGGTGGGGGAACAGGAGACAGACGCGGAGCATGAGCGGGGGGTGGGGAGAACAGGAGACAGACATGGGGTATGAGCGGGGGGTGGGGGGCAACAGGAGACAGACACAGGGCATGAGCAGGGGGTGGGGGGCAACAGGAGAGACACAGGGCATGAGCGGGGGGTGGGGGGCAACAGGAGAGACACAGGGCATGAGCGAGGGGTGGGACAACAGGAGACAGACACGGGGCATGAGGGGTGGGTGGGGGAACAACAGACACGGGGCATGAGCGGGGTGGGGAGAACAGACACGGGGCATGAGCAGGGGGTGGGGAGAACAGGAGACAGACACGGGGCATGAGCGGGGGAACAGAAGACAGACACGGGGCATGAGCGGTGGGTGGGGGGAACAACAGACACGGGGCATGAGCGGGGGGGGGATAACAGACACGGGGCATGAGCAGGGGGGTGGGGGGCAACAAGAGAGAGACACGGGGCATGAGCGGGGGTGGGAGGAACAGGAGACAGACACTGGGCATGAGCGGCGGGTGGGGAGAACAGGAGACAGACACGGGGCAAGAGCTGGGGTGGGCGGGAAGCGGAAAGACACAGGGCAAGAGCGGGGGTGGGCGGGAGGGGGAAAGACACGGGACAAGAGCGGGGGTGGGCGAAAGGGGGAAAGAGACATGGGGCAAGAGCGGGGGTGGGTGGGAGGGGGAAAGAGACACGGGGCAAGAGCGCGGGTGGGCGGGAGGGGGAAAGAGACACGGGGCAAGAGCAGGGGTGGGCGGGAGGGGGAAAGAGACACGGGGCAAGAGCGGGGTGGGCGGGAGGTGGGAAAGAGACACGGGGCAAGAGCGGGGGTGGGCAGGAGGGGGAAAGAGACATGGGGCAAGAGCGGGGGTGGGCGGGAGCTGGAAAGAGACACGGGGCAAGAGCGGGGGTGGGCGGGAGGGGGAAAGACACATGGGGCAAGAGCGGGGGTGGGGGGTAGGGAGACAGACACGTGGGGCAAGAGCAGGGGTGGGGGGTAGGGAGAGAGACACACGAGGCATGAGCAGGTGTGGGGGAAGGGGAGAGAGACATGGGGCATGAGCGGGGGTGGGGAAACTGTAGACAGACACAGGGCATGAGCGGGGGGTGGGGGGATTAACAGAGACAGACACGGGGCATGAGCGGGGAATGGGGGGCAACAGGAGACAGACACGGGGCATGAGCGGGGGGTGGGGGGCAACAGGAGACAGACACGGGTCATGAGCGGGGGGTGGGGGGCAACAGGAGACAGACACAGGGCATGAGCGGGGGGTGGGGGGAACAGGAGACAGACATGGAGTATGAGCGGGGGGTGGGGAGAACAAGAGACAGACACGGAGCATGAGCGGGGGGTGGGGAGAACAGGAGACAGACACAGGGTATGAGCGGGGGGTGGGGGGCAACAGGAGACAGACACAGGGCATGAGCAGGGGGTGGGGGGCAACAGGAGAGACACAGGGCATGAGCGGGGGGTGGGGGCAACAGGAGAGACACGGGGCATGAGCGAGGGGTGGGACAACAGGAGACAGACACGGGGCATGAGCGGTGGGTGGGGGGAACAACAGACACGGGGCATGAGCGGGGTGGGGAGAACAGTCACGGGGCATGAGCAGGGGGGTGGGGGGCAACAGGAGAGAGACACGGGGCATGAGCGGGGGTGGGAGGAACAGGAGACACACTGGGCAAGAGCGGCGGGTGGGGAGAACAGGAGACAGACACGGGGCATGAGCGGGGGGCCACAAGAGAGAGACACGGGGCATTAGCGGGTGGGGGGAACAGGAGACAGACAAGGGGCATGAGCCGGTGGGGGGAACAGGAGACAGACACAGGGCAGGAGCGGGGGGGTGGGGGGCAACAGTAGATAGACACAGTGAATGAGCGGGGGTGGGGGGAACAGGACACAGACAAGGGGCATGAGCGGGGGGTGGGGAGAGCAGGAGACAGACACGGGGCATGAGCAGGGGGTGTGGGGGGCAACAAGAGACAGACACGGCACATGAGGGGAACAGGAGACAGATAGGGGGCATGAGCAGGGGGTGGGGAGAACAGGAGACAGACACGGGGCATGAGCGGGGGAAACAGAAGACAGACACAGGGCATGAGCGGGGTGTGGGGGGAAGGGGAGAGATTCACACGGGGCATGAGCGGGGGTGGGGGGAGGGAGGGAGACACACGGGGCATGAGCGGGGGGTGGGGGGAACAACAGACACGGGGCATGAGTGGGGTGGAGAGAACAGACACGGGGCATGAACAGGGGGGTGGGGGGCAACAGGAGAGAGACACGGGGCATGAGCGGTGGGTGGGGGGAACAGGAGACAGACACGGAGCATGAGCGGGGGGTGGGAGGAGGGAGAGAGACACACGGGGCAAGAGCGGGAGGGGGAGAGACACACAGGACATGAGCGGGGGGTGGGGGGAAGGGGAGAGATTCACACGGGGCATGAGCGGGGGTGGGGGGAGGGAGGGAGACACACGGGGCATGAGCGGGGGGTGGGGGGAACAACAGACATGGGGCATGAGCGGGGGTGGGGAGAACAGACACGGGGCATGAGTGGGGGGTCTGGGGGGACAACAGGAGACAGACACGGGGCATGAGCGGGGGTTGGGAGGAACAGGAGACAGACACGGGGCATGAGCGGGGGGTGGGGAGAACAGGAGACAGACACGGGGCATGAGCGGGGGGGTGGGGGGCAACAAGACAGAGACACGGGGCATGAGCAGGTGGGGGGAACAAGACAGACACGGGGCATGAGCGGGGGGTGGTGGGCAATAGGAGAAATACATGGGGCATGAGTGGGGGGTAGGGGGAACAGGACACAGACACGGGGAATGAACGGGGGGTGGGGAGAACAGGAGACAGACACGGGGCAAGAGCGGGGTGGGCGGGAGGTGGGAAAGAGACACGGGGCAAGAGCGGGGGTGGGCAGGAGGGGGAAAGAGACATGGGGCAAGAGCGGGGGTGGGCGGGAGCTGGAAAGAGACACGGGGCAAGAGCGGGGGTGGGCGGGAGGGGGAAAGACACATGGGGCAAGAGCGGGGGTGGGGGGTAGGGAGACAGACACGTGGGGCAAGAGCAGGGGTGGGGGGTAGGGAGAGAGACACACGAGGCATGAGCAGGGGTGGGGGAAGGGGAGAGAGACATGGGGCATGAGCGGGGGTGGAGGGAGGGAGAGAGACATACGGGGCATGAGCGAGGATGCGAGGGAGGTCGAGAGACACACGGGGCAAGAGCGGGGGGTGGGCCGGAGGGGGAGAGACACACGGGGCATGAGCGGGGGGTGGGTGGGAGGGGGAGAGACACACGGGGCATGAGTGGGGGTGGGGGAGAGCGAAATAGATGCACGGGGCATGAGCAGGTGCTGGGGCGAAGGGGAGAGAGACACACGGGGCATGAGCGGGGGGTGGGCGGGAGGGAGAGAGACACACGGGGCATGAGCAGGGGGTGGGGGGCAACAAGAGAGAGACACGGGGCATGAGCGGGGGTGGGAGGAACAGGAGACAGACACTGGGCATGAGCGGCGGGTGGGGAGAACAGGAGACAGACACGGGGCATGAGCGGGGGGGGTGGGGGGCCACAAGAGAGAGACACGGGGCATGAGCGGGTGGGGGGAACAGGAGACAGACACGGGGCATGAGCCGGTGGGGGGAACAGGAGACAGACACAGGGCAGGAGCGGGGGGGTGGGGGTCAACAGTTGATAGACACAGTGCATGAGCGGGGGTGGGGGGAACAGGACACAGACAAGGGGCATGAGCGGGGGGTGCGGAGAACAGGAGACAGACACGGGGCATGAGCAGGGGGTGTGGGGGGCAACAGGAGACAGACACGGCACATGAGGGGAACAGGAGACAGATAGGGGGCATGAGCAGGGGGTGGGGAGAACAGGAGACAGACACGGGGCATGAGCGGGGGGAACAGAAGACAGACACAGGGCATGAGCGGGGGGTGGGGGGAAGGGGAGAGATTCACACGGGGCATGAGCGGGGGTGGGGGGAGGGAGGGAGACACACGGGGCATGAGCGGGGGGTGGGGGGAACAACAGACACGGGGCATGAGCGAGGGTGGGGAGAACAGACACGGGTCATGAGTGGGGGGTCTGGGGGGACAACAGGAGACAGACACGGGGCATGAGCGGGGGTTGGGAGGAACAGGAGACAGACACGGGGCAAGAGCCGGGGTGGGCGGGAAGCGGAAAGACACGGGGCAAGAGCGGGGGTGGGCGGGAGGGGGAAAGACACGGGACAAGAGCGGGGGTGGGCGAAAGGGGGAAAGAGACATGGGGCAAGAGCGGGGGTGGGTGGGAGGGGGAAAGAGACACGGGGCAAGAGCGCGGGTGGGCGGGAGGGGGAAAGAGACACGGGGCAAGAGCAGGGGTGGGCGGGAGGGGGAAAGAGACACGGGGCAAGAGCGGGGTGGGCAGGAGGTGGGAAAGAGACACGGGGCAAGAGCGGGGGTGGGCAGGAGGGGGAAAGAGACATGGGGCAAGAGCGGGGGTGGGCGGGAGCTGGAAAGAGACACGGGGCAAGAGCGGGGGTGGGCGGGAGGGGGAAAGACACATGGGGCAAGAGCGGGGGTGGGGGGTAGGGAGACAGACACGTGGGGCAAGAGCAGGGGTGGGGGGTAGGAAGAGAGACACACGAGGCATGAGCAGGGGTGGGGGAAGGGGAGAGAGACATGGGGCATGAGCGGGGGTGGGGAAATAGTAGACAGACACAGGGCATGAGCGGGGGTTGGGGGGATTAACAGAGACAGACATGGGGCATGAGCGGGGAATGGGGGAAACAGGAGACAGACACGGGGCATGAGCGGGGGGTGGGGGGCAACAGGAGACAGACACGGGTCATGAGCGGGGGGTGGGGGGCAACAGGAGACAGACACAGGGCATGAGCGGGGGGTGGGGGGAACAGGAGACAGACACGGAGTATGAGCAGAGGGTGGGGAGAACAAGAGACAGACACGGAGCATGAGCGGGGGGTGGGGAGAACAGGAGACAGACACGGGGTATGAGCGGGGGGTGGGGGGCAACAGGAGACAGACACAGGGCATGAGCAGGGGGTGGGGGGCAACAGGAGAGACACAGGGCATGAGCGGGGGGTGGGGGGCAACAGGAGAGACACGGGGCATGAGCGAGGGGTGGGACAACAGGAGACAGACACGGGGCATGAGCGGTGGGTGGGGGGAACAGCAGACACGGGGCATGAGCGGGGTGGGGAGAACAGACACGGGGCATGAGCAGGGGGGTGGGGGGCAACAGGAGAGAGACACGGGGCATGAGCGGGGGTGGGAGGAACAGGAGACAGACACTGGGCAAGAGCGGCGGGTGGGGAGAACAGGAGACAGACACGGGGCATGAGCGGGGGGGTGGGGGGCCACAAGAGAGAGACAGGGGGCATTAGCGGGTGGGGGGAACAGGAGACAGACAAGGGGCATGAGCCGGTGGGGGGAACAGGAGACAGACACAGGGCAGGAGCGGGGGGGTGGGGGGCAACATTAGATAGACACAGTGCATGAGCGGGGGTGGGGGGAACAGGACACATACAAGGGGCATGAGCGGGGGGTGGGGAGAACAGGAGACAGACACGGGGCATGAGCAGGGGGTGTGGGGGGCAACAGGAGACAGACACGGCACATGAGGGGAACAGGAGACAGATAGGGGGCATGAGCAGGGGGTGGGGAGAACAGGAGACAGACACGGGGCATGAGCGGGGGGAACAGAAGACAGACACAGGGCATGAGCGGGGGGTGGGGGGAAGGGTAGAGATTCACACGGGGCATGAGCGGGGGTGGGGGGAGGGAGGGAGACACACGGGGCATGAGCGGGGGGTAGGGGGAACAACAGACACGGGGCATGAGCGGGGTGGAGAGAACAGACACGGGGCATGAGCAGGGGGGTGGGGGGCAACAGGAGAGAGACACGGGGCATGAGCGGTGGGTGGGGGGAACAGGAGACAGACACGGAGCATGAGCGGGGGTGGGAGGAGGGAGAGAGACACACGGGGCAAGAGCGGGAGTGGGCAGGAGGGGGAAAGAGACATGGGGCAAGAGCGGGGGTGGGCGGGAGCTGGAAAGAGACACGGGGCAAGAGCGGGGGTGGGCGGGAGGGGGAAAGACACATGGGGCAAGAGCGGGGGTGGGGGGTAGGGAGACAGACACGTGGGGCAAGAGCAGGGGTGGGGGGTAGGGAGAGAGACACACGAGGCATGAGCAGGGGTGGGGGAAGGGGAGAGAGACATGGGGCATGAGCGGGGGTGGGGAAACAGTAGACAGACACAGGGCATGAGCGGGGGGTGGGGGGATTAACAGAGACAGACACGGGGCATGAGCGGGGAATGGGGGAAACAGGAGACAGACACGGGGCATGAGCGGGGGGTGGGGGGCAACAGGAGACAGACACGGGTCATGAGCGGGGGGTGGGGGGCAATAGGAGACAGACACAGGGCATGAGTGGGGGGTGGGGGGAACAGGAGACAGACACGGAGTATGAGCGGGGGGTGGGGAGAACAAGAGACAGACACGGAGCATGAGCGGGGGGTGGGGAGAACAGGAGACAGACACAGGGTATGAGCGGGGGGTGGGGGGCAACAGGAGACAGACACAGGGCATGAGCAGGGGGTGGGGGGAAACAGGAGAGACACAGGGCATGAGCGGGGGGTGGGGGGCAAAGGAGAGACACGGGGCATGAGCGAGGGGTGGGACAACAGGAGACAGACACGTTGCATGAGCGGTGGGTCGGGGGAACAACAGACACGGGGCATGAGCGGGGTGGGGAGAACAGACACAGGGGTGGGGGGCAACAGGAGAGAGACACGGGGCATGAGCGGGGGTGGGAGGAACAGGAGACAGACACTGGGCAAGAGCGGCGGGTGGGGAGAACAGGAGACAGACACGGGGCATGAGCGGGGGGGTGGGGGGCCACAAGAGAGAGACAGGGGGCATTAGCGGGTGGGGGGAACAGGAGACAGACAAGGGGCATGAGCCGGTGGGGGGAACAGGAGACAGACACAGGGCAGGAGCGGGGGGGTGGGGGGCAACATTAGATAGACACAGTGTATGAGCGGGGGTGGGGGGAACAGGACACAGACAAGGGGCATGAGCGGGGGGTGGGGAGAACAGGAGACAGACACGGGGCATGAGCAGGGGGTGTGGGGGGCAACAGGAGACAGACACGGCACATGAGGGGAACAGGAGACAGATAGGGGGCATGAGCAGGGGGTGGGGAGAACAGGAGACAGACACGGGGCATGAGCGGGGGGAACAGAAGACAGACACAGGGCATGAGCGGGGGGTGGGGGGAAGGGTAGAGATTCACACGGGGCATGAGCGGGGGTGGGGGGAGGGAGGGAGACACACGGGGCATGAGCGGGGGGTGGGGGGAACAACAGACACGGGGCATGAGCGGGGTGGAGGGAACAGACACGGGGCATGAGCAGGGGGGTGGCGGGCAACAGGAGAGAGACACGGGGCATGAGCGGTGGTTGGGGGGAACAGGAGACAGACACGGGGCAAGAGCGGGAGGGGGAGAGACACACAGGACATGAGCGGGGGGTGGGTTGGAGGGGAGAGATTCACACGGGGCATGAGCGGGGGTGGGGGGAGGGAGGGAGACACACGGGGCATGAGCGGGGGGTGGGGGGAACAACAGACATGGGGCATGAGCGGGGGTGGGGAGAACAGACACGGGGCATGAGCGGGGGGTGGGGAGAACAGGAGACAGACACGGGGCATGAGCAGGGGGTGTGGGGGGCAACAGGAGACAGACACGGCACATGAGGGGAACAGGAGACAGATAGGGGGCATGAGCAGGGGGTGGGGAGAACAGGAGACAGACACGGGGCATGAGCGGGGGGAACAGAAGACAGACACAGGGCATGAGCGGGGGGTGGGGGGAAGGGTAGAGATTCACACGGGGCATGAGCGGGGGTGGGGGGAGGGAGGGAGACACACGGGGCATGAGCGGGGGGTGGGGGGAACAACAGACACGGGGCATGAGCGGGGTGGAGAGAACAGACACGGGGCATGAGCAGGGGGGTGGCGGGCAACAGGAGAGAGACACGGGGCATGAGCGGTGGTTGGGGGGAACAGGAGACAGACACGGGGCAAGAGCGGGAGGGGGAGAGACACACAGGACATGAGCGGGGGGTGGGTTGGAGGGGAGAGATTCACACGGGGCATGAGCGGGGGTGGGGGGAGGGAGGGAGACACACGGGGCATGAGCAGGGGGTGGGGGGAACAACAGACATGGGGCATGAGCGGGGGTGGGGAGAACAGACACGGGGCATGAGTGGGGGGTCTGGGGGGACAACAGGAGACAGACACGGGGCATGAGCGGGGGTTGGGAGGAACAGGAGACAGACACGGGGCATGAGCGGGGGGTGGGGAGAACAGGAGACAGACACGGGGCATGAGCGGGGGGGTGGGGGGCAACAAGACAGAGACACGGGGCATGAGCGGGTGGGGGGAACAAGACAGACACGGGGCATAAGCGGGGGTGGTGGGCAATAGGAGAAATACATGGGGCATGAGTGGGGGGTAGGGGGAACAGGACACAGACACGGGGAATGAACGGGGGGTGGGGAGAACAGGAGACAGACACAGGGCATGAGTGGGGGGCGTGGGGGGTAACAGGAGACAGACACGGCACATGAGGGGAACAGGAGACAGACACGGGGCATGAGCGGGGGAACAGAAGACAGACACGGGGCATGAGCGGGGGGTGGGGGGAAGGGGAGAGAGACACATGGGGCATGAGCGGGGGTAGGGGGAGTGAGACAGACACACGGGGCATGAGCGGGGAGTGGGCGGGAGGGAGAGAGACACACAGGGCATGAGTGGGGGGTGGGCGGGAGGGAGAGAGACACACAGGGCAAGAGCGGGGGTGGGCAGGAGGGAGAGAGACACACGGGTCATGAGCAGGGGGTGGGCAGGAGGGAGAGAGACACAAGGGGCATGAGCAGGGGGTGGGCAGGAGGGAGACACACAGGGCATTAGCGGGGGGTGGGCGGGAGGGAGAGAGACACATGGGGCATGAGCGGGGGTGGGGGGAGGGAGAGAGATACACGGGGCATGAGCGGGGGAGGCAGGGAAGGGAGAGAGACACACGGGGCGTGAGCTGGGAGTGGGGGGGAGGGAGAGAGAAACACGGGTCATGAGCAGGGAGTCGGGGGGAGGGAGAGAGAAACACGGAGCATGAGCGGGGGTGGGAGGAGGGAGAGAGACACACGGGGCAAGAGCGGGAGGGGGAGAGACACACAGGACATGAGCAGGGGGTGGGTGGGAGGGGAGAGACACACGGGGCATGAGCAGGGGTGGGCGGGAGGGGGAAAGACACGGGGCAAGAGCGGGGGTGGGCGGGAGGGGGAAAGACACGGGGCAAGAGTGGGGGTGGGCAGGAGGGGGAAAGACACGGGGCAAGAGCCGGGGTGGGCGGGAGGGGGAAAGACACGGGGCAAGAGCGGGGGTGGGCGGGAGGGGGAAAGACACGGGACAAGAGCGGGGGTGGGCGGAAGGGGGAAAGAGACATGGGGCATGAGCGGGGGTGGGTGGGAGGGGGAAAGAGACACGGGGCAAGAGCGCAGGTGGGCGGGAGGGGGAAAGAGACACGGGGCAAGAGCGGGGGTGGGCGGGAGGGGGAAAGAGACACAGGGCAAGAGCGGGGTGGGCGGGAGGTGGGAAAGAGACACAGGGCAAGAGCGGGGGTGGGCAGGAGGGGGAAAGAGACATGCTGCAAGAGCGGGGGTGGGCGGGAGCTGGAAAGAGACACGGGGCAAGAGCGGGGGTGGGCGGGAGGGGGAAAGACACATGGGGCAAGAGCGGGGGTGGGGGGTAGAGAGACAGACAAGTGGGGCAAGAGCAGGGGTGTGGGGTATGGAGAGAGACACACGAGGCAGGGGTGGGGGAAGGGGAGAGAGACATGGGGCATGAGCGGGGGTGGAGGGGAGGGAGAGAGACACACGGGGCATGAGCGGGGGGAGGGAGAGAGACATACGGGGCATGAGCGAGGATGCGAGGGAGGTCGAGAGACACACGGGGCAAGAGCGGGGGGTGGGCCGGAGGGGTAGAGACACACGGGGCAGGAGCGGGGGGTGGGCGGGAGGGGGAGAGACACACGGGGCATGAGCGGGGGTGGGGGGGAGCGAGATAGATGCACGGGGCATGAGCAGGGGGTGGCGGGAGGGCGAGAGACACACGGGGCATGAGCGGGAGGTGGGCGGTGGGTGGGGAGAGACACACGGGACATGAGCGGGGGGTGGGTGGGTAGAGACACACAGACATGAGCGCGGGGTGGGCGGCGGGTGGGGAGAGACACACGGACATGAGCGGCGGGCGGGTGGCGGGTCGGGAGAGACACACGGACATCAGCATGGTGTGGGAGAGACACATGGGGGGGTGGGAGAGACACACGGGGCATGAGCGGGGGGGGCGTTTGGGTGAGACGCGCGGGGCACGAGCGGGGCATGAGCGGGGCATGAGCGGGGGGTGGGCGGGAGGGAGAAAGACACACAGACATGAGCGGCGGGTGGGAGGAACCGGAGACAGACATGGGCATGAGCGGGGGTGGGGGACTTACTGTGCAGGCGGCAATCAAAGCCTCTCATGCGAGGAACAAAGATGGCAGGCGTCTCTGAAGTCAGACGCACTGCACGCTTTCAGGCTTCCAATGACAGAGCACGTCAGATGTCCGCGGACATCACGCAAGCTGCTTGCCCAATCACCGTCCTGTCCGCAGAGCGAACAGGGAAGTGTGTCCGCGAAGCGAACACAGATATCATTAATTTTTGTTCACTTACATTTTTGTCATTTTTTTAAAAACTAATGGACGGATTTACACCATAAAGCAAAGCACGCTTTTGGGACCAAGCCACCGCTCCTGCCACAAATTTGGTGTAAATCCGTCCAGCAGTTTAGGCTGTAGGCGTGAGCAAAGTTTTTTCCCATTATGCCTATGGGGAAAAAAAAGTTTTGGGACCCCCATATAACTTTGCCCCCCCTGGACGAATCCTCACCAAACTTTGCCAACGATTCAGAGTGACCCAAATACTTTTTTTGCAAAGTTTGGTGAGGATTCGTCCAGGGAGAGTGAAGTTATAAGCCGCTCAAAAAGTGCTCTTCCTATGGAAACAGCAACTTAACCATAACTACATGGCCACTACCGTGACCATGTAATATATATCTTAATATCAGAATAGCCTGACCAATGGCAATGTCTGTGTCTAAAAAGGACTTGTAGTGAACTAACCTGATGAAACCCTAGCTGCTGCAACCACCTATGCAGTGTAGTGTGGCCAGTCACGCCAGACAATTCAGGATTAAAACATAACCTGAAACAAGAAACAAGACCAGAATGCACTAGGTCAGGTAAATAAAAAACCTAGGTTCAAAGTGGAGTGCCTCTAACTAAGGCAAAAATAATAGCTCACCTGGAAGGCGCCCCATTCAATTTAAGGAGATCCAGAGCTGCATGTATTTGAAAAGTGAAGAAGCAGCACAACTTAGCCTGATTCATGACATAGCATAGTCTCCCCATATAGAAAAGTGTTCCACAAAGGAGAAATCTTCCAATGTGAGGATCCTAAGAGCAAGACTTTGATGTATTAGTTATAGGAAGTTTGAGCAGTTAATCCATTTAGATTTCTTTGTAGATTTACATGCAATCATCAGTTGTTTAAGGTGTAGATCTGATTTTCTGTTGAAGACTATTTGTAGAGAAGCTACAAGGGGAGCAAGGACTGCTTTGTTGTGTCACCAAACTAACTGATTATTCAAAAGATGAACCTTCCTGTGTTGGGGATGGTGGCAGAGTCACCCTTAGCACTTTTTATCTTGGGTTTATTGTTGGCTTGTGTATACTTAAACCAAGGACAGGACTCTTTCTCCATATCTTTGATCAGGAAACTAGTTAGCGTAACTTGTGTCTTCTTCATGTGAGGTAAATGCTGCTTTGATTGCTTTTTAGACTTCTTATGGACGCCTCCAATAGCACTGTCGAGTTAAGAGGTTCCAGATGGGAAGATGGCTTTTTTCTCTTAACGTTAGCTTCTTTCATCCACTTACATTTGGCCAAGCGCATCCGCTTATGAGTAAGAAAGATTGTGGATGAATTTCTAGAGGGATCCTTTTCCTCAGACAGGTTAGTATGTACAGTAGCAACTTGTACAGAATGGTCCACACTGCCGGAGATTAAAGAGATAGCCGCAGAGATTGCCTGTTCAGGGTATATACAACGACTCGCTCATGGTTCATGCCCCTTTTCAGGACGAGCTAATACCTCTCCCTGGCCCTTTTGTGTCTCCTGTCCCCTATCACAGAGCTTCAATAGAATCTTGATTATGAATTGTAGCATGGCAATGCTTGATTGCAGGTTCATGGAAGCACCACCACATGTACTATTGCCATCAATGATGATGGTGTTCGGATATTACTTAGGGGAAGCTAATAGACGATCATTGTTGCCATCCCCCAAAACTACTGGGACTTACTCTATAAGAGGAAGGAGAACCGCAGGATTATTGCTCTGCACATTGTCCCAGTATGCTGTGGGCTGTAGTGAATAGCAAAGTTCTAACGAAGAGATATTGTCCATTAACTTAGACAGATACCAGCTTGCCACAGATCTCTCATCTTCCTTTACTGCCACCTCGTGCACGTGTTCATGCTGTGGTCTATGGCTTTGTGTCATTGTTTTCTCAACAGGGAAGATCAGGTAAATTGTCCCTGTTTGTTAGCAGGAGCCTTGAGCTGTGCAACTCAGCCCTCATCTGAGGGGGGATGGGAGGCATTTTGTATGGCACTAGAGTCCTTAGATTGTTTTGCCAATTTTCTATAGCACTTATTTTTCTGCAGATCATAGACCCTTGATTTGTTTTTTGAGGTGGTTTACCTGGGCCTTTTTAACTGTGGTGCTAAATGCAAGTGATAGACACTTTTTCATCATATTGCGGACCCATGAGAAAATGTGATGAAGTCACCTCTGGGACTTCAAAAGAGTAGACACCTTATATGTCGCATAATATTTTCAGATCTCATATAAAAACCTGGAATTTGTAAACATTTCGAATCAGGCATTTTGCACATTTCAATGTACTTGAAATTGTACTTTCAATGAGCATGTCTGCCTTGAAATAAAGGTAGATTATATGTTTTCTATTATTGTAAATATTATTATATTTTCTCTTACTTGCAGGTAGACCAGTCCATCAAGGCTTGTTTTGCAGAGGCTAACTAAAAGAATGGGACTTTGAAAACAGGTTGGTTCAAGTATCCAAACAAGATCTGTGGCTTAGTCCGCAATCTAATCATGCAAACTCCTCAGAAGCAATCTGCTGCAGCAGTAGACATATGCTGCTGATGGTGAACTCACCAATACAAGACTAGGAAGTGAACACGGCACAATTGTTTCATAGCACTAGGCTTCATCTAAGTTGAAGCATGTGGACAACAGAATACTGCTTCTGAGTGGTGCTGAAGTGGTGGATCACATTTAGGTGGTTTTGTACGGTGAAATGTGTACGAACATGAACTAAGCAAAAAGTTGTGTTTTCAGAAAATTGATTTTTTTCATAGAAAGGTTGTACTAGTGGTAAAAGCAAGGAAAAGGCCCTGGGCTGCCATTTATCACCTTCCGCTTCTGATGATGATCCAGTGATTAAGTGACTACGTCTGGGTGAATAGGTTTAGCCGAATCCTGTATCACTCAAATGTTCACTCTATTAGTCTGATTCTGGTTTAGCCAAACTCTTAAGAAATGCCGGTGACAAATTCAGGTTAAGCCCATGACAATTTGGACTGATGAAATGTTGCTGTAAATATAGGGTTCAAGAGGTCAGGCACTTTCAGGCACTTTCCTGAAAATATATGTTCAAAGCAAACAAAGTATAACAGGAGAGTAGGTCAGAAGTTAAGAACAATGCCTACCAGTGATTCTCAAAAGAAGCAAAGGGCCTCATTCCGGGTTTGGAGCTAACCATGGAGTAATTAGCTCCATGGTTGCCTCCGAAACCGTCCCAAATCCGGCATGGTGAATGGAGTAATTACCGGTCCATTCCAGGGTTGGAGGGACCGGTAATTACCCATTCACTTTTTGCCCTTCCCAATTCCCATTTCTGCCCCATAGGGCTCAATGGGAATGGGGAAGGAGGTAATTACGGCACCATAAATTACGGTACCGTAATTACCTCCGAGGTACCTTTGCCGGTCCCGTACTTAACTCTTGCTAAAAGCTGGAGGTAAGGAAGGACCCGCAAAGGGAAATCGGAATACAGAGGTAAGGGATTACCGGCTTCGGCACCCTTACCGGTGCCGGTAATCCCTTACCTCCAACCTCGTAATGACCCCCAAAGTGTGTAAAGGACTCATGGCTTGCACCTGGATTTTTCTTCATTAAGCAAACAAAAATTTGCATAAAAGTAATGCCAATAACGAATGAGCAGAGGATGTATTTTTTATTTGAATTACTTTGAGAAATGCATAGGTCACCTTATTCACAAACGTGGTTGATGCATATTCAGGGTGTAGGGATCATGTATGGTGCTCCTTGAACCATGTAGATACTGGGAGTGCATTTCATCATGACAGGCCCTTAAATTGTCTGTCATTGTGAAATGTGTAAAAAAAAAAAGCAAAGACAGCATTTCTATCATTGCTTTACAGACAATAGATTAAGTTGGTGAGCAGTGAGTCATGCTGGTGCTCTCCCACACTTTAAAACACTGCATGAATGGTTGATAAATGGCCCTGTCATGCATTGCACATCCCCGGCACCTGCTCCATAGCAGTGCAGGAGAATGTGCTTGTTTTTTCTCACTTAAATGTACATCCCATTTTAAAAGAAAATCGTGAACATCCATATTTGCATAAACTCCCCATTATTTGTGCAAATGTGAAATGGGGATACAAAAGGAACTAGAATATGTGCATTTATGATGTAAAATTTCAAAAGAACGTGGGACCAGGGCATAACAGTTTGGGGCATTGGTGATGAAATTCACTTGTCTCTAAGGACGTGAAAACTCTTGGCATCTATATTGACTCCACCCTAACCTTACCTAGACAAATCAACGCAATAACCTCCTCAACGGCCTGCACTTTCAAATTAATCACTGTATGTAGACCCTCCTTAACCACACACAATTGCACTGCTATAGCCAGAGCATTAGTCTTATCAAAACTAGACTACTGCAATGTGCTATATATCTATGGACTAGTCAACAGAATACAAAAAAGATGCAAGTCCTACATAATAACGCCATCAGAGCAGCGATGAATAACCCCAGAGCCCAACATATCTCAGAATTCAAATGGGCCTAAACTGGCTATCGGTGAACCAAAGGATTGCCTTTAAATCTGTGTCACTCACGCATAAGTACCTCGCAAACTTTGCACCACGATACTTGACCAATCTATTCTCACGCAACATTTCAGATCACCCCTCTAGATCTGCCCAAGCACATTGCCTTAAGATCCCGAAGTTCAAGTTACAGAAGGCGGGAGGTAACAGCTTCCCCGTGCTTGCCGCAAAGCTGTGGAATGCACTACCTACGTCACTAAGAATAGAACCCTCTCACCACTCTTTTAGAAGCAAAGTAAAAAACTGTCTCTTAGTGTAAGAGCAATAGTTTTCCCACTCTATGCCGGCTATTGTTCACACCGTTAACACTTTTGTCCCTTTTACCTGCTTGTTAAATATGCAACCTTTTTGTAACTATGTAATTAATATGCAACCATTTTGTAACTATGTAATTATGTAACCATGTACCTATGTATCCATGCAACCCACATGTGTATGAGTATCCTACGTAGTTTTTAAGAAATGTATGTATGTAACTTAACTGTGTAACATTACCGTAATGTAAGAAATGCGCCCAGATGCCTCAGGGCTTGGTGCGCTGTACAAATAAAGAAAATACGAATACAAATACTTGTGATCACTTGAGCCAACCACATTTTTAAGAGTTAGCCTATCACTGTAGGTATATGGTGTGATTTTTCCCATTGTTCACAACATTGCAATTCTACCGGAATAAATGGTATTAATTTCAAGAATGAAAGAAGGGATCATGCGTGCAGCACCAGAAAAATTACTATTAAGAATATGCCAGTTAAACACTAAAGTATTTGGTGTTCACCAGAACCAGCACCGCTCCTTGATGGTAACACTTATACATCAAGCACTGGGGGAAACACCACCAGTCCCGGTTACACCCTTGCAATAAAAGCTACTGCAAAAATTAAAACAATATAAAAACAACATAGAAAAACATAATAAATAAGTCTCCCTAATAAATTCATCAACATCTAGTTGATTGCATAACATAATCTATATTTTTAGGATCATACCTGAAAACAAGCTGAGTCAGGGAGGTTGGTGTGTTCCCTATGAACATAGAGAAAGTGATGAATGCATACTATGCTGGTATGGGATAACAGTTGGTATCATACACTCTGCAATATATAGCAAATAGTTTTAGTGAATATATAAGGATTTCCATCTACTTGCATTCAAATACATTTCAACAATACATCAGAGCTGAAATTAACTTGAATTTGGGGTAATGTATACTCTTGTAATCGCTTGTGTCAATGCAAGGCAGCCATGCACTGGGGCAGGATGATATGTATAAATCAATAGTAGGCAAGCTGATTCTCTTTAGAAAAACAAGTATGGTTTAGGTACTTGATAGTATGTATCCAGAATAGCCAGAGTGGGCAGAGCGATCAATTGCAAATAAACGCCATGTTCAACTACTGGGCACTATATTTACAATATTTTCACTTTCTGCACATCCACAATGACATCATCCTTCAGTGGTGTCATAGGCCCCCATGAGTTGCATGGGCTAAAATAAGAATATGTACAATGGGATTTAAAGAAAATCTTCATGTTATGTCAAATCTGCTTGTTTTGTTCTGGTTAAATAAATATGATGACAAAGAATGACCTTGTTTGCCTTAAAGGTAATACAAACATTTTAGGGAAACAAGAGAGTATAGTTGTACGACTTGGAGAATATAGAATTCATGAGGAAATAAATGTCTTTCTGATATAGTCACAAGGTGATTTTAAACCATACATGTATGCATGCTGTAGCAAAAGTAATTGACATTCAATAAAGCAAAAAGTGATTAATGACTTATTGAAACAAGTTGTCAAAATAAGGGGATTAATTGTAGGAATCACATGATACAATTAACACATCATGTTTATAATGCATGTAATATAAATCTACGTTAAGATAAGTACTGACCATATACATAAACATCACAATAAATTATGAAATCTGTACAGCATATCACTTTGCACATTTGTATAATCATCATTGTATGCACAAGGGTTGAGACTTCAATGCACACATTGTAATAGAGTAATGATATAAGCCCTTGAAAGCCTGCTAAGTGAATGTAAATACTGTCTGTTTTTTGGGCACTATATTTACAATATTTTCACTTTCTGCACGTACACAATGACATCATCCTTCAGTGGTGTCATAGGCCCCCATGAGTTGCATGGGCTAAAATAAGAATATGTACAATGGGATTTAAAGAAAATCTTCATGTTATGTCAAATACTATTCAAATGGCACATCACTGATCTTAAAACATAAAGATGGAAATCCAGATATTTTCACAGTAACTATTTGCTATTGAACAGAGTATATGATACCGACTGCTATCCCATACCAGTATTGTATCTATCTGTCACTTGCTCTATTTTCATAAGGAAGACGCCAACCTCCCAGGCTCCGCTTGTCATCAGACATGATCCTAAACATATACATTCCATTGTGCACATGTATTCAATCAGATGTTGAAGAACTTATTATGGAGAGGTCTTCAATAGTGATTTTCTATGTTGCTTTTAGATGTAACCCTAATGAAAGACTTTGTAGTCAGAAATACATTGGCCAATCTGCCTGACACGCAAGCATATGTAATAAACAAGCAGATATAATAAAGGTGAGGTTTTCCATAATGAAGAATTAAGGACCTTTTTTTATAATTGGTCAAACTTTTGCAGTAGTTTGTACTGCAAAGGTGCAACATTAGTGCGAGACATGCGAGACATGTGACTAACTCCTCCAATTGTTGAATAAATAACCTCAGTAATCTCCCTAGAATGAATCAAACTCAGAAATATGAAGCTTTATGCACCCTCATGGATGACTAATCTTCAACAACCTTATAGGCTGTTGAAAGGTCCATGTCTGTTAAGAATTTAATATATTTTAATATTGTAATATTATAAACCTCACCAATACTCAATGTATCAACCTCTGAATAATGAAAAACCGACCCAGTCATGGCATATATGTGACTGACTCTGCTGGTCTAACATTCAATGTTACAACTCCTCATGTCAAATGTAATAAATTCATCAACTTCAGAAAGTCTGATTTCTTCTTACCCAGAATCAGACCTGGGGCCTGCAGGGGCACAGAGATCTCTGCATTGGGCGTATTAATCTACTGAGATAGCTGTATGCAGTGTTTACATTACCGTTCTATTTCAAAAACATTTCCAGATACACAGGACTCAATTTAACCCGCACCCAGCTCCACCTGACCCCCTCCCTTTTCCATAACCATTCTCTCACTTCCTGAAGTATTTTGAGAAATTGTGTGTCTGTTTTCTGCAATGATTAGCCCAATCCTGCCTGTACTTCTCCAAAACTTCCCTGGGGACGTATGGATTGTAAAGCAGATTCAGGCATGTTCCTGGTGGATGGTAATGTTAAAGGATATTTTTACCGTGCACTATTACCACCGGAGTGGTCCCCGGGCGCTGTGGCGCTCTGAAAGGGGAAGGGGGGGGGGGTGAGTTAGTGGAAGTAAGCGGGAAAAGTGCCATAGAGCAGCGTTGTGCCATTGGCAGCCTCAACTCGGTTAGCACTCTTTGCTGGGCTTGGGGTGTTTTCCGGTTGGTAGCCGTGAAATGTGAAATATGTGGAAACTCACAAACCTAATCGACTTTCACTGGGAGATTTGAGGAAACCTATGGATCACTTTTCAGAAAGTTCACCGAGGCTTATCTGTGACCCCCTATGGATCCCTGCAAGCATTGGTTAAAGTGAAGGCACAATAATTGATGACACACTGAAGTGATGATGATCATAAGGGAATTGCCTTTAGACATGGACGTTTCAGTGCAACTGTGACTGAGCAAATGAAACTCAACTCAAAGTAAATAGTGACTTCAGTAATCATCAGTGTTGCTGTTTTTCCCAGGAAAAGAAAGTAAATCCTTATTGAGGCAAGTAGGAAAAGCACAGTTTAAAATGATATAGATGCCGCAAACAGCAATTTCTCAACTCTAGGGGAATAGTTTGCTTCTATGTCTACTGAAAGTGCCAGTAGCACCATCAAAATAGGAAGCTTGGTTACTGACTTTGCCATTGTTAAAAAACAACATAAACAGTCTTGAATACATTTACCACTGATAAGATCACACAAGATGCATGTTTTGATACCTTTTACTGAATAAACTGGAAATACTATCCAAAGATGGAAAACAAATGAGCTTTTAAAGACCCCACAGACTTCTCCAGCAGATGTTGCAAAGTGAAATGATTAATAACACAAAGCCACAGTGCAGCTAATTTTCAAAACGAAGAAAACAATGGAAAAATGTTAAAACTTGGCCATCCTCCTACCCCAACCTGCGAGGCTAAGAACCTCGGGGTCATCTTCGACTCCACCCTCTCCTTTTCTGCCCACATCTCTGACATCTCTAAAAAGTCAAACTTCCAACTGCACCTCCTCAGAGGTATTCTGCCTTTCCTCTCCTTCCCCCAGAATCTCACTGTCGCTCGAGCCCTGGTTCTCTCTATGAGGGATTACTGCAACAGCCTCTTTTTAAATCTACTTGCTTCTACTCTCGCCCTTTGCAACTCATCCAGAAAGTGACTGCAAGACTTTTCCTTGGCCTCAAGCCCTGGGATCAAATGTCTCCAGCCCTGAAATCTCTTCATTGGCTCTCGGTGGCTGCAACGATTAAATTCAAGACCCTTTGCATTGCCCACAAGATTTTCTGGGGCCTGAGTCCAAAATACCTTCAACTCTCCCTGCGTAAATACCTTCCCTCTTAAGCTCATCGCTCCTCCACCTACAACTCCCTCAGGGTCAGTCGTTTATCAAAGAAATTAGCTGGGGGTAGATCTCTGTCTTCGGCAGGGGCCTCCCTCTGGAACAGCCTCACTGCCACTCTGAAATTGGAGGTGAAACATCTCCGTAACTGGAAGCACCCCAAGACCTTCCTCTTTGCTACTGCCTTCTCTCCTCCCGTGCTGATCTGTTCTGCTTCGGCATTGTGCACCTAGTTACCCTCTGATGGCGGGCCCAGGTACCTGACCACCCTACCACACACCCGCACTGCTCGTGGCCTCCCTTGCACTTGGGTCTGTATCTGTAACCCTACAGTCCCCACCCTTTTACTGCACTTATCAGACACCCCCTGTATGTGCCTTAAACCTAGCACCTGCCACTTGCTGGCTGCACTACCACTTGCTTTTTTATTCCTTTGCTCAGCACTTTCCACTTCTCCCCTCCCCCCTGCCCTTTCACCCTGCCCTCTCACCTGCACTTGCGCATTCTCAATGTCACTGGGCCTAGTAAGATTGTTGTTTTTGTTCTCCCTTGTTCCCCTCCCTTGCCTCGTCACGCTCTGAAACACATGTGTATGGGCATGCTACAAATCAAATATCAATAGCAATCAGAGAGACAGCAAAGAAACAGAACAAATACAGTTGGTTGCCACCTACCACCCTGCACTACATAAATGAGTCAGATTGTTAAGGACCTGCAACCAATTTGATCGCAGGAATGTTGAGCCAAGAGACATCTTCAAAGAAGCTCCCCCAATTGCATACAAACAACCAAAAAAACATGAGTACATGTCCACTAGATCAAGAACAAAGAAGACTTTGGCCGGACCCTTGCAATATCAGGAGTTGCAAAACATGCCAAATCATCTGCACTGGATCTGCGGTAACAACTCCACAGAACTGAACAATCCAGATACAAGAGACATACAACAGCAGATCATCAAATGTATAACTCATGCCATGCAAAAAGTGCATGCAAGGGAACTATGTGGGTGAAACCTGCAAATAGCTGTGTAAAAGGATGAACCTACGTAGGAACACCCTCTCAAACCACAAAACAGGAACACCCGGGGGTTGCCATTTCAAACAAGATAGGCATTCATTGCAGGATGTATCTGTGATGGTTTTAAAAGGTGGCCTCTGAAATACCATGTACAGAAGGACATGGGAGCTAATGCACCTGAAATTCTTAACCTGCAATACAGGGGTTTGAAAATAGATATCAGTTTTATGACACCCTGTGGCCAACTTTGAGCCCACATACATCAATGCAATGACATGAAAAAAGTCAGAAGACACCGATCCAGTACCATTTCTCACTAACAGCTGTCAGACAATATTGTTCAGGGCACCTAGTGCGTTATGGGCACAAGACACCATGACAGAACTCCTGGGTCACTAAGCACGAATGGGTGGTACACATTGCCACGCATGAGACAATCTAAGATAACAGCGGACACTGCAGCATTCAGAAATGGGCAATGTAATTTGCATTTACCCTACTGTGGCTCATGGTCGTGGGGGCTTAACATAATAAACTTGCGTAATGCTTTGACGGATGTTTCTAATGTCATGCCTCATTGTCATTCATTTGTATGGCAGAGAACAAGGGCGGAACACCAGTGTTTCCACCACTTCACTTCGTCTCTGCCTCTCTCCCACACAAATGCTACAGTATTTGTTGCCGGCATGGATTTTAATGGTGGCATTAATGCTGGAGATTCCCAGGGGTTCTGCCAGCTTTATTTCACCAGCATAAAGCCAGTTAACCTGATAGGGATCCATTTTAAATGCTGCCTGCCCAGCTCGCATGGTAAGCAGATTTTACAGTGAAAATTAAATTCTGCCGGGCATGCAAGCATGTTGGGCAGCATTTAATTGTAATTCTGAGTGACGCTCACAATTCAAAGTAAATGCTGCCTGGCATGCAAAAGGCAAGTGTACGCCACCTTTTGCCCTGCACATTAGCACCCCACCGTGCAAATGAAAAGAAATGTTGTGCCAGGGATATAATGGTTCCCCTCCACCAAATTATGTTATTAAGGAACATGAGCTCCGCTCTGTGCAAGCGAGGAATCCATTCTGAAACTTGAGGCATAGTGATGTACTATTTGAGATTGTATCAGTTTAAACAATGAGAGCATATTTTACCAGGAAACCAATAATACCCTGGCACTACATGGCACTACACGGAGACTGTAAAACACACGTTTAGACTCTATATGGGGAAAATAAATACTGACCACATTCCCTAATCATGTGTTTTCAAAGCTCAACCTTCAATTCACCTAACAGAAGTAATTTTAGGAAAGCAGCAGGGCCCACCCTCAGACTGTCTGGGCATAACTGGACTGTTTCAGGTGAACTTGTACTGTTTCCATTTCAAACCATTATATGTTCCCTTCTCTCAAGATGTATTAATGATATTTTAGATAAGACTGCATTTCCAGATCCACATTTTCGTCATACTGTTCCTTCAGCCCATGAAGCTTAAAAAGTTCATTTTTTTCTTTGTTTTTAGATGAGAATGTGCTGTACTGTGGCTTTCTTTTAATAATCATTTCACTCTGAAAAACCTGACGAGGATATCTTTGGGACTTCAAAGTCTAACGCCTTGTATCCAACTTTACATAGTATTTTCCGCATGTCTAAAAAAAGGTATCAAAACCTGCAGCTTGCGTGATTTTAAAACTGGACGAACACAGCATTGCATTTTTCTTTCCACCACTCATAAGAACAATGGCTACATTAAAATTGGAAAACTCTGCAAAAATCCTGCGTGCCGTGTGAAACTGGCACATATTATGGGACCAGGGAACTGAGTAGTCCCTTGGAAAGCAATCATTGAGGGGAATTGCATGCTCCTCAGGAAAATCGTAAACATGGAATGGATGATGGAACTCTTGAAGGAGCAGTGATTATGAGGAAGAACGAATATGATGATGGTGTTGTTGGAACGGATCCTGGTTCTATGATCAGGGATCAAAACCCCAATTACACAGCACATTCCAAGTGTCAGAGAGCTGCCACTCATCCTCATTAATAGTCATCATCACTTAGTTACCCAGGCACCCCATCCAGAAGACGTTCACAATAATAGTCACATAAACAAGCCAGATTCAAGACTTTGTTTACCATTTTTGCACCAGAAAGCATTCTTTAGTGAGCTTGTACAATATGGAGCTGGCTAAAATGCCCTATTCTTTGGTGGACCACAAAGGTATCCAGGAATTTGTGGAAGGGGTTTGGCCAAAGTATTGCTACACAGTCACACATGTATTTTCACATTTGCAGTGCCTGGACTTTACAAAAAAGGTTTTGAATCTGAAGAACACTCATGAGTCAGATAATACATATTTCCTTAACTGTAAGAGCAATATGGAGCAGAGACCAGAAAATATGCAGAATGGCATTCAAATATCCTTTTCTGTCACCATAATGAACTCTGAGCATGAATGAGAGTGGCAGGGATGATCATCGGCGAAAGAGGGATATATGCCTGTCTGCCAATAATTGAAGAAATCCTAACATTGCGGAAGATGAATCAGCACTTCCTACCCCACCCATATAATTGTACTAACAATGATTGGGAGCAAGCACAACTCAGAGGCTTTGAATGTGTTCTGGTTGCTGCTGATTCAGATAATGAGGTCATCATCCTACACTGTACTGCTTGGCTCTACAGCATTCTGCACTAGAGGGACCAAGGCACAAGTAGACACAGTGGCAATTTCAAAACCTATCACCACAAATATGCGAGAAGTATAATTATCAATTCCTTTTCCCAAAATGATCGTTGTAAAACATTAGATCATTAACTAATTTGCTAATGTTGATTTGGCCATTGAGACAATTGGAGAATTTTCCCCTCAGAATGATTGCACACACCACAGCAGAACAATAACTCTGATTGTATTTATTCTTTCACTAGGAATTCTTCCAGGCTGTCACATTCTATTCTTAGAACATCTATTTTCTACATATTTGTCTCAATGTTAGGTTTTATAATGAATTTATGTTTTTGAATGTACAGTGCACTTTACCCATATCTGTTCAATGAAGTAGTTTCACTTATTGTGCTCACTGAAGTTGAGTGCACATGGAAAATGTAACTCACCACAACATACGCAGCTTTTTGAGCTACTAGCAGGTGCACTGGTGCTTCACCCTTTATTTCCTACTTCCGTCCTAGTTTGAAGTTTATTTAATTAACAAAACCAATGCTTCTGTGTAGACACATTTGCTAGTGTTTCCTTTAGGAGTTAGTGTGAACAAATTGTCTTGGTTTCCAACTGTGGAGCAAGCCACATAAAGCTGACTATGATAAAAGCATTAATCCTGCAAATCGATTCCAGCTACTTTGAGATGGAGCGCTTAGATTGCGCAGCAAGATTATTTGTGTCCCATTCTACAGCCAAGGCTGCAGCGACCTCAACATAAGTGCTGTATGTGTAGGTCTGAAGCATGTAAGCTTGAAGTGCCGTACCCATACGTGTACTGCTGAGGCATGTAAGCTTCGTACTGTTGAGATGGCATACAGCCATCAACTTCCATGGGCAATGAAGTTCCTGCAATTATCATGAGAGATGTGTCATGATGTGATGAACAACGTCATTGCCGAAACTACTGACGAGACATGCACCATTTCCTGTCATCCTCATTACTACAAAAGCACAGTTTTGTGTCACCTGCATGACTTCAAAATTGAGTGTCTCTAATGTCAGCTAGAAGGCTGATAGTGTGGAAAGTTTGGAGCAATGAACTGCTTAAGTTTTCATGAACTGCTGAACTTTGGGAACAATGAACATAGAACTACAGCAGAACTACGACTTCTGAGAGCCATATGACAGATGTAAGCATTGCAGACCACTTAAAAAAAAAGAATTTGGAAAAATGTATATTTTATACTTTTCACATTGTCTACGCCATGCAACCTACCCACATTTCAAATTGCAGGCCCCTTAAAAAAAGCACTTAGAAAAACAAGAAAAACGCTTTAATAAAAGAAAATTTGAAAAATGTAGATGTATTAGTCTTTACATTGTCTACACCATGGAACATACCCACATGCCAAATTGTAGGCTTGTAGCAGGTTCGGAATTATGCTGAACATTTCAAACAGATACACACACACACATATCCAAGCATTGCAGACTGCTTACATTTCTTTTATTTTAAACATGTATATTTTATACTTTTTATATTGTCTATACCATGGAGTCTACCACAAGCCACATTTCAGGTTTGTAGCATCCCATTTGCCGTGTACCTGACAGAAACGTCTGCTTCCATCTACATCATGCACACTAACCGTAAATAAGCTTTCACAGATATGGTGTTGGCGGTTTTATTTTCTCATAATGTACTTCACCAGGTAACAGAATTTGAAATGAGGTTATGCATATTTTGTTTCTAAGCACAACGGCATTTTTGTGAATTCTCACACATGCATGCAGACAGTGATAAATGTTTTGTAGCAATTAGAATTGTTGGGAAATGTCCTCCCATAAGTGAATGATGCAGACAAAACACTTCCTGATCTAAAAAAAATAAAAAAATAAAAAAAGGAAACTGCAAATTGGTATAGTTGTGCATTTCGGAACTTTACGCACTTATGCTGTTGGTGAAAAACTCTTTTTGCACATGCATAGTAGTTATAGAGTGAAGAAATGTTGACTTTTGGCCAAGAGAGAGAGCATGATTAATGATAAGGTTCATTTGAGATGAAATACAACATTAGCATGTAGCAGTGTATAGAGGTCTTGAAGTAAGCAAAATGGTAACACCATGAACTGATACTATTTCAGAAAAAGCGCAAGAAATAGCTATTGTCTGTCACATAGTTGAAGGGCCACCAAATGCATGCACCATAATTAATTCAAATTAACAAGGCACTGACCTTTTGCTAATCTCTTAATAAGAAAACCTTCTTTGATCTGTCACCCTGAAACGTAACATGAAGGTATTGATTTTCAAATGCTGCCTCTAAGGCTTGATGTTTTCAAACCACGTTCCTGCTGCCCTGAAATCAGCACACAAAAAGTAAACAATAGGGGAATGTTTCATGAAAGGAATCCATCCGACTGGAATTCCACTCTGCCAATAAACGGGGAGCCCTTCAGAATGTCAGGAACATGTTATAATAAAATGAAAAATTGCAAAGAAAGAGAATTGCCGACAACGGATCATTCCATTGTTCGTGGGTCACCACGTAATTGGACAGAAGTACAAAGTGGCACATCTTTTTGAAACACTTTGAAGTCTTACCAAGGGTGATATGTCAAAATATTTGCTAGACAATTGCCTGGCATGTATGTGTCTTTTGGAAAGAGGCAAGTGATGCCTTGCTGTGCAACATCTATTCTGAAGAAAGGGTTTACTTCAAATTTTTTATCGAAAGATCATTTGCACGTATTGAATGATTTTTTAATCTTAGAACAGCTGGGAAAGGTTACATTGCAAGCAGAATGCATAGAAGAGCTATTGATTTGATGTTTTGAAAGAAAAAGGACTCGACTTATAAAGTAAGAAATTGGTACAAATGACTTGTGACGACTCCTTAAATGCTCAAAATGTGGAAGCATGTTATTCACAATAGAACATGAATTGAGAGATATGCACCCAAATAATATGCACACATTGCAGTGCATGCGTTAATGTTTTGCACACATTCAGCCAAGTGGAATACAAGGGTTTGAAGTGGGTGAAGCTCTGAAAATTATGTGCAAAGTTCGAGGTGGCTAAAGATGAAGCCAGGGAAAAGAAAAAGCAAGGAAGGACCACATTGTAAAGGAGCTCAAGAGAAGTATTGCAATTAAAGAAAATGTGAATGCAATAACAGGCACAAATGGTGTGTTCCTGATTGCTAATTGCCATTGTTCACAGTATCCAACTGTTACAAAACAGAGTGATTAAACCGAATTTCCACTTAAAAAACATGATATAACATTGATGAAATCCCGCACTGGATCCCAATTCAAAGAATGATTCATTTCAACAGACAACACGCCTAAAATGCAATTTCGCCTTTAGAGAACTCTGATATTCAAGTGCAGGCCTCCTGCATTGATTCCAATAGAAAATACAAACTTATGGGGTCTGATGGTTCTTATCTTTACTGTAGTGCAACAGGTTAGTTCCAAAATTCAACAAGAACTTAATGTTGCAGAAAAGGGATTTTTTGACAAACACTGCATTACAGAGTGCAAGGCATACATTGACATCAATTAACTATGCTTGAGTTACATAGTTAGTAAACCTTTGATAGTTTGCATACCAGCAAGCGCCAGTAGTATGACTTTGTGAGTTATTGATGGATACATATATATATATATATATATACATTGAATCAAATGATCTATGACCTTGCAGTTTTGAAATAATGATAATAATTGTAGTTAGTAGCCAATCTTTTTTTTTTACTGTGCATTTAGTCACACAAAAGGACTTTTAATACATGTTGTCAAATTCAAAAATAAGAAATACCAGGTTAATATTAACACATTACTAAAATCAATCTGAAAAGAAGTGTTTAAGTACAAACAAAACCCAACGAAAAACATATCTTCAGTGATAAAATCACAAGGATTCAATACGATCCTTTATAGTGCCTTGTTTTGATAAATTACAATGACAATGTTATGAAGTTCAATTTATTCAATAGTTTCAACAGAGCAATGGATAATGAGATCTCCTTCCCTGCTGATAGCCTATACGAAAAGTCTTGATTTGAAATCCAGGCAGTATCGTGCTCAAAATCTGCAAAATATTTTTCTCTAAGTGTGAAAGTGAATGAACAAGAAATGTGTGCATGGCGCATATCTTGAAGATATCTTTCCCTGCATATATTACATTCCCCTGCAATAGGATGTAATTTGTTCCAAATTCGATCAGTCTCGTGAATGTTTGTCAGACCGAAACCGTAGCAACTCATTGCACCACAAAGAATTTGGGAACCTTCTAATATATTGTAGCACATATGAACTTGATTTTTCACAGAATGGAAAGTTTTTTGTGTTTTTTTTAATTACTAATTAGTGCTCTTGTTTTAATCCAATCTGAACGCATAAGGGCTGGTTTGACTTTTGCTGGATTTTCTATTAGAGTCTGGGATGTGCATTCCCACTGAATGAGAATCTTTGGAGCGTCATTGTGTATGCTTATGAGCAAGCTATTTCTCCGGGTATTTGTGTATTCATGTATGTCTTCATACAGCGATCGATCAGGTAGAATAAGTATCAATCTGCAGAGAGTTAGTACTTTCCAATAAAAGTGAGATTGTGAAGAATTTAAACAAAGTGCATATCTTAATCTAGCAATTGGTAGAGATTGTGGTAGGGATAATGTCTTTTTCCATAATTGGCCTTCTAAATTGTCCCATTGATGTTACGCGAATGGGGGGGTACATTCTATTCCATATAAAAGTGCCTAAATTATTTTGCCTTTGTATAATTTAATTAGAGGTGTTAAGGAAAATCATCAATATGTACACAGAAGCTTTCTTAGCTGGCACTTATATTGATGTGTTTTCCTTTCTAGCTCTTGGGTTAAGTCTTGGAGTGACGGATTGGATCTGAGATTGATTCCCAAATATTTAGCTTTTTTAACTATCGGAATTGCTTGCTGAGCTATGTACCATTGTGGTTTATGGGACCTATTACTTGGTTTCCTGAAAATGATAATATTTTACTTCATGGGATTGATTTTTCGGTTATTAATCATAGCATATGCTTCAATAGCTGAGAGTAAATATTTTAACCCTAAAGGAGTGTTGTCTATTAGGACTATGTCGTCAGCATAGGCAAATAGAAGGATTTTGCAATTTCTGTTGTGGTTGGACGCAAAGGGAGATTTTTGTAAAAAAAAAAAAAGGACCAGATCCACGAGATACAAATTAGGGCCGCAAGTAGACACCCTTGCCTTACACCGTTGTCAAAGGGAATGTTTGGAGAAAGGTCACCTTGTAAGTTTAAACTAACTCTGATGATGTTTTCAAAAAACACCTTCCTTTTTATTCTGCAGATTTAGTCATATACAGCAACTCTTTGTGCAAGTTTCTGAGTTTTCCAATAGAAATCACAATGCCCTCTATTCCTGGTTAACACGTGTTTCGGCTGCTCAAGAGCCTTTTTCAAAACAAATAGAGCAATAGCTCAAAACAGTCATATTCCATTTTTTTCACACAATATTCCCGGGTAAATCCCTTGACCGCTTCTGATCCAGATCCCTCGCGTCGGCCTTGCACAACAATGAGCCAAACCAAGGAGGTAGGAGATTGGTTCCTCCAATAATTGCCACATGGATGCGACACGGCTGAAAAGCGTTAATAATTAATGTAAGGTCGCCAACAGAAGAGGTTGTACCCACACAAATCCCCACAAAAAACTCTCTAACTCTGATGATGGTATGGTCGTACAAAGCAATGATTATTTGTAATAATTGTTTCAACCTATTCACTATATTGAAAGCTTTTGATAAATCGAGTAAGGCAATGTAAATTGGGAGAGATTGTTTTTTTTTTTTGGCTTTGTGCTTGCAAAATGTTTATGGTCAACCCACTTAAGATGGTTGAAAGCCCTTTTCTAAAGCCTATTTGAAATTTTGATAGGATGTGGTGTCTATTTGTCCATTTTTACAACTCATAGAGGATGATTCGGGAAAAATGTTTACTATCACAATACATGAGAGCAGTTGGGCGATCATTTGCTGGGTCGACTGTGTTGCCCTTTTTGTGAATAGGAATTATTATGGCTTGTTTCCAGGAACTGGGTATTGCTTTGAACATTATAATTTTCTTGAATAATTTTGTTAGCATTGTTGACCAGGTGTGGGTGTGTAATCCAAACATCTGGTTAGTTAAACCATTAGGTCCAGCAGCGCAGGATTTAGAGTCAGTCATGATGAGATTCAGTATTTCATCTTCGTCAATCTGCAGAGTCCAATTAATGTAATTATTAATGTAAGATTGTGTGGACGGACCCTTACTTGTTTGGTCTTTAAAAAAGGACTCCCAAACAGAGGCAGGGAGTCTACAGGTTTGCTGTCAACGTTGAGCTTTACTTTGATTATTAATTAAAGCCCAGATAGTCTTTGTTTCTGATGTTAGTCCATCTTTCATCTACCCCATTCGGAAATGGTTGCACTACTAGGAACCTATTGACAAGGATTCAGTACTTATGCATTTCGACACATGTCATACACAAGGGGACTTAACACCTCTATATAAGCTGTAACTCCTTTGGTGGCTCCTGGCATCAACACTCATTCTTCTGTGTCAAACTATGTGTGATATTCACCTGACCAAAGATTAATCCCAATGGACGCACAACTGATACACAGACAGCATACTCACTTTACTGCAGCACTGTTAAAAGATTACATCCCAAAACTCTGGCTACCCACATCCTTACAGATCACTGCTCTTGACCTAAGTCTGCGCTTTAAACAATAATATACAAATAAAATAATATACACACTGGAGTAAGTCATCTATGCTGATACAAGTATGCAAGTGTGGTCAGTGGATTATGACTGCATATTGTAAATATAGGACACTTTATACTCCATACTTGTAATAATCCACCTACATAGAATTTTGTTAAGGCTAGGTTCATTTATATTCTAATGTTCAACTAATTAAGCTGAATGTTTATATAGTGTTGTGCTCCATTTTGAGTCCCCCTTTTCATTTTTCTACAAAGGGTCAGGCACAAAGTGATTGTAATGAGGTTAGGCTTTCTTGTTTATGGTAAACAATCAAGTTATAAGCACCAAAAGCAGGAGTGTGTTTAAATGTTGCCTTTGAAGTCATTTTAATCCCTCCTTTATTTCGAAACTTAAGTGTTCTTATGAGTAGTTCATATCTTTGTAGAAGATCATTCAATTCAGGTATGCTGTAAATGAGAAACTATGCTAGCATCATATATATTTAGTAACTATCTTATTTTGCATTATACATTATGTATATTTACACATATTATATTTGGGGTACATCATAGAAATATGGTTGTTTTCAGTAATTTGTCTAGAGTTGTAATTGTCAATCTGTTTGGACTCAGGATTTATCACTGCAATGATTGGTCCTGATGAAGGTGCACTAAAACATTGTGAAACTCCAATGGGTTTCACACATCAACCATATGATTATTGTGTTCATTTGAGTTGGATATGATCATATGATGATAATCACATTTCATTTTGTGTTTTATTTAAGAACTAGATTGTTTTTAGATTTGATAGATAAGACCTAAGCACATTGTTTTGTTGTTGTTGTTGTTGTGGGTATTGTAGATATTGTTTATCTTTAAGACATCTTATTTTTTTTTTTTGCATGTATTAAAATCTTGGAAATTATCACCTACTATTGTTTGTCTAGTAAAGTGTATACCATGTCTGAATGGCCTTTAATATGAGATTTGTTGAAACTGTTAATGATTACATAATTCATATTATTACACAGATATTTTTTTCTTGTGAGGGGAAGATATTTTTTTTTAAATGTTGCACATTAACTTTTATTTGTACATGTTAGTTGGTAACAATTATAATTTGCTAATAGGAAGTTGCATGTTTGTATAACAAACTTTTCCTATTTCACTAGATGAGGCATACTATGTTTAAGAAGATGAAGGGCCTTATTTAGAGGTTGTTGTTAAATAATGTATGCCAGACATCTGCTGAAAAATTGTCAGAGAAGTGACTGAATCGATTCTGCCATCTTTTTGCCAGTTATGGGTAGACTCACATCAGTGTACCGTACACCAAAGGAAACAATGTTGATCCGTCACTCATACTGGTAGCAGTCAGAAATAAAACTAGGGGAGTACCATCAGTAAAGTCCTCTGTCAGCAGGGTGATGACTGCCACACAAAATGTGAGAAATGGGATTAAACAAACTATCATGCGATCTGATATGCTTCACAACAACATGGCAGTCCAGAGGCACAACTTTCATCAGCGTCCATAAATGTGTGCACATGTAACCTGCCACAGTCAATGACACATGTGAGAGAAGTCGTTCCATATGGAAGTGGAGCATAAAAATAGAGTTGAAGAGGAGTGACTTAACTGTGACAAAATGACAACTATGACCCACACTACTATGAATCGAGCAGTGATCCCAATCGTAAATGTAAAACAGGAAGAGTCATATAAGCTAGCAAGGGCCGGGAGCAGGTTACACTTCAGGCTGGATGTAAGCTAGCACAGAAGCAAACTAAACAACTACATTATTCGTGTATCAAAATAAAAGAATATCCGAACAAGCTTCTACAAAATAGGATATTTTAATTAAATGAAAAATACAAACAAACTGATAAAACACACAATTACATACACCTGTAAGGGAATGCACAGCATATGCAGACTTTGTGAAGAAAGAGGGCACTGTACATCTAAAGGTAGGGATGTGAAGCCAATGATTTTAACAAAAATGTCAAGTTCACTGAAAATGTCTTTTAAATGGGTAGTGTGATGTATTAGCCACCAAGGCACTTTAAGGCAGGCCAGTGGGGCAGAACTATTTCAAATACCAGTAATGCTAATTCTTGGGGCTCGTCATCATCGAAAGTGCAGTTTACTCTTGATGGTGCAGCAATGAAGTGCAGTGTTGTGATGGTCATCGGCTTGAAATAGGGTCTCAAATTGGTCAAGTTTGCTTAAAGAGGTCCAACGATATAATGCATTTCTTTAGTGTTAATCAGCTTGAGATTGGCTGGAGCACAGGCAGGTGATCTCCTGATTTTGTGGCTCGATGGCTCAAAGGATTGAAAGCAAATTGTAAAGCTGTGTGTGTAATAGGCAGCTCTGGTTGCTTGCTGCAGCTTGAGAAACACGCAGAAATGGTTGAGCTATCTTGAAAACAGATGGAAGCTAGAGAACATGGCCCAGAGAGTTGTATTGACCTCTGGTTGCTCATGGTCTCCAGAGACAAGGGAGGTCATTTGTTCTACCCTTCATAGCCAGGAAGGATTTTAGAGAGCAATTGAAGGGATGTGCTATCTAGTGAGCACGTTCATGGGTAGCAGGTGTCTCAGCTTACAGTAGTCCCTGTTCAGTCAGACAATCTCCTTAAAGGTGTTTCCGTGAAGGTTGAGGGAAATGGTTTGCCATTTTTATGGTAGTCATACCCTCTATGGAAGAGTATTTTGGAGCAGACAGCAATCCCAAGAAAGCTCCATTTGTAAAACTTCTTCTTCAGCAATCCAAATGATTCAAAATGGGGTGGTGCTCTGACTTCCATAAATGAACAGTTTTCTAAAGTAGATTGGTACAGTTATAGCCTTCTATAATGGGTCCAACCCTGACTGTTCTTCCAGAATCTTCTGCCTGAGGATGTCATACCCAGAGTGTTCTGTCTGCCTGAAGTAAGTAGAGTGTACAGGGAGTTTGGGAGCCCTGGGATAATCTATGATGGTGGGCCCCTTATGCACATTGATGCTTGTCTCCTGGCTACTCTCATTCTGCCCACCTTCTCCTCTTTGCCTATATCAAAAGCTTCTTTTTATCACCAACCTGGTGTGATTTTGATGGTATGGCAGAGCCTGCTGTTTGAAATTCTGGGCGTATTCATGTCCCCTGGGGTTAGTTCCTGTATTTCACAAAGGCGAAAACACATAGCACAAATGCCCTTTTGGGTGACCCTCAGTCCCAGGAGGGTCGAAGAGAAGGGCACTAGACAAAATATTATGACAAACAAATGACACCAAAATGTTTTGGCCAATATAATTGTGGATTCCAAGGAACCACTATGTGATAACCTGACATGACATGTGTTTTTATTAATCAACTACCAGTGTTTGGGAACACACAATTATATGATCTAATTTAGGATTACGGCTGACCACAGTTAAAGTCAAAGTGCTGAAGGAGTTTGGGCTTCGTAATTCTTTTTGAAGGAATGTATGTGTCGCTTTGTAAGTCCTTGTTGCCAAAATGCAAGGCAGCTTCATAAATGTGTCAGTAGACAGGCTTAGCAGAGTGAAATGCTTGCAATGGCCCTCTTTACGACCCTGGCGGAAAGTGACTGACCGGACCGCCACAGCGTAAATAGCGTTTCCGCCATTGCAAGAAGGAGCAAAGTGCGGCCCATTCCGACCCATCGGGCACGAGCACCACGGCATGGCGGAAGTGCAAAGTCCGCGATGGCGGAAATGAACCCAAAACGGCCCACACCGCCGCCGTACGGCGCCCTAGGTGCAATACCGCCACCCATCACAGCGGACACCGCAGTGTGCGCCTACCGTAAAGTACGGTGACCGGAAATATACGGAAACGGAAGTTAAAACACGGGCCCGGAACGGGAAACAACCCGCCGTACACCTATAAAACCACTAAAACCACACAACCACTAAAATCACTACCCTGAGACACAACCCAACCCGTCATCCACCCTAGCGAAACCAAGAAAAATGGGAAAAGTAGCGAAGAAAGCGTGCGACCGCAAGCGGCAGGTCCACTTCTCCCGTGAGGAACTCACCGTGCTAACAGAGACCCTCCAGGAGAATGCTGCCGTCGTCTTCTCCACGCAAATGACCAGGACGGCACTCGCAAACAAGAAGGCCATATGGGCTCTGGTGGCACAGCGGGTAAGTGCGGTGGGGACCGCACCCCGCACCCCACAGCAATGCCGTAAGCGATGGGACGACCTGCGGATACGCGTCCGCAGCATACTCTCTGCCAACCGCAACATTGCCACAGCCACCGGGGGAGGGTCGGAATCACCCATCAAGCTGACCCCCTGGGAAGAAATCTGTGCCTCCACCATCGGAATGGAGAGCATAGAGGGAGTCGGAGGGATGGAGAAAGGAGTGCAGACATCCGAAGAATCAGGTAGGTGGGCCTAATGAAACAATGCCAAAACCACAAAGTCCATCCATGTGAAGCACCATGTGTCCCCATAGTGCAACAGAAACACATGTCCAGGAGAACGTCCACACACATCGTCCTGATAGCGCACGTTAAAACCCACAATAAATACATAAATAATTAAAAACCCCTAAAACACGCACTACACGTGCAGCAGGCACACCCTAACTGCAGGCTGCCAAACAACTGCACCCTCACTCCACACACAAATGGAAGCACCTCCAAGGCCCCGACCCAAATCACCCTCAGGTACCACCCCAATGCATGTGATACAATGCCATTCCAATTCCCACAGACCCACCAATAACCCTCGCCCTCCTTTACTCCACCACAGGGTCCGATCCAAACGACGAGCTGCAGGACACCCCTACCAGCACACCTGCAAAGAGGGCCAAGACCAACGGCCAAAGACCCTCCACCTCAGCTGCACGCATCAAGACACGGCAGCAGCACAAATCAGGTGGCAGCACAGAGGAGGGAACATCAACAGGCACCCCAGCAGCCAGCATGCCCACAACACCACCACAGGTCCCCCCAACGGATGCCACAGAAGGCACTGCCTCCGGTGGCAGCAGCACCATAGGTGACACCCCATTGATGGCAGCATGCTCCGACACAGAAGACGGGGATGTCGAAGTCAGATCCATCCATGACCTGTCCCAATCCCCCTGTCTGTCCCATCCCGTACTACATGAGGATACCACGCAGGGGCACCCACAAGACGACGACTGGCCATCCCCCACAAGCCCTGTGGCAGGGCAACATGAGGACAACAGCCCCTCTGTGACACCCCCGCAAATGGCCATGGCCCAGCAGAGGCAACAGTCCCTCGACCAGTTAATAGTGCAACAGCAGCAACTGGCCACGCTCCTCAAGGACCATGCCGATGAATGTGGGGGCACTAAGGCAGACATAGAAACATCAACTGAGACACTTAGGGCAGAAATGGAGAGAGGTACAGAGACACTAAGGGCACAAATGGAGAGTAGCACCGAGAGCCTGAGAGTCCAAATGGAGAGAAGCACCGAGAGCCTGAGGGGGGAACTGCATGCGACGTCCAAAGACGTATGTGGTGAACTTGCCGCAGTGCGCCGTGTGCTCACTGAGCTCTCGCAAACCCTTAGGGACATGCATGGACGTGAGCAGGCAGAGACATCATCCGTTGCAAGTTCCGTCCAGGGCAGCCCCCAACGTAGATCTGGGAGGAACCTGCGCTCCACAGGCAGGGGTGCCCCTGATACCCGCAGAGGGGGCTTGCAATAGCGACTGCCCACTGACGATGAGCATCTTTGGACACTGGTGTTGGGGGGGGAGGTGGGAGGGTGGAGGGGGTGCGTTGGGCTCACTTGGGTGGCGGGTCGATAGGGTGTACAACATGATATCACATATGCCATAAAAAGTGCACGATCAACCAATGAGATGTGTGGACATTGATCTTTGTGTACTAGGCCATCATAGGCGTACAGTCCATATTGTGCATGTCCCAGACACACACAGTGCCACGAGTCCCGTGTCCATGTATCAGCCACCAGGCGTGAGTGCTAGAAGCATACATCAATGAGATGCTGACGAATGTCACGGGCCTCCGGTGCCTCGCAGACTCCTTGAGGTGCTGCCACATCCCCACCCTCATCATGACCATCATCAGGTGCTTGCAGTTCTGCGTCAGGGGGCATGGGCACATTTCTACGTACACACATGTTGTGGAGCATGACACATGCCATCACCATCTTTGCAACCTTCTCATGGCGGTACAGGAGTGCCCCGCCAGACCTGCTGAGGCAGCGGAAACGACCCTTCAGTAGGCCGAATGCCTGTTCAATGACTACACGGGTACGTGAGTGGGCATGGTTGTAGTCCTCTTCATGCTGGTCCCGTGGGTTCCGGACTGGTGTGAGGAGCCATCTCTTCAGTGGATATCCAGCATCACCTGTATGTGGACGAGAAACGTATGATGTGGAATGCCATTGCTACGTACGCACACCCCCCCCCCTTCCTGCCAGGTCATTGCCGAATCACATACCCCACATTATCATGCATGAAATGAGACTCACCGAGTAGCCAGGATCTGTTCCCTGCGTGTCGCTCCATGTAGCGTGGTATTGTAGAGTTCCTCAAGACCATAGAATCATGGGTTGATCCAGGGAATCGGGCACAACAATGTGTAATGATCCTGTTGGAGTCACACACCATTTGTACATTCAGAGAATGAAATTGTTTTCGGTTGCGGTACTGGGCCTCCATGGCATGTGGGACGACCAATTCCACATGGGTGCAGTCGATGGCACCAATGCAACCCGGTATGCCGGCAAGTGCATGGAATCCCACTTTTGTGTTGGTAATTTCCAGCTCCGAGCGTGGTAGGGAGATGTAGTCGTCTGCGTGCTGCAGGAGGGCATCGAGCACTTGCAATAGTGTCCGTGAGAACAGTGGCTGAGAAATGCCATGCAACTGTCCGACTGTGTGCTGGTAGGTGCCTGTGGCCAGGAAGTGGAGTACAGACACCACCTTCAGTAGGGGTGGGATGGCGGTTGGGCTATCTATCATGCTGACAAGGTCAGCCTGTGTCATGTCCACAATGGCGGTTATGGTGTCCCGGTCCAGACGGTAGAGGGTGTGGATCTGCTCATCAGTGAGGTTGAACGGATGTGCTCGGAGGCGTGGGATTGCGGGCTGCCTGCGTGGTGGTAGTGGCTGTGCTGGCGGCCCTTGCTGGCCCTGCCTTGGCCTCCTCCTCCTCCTGCGTCTCCTCCGTGCGGCCGGTTGTAATTGGTGTTCGTCTTCTTCTTGGAGTTGGAGTACTTGCAGTGCTATCAGGTCCCCCAGGGCCAACATCGCGAGTCCTGCCGGTAGCATTTCGGTGTGGTTGTGGGAGGAGACTGGCTGTGCAATTTATGTGTTTTCAGGCTGAATGGCCTCCACCTGTGGTGATTCATTCCACCTGTGCAAACTGCTCTCCCCTTTGGCCGAGCACGTCCCGCGCACAACGCTGCAATTCGTGGAATGGCATCTTGCTATTGCAATCTTGTATTTGTACCCGATGGCCGTGTAACATTGGTTGATATGTTCATTCTGCTGTGGTCCCATTGTTTCACATACTATCTGTGCAGTCGCGAACAGAGTTGTGAAGGGTCAGTGGAACGTAGTACTCGAGTAACGGTGGGCCCTCATTCATCACTGTACCGAGTTGCAACGACGGGCGGGGCGTCCCATTCGTGGGTGAAGGCAGTTGCCATTTTCACACACAGCCGCACTCGATGGATTAATTAGTGTTTTCAAACGGCCACAGATGCCTCTTCGACGTGATGTTGCAAATGAGGAATTCGAAGGGCGGCGCTTTCGGTTTTCAGCTAGCGGCGAGGAGATGCCCACAGGTCTGACTGCAAATATAACGTTCTATTGTTCAATGTCCTTGGGACAGGGGCCATGGCGAGAATGCTATGATTGATATGAATAGTATGGGATGCGCAATTGCGTAGTGGACGATAAGGCAGGACGTTCCCAAATACATGTTACTTCACTAGACTGGAATTACGGGCTGGGGCACTGTGGATTTTGCAGGCTGCATAACGCACAGACTCAATGGATATTTCTAATGTTATGTGAGTAAATATTCAGGCGTTTTCATTACGGGATGAGGGAATGATGAATGGATGCATGGGCAGGTGATTTGATACAGAGTTTGCCATGTACAGGGCTTCTTGGGATCTGTCCGCCCCCCCTGCGCTATGTGATGCAGGGCTGCCATAGTGGGACCATCGTCTATCTGGCCTTGTTGAGCCCTCCCTGTCTCGACGCGCCTTCAGACACTTGTGTCCATGCACGTTACCAATCCCATCTGAAGGATTCTGTTTTGACAGACGCATGCACAGGTACACTCGTTTGTGATGGTGTTTTCACCTCGATATAGATAGTTATGATTCGCAAGTGGTTTTGGGGTGGTGATGATCCTTTGGAGTGGGCTAGCATGCATATGGCTGTGGATTTAGTGTGATCATTGGAGTGAGTTGTTCGAATGTAGTTCTGATGGCCATTCTATTCTTTTTCTTTTCTTTTGGTTGACAGGTATCTCCTCCCCTTTTGCCACTGCCATCTGTATGCCACTCCTGCAGATGGGTTTTACTCCCGACACCTGCTGCTTCGTGTTAATCAGTGGAGCAGCATTACGATCTTATGGGACGATCGCCAATGGGCCACATGCCCTTACGCAGTACTGGTGGCTCGGAGCAACATTTCGGCCTTTCAGCTGGACTAGTGCCTCCCCATTGGGACGGCCCTGCGGTTCTGTGCGCTTCCATGTTGCCTTTTCGTACGTGAATGTGGCTCTGTGTACCATGAGGGAACAGGGCGTCACACAAGTGGTGGCTGGTCATTTCTTGCGGATGCAGCCCACAATGGTGAAATGTGTTTTGGAGTTCATGGCCTGATGGCTGTATGGGCTTGGTGATATTGATGTGCATTAAAATTCTATTCTGATATGGGCCGTGTAGCGTTCTTCTTTGCAAGTGATGTTGCATATTCCTATTTGGGGAGCGATGTATTGTGAGGGGATCTGCATTGGGTTCCAGCTTCGGAGTTTTGTTGCGTGGTCCTGTACTGGGCGCGTTTGCCTACGAAGCCCGTGAGGTCAGGGATGGGGGCTGCCAATATGACAGTTTGGATGTTGTCATGCTCAGGGGCGGGGGATTGGGTTTTGTGTGACAGATGCCGGTCAGCCAGGTGGACTGGTGGAATGTTGTGATTTTCTGAATGTTGCTGGTCACAGGTGCCTGTGTTTGCGTGCGTTTCTTGGTGGGGGACTGTGGTCATGTCCATTGGGATGGCTTCTGTATTCGTGCCATCTGTGCCCTGCAGCTCCCATTGGCCCCTCTTGAGGTTCATTTGTTCGTTGGCATGCATGGGTGACTTGTGCATTTCACTGGTTGCATGTGGCTTCGTTGCACCTACGGGGAGTTGTACTTTGTGGGCAGGGAGCGGTGTACGGGCAGTCAGTGGGGCCGTTTACGGTTGATTCGCGATGCCGTACTTCTCACCATGGCGGAATGGTGCATTCCGCCATGCTTGATGGCGTTAGGTACATGTCCGTTGGGGTCGGAATTGGCGTACCGTTGCGCCATGGTGGTGTTTACGGTTTGGCATGGCGCGCGCGCGCGTGCTTGGTGCAGTTAGCGTTGGCGTTCACTACGGTGTCGCTAATGGCATCGTACTTTGCGGTGACGGGTCATAGTCGCACCGAGCGCTATTCGATGGCGGTATTGCATTTCCGCCATCGTTTTCCGATTTCCGCCAGGGTCGTAATGAGGGCCAATATGTGTATTACAGCAGTGTTATGGAGGTGATGCATTGAAATGAGAGAGAGAGACAGACTGCCATAGGGCCCATTGATATTTAAAAAAAAACCTTGAGACTTGGGGGGTAATTCATAGAATTCAGCGCACAAGTGGCGCACGCGGCTGGCGCACAGTGTGCGCGTGCGAATCCCTGCGCCAGCCGCGTGCGCTAAAATCCATTTCCGCGCACAGCGTATTCATGGATTCCAGCCACCAAAACCAGCCGTGGCGCACAGTGGCGCAGCGACCCTGCAGCAGCGCCAGTTACGCCCCCAAGAACGCCTCTTGCGCAGGGAAAAGCCATCAATATACCCAATCCAGCGCAAAGGGCTGCGCTAACCCTGTACCAGCACAGCAAGCGGGCTACGTGTATCACTGGGGTGCGCGGGAAGTACCTCACGCGATTGGCCCCGTGCGAGCAGGGTACGCGTATTTCAGGGGTGCGCGGGAAGTTCCACACGCGATTTCATCATGGTACGTGTATTTCAGGGGTGCGCGGGAATTTCCACATGCGATTGGGCCCGTGCGAGCAAGGTACGCGTATTTCGGGGTGCGCGTGAAGTTCCACACGCGATATCAGCAGGGTACGTGTATTTCAGGGTGCAGGGGAAGTTACACACGCGATTTCCGCAGGGTACATGTATTTCAGGGGTGCGCGTGAAGTTCCACACGCGATATCAGCAGGGTACGTGTATTTCAGGGTGCAGGGGAAGTTACACACGCGATTTCAGCAGCGTACGTGTATTTCAGGGGTGCGCGGGAATTTCCACACGCGATTGGGCCCGTGCGAGCAGGGTACGCGTATCTCAGGGGTGCGCAGGAAGTTCCACACGCGATTCCATCAGGGTACGTGTATTTCGGGGTGCGGGGGAAGTTTCACACGCAAAATCAGCAGGGTACGTGTATTCCAGGGGTGCGGGGGAAGTTTCACACACGATTTCAGCAGGGTACGTGTATTTCAGGGGTGCGCGGGAATTTCCACACGCGATTGGGCCCGTGCGAGCAGGGTACGCGTATCTCAGGGGTGCGCGGGAAGTTCCACACGCGATTCCATCAGGGTACATGTATTTCGGGGTACGCGTGAAGTACCACACGCGATATCAGCAGGGTACTTGTATTTCAGGGTGCAGTGGAAGTTACACACGTGACTTCCGCAGGGTACGTGTTTTTCAGGGGTGCGCGTGAAGTTCCACACGCGATATCAGCAGGGTACGTGTATTTCAGGGTGCAGGGGAAGTTACACACGTGACTTCCGCAGGGTACGTGTTTTTCAGGGGTGCGCGGGAAGTTCCACACGCGATTAGCCTGGGTACGTGTGTTCCGGGGTGTCAGGAACTTTCACACGCGATTGGTGGAAATCCACGTGTGTTCTGTCATCACGTGCAATGAGGGAAACACCTGCGCGCGTCACGTCACAGACGCGCTCACGCGCTAAGGGCCTTTGGTCCAATGAAATCGCATATGCGTGCTGCCGTGCATACGCGCTAAGGGCCTTTCCTCGTATTACACGCGGACGTGCAGTTTTCCACGCGCGCTTACGCGCATGGGCCCTTTCCTCGTATTACACGCGGACGTGCAGTTTTTCACGCGCGCTGAAATGCCCATGCATGTCTGTACGCGTCACGTCACAGGGGCGCTTGCGCTTGAGGGGCCTTCTGTCCAATGGAAATGCGTATGCGTGCAGACGCGCTTATGCGCTAAGGGCCTTTCCTCGTATTACACGCGGACGTGCAGTTTTCCACGCGCGCTTACGCGCATGGGCCCTTTCCTCGTATTACACGCGGACGTGCAGTTTTTCACGCGCGCTGAAATGCCCATGCATGTCTGTACGCGTCACGTCACAGGGGCGCTTGCGCTTGAGGGGCCTTCTGTCCAATGGAAATGCGTATGCGTGCAGACGCGCTTATGCGCTAAGGGCCTTTCCTCGAATTACACGCTGACGTGCAGATTTTTCACGTGCCAAATCACTCCGTATCAAGCTGGCCACGCGTAAGCACACGGAAGACCACGCTCCTGCCCAGAAGGCCGAACTACTGCCCCCCAGAGCCCCGAGCACGCTCCCACCTGTCATCTGCTGCTGCCTGACTGCCTGCTGCCCACGTGCCCTGCCATTTGCTGCCTGCACATCAGCCAGGGGTGCTGTTGCTGTGACCACCCCTGCTGGAACCGAAGACTCCCGACTGGGATTCCATCGCTCCATAGCCCAGCCCCAGGACCCAGTTGCCCACCCACTCCTGCCTCTGGGGTTGTCATGTCGGGGCAAACACCATCTGTGACCACTGACAACCCCCGGCCAGAGAGGAAGAGGGGCACCAGCTTCAGTGCCACCGAAGTTGGTGTCCTGGTGGAGCAAGTCCTGGGGCAGTATGATGCCCTCTTCGGAAGTTCCCGCGCCGACAAGGAAGGACGGACTCGGATCTGGACTGACATCGTGACTGCCATCAACGCGGAGGGGGTGGCAGTCCGTGACTTACAACATGTCAGGAAGCGCTGGGAGGACTTCAGGTCCAGGACCCTGAACAAGGCCCGGCGCCTCTTGAAGGCAGCGGATGCCAAGGGGCGCCGGGGCCACTTGTCGGAAGAACAGATGAAGGTCCTGGAACGCATATCCCCAGCGCTCCACGTCCAGGTCCTTGAGAAGCAGACCCGTCTGGAGTCGAGCGGTGAGTGTACATGCATCCTGATTGTGAGCAGTGTGTGTGGTGATTATTCAGTAGTGTGCACGTTGCACATCTGTTTGTATGGGGTCGAGTATGGGTGGGGGTGTACAGGGCCGTGGGGCTGACACATGCGAGGGCTGGAATGTGTGAGACATGGATGGTGCTTGTGTGTGTAGGCTTGCATGCCAAATGCAGTTGTGTGGGCACACATGTTTGGATGAATGTGTATGTAAGTAGACATGTCCGTGATGTCACGCATGTATGTTGTTTTTGGCTGCATGTATCAGCACTGTGTACATGTGCATGTGTGTGTATTTGACAAGGGTGCAACAGTGATGCAACATGGATGCATGTGACAGCGTTATGTGGAAGCCTGATTGGCAGATGTGACATTGATGCCCGTCTGAACAGTGCGACACTTGGCAGAGGTGTACACATGCATGCAAGTGTGGTGGTGTGTGTACATGTGTGGTGCACTTCCTGTGTTGCATGTGATGTCTGGCTCACCTTTGGCTGCTCATGCTGTTGTATGTGTATGGATGGTGATGGCAGTTGCGATATGGCTGTGGTATGGCTAATGTGTGCGAGTTGTAATGACATGTGTGTTGGGGATTGTGATGACATTTCTGAGGGTTGCCAATGCCACTCATGTACAACTGTCATGTGTGTATGTGTCCATTGTACAGTGCCCTGATGCCTGTGTTTTGTTTCTCCCTGTCTGCAGCGTCAACTGATGAAGAGGGCGGAGAAGGTGCTGTGGAGCACAGCGGCGGGGATCCGACCGCCAGCCGGAGACGCAAGGCCCGGCTCCCCTCCCATGTTGTGATCTCGTCGGGGAGTGAGGAGTCCGGTGCCGCATCCCAGGCCGCAGCTGCCGGGGGGAGGTCCAAGAGGCGGAGGTTGGAGTTAGACTCCTCGGCAGCAGAAGGGGCAGCTGGGACCCCACAGGGCCCAACAGGGGAAGATGGCACAGAGTCATCCAGGTTGGTGGTGGGTTTGGTGGAGGAGGAGGCCGTGCAAGCACTAGAGACGGGGTCTGGAGGTGGGGATCCCACTGGTGCTAGTGGTGCAGTGCAGGACCAGGGACAGGAGGCAGCACAGGCCACCGCGGAGGTGCCTGTGTGCAATCCTGTCCCCGATCCTGTCCCTGCATCATCTTGCACCAGCAGGGATGCCTACGTCCAGACCCGTTTTCAGGCAGGGGATGAGCTCACGTCAACTGGCCTTCCTCTGCCTGCGGACGTGGCTATCCAGGTCCGGGTTGAGCCTGTCCTGGCTGGTGTGGCGTTGCGTCAACGGGCCATGCGAGGTGACCTGCAGTCTTTTCATGGAGAGACTGCACGTCATCTCGAATGGCTCGTTGACCACGTCAGCCTGCTGGGACAGGTCACCCAGGCCGGATTCCTCCGTCTGATGCGGCTTGCTCCGAACCCCTCCTCAACTGGACCCCCTACGCGCCAGTCGTCCTCTGTGCCATCTTCCCACCCATCAGTCACCTGGGTGCCCTGTGGAGCTGCCTCTGACGGTGCGGCCAGGCTGGTGGAGGAGGCATCCCTGCCACAGTCGGGAGTCGGACGTCTAGCAGGGGTGGCCACATCAACAACTGCACCCCAGCCGGCGGAGGATGTGCAGGCAGCAGGAGGCAGTGCACGGGCAGAGGCACAGCAGCAGCAGCAACGTGGTGGGAGCCATGAAGGCTCGGGGCCTTCAACATCGGAGGGGAAGGCATCGGCCGGAGGGCAGGTGGACCCAGGACGGGGTGTGTCTTCTGTGTGGCAGCGGTTGGGCCAGCAGATAGGTGCGGAGTGGCGGCGGGCGGAAGAGGCGCGGCTCACAATGGTCAGGGCGGAGAACTCCATGCGGAGGGCCCTGAGGCGGGCAGAGTGCCTCGAGGCAATCCGCAGGGGGTTGGAGGAGGAGACGGCGTCGTCCCTGCGGACCTTCTGGGCCATGGAACAGGACCGCCTCTGGGACACCGAACAGGAGTTCGATGATGCCCTGGCCCAGAACACCACAGAGTGAGCCGCTGGACTTGCCCGCCGCCTTTGTATATAGTTATATAGTTAGTGTTAGGTTTCCTTTGTTTTTTTTTTTATTTGGTTGCGATTGGACAATGCGCCACCTTTTTGTATATAGTTTATTTTATTAGTTAGTGTAGTTAGATAGGTTTCCTTTATTTTGTTGGGATAATGGACCCTGGATTGTTCCCATGTACATAGTTGACAGTTGGATTGTATTTTTTTTTCTATTTTTAACCATGGAGCAATGGCTTTCTTTTTTATTTCCCAATGGATTTTGTTTTGTGGACATTGACTTTGGACATTACTTTGGATTTTTATTTTTGGTTTTGCTTTTTTTGACGGACATGCTTCTTTTCATTTTTGTACATTCACGTTTCTGTTTCTTCATTTTTTATTCTATTGATGTTTCCTTTAATACATATTATTTTTGGTGAACTTCAATGTGTGGTATCTCATTGGTTTCATGCATTTCATGATATGTCTTTTGAGATTCACTGACACCCATTGGGTGTATGTGAGGGAAATGTGTTCGATTCGGAACTTGCAATTGGTGTTCTGTGATGTAATTGCAAATTATGAGTGGGTGGATGCAATACTCGGGTGGGTGTTTTGCATTTGGAGGCTGACCATAGGGACCAGGGATCTAGATTGTGATGACATGTTGGCTGGGAAACATGAGTTGCACATGGGTGGGGGCCTGCTGGCAGGTGGCCCACAGTGCTGGGGGGTGGGGGTGGTGGGAGACATGGGTGGGGGCCTGGTGGTGGCTGCCCCTGCACTGCTGGGCGTTGGGGGTGGTGGGGGACATGGGTGGGGGCCTGGTGGAGGCTGCCCCTGGTGGCTGGGGGTAGGGGTGGTGGGGAACATGAGTTGGACATGGGTGGGGGCCTGTTGGCAGGTGCCCCACAGTGCTGGAGGGTGGGGGTGGTGGGGAACATGAGTTGGACATGGGTGGGGGCCTGCTGGCAGGTGCCCCTGGTGACTGGGGGGTGGGGGTGGTGGGAGACATGAGTGGGGGCCTGGTGGAGGCTGCCCCTGGTGGCTGGGGGATGGGGTGGTGGTAGACATGGGTGGGGGCCTGGTGGAGGCTGCCCCTGCACTGCTGGGGGGTGGGGGAGGTGTGAGACATGGCTGGGGGCCTGGTGGAGGCTGCCCCTGCACTGCTGGGGGGTGGGGGTGGTGTGAGACATGGGTGGGGGCCTGGTGGAGGCTGCCCCTGCACTGCTGGGGGGTGGGGGTGGTGGGAGACATGGGTGGGGGCCTGGTGGAGGCTGCCCCTGCACTGCTGGGGGGTGGGGGTGGTGGGAGACATGGGTGGGGGCCTGGTGGAGGTTGCCCCTGGTGGCTGGGGGCTGGGGGTGGTGGGAGACATGGGTGGGGGCCTGGTGGAGGCTGCCCCTGCACTGCTGGGGGGTGGGGGTGGTGTGAGACATGGGTGGGGGCCTGGTGGAGGCTGCCCCTGCACTGCTGGGGGGTGGGGGTGGTGTGAGACATGGGTGGGGGCCTGGTGGAGGCTGCCCCTGCACTGCTGGGGGGTGGGGGTGGTGGGAGACATGGGTGGGGGCCTGGTGGTGGCTGCCCCTGCACTGCTGGGGGGGTGGGGGTGGTGGGAGACATGGGTGGGGGCCTGGTGGAGGCTGCCCCTGGTGGCTGGGGGGTGGGGGTGGTGGGGAACATGAGTTGGACATGGGTGGGGGCCTGCTGGCAGGTGCCCCACAGTGCTGGGGGGTGGGGGTGGTGGGGAACATGAGTTGGACATGGGTGGGGGCCTGCTGGCAGGTGCCCCTGGTGACTGGGGGGTGGGGGTGGTGGGAGACATGAGTGGGGGCCTGGTGGAGGCTGCCCCTGGTGGCTGGGGGATGGGGGTGGTGTAAAACATGGGTGGGGGCCTGGTGGAGGCTGCCCCTGCACTGCTGGGGGGTGGGGGTGGTGTGAGACATGGGTGGGGGCCTGGTGGTGGCTGCCCCTGCACTGCTGGGGGGGGTGGGGGTGGTGGGAGACATGGGTGGGGGCCTGGTGGAGGCTGCCCCTCGTGGCTGGGGGGTGGGGGTGGTGGGGAACATGAGTTGGACATGGATGGGGAACTGCTGGCAGGTGCCCCACAGTGCTGGGGGGTGGGGGTGGTGGGGAACATGATTTGGACATGGGTGGGGGCCTGCTGGCAGGTGCCCCTGGTGACTGCGGGGTGGGGGTGGTGGGAGACATGAGTGGGGGCCTGGTGGAGGCTGCCCCTGGTGGCTGGGGGATGGGGGTGGTGGTAGACATGGGTGGGGGCCTGGTGGAGGCTGCCCCTGCACTGCTGGGGGTGGGGGTGGTGGCAGACATGGGTGGGGGCCTGGTGGAGGCTGCCCCTGCACTACTGGGGGGTGGGGGTGGTGGGAGACATGGGTGGAGGCCTGGTGGAGGCTGCCCCTGGTGACTGGGGGGGTGGGGGTGGTGGGAGACATGGGTGGGGGCCTGGTGGAGGCTGCCCCTGGTGACTGGGGGGGTGGGGGTGGTGGGAGACATGGGTGGGGGCCTGGTGGAGGCTGCCCCTGCACTGTTGGGGGGTGGGGGTGGTGTGAGACATGGGTGGGGGCCTGGTGGAGGCTGCCCCTGCACTGCTGGGGGGTGGGGGTGGTGTGAGACATGGGTGGGGGCCTGGTGGAGGCTGCCCCTGCACTGCTGGGAGACATGGGTGGGGGCCTGGTGGAGGGTGCCCCTGGTGGCTGGGGGTGCAGGGGGCATGCGTTGGTGGGCAGTAGTGCAAGTTGACATGTGGGTTGGCTGGTGGGCATGGCCATGGTGGATGGGGTGCCTGCATGACATGTGCTGGGTAGGCCCCTGTGGTGTGAGCCACCTGCAGGGGCCGTGGAGGGTGTAGAGGGAACACCTGGGAGGACCCACACGTGCAATTCACGTGTGCTGCTCCCCGCACACCCCTGTAATACACGTACCCTGATGATATCGCGTGTGGAACTTCCCGCGCACCCCTGTAATACACGTACCCTGATGGAATTGCGTGTGGAACTTCCCGCCGCACCCCTGGAATACACGTACTCTGCTGATTTCGGCTGGGATACTTCCCCCGCACCCTGAAATACACGTACCCTGATGAGATCGCGTGTGTGACTTCCCGCGCACCCCAGAAATACACGTACCCCGCTCAATCGCGTGTGTAACTTCCCGCGCACCCCCAAAATACACGTACCCCGCTCAATCGCGTGTGTAACTACCCACGCACCCCCAAAATACACGTACCCCACTCAATCGCGTGTGTAACTTCCCGCACACCCCCGAAATACACGTACCCTGCTCAATCGCGTGTGTAACTTCCCGCACACCCCTGAAATACACGTACCTCGCTCAATCGCGTGTGTAACTTCCCGCGCACCTCCGAAATACACGTACCCCGCTCAATCGCGTATTTAACTTCCCGCACACCCTCGATATACACGTACCCCGCTCAATCGCGTGTGTAACTTCCCGCGCACCCCCGAAATACACGTACCCCGCTCAATCGCGTGTGTCACTTCCCGCGCGCCCCCAAAATACACGTACCCCGCTCGATCGCGTGTGTTGCTTCCCGCGCACCCCCGCAATACACGTGCCCCGCTTGCACAGGCCCAATTGCTGTATGTTGCCACTTTTGTGATGCGCTGGGACTCTACCGCCTGCCTTCGTGTGGCGGACGTGTTTCAGCTTGTGCGTGTCTTTGGCTGTGCGTGGCTTTGCCCTATTCGATTCCATGAATACGTGTGGTTCGAGTGCGTGTGGGCGTTCCGTCTGCTTCCCTGCAGTACATCCCCAGTTACGCCCTTATTTTCGCGCGTTGTTCCCCATTCCACGCGTTACGCCCCGTGTCCCGCCCACTTTCTGGTGTATGCGCCGAGGTTGTGCGCTTTCACTGTGCGCGTCGCGCACGCCTTTCGGGATGTTGCAGTGACTTGTGCGCCATGCACGGGTTTGGCGCACATCCCGAGGTGAACACGCACAGGGACTTCCATGAATCGCACGCATGCGCGTGCGCCTGTTTCTTTGCGCTTGCGCCTGCTTGCGCCTGCTTGCGCAACGATTTTCGGCGCACGTTTGTTCCATGAATCGGCCCCTTGGAGTGATTGTTGCACCATGTGACAAAATGCATATAGGTATATGTAAATATACATATAAAGGTTTGTGTATACATAAACATGTGTAATTATTGTAAATTAAATTCGCTGTATTGCCGAAATGTATTTATGTTCAACATACTACTTATTCAACAATGGTCCATTTACATAATATCACTAAAGCATTTGAGATTCTGAACTGAAAAGAAATTTTAAATAAAAATTACATAGACATAAATGATAAGTTACAATAATATATATATAACATAATATCGCGATGCAGGAAAAAAGCAAAATATTTAAAAGAGGAAATAGGTATTGTGACATTGTTTGCAACTAAGTAAAAAGGAGAATCACTATGGGTTACAAATATGGAAGATTGTGAAATCATTATAGGTCCATGATGAGGGGAAGAAGGGTTGGAAATCTCATCAACTCTTCAATCACGTATGTGTTCTCTATAGGATTGAAGGATTGATGGGGGCATTGTTCACACATGCAAGTTACGGAATGGTACAGTTTTTATTTTTATGAAATTGTTCTCTTCCTCACATAATCTTAATACATGGTTTGAGTTATTACATCATTCTTGTAGTTTTTTGGTGTGTTTTTTTATTAAAACCTTTCGCAATTGAGTGTTAAATTTTTCTGACCTGTCAATATTAAAACTTTTTTGGTTTAGAATCACTTAAAATTACTTAGGGGGTAATTCATAGAATTCGGTGAACAAGTGGCGCACACGGCTGACACACAGTGTGCAAGTGCGGCAGTCTGCGCCAGCTGTGTGTGCCAAAACCCATTTCAGCGCACAGCGTATTCATGGATTTCAACATCCATAACCAGCCGTGGAGCAGAGTGGCGCAGCGACCCTGCAGCAGCGCCAGTTATGCCCCAAACCCCGCCCCGTGCACCATGAACAGCGCACAAATCCAGTACATGGCGCAAAGGCCATTGGACCAGCATAAAGCCCCCCAACCACGAAAACGCGTGTAAAACCTCCCGCGCATGCCCCAGAATACACATACCCCTCCCGCGGCAGCGAAAACGCGTGTAAAACTCCCCACTCACCCCTCTGAATACACATACCCAGCTCGCGCCAGGTAAATAGCATAGAAAAAGCACCCCCCATGTGGCGTGGGCTGCCTGTGGGGATTGCCCAGGGTGGATGGGGTGCCTACGTGTATTTGGGGGGTGCGCGGGAAGTATCAGATGCAATAGGCCTTGGCCGAGCGTGGGACGTATATTCTGAGGGGTGCGCGGGGAGTTTCACACGCGATAAGCCTTGTGCAAGTGGGGTATGTGTATTCTGGGGGTGCGCAGGAAGTTTTACACGCGATAGGCCTTGGCCGAGTCGGGTACGTGTATTCTGGGGGTGCGCAGGAAGTTCTACACGCGATAGGCCTTATGCGAGCGGGGTACGTGTATTCTGAGGGGTGTGCAGGGAGTTCCACACGCGATTTCGCTTGGCGAGCGGGGTACGTGTATTCCTGGGGTGCCCCAACGCAAATTGGCAGTGTGTGTCCTCCCAGGTGTGCCCTCTCTCCTCTCCCCAGGCCCACAGGCAGCCCACAACACAGGGGACTACCCTGCACCCCTGGCCATGCCCTGCCGGCAGACCATCCACCCTGGCAATGCCCCCCAGCCAGCCCACATGTCACCATGCACAAGTGAGCACCTGTCATGATGCCTACCTCCAAGGAGCCAGGTCCGACCCAGCAACCCCAGAGGCAGGCATCATTCCCCCCAGGGAAGTTCCAGCGGGCCCAAGCTGGGGCCCTTTGGATGCAGTCCTGGCGCCTTAGGCGCCAGGCTCATGTTGGACCCCAGTCCTGGCGCCTTAGGCGCCAGGCTCATAAAGCTGGACATGTGTTCAAGTGTTTTAGTGTGCACTACCTGATGCAGACCATGCTGCTACATCCAGGCCCTCTTGAGGCCTGAATGGGACTACTTTACCTGTGGGACTACTTTCCACCCGGGTGTGGTCAGGGAAGGATACATAACCTGATCGGTGGAAGGATACATACCTGGAACTTCTTCCAAAGCTATTTAAACCCCACCCGAACAGCCACACGTGCTTCGCGTTGTTCTGCACCTAGCAGCTGGACGCTCACCGTGTCTGCTCCTGCTTCTGGACTTCAGCCACGCCTGTCAGCATCCTGGGACACCTGCTAAGGGTAATAAGAAGAGAATTGGGGAGGAAGAAGGCTTACCTGCTAAACCTGCATCACGGAGACATTTCACCGATGATCCTGAAAAGGAAGACATCATTTTTTAAAGCATTTCGCTCCGATTGCTGCAGCGCTGCATTTCACTCACCTTTCTTGGGCGCCTCCATCTTCAGCAGCGATCATCTGGATCCGAAACCAACTTCCCAGAGCCTAGAGAGAAAAAGACAAGAACACAAGGTGAGAGAAGGAAGGGAATAGGAAAAGCTCTGTTTCCTTCTAAGACTTACCTCTTGGGTCATTCCCATTTCATTTCGGGTCTTGCTGCTTCCAAGCATTTTCCGGACCCCGGCCCCTATGGGGAAAAAAGACAAAGACATTAGATGAGCGAATGCAAAAACATTACCTGAGCGCTCATCTAGGACTTACCAGATCTTTACTGGAACTGCACGTTTCACTTCGGGTCTGCGCCATATCTCCGGCATTCTGAACCCTGGCCCCTATGGGGAAAAGACATCAACATTAGCGCTTTGTTGCAAGAAGTCTCCAAAGGAATCTTCAATCATCATCTGAAAAAAGACAATGAACATTATTATTTAAAGCTTTAACTTTTGAACTTGCAACAGAACTTTTACAGCGCCTTACCAGTATAATCAAGCTTACCTGAACTCCCATCCAACCTCAATCCAGTGAAGTAACTGGGTTCAACGCGCCCATGCGTCAGAAGCAGGATGGAGAGCTTGTCCTTTCAGACCTTAAGGTGAGACTTCACGGGGAATCGTGGAAGGGTATCGAGGAGGGTTGGAAGGAAGTGGGAGGCTCGAGCATTATTCCGCCAGATTGTAATACTCCCTTTTCACGTACAGGAGGATATTCCTGCGAGCCAGATTAGCCAGAGTTGAGGGGCCCGTCCTATCCATCTTCAGAGCCCTGCGCTTCACCAGTGAAGAGGCATCAGCACCCGAAACCAGGCCAGCGCTCCCGTGGGAATCAGGTGAGCGTGACAACACCAACACATGTCCCCCTGCTCCCCAACCCACCCAGCATTGACAGGCACCTGTCAGCAGGCCCCGACTCATGTCCCCCTGCACCCCCACCCACCCAGCAGTGACAGGCACCTGCCAGCAGGCCCTGTCATGTCCCCCTGCATCCCCACCCACCCAGCAGTGACAGGCACCTGCCAGCAGGCCCCGACTCATCTCCCCCCACCCACTCACCCACCCAGCAGTGACAGGCACCTGCCAGCAGGCCCCAACTCATGTACCCCCATCCACTCACCCACCCAGCAGTGACAGGCACCTGCCAGCAGGCCCCGACTCATGTCCCCCCACCCACTCACCCACCCAGCAGTGACAGGCACCTGCCAGCAGGCCCGACTCATGTCCCCCCACCCACTCACCCATCCAGCAGTGACAGGCACCTGCCAGCAGGCCCCAACTCATGTCCCCCTGCACCCCGACCCACCCAGCAGTGACAGGCACCTGCCAGCAGGCCCCGACTCATGTCCCTGCACCCCCACCCACCCAGCAGTGAGGGGCACCTGCCAGCAGGCCCCGACTGAAGTCCCCCCACCCACTCACCCACCCAGCAGTGAGGGGCACCTGCCAACAGGCCCCAACTCATGTCCCCCTGCACCCCCACTCACCCAGCAGTGACAGGCACCTGCCAGCATGCCCCGACTCATGTCCCCCCACCCACTCACCCACCCAGCAGTGAGGGGCACCTGCCAGCAGGGCGAGACTCATGTCCCGCCACCCCAACATGTCATCACGATACACACTCCTGGCCCTTATGGCCATACAAATCCCACCCCAGTCCATACACCCAACCAAGCATTACATGCACCCCACATTGAAATACCCATGTCATGATAGATCCCAAATGGCAAGTATGTCCGTCACACACACACAATGGGCGTAAGTGAATGCGAAAACCCACATTGCGACATGCATGAAACCAATGAGAGAATACCACACAAATGAAGCATGAAACAAAAATGTATTTAAAACTAAAGCAATGGAATGAAAGAAAATCACATAATCAGAGAAATAATGAACAAAAGGCTGCATGTCCAAAATGAAAGAAAAAATAAATGAATGCACAGTCCAAATAAATCCGAATGGAAATGTCTCCAAAGTGTTTGTACATCAAACAAAATCCAAATTAAAAAATAAATCCATTGCTCCATGGAAAAAAATGAAAAAAATAAAGTCCAATCCAGTGTTCAACTATGTACAATTTGCAAATCCAGGGTCCATGAGCCCAACTATCCAAATGAAACCTAACAAAAACCCTACCTAATGAACAACTATATACAAAAAGGTGGGGCATAGTCCAAGCGTCCCAAATGAAAGAAAAACAGAAAGGAAACCTAACACTAATTATCTTTATACAATGGTGGCGGGCAAGTCCTACGGCTCACTTGCCGATTTCCCAGGACAGGGCATCATCGAACTCCTGGTCTTTGTCCTGGAGGCGGGCCTGTTCCATGGCCCAGAGGTTTTGCAGGGATAAAGGCATGTCCACCTCCAACTCCCTGTGAATTGCCTCAAGGCACTCGGTCCGCCTCAGCGCTCTGCGCATGGAGTTCTCCGCCCTGACCATAGTGAGCCGTGCCTCTTCCGCCTGCTGCCACTCCACATCTATGTGCTGGCCTAACCGCTGCCACAAGAAAGACACTCCCAATCCAGGGTCCTCCTGCCCTTCAGCCGATGCCTGCGCCTCTGATGTTGATGGCCCTGAGCCATCATCGTTCCCACCTTGAGCCTGCTGCCGCCATGCATGTGCCCTGCCTGTTGTTGCCTGCATGTCCTCCTCCTGCTGGGGTCCAGTTGTTGGGGTGGCCACCCCTGCTGGACCTCCGACTCCCAACTGTGGCAGGGATGTGTCCTCCACCAGCCTGGCCGCTGGGTCAGGGGCAGCTCCACAGGGTGCCTGGGTGACACTTGGGTAGGAAGATGGCACGGAGGACGACTGGCGCATAGGGCATTCAGTTGAGGAGGGGGTCGGTAGAAGCTCCAGCACACGGAGGAACCCAGCACTAGTGACCCCTCCTAGTAGGTTGACGCGGTCTATGAGGCATTTGAAATGACGTGCATTGTCCTCACAAGAACCCTGCACATCACCCCGAATGTCACGAACACACAACGCCACCCTAGGCAGGACAGGCTCAACACGGTCCCCGATTGCCAAGTGCACAGGGAGAGGAAGGCCAGTTGTTGTACGGCTATCCCCTCCCTGAAAAGGGGGCTGGACTAAGGCATCCCTGATGGCGCCGGATGATGCAGTTACAGGATCGTGGACAGGATTACACACAGGTACCTCTGCGGCAGTCTGTGCTGCCTCCTGTCACTGCCCCTTGACTGCACCACTGGCACCAGTGGAATCCCCCCTCCAGGCCCTGTGTGTGTGACTTCCACAGCGTCCTCCTCAACCAAACCCCCCACCAACCTGGATGACTCCGTGCCATCTTCCTCCATCGGCCCCTGTGGGGTCTCAGTTGCCCGTTCTGCTGCCGAGGAGTCCACCTCTGACCTCCACCTCTTGGACCTACCCCCGGCAGCTGCGGCCGCGGATGCGGCACCAGACTCCTCACTTCCCGAAGAGATGTCAACCTGGGAGGGGAGCTAGGCCTTGCGTCTCCGGCTGGCGGTGGGATCCCTGCCGCTGTGCTCCACAGCACCGTCTCCACCCTCTTCATCAGTTAATGCTGAAGACAGGGAGAGACAGAACACAGGCATCAGGGCAATGTACAATGGTCTGATACACACATGACAGTTGCAGATGATTGGCAGTCTCAAACTTCACACATGGCATCACACTCCCCAAAACACATGTCATTTCAACTCACGCACATGAGCAAATCAACAGGAATGTTGCAGCAGGCAGCACCATCCATACACAAACAATAGCATGAGCAGCCAAAGGTGAGCCTGACATCACATGCAACACAGGGAGTGCAGAACACATGCACACAAGGCACCAGACATACATGCATCTGTACATCTCCACCACCTGTCGCAGTGATAACATCGCCATCCATGTCACATCTGGCAATCAGCCTCCTACATGACAGTGTCACATGCATCCATGGTGTATCACAGTTGCACACTTGTCAAATACACACACGTGCACATGTACATAGTGCAGATAAATGCAGGTGGAACCAGCCTCCATGGTTGACACTACAACCATGCCACAGTACATACACAGAAATTTAAAAATGTGTGCACCCACACCTGCATTTGGCCCGCATGCTTACCAACATATACACCATGGATGTGTCTCACACATGAGAGGAATCAAAAAATAGGGCTCCTGGTGTGGAACCTATTCTACCCAGGAGGGTTAACTAGGAAAACAAAAGATACAAATGAATAGGTCCAAGGATGCTAGGCTCAGAACAACACCTCCACATGTATTATCAAACTCTGCATTGCTAAGGAAGGAATCACTCTTCAATAGTATGTTGTAGAGATAAATCTCATTTTTTTATATTAAAGTTGTGTGCAAAAAGACATAAATCCAACATTTAGAGAAATTAAGACATCAAAATGGTTTGCTAAAACAGAACAATCAGACAAAAAAATATATTTACAACACACAGTGCCAGAAAAACATTTTTTGGGACAATCTCCAAATTGTGTGTGTGTAACAAACCCGACTCCTATTAGGATTTGCCAAGAAATTCACATATTGCAGTGTACATATTCAAGTCAACATTTGTGGAAAACACATAGAACAATGGTAGGTACACAAAATTATTTTTCTTGCGTAAACAGCATTAATGTGCTGTAGTTTTGGGGGGAGTAGTGCGTCTACACCAGGTGTTTCAGCCGTTTCTAGGTGGGCTAGGTGTGCCTCATCTTTAACACGGCCTTCATCAGGACGGAGTTCTGTGTAGATTGACGTCTGTGCTGCAGGGGAAGGAGACTACAGTCAGGGGGGTGTCTGAGCCAAAATTATTTAGTTTGAGTGAATCACGTGTGGTTGATGTAAAATCAAAAAGCACATAGCTTACCTATGGGTTAATAGATTTCACAGACGCTAAATTTGAGATCTGCTAGCCACATGGGCTGGTCTTTGTATGGTCCTGTTGCAAATAACAGAGAACGAGAGAAGCAAAGGGAGGTTGAAGCTAAACATGTCCCCGTTTAAAAAGGCATGAAAAAAAGTTTTTTATTATATGCAGGGAAAAAAATCTTACCTCTCGCTGGAGGTCGAAAAATGCTGATCCAGGGTGGTATCAGTGGGAAACAGACACGGCTTGCACAGCTAAAAAATATATATGGCTCAAGGTGAGTGTGGTTACCTAGTAACAACTGTCTCATATATATAGCAGTAAGTGCAGGGTTTATTTTAAAGTACCTGTGAGGGTTGCAGCATGGGCAGCCTGTCTGCCAAAAAAGTACGAGCTGGAGCTCCTCAGGCTGCTGTGTCACAGTTGAGACTGCAGGGGCCTGACTGCAAAGCGTTGGTAACGCTGTTGCTAGGTCCCTGTAGGTATTTATATGTCAGCCATCCTGGAATGGCCCTAGGATCGAGTGAGAAACAAAATGATGGATTCTGCTCCATCCGGGGGGCACAAAAAAAGCTCAATCAATTATGGGTGTGATTAGTGTCAACGTGTGTCTAAAAAGTTAATTTAGACAATATTGTTGACAAACGGTTGTCATGGCAACCATAAGCATTGCGGGGTGGCATTGGTTTTTTATATTCTGAGACAACATAGCTAATGGCCCCATGAGGTTGTGATTACCGAAAATACTTCATTTCAATATGTTGTGGCATGGATCACAAAATGTTTATGTGTCTCAGGAATCTCAGCAGAGAAAAACCATAATTAAGTAGGTGGACAGTTTGTATTGTATTACTAACAGCCCGAGAGGGTGAGAATTAGGGCGTGTCACCTGGAAACTTAATACATAGTTTCATAATGACAGAAAACATTTGGAATTAACAAAGAAAGTATAGTTTTTCATGTAGGTGATTTCATACATTGACCAAAAAAAAAAAAAAAAAAAAAACTGTCATAATGTCTACTGACTTCTGCATTTCATGAAATGAAAAATGATCATAGTGATAAGAAGTTCATAGCTCATACTCAATCATTGGGCACATGTCATTACAGGAAAGACTTCCATTCAACTGACACATTTAGACCAGCCTGAACGGAGTTAAGTCTGTGGACCCACCGTTGTTCTAATTGGGTCAGCGTTTTGTTCAGATCTCCCCCACGCTTTGCTGGTTTCACTTTTTGGAGGACAAACCATCTTAGATCAGTATCACTATGGTTCTTACTGATAAAATGCTCTACTAGGGGCTTGTCTGCTACCTTGTTCCTGATACAGGAACGATGTTCAGAGATGCGCATTTTGATGGCACGTGTGGTTTTTCCTATGTAGAGGAGTTTGCAAGGGCATTGTATTACATATATGACACCCTTCGTGTTGCAGTTTGTAAAATCTTTCATTGTCCATTTAACGTGTGCATGTTCGAAAGATTTCTTTTGTAGGGTCAAAGGGCATGCCACACATTGACCACATTTGTGATGTCCAACTATCGGAGATAAATCCCATAGTGTGTTCTGTGTTTGTGGGGGTGGCTCTATGAAGGTGTGTACTAGAGCGTCTCTTAGATTTCTGTTTTTCTTGAAAGCAAAACATGGCACATTGTGCAGAGTGCCGGGGTGTTTCACCAAATGCCAGTTCTTCTTGATGGTTTTCTGGATCAATAGGCTCAAGGGTCCAAAAGTGGTGACACATACCAGTCTTCCCAAATCTTTTTTCGGTTTGTTTTCCAAACAGATTTCTCTAGGTGTATATTTGGGTCTCTTTTTGGCTTGGTTGATGGCCTTTTTTGGATAGCCTCTCTCTGCAAGTCGTTGGGTTAGTCCTTCCGCAAGGTCCTCCAAGACGAAATTGCAAGCCTCACTCAACACGCTCTCACGCAAGGTTGGATATGTGAAGATGAGAAGATGTTCTTGAACAAAACCAACCCTTGCATCCCAGCCTTCTATATCATCCCAAAGATGCATAAAAATTCAGAAAAACCGCCCGGTAGACCGATTGTATCGGCGTGTGAATCCCTCCTGGAACCTTTGTCCCTTTACACAGACTATTTTTTAAAACCTTTTGTAATCAAAATGCCCTCCTACCTAAAGGATACCACACACACTATTAACTTACTTGACGACATCATCCTCACCACCGATAGCCTCCTTGTCACAATGGATGTCGAGGCTCTATATACATCGATACCACAACAAGAAGGTCTAGAAGCCATTCGTGACATCCTGAACACCAAAGAAGACTTAGATTCTACCCCCACAAATTTCATCCTTGAGTGCACTAGATTGGCAATGTCTGAAAATTTCTTCCTGTTCCAGAACCAAATCGACAAACAAACTAAAGGTGTGAGTATGGGCGCTACTTTCGCCCCGGACATTGCCAATCTATATATGGCCCGCTACGAAAAGAACCATGTCTTCACGCCAGACAACCCCTTCCTAGGAAACATCTCATTATGGAAGAGATACATTGACAACGTGATTATTATATGGCAGGGGACACCTTTGGAACTACAAAAGTTCCACAGTTGGATCAACTTAAGAAATACTCACATTAATTTTACCATGCATTGGGACCACCACCAAATAGATTTCTTGGATCTGCATATCTACAAGACCGGGGATCGACTAAAAACTGAGTTGTTTCGAAAACCCACGGACCGCAACACTTTGTTGCACTTCCAAAGTTATCATCCGATGGGATTAAAGTACAATTTACCTTACGGACAATTTTTGCGTATCCGAAGAAATTGTTCAGACCTGGCAAAATTCCATCAACATGCGGAAGGACTAACCCAACGACTTGCAGAGAGAGGCTATCCAAAAAAGGCCATTAACCAAGCCAAAAAGAGAGCCAAACATCCACCTAGAGAAATCTGTTTGGAAAACAAATCAAAAAAAAGATTTGGGAAGACTGGTATGTGTCACCACTTTTGGACCCTTGAGCCTATTGATCCAGAAAACCATCAAGAAGAACTGGCATTTGGTGAAACACCCCGGCACTCTGCACAATGTGCCATGTTTTGCTTTCAAGAAAAACAGAAATCTAAGAGACGCTCTAGTACACACCTTCATAGAGCCACCCCCACAAACACAGAACACACTATGGGATTTACCTCCGATAGTTGGAATCACAAATGTGGTCAATGTGTGGCATGCCCTTTGACCCTACAAAAGAAATCTTTCGAACATGCACAAGTTAAATGTACAATGAAAGATTTTACAAACTGCAACACGAAGGGTGTCATATATGTAATACAATGCCCTTGCAAACTCCTCTACATAGGAAAAACCACATGTGCCATCAAAATGCGCATCTCTGAACATCGTTCCTGTATCAGGAACAAGGTAGCAAACAAGCCCCTAGTAGAGCATTTTATCAGTAAGAACCATAGTGATACTGATCTAAGATGGTTTGTCCTCCAAAAAGTGAAACCAGCAAAGCGTGGGGGGGATCTGAACAAAACGCTGACCCAATTAGAACAACGGTGGGTCCACAGACTTAACTCGGTTCAGGCTGGTCTAAATGTGTCAGTTGAATGGAAGTCTTTCCTGTAATGACATGTGCCCAATGATTGAGTATGAGCTATGAACTTCTTAACACTATGATCATTTTTCATTTCATGAAATGCAGAAGTCAGTAGACATTATGCCACTGTTGTTTTTTTTTTTTTTTTTTTTTGGTCAATGTATGAAATCACTTACATGAAAAACTATACTTTCTTTGTTAATTCCAAATGTTTTCTGTCATTATGAAACTATGTATTAAGTACCGAGGTGACACGCCCTAATTCTCACCCTCTCGGGCTGTTAGTAATACAATACAAACTGTCCACCTACTTAATTATGTTTTTTCTCTGCTGAGATTCCTGAGACACATAAACATTTTGTGATCCATGCCACAACATATTGAAATGAAGTATTTTCGGTAATCACAACCTCATGGGGCCATTAGCTATGTTGTCTCAGAGTATAAAAAACCAATGCCACCCCGCAATGCTTACGGTTGCCATGACAACCGTTTGTCAACAATATTGTCTAAATTAACTTTTTAGACACACGTTGACACTAATCACACCCATAATTGATTGAGCTTTTTTTGTGCCCCCCGGATGGAGCAGAATCCATCATTTTGTTTCTCACTCGATCCTAGGGCCATTCCAAGATGGCTGACATATAAATACCTACAGGGACCTAGCAACAGCGTTACCAACGCTTTGCAGTCAGGCCCCTGCAGTCTCAACTGTGACACAGCAGCCTGAGGAGCTCCAGCTCGTACTTTTTTGGCAGACAGGCTGCCCATGCTGCAACCCTCACAGGTACTTTAAAATAAACCCTGCACTTACTGCTATATATATGAGACAGTTGTTACTAGGTAACCACACTCACCTTGAGCCATATATATTTTTTAGCTGTGCAAGCCGTGTCTGTTTCCCACTGATACCACCCTGGATCAGCATTTTTCGACCTCCAGCGAGAGGTAAGATTTTTTTCCCTGCATATAATAAAAAACTTTTTTTCATGCCTTTTTAAATGGGGACATGTTTAGCTTCAACCTCCCTTTGCTTCTCTCGTTCTCTGTTATTTGCATCAGGACCATACAGAGACCAGCCCATGCGGCTAGCAGATCTCAAATTTAGCGCCTGTGAAATCTATTAACTCATAGGTAAGCTATGTGCTTTTTGATTTTACATCAACCACACGTGATTGACTCAAACTAAATAATTTTGGCTCAGACACCCCCCTGACTGTAGTCTCCTTCCCCTGCAGCACAGACGTCAATCTACACAGAACTCCGTCCTGATGAAGGCCGTGTTAAAGATGAGGCACACCTAGCCCACCTAGAAACGGCTGAAACACCTGGTGTAGACGCACTACTCCCCCCAAAACTACAGCACATTAATGCTGTTTACGCAAGAAAAATAATTTTGTGTACCTACCATTGTTCTATGTGTTTTCCACAAATGTTGACTTGAATATGTACACTGCAATATGTGAATTTCTTGGCAAATCCTAATAGGAGTCGGGTTTGTTACACACACACAATTTGGAGATTGTCCCAAAAAATGTTTTTTTGGCACTGTGTGTTGTAAATATATTTTTTTGTCTGATTGTTCTGTTTTAGCAAACCATTTTGATGTCTTAATTTCTCTAAATGTTGGATTTATGTCTTTTTGCACACAACTTTAATATAAAAAAAATGAGATTTATCTCTACAACATACTATTGAAGAGTGATTCCTTCCTTAGCAATGCAGAGTTTGATAATACATGTGGAGGTGTTGTTCTGAGCCTAGCATCCTTGGACCTATTCATTTGTATCTTTTGTTTTCACACATGAGAGGACTCACATGGGGCAGGCTCACCTCCCTGTACATACACATCCATACATGGCCCTACAAAGACATATGTGCAACCTGCACACTCCTGCCACACCTCAACATGCACAGCGTCCAATCAGTGCGCATGTACACTTACCGCTCGACTCCAGACAGGTCTGCCTCTCAAGGACCTGGAGGTGGAACGCTGGGCGTATCCATTCCAGGACCCTCATCTGGTTGTTGGTTAGGCGGACCTGGAAAACCCTCAGCATGCCCTGCCTTCAAGAGGCGCCAGGCCTTGTTGAGGGTCCTGGACCTGAAGTCCTCCCAGCGCTTCCGGACGTGTTGAATGTCACGGACTGCCACCCCCTCCACGTTGATGGCAGCCACAACCTCCATCCAGATCCTCTTCCGTCCTTCATTATCAGCGCGCAAACTTCCAAAGAGGGCATCATACTGCCCCAGGACTCGCTCCACCAGGATACCAACTTCATTGGCACTGAAGCTGGTAGCCCTCTGTCTCTCTGGCTGGGGGTTGTCAGTGGTGCCAGATGGTGTTGTGTCTGACATGGCAACCCCAGAGGCAGGTGTGGGTGGGCGACTGGGTCCTGGGCTGGGCTGTGGAGCGATGGAATAGCAGTCAGGAGTCTTCTGTTCCAGCAGGGGTGGTCACAGCAACTGGAACCCTGCAGATGGCTGACATGCAGGCACCAAACAGAAGGGCACGTGGCCAGCAGGCAGGCAGGCAGCAGCAGATTGCAGGTGGGAGCATGCTTGGGGCTCTGGGGGGCAGGAAAATGGCCTTCTGGTCAGGAGCGTGGTCTTCCGTGTGTTGTTGCATGGCCAGCTTGATACGGAGTGATTTGACACGTGAAAAAACTGCACGTCAGCATGTAATTCGAGGAAAGGCCCTTTGCGCGTAAGCGCATCTGTGATGTTACACGTGCGGGCATTTCCCACGTGACAGGTGCAAAGTGATTCAGCACGCGAAAAAACAGCACGTCTGTGTGTTAATGTGTGTAATCTGAGGAAAGGGCCTAAGCTCGTAAATGACGTGCTGCGTGTGGGCGTTCCCCTCAGCATGGGTTAAAGGTGAGCGGGGCCAGCAGTTCGCTGTACATACCTTTCGTGGAGACTGACGTGTGTGTTGCTACTTCGTGTTGTTTCGTTCACCATCACAACTTCACAGCGGATCAAGGACGTATCTCTTCTTTTGGCGGGGGTATTGGCTACACGTGTTTTTCATTTTCATGCTAGACTGACGGTGAGTCGCGCACACTATTTTTCCCACTGCGGGTGCCCCTGTGTATCACATACCCATTTTCGAGGTCATAGTAGCCTGCGTGTCCCACGTGTACGTGTTTTTCGTGTCCCTGGGTGCCACAGCGTACTGCAGGACGTTAATTCCACTCATGTGGGCTACCGGTGTTTGCGTGCACAGTTTTACTGCAGTTTTGGGGTGCCTGAGTGTTGCGTGACCCGTCACTTCATCACCGGGGTCACATACAGCCTTGCAGGTGCAGGGGTGCATTTAACATCTTGTATCCCACCCCCTTCACCCCAATTGCCCAGGACAATTGTCGTGTACACCTCCCATTGGCACTACTACATCTGTGCTGGCACTACCCCATCTGTGCCATGGCTAGGAGGCCACGAAAGGTGAGGGGCACCTCAGCTGTGTGTACTCCTCGTGGAGGGAATGGTCAGGGACGTGGCCGGGTGACCTGGGAGTAGGGGGACTCCAGGGTGTCTAGGATTGCTGCAGAGGGGGAAGAGGCAGGGGTGCGCCAGCTCTGGATGATGTTGTGCCACATATTGGTGCAGTCATGCCACCACCCCCTGCGGCTCCAGGAGATGCAGTTCTTGCATCTGGCACCGGCACCCATGTGACCCGGCAGTCCATTTCATCGACTGCCATGGGCCCAAGGGTAGTGGTAGCTGCAGGTGCCGCTGTGAACACCACCACCCAGGCTCAGGGTCTGCCAGCGCAGGCTGCGTTGGCACTTGAAGAGTCCATGGAAGATTTCCAGCAGGTCAGGAGGCACACCGTAGATACACGCAGGGCTGCCCTGACCTAGACACTTGTCCCTGGGGCAGTAATGTCATCTGCTGCTCCGACCAGCCAGGTGTTGGCAAGTGCTGGGGCAGATGCAGCCAACAACACCCCCTTTGTAAGTCTCCCAACCAGGACAGTTGCAATCAATAACCCTGGCACATGGGGATGTTGCTGCTCAAGGTCCATTCCAGGGCACCCAGCAGCCATTGACGCAAGTCAGGCCTTCAGTCGTCCTTCCACCTACCACTCCCTTGGTTCAATCCACCGGTGCAACTGGCCATACTGATCAGGGCGGCATTCGCCAGTCAGGGTCCGCACCACCACCTAAGAAGAGGAAGGTTGCACCTGCAGCACATGCTAGGACCCCAGACACAGCCACGGCCTCCTGCAAGTCAAGGAAGTAGCCTTTCTGTGTGCAGGATCTGGACTCCCTTGTGGACTACGTGCGGGACCACAGCTGTGAGATGCTAGTGGGATGGAATTGTCAAACTACAGCTGCCCATCGGAATACCCACTGGAAGCATGTCGAGGATAATGTGAGTGCATTCGGCCATGAGGTGCGCACAGCTGGCGAGTGCAAGAAGTGTTGGGATGACCTCAAATGCAGCACTAAGGCAAAGCGTGCCCCTAATCATAGCATGACTCTGGTGGCGTGGCCTGATGTCCACGGAGTGAGGACGCGAGTTCCCTGAGCTCCGTCTGGGCCGCAGCAGTCCGATCCTTTTCTAGGTGATTCTGCCCACAGACACCGCATCCGAGGAGATCCACCGGCGGCCGAAGCGGGAGTCCTTGTCTTCCACCCAACCCCGACGAAAATCGGGGCCTGGGAAGATCCTACCGCGATCCGGCGTTGGCTCCCCCTTCTTCCCGGGCGAGGCACACAAGATGGCGGCCGCCTCGCGTCGACAACCCAGCGGCTTGCACTGGATCCAGGAGCCTGCGACTCGCTGACTCGAGCAGTCCCATCCTGCAGTCGAGTGCACCCCGGCTCGGGCCACTCGAGGACACCGTCAGGACCCGGTGCAGCAGCCAAGAAGGGCCAGAAGGAAGATCGCTACGCGGCTGTTAGACACGGGGAAGAGGGTGGCGACGGCATCAAAGAGGCAAGATGGCTACCGCGAGGAACAAAGCCAAGCACGCTACTCTGGACCCCTTTGTAACATCCAAGCCTGCTGCTCAATCCACACCGAAGACCTCACCAGCACAAGATGCCCCTGAAAATGAGGCCAGACATAATCAAGTGCTTGAGGCGATCGCGGCCCTGAGGACATTCATCGACACGAAAATTGGGGAGGTTAAGATGGACATACAACTTATCAGGCAAGATGCCCGCAACTTAACAGAGCGCGTCACCATAGTCGAATCCTCCCAGAAGGACATCTCAGATGAGACGACGTCTCTACAGAAAGAGGTAGCGGACCTCAAACGGAAAGTGCACTTCTTGGAGGCGAGATCCGAAGAAGCAGAGGGTCGGGCCAGACGGAACAATATCAGGATACTGGGTGTACCGGAGGGGTCGGAGACCATTGATCCGACGGCTTATGTGGAATCCCTGATACAGCAAGAAGTAGGGGTGTCGAAACTCTCGCAGGGATTCGCCATTGAAAGAGCTCATAGATCCCTCCAGAAGCGCCCCCCGCCTGGATCCTACCCCCGCCCCATCATCGCCAAGGTCCTCAATTTCCACGACCGAGAGGTGATCCTGAAATTCTCGAGGGAAGGAGGTATAATCGAGCGGGGTGACTCAAAGATTACCATCTACCCCGACTATACCCGATCGGTGCAGAAAGCAAGGAATTCCTTTGTCCCCATCAAGGCCCAGCTGAGGACACTGAACATAAAATACATGCTGCTATATCCATCACGACTAAAAGTAATCCACAATGGGCGGGCAATATTCTTGGAATCACCAGAAGCGGCCATTATGTGGATGGAACACAATAACCTTGCTGAGGCTCCTAAAGAAACCACGCTAGAGGAACGCACCTAGCACGCCCAAAAAGCTGACCGCATACTAACGCGGCTGGAGCACCCATTTCTTTGGTATTACACTCCAAACCGAACTGAAGCTATACCAATACCGAAGCAAAACTACCACATCAGAATGCCAAATGACTGCGGGCCCACTCGACCTCCCGCCTATGGACACGGACCACGGACCCACCGTTGACCAGTGCAGACCTCTTTCCTGCACGCAACCACTCGCGCCAGAGACCCGGACTAGGTCGGACGGCGCGAGGGCCCCCGAGCACTCCACCCCGGTGGCTGAAGCTGGGTGCATTAGTTTTAGTTATTTGTTCCAAGTTGTTATTGTTATGACTGTCCCTACCCGGATGAATAAAGGTTTCCTGGGCCGGGGTGGGGGTGGGCCCACCCACCCCACACAAGCGGCTCATCACCCACCCTACAATAAGGCTCATGCAACACCGGGAGCAGGGGTGCTACACCCCTCATCGAGGAACCCACTTATGCAATGGCAGCAAGACTCAAGCTAATTACATGGAACGTTAGAGGGATGGGAACATACATAAGAAGAAACCGGATTTTTTCTTACCTAAAGAGAAAAAAAATATCATTGGCCCTCCTGCAAGAAACACATCTCACCTTGGAGGCCACAGACAAAATCCCGAACTACTGGGGAGGCCAGGGCAGCGGAGCATCCTTCTCAAAGTACGCAAGAGGAGTCTATACATGGGTGAGCCCGGATACACCATTCCAACAAATGGGAACGGAGCTGGATAAAGAGGGCAGGTATGTGATAGTGTGGGGCATGCTTGAGAACACTCCCCTGTGCATAGTAAACTCGTACTTTCCCCAGCACAATATACCCTCACACATCAAGGACCTATGCGCTAAATTGCTGCACTACCGAGAGTATACGTTCATATGGGGGGGGGACTTCAACTCTATTATGAACCCGGAACTGGACAGATCGACAGCCCCACGCATGTCCCATAGCGCCTCTCCTGGGGCCCTCCCTAAGATGGTGGCAGACCTACACCTAACGGACATTTGGAGAGACCTCCACCCCTCGGACAAATCATATTCATTCTACTCGGCTCCCCATGGCCTCCACACGAGACTGGACTACTTCTTCATCGCCAACGAACTAACCCCCCAAGTTGAATTGGCAGAATACATGGGCAGAACAATATCCGATCACTCCCCCTTGTTGTTGCAGCTCTCCCTCAAGGGCCCCCGCCCCCCCATCCCGACGTGGCGCATGCCATCAGATGCCTTGACCGACCCAGCATTCAAGGAAACCTTAAGAGAAAAGCTGGAAGAATACTTAGCGATGAACAAGGGTTCGGTCGAGAAGTGGAGCACGCTTTGGGAGGCGCTGAAAGTAGTGATAAGGGGGGAGATAATCGCTGAGGCGGGCGGGATCAGACGACAACTGAGGAGAGAACTGGAGGTTGTGGAGGAGAGAATAAAGCGACTTGAAAGTGGCGCCACACCAACCACCGAAAGGGAGGCTGAACTGAAACTGATCAGAGAGGATTGCAGGGAGGCATGGGAAAGACTCTCGAAGTTTGACTTCTCTGTGCGCACCTCGAAGGCCCACAGGGAAGCTGACAAACCGGGCAGAATACTTGCATGGCTATGCAGAAAAGAGCACCCGAGACAGGCCCTCAAGGAAATCAAAGATGCGAATGAAAAGACCTGCAGAACACGACAAGAGATAAATGATACCTTCACGGAATTCTACAACGACCTATACACTCATGAGACGAAGGTCCCCATAGAAGATATAAAGGATACGCTGGCTGAGGTGGGATTGCCTAGGCTGAGCCAGGAACAACAGGACAAACTTGGGGAGCCTATCACGGTGGAGGACATCACAGATGCAATCAGATCCCTCTCCACAGGCAAGGCTCCTGGCACGGATGGCCTCATCCCAGAATTCTACAAGGCCTACGAGGAGATCTTCTCTCCTATACTACACGCAGTATATATGGAGGCATATGAGTCGGGCACTCTCCCTAACACTATGAGAGAAACCCTCATCGTCCCGATGCTCAAACCAGACAAACCAGCTGATAGATGTGACTCATATCGCCCATTGGCGCTCCTAAACTATGACGGTAAAATATTGACGACCATATTGGCCAAAAGGCTCTCGAAGGTGATCGGTTCTCTGGTACATGAGGACCAGAATGGCTTCGTTCCGGGGCGTAACACCTCTGCCAACCTCAGGAGGCTCCAATATATAATTTCACAGACGTCCGAAAGCGAGGAAGATCTAGCAGTACTCTCACTGGATGCCATAAAAGCCTTTGACTCTATTTACTGGGAGTGGCTGATCGAAACCCTGAGGGAGTTCGGACTTGGCGAACACTTCATCCACTGGATAGAGGTCCTGTACAGCGACCCATTGGCAAGAGTTAAAACGGGTGCCATGATATCGAGGGCCTGGCCCATCCAGAGGGGTACCAGACAGGGATGCCCACTGTCTCCAATGCTGTACATTCTAGGCCTGGAGCCGGTGGCAATATACTTCAGGAAGCAGTTCTTCGACGCTGGCATTAGCATTGGAGGATCAGACAACATCATTTCGTTATATGCCGACGACGTCCTTCTATACCTGCGCGACCCCCTGGAGAATGCCCCGATTGTATTGGATGTTCTGGACAACTTTGCAAGATACTCGGGGATAAGATTTAGCAGGCAGAAGTCCTGCGCGTTCCCACTAGCAAGACTGAAAAATAAACCTGAGGAGGAGCTTCCTGAGATCGGGATCCGTTGGCAGGTGGACACTTTTCGATACCTAGGCCTCAACATCACACATTCACCAATATCCACCCACAAAGCCAACACGGAGGCCGCAATGGGCGGAGTGCGGAGATCCATACAGTTCTGGTCAAAGCTCCCGCTCTCCATGATGGGGAGGGCGGCGATAGCTAAAATGATAATTCTCCCCAGGTTCCTCTACTATTTCACCAACGTGATGTATTACATTCCCCCACCCTTTTTCAGGACACTCGACTCTCTGATCAGGGACTTCCTCTGGGGACGAGCCCGCCACCGACTCACACTGAATACCCTCACACTCCCTTACGCAGAGGGATGCATCCAGCTCCCCGACTTTCAGAGATACTTTCTGGCGGCTCAGTCGACACACCTAGCAAAATGGCTCTCAGATGAACCTTCAGCTGAGCTAGAACTTCTATCCCACTCCTCTTCACCACTATATCCCAAGGAGCTGCTCTGGAACCCCCGACTTGGACCCCCCAACCCACCCACTATACTAGAGGTTGGAAGACGGGTATGGAACAAGGTGAGATCCGTGGCGGGCCTGCAACGCTCTTATACACCCGACACCCCCATGATGACGGATGTCTGCAAAACCTCCACCGACCTGGCAACTATGAGGAGATGGGAGAACCATGGTCTCTACACATGGGGGGACATGTTTCATGATGGTCTCTTCAGGGACTTCGAGTCGCTTCGAGAAGGAGATGGACTGCCACTGGGCCATTTCCTCTGGTACCAAAAAGTGAGAGATGTGGCCAGAAAGAACTGGGTCACATGGCCTGAGGAACCAGAAACTCACCCCCTCCTGAGAGAAATGTATGACGTTGGTGATGGATGGAGGCCGACGTCCAGGTTGTACACTCAATTGAACAATCGACCCAACCCAAAGAGCGCCCGGCTGAAAGTAAAATGGGAGGCAGACCTCCGGACCGAAATCACAGAGGCCGAATGGGCGAGAGCCCTGATATATCCAAAGGAGGTATCCAGAAACGCCAGGTTTAGACTGATCCAACTGAACGTATTCTACAGAACGTATATGACCCCTCACCGGATATCCACGTTCAACAACAAAGCGGACTCAAGGTGCCCCTGGTGCTCCTCAGACCTGGCGGACATGATTCACATGTTTTGGACTTGTTCCAAATCTCAGAAACTCTGGCAGGCCGCTGAACGGACCTGCAGGAATGCTGGCCTAGAAACTTACGAGTGGACACCCAAGGAGTGCCTACTGGGCACCTACCCGAGACTCGGCAAAATCAAACATCTGACGAAGCTTATGGATATGGCCTGCCTTCTAGTTAAGAGAACAATTGCCATGGCCTGGAAGGCCCCAGCGGGCCCCAGGTATGACCCCTGGATCAGGGAAATGGAAAGATGGACCACAGCTGAGACGGTAGCCTGGGAGGAGGGAAACAGATGCGGCGGCGAAGATGTGAGTAATGTGCTGGAGGCCTGGAAAGCCCTCCTTAGAGACATGGTCTTTGCAACGAGCTACAAACCTCCATGAACCCATCTCCCTTGCATACTAGAAAACAACAGACACTACAGATTAGCCCACCACACCCAAGGGCTCTACCCAGCAACTGCACTGAGGGAACAAAGCAGATACCCGCCTCCGGACCCACTTCCCGAACCTGGCCACATCGATTAAGAAACCACACCGAGAGTTGGGACAGTCACTGTTAATGTTATTGTTATCTTTTTTTCTCTTCTTTCCCCTTTTTTCCTTAGTTCGTTTGTTCTTTATTAACAGTTTTGTCGTTGGTTGTAAGCTGACCACCATATCACATTTACGCCAGTTATTGCATTTTGAATGTAACCGCTTCCAGAATCTTATCCTTGTACAAGTTTATTCACAAATGCCAATAAAGACATTTAAAAATAAAATAGCATGACTCTGGTGACTGGTAGTGGGCCACCACCTGAGGAGGATGACCTCACTCCGCACAAGTCACTCGTTGCGGAGTTCATACAGCAGAATTGGTCGAAGGATTGGGAGAGATGCAGGACTTTGATGCCCCATCCAGTGAGTGTTGTTGCGTGTTTGTCGAGCCCATGTGTGTTTTACTTGTGTGATGTCTTGTGAATGACTGCCACTACATGTCATGTGTACATGGTTGTCATGTGCAAGTCATGCAATGCTTCACTGATGCATGAATGCTGTTCAGGATGGTGGACATGTAGAGCAGACGGGGACTGTCCTCATCACCACACTTGCAGCCTACTCACATGCCAGTCACCCAGATGTCCCTCCGGTCCATGTTCCAGCTCACTGGCCCTTCTGCATGTAGCCAGGGCTGTCTTTCCTCTCAGCACTGGGACTATGTCATTGCATGACTGACGTGCATGTGTCCTCTGCCTGCATGCGGGTACTCCACATAGGCATGCCCCCTTGCCCCTCCACCCCCCCTGCACCCCAATTTCACCATTGCACTGGTGCGCATCATTTTTGCATACTGCAATTGCCTGTTCAAGCCTCCTGTGTACATGCTAACTTCCACCAGCCAACCTGCCAGACACATTTAGTGGGTTACATCCTCTGCCCTTCCTGCAGGGTGGCTCACTTGGACTGTGAGGATGTCAGATGCTCCGCAGGGACATGAGTGCCCATTCATGCTCCATGTGCATTCCATGCATGCCCCTATGTGTCCTTGACTGGATGATCATTGTAGTACGTGTCCAGGATGAGCTACATTTCATGGCATTTCTTCAGCCATCCCATGCCCACTCTGGCTCAGTCCCGCATCACACACATGTTTAGTGTGTCACAGTCTGTGTGGGGCACAGTCCTCCCCCTGTTTCAGGCCCACTGACTCTGTCCAACTTGTGTATTGGCTTCTGCACACATGGGTGTACTACTGAGGGTTCATCATGTGTCCTGCTTACTGTCCCATCATCATCTGCTGTGTTGTCAGTTGACATAGATGATGCAATTGATGCTAGTCAACACTGTCTGCCAATACACAGGTCTCTGGTCATCCTTTTGTTACCATGCAATGCATCCCTGCATTTTCACTCAGGGTGGGGGGGGGTTTGCTTGTAGCCATGCAACCCATTGCATGCACATTGCACGTGATGCCTGAACTTGCCCTTGCACTCCCTTCACATTTTTTGATACACATCATGAAGTACTTGTTCATGTAGATAGTGGAAAATGTACACATGTTCTGCACTGCATCAACCCACCTATGAGGCGTGTAACACCGTTCTACATGCCTACTCACTGGTGCAATGTCAAAGTGACCTTGTATGCATGGCAGGTTCTCATTTGTGTGTGACATGTCTGCTTCATGTGTTGACTGTCTGTGTGATGTCTGTGTGTGTGTTTGTTATGTGCTTCTGACATGTGTACTAATGTTTTTTTTGTTCCTCCACTTTTCAGATGATGATGCAATGGAGCCAGAGGATGGAGTTGTCATGCCAGGCACAGGGTTGTTATCACAACAGCAACCCGGCACAAGTAGGGGTTGTGGGGTGGTAGACCACGAGAACCCACATGTGCTACAGACCATCTCGTCTTTGGCTGGCAATGAGTCCAGCCCAGATGACCATTCTGACGTCCATTGGATGTGCATCAGGTCCATTTGACAGGGGTGAGTGATTCTGATGTGGACGCTCCTCTGCCCGCGACACCTGCACTGAGCAGCCAGACGGTGGTGGGACCTCTGCCTGTGGTGGATCGGGACACCGGGTCACCCTCCACACCAGTCGCTGATGTGCCTGGGACATCATGTCGACGGGGGAATGTAGTCCTGCAGCCGCAGGCGGTGCCAACCCAACAAGGATGGCCGGTCCTTGGGACCCGCAGGTGTCAAGCCCAGCAACGCGCTGGCCGTGCGCCACCGAGGTATACTGAGTGGGAGCAAGACATGACTGCCAATTCAGAATGCCAGGGGGCAGCAATTGAAAACATTGCTGTGAACATGGAGCGTGTGGCCCAATCCGTGCTCTCCCCTGCTAGGCAGGTGCTTCTCCAGCGGTGGGCGGCACAGTCCAGGGCCCGCTCGCTCAGGCTGGGCATGGCGGCCTCAAACAGGGCACGCCAGGCTGAAATGTTGTCTCTGCATCAAGCAATTGTTGCTCACGCAGAGGCACACATGGAGGCCATGGAGGTTGAGTATGCTTCCCTCAGATCCACTGTGGGTTTGCTCATGATGACCCAGAGGGAGCGGAAAGAGGACAGGTTTGCACAGCTTTAGCGTACCATCTCGGCTGAGCTACGTGCTTGCCGGGAGGTGCATCAGTTGTCCAGCCAGGCCTTGCAGGAAGAACTCCGTGTTAGACGTGTTACCTTGCAAGAGGATGCACGCGTTTCACAGGAGGTTCTGCATGCAGACCTACGTGTCATTGCCGCACAGAACCAGGCTCACCTGTCCGGCAGACTTGCTGCCGACAAGGGGAAAGCTGCAGCTAGGCCTGGTCAGTCTCCTGTGCCATGTCCTCCTTTTCAGGAAGAGGCAGACTCCGACGACGAGATATCTCCCACACAGGTCATGGCGTGCAGGCGTTGAGCCCATGGAGGTTTTTTTTTGTCTCAACATCAATGCATGTGGGTGTTGAGGTGCACCCTGTACCTCCCCCCTCCTGGGTGCCTCCCCCCAGGTCGCATGTGGCCATTTTTGATTTTTGATTTTAGTTTAGTTAGTTAATATTAACTATTTGATAGTTATTTTAATTAGGTTATGTAGGTGCTTCATTGTTATTTTAATTAGTTAATATAGTTTAATATTGTTTGTCTATTGTGCATTCATGTGACAGTGTGGTGCTTTGTGGCTTTTGAAAGCATCTACTGCCTGTTCCAGCTTGTCTCGTGTATGTGTTTGCAGCTTGGGGTCCTGACTCACATAGGCCACTCCTGCTTCCCTTATCCATGGGCTTTCTAGGATGGGTCGGTGTAACAAACATTTACACAAGGGCTTTGGACTTTCGTCATAACTGTGGCCTGTCTGCTGCTGTACTACTTGTGTTAACACCCCTAGTGGGGATTGGTAGCATTTTATCCACCCCATGTCTGTAATCAATTTGGGTGAGTACGTGATTGTTGTCTCCATTAATTGATGTGGATTGTGATGTACGTTATTTTCTTGCCAGTATATGTGCTTGATGCACTTCATGCTATAGACAGTAGCCTGCACCCTTGGCCTGTCAAAGTCACACTGATGGTGGGAGGAATTTGGATGTAGGTCTGTAAACTGGCCCAGTGACAACCTGCATGAAGACACACACACAGGGAACTTTCCAGCCTTATTAATATCTTTTATGCCCTTTCTGCAGGAAAATGAGCCTCCACACTACCTTTGCCAGCAGACACAGGGACGAATAATCCTGATAACTGGCCACGTTCGGTGGTGCAGATGTGTGCATGTGTACGCAAGCAGAAGCACAGGGCTTGTGTTCAGACGTCTTTTATGCTTGAACTAAAATGGCGCTGGTGCGCAGTGTATTCTGGGAACGCTCGGAGCCATGATGGATATTTACTTCATGCCGCAGTGAAAAGCTGCACACATTTTATCGAGTGTTAGATTCACAGTGCTGAGGAAAACATGCTTTCCAAACCTGGTATGCGGTCAAGGACATTTCTGCTGGGAAAGCTAACTTTGTTATGGTTTGTTACTGTTCTCCACGGAGCGTGTTTTTAGAGGAGGGAGGCACTCTGCTCCTTGAGGGTGGCTCTCGATTGACCCAGCTGGCAACTGACAGCTGCTCATCAACTGCGCAAGTGCCATTTCCAGAAGGTTTGAGAACTGCCACCCCTTTGCGGTGTGTGTATATATGCGGAAACCAGAGGTGGTCAGGTGAGACTTCAGCCGGAGGAGGACGCTTACGCAGGGCACTCCTGTGAGCTGTGGTGCTCTCGGCCTGGCTGTGCCCGGGGTCTTCCAGCCGCTTCTGGGCGAGATGAGGAATCCATTTACGCTCACGGTGATGTATTTCCTTTTGAATTCTTTGCTTCTTCTGTGAGTTATTTCTATGTTATCACTGGTTGCTTCTAAACTTTGAATAAATAGCCGTATAAGTGCTGATTATCTTCTAAAAGTGTGTGGTTGCGAGTTATTGCGTCTGTCTACGTTCAAAGCATTTGCTCTATAATTGCATTGGTGATTTATGTTTTTCCGTGCACTCTGGGGAGAGCAATACATTTTTGGCGTCACGAACAGGATACTTGTGATGAGTTGTTCCGAGTATTCAAGAATCTGTTGGAACGTAGATAGGATTTGGTGATCTTGCAAGTGAAGTTATTGAGCAGTGGAGTTTTGTTTTTCCTTTGCCGGTGTGTGCGTGTCTGTGGGAGTGATTGCAGTGTGGAGAGAAAAATATATAGATATAAAGAGGTTTTGTTTTGTTTGCGATAATGAGTAGTTTGTTCAGGAAGAAGAGCGTTACCGCTGGCGGTGACTGTTCTGGTGTTGTTATTCCAGGCTGGACTAAGAGTCCATATGATAAGTTGGCCCAGGCGTAAGCATGTGGTGCAGGTCTAAGTGAAACATGGGATCGAGGATTGGGAGATTCCGATCCGTCTGATGTAATGGCATGCTTGCAACAAGTTCCAGTAGAACATGGCAGAGAATGTGCGGCATTAGGTAGGCGAGGTTGGGTTCTTTTGCATGCTTATAGGAAAATACATCAAATGAAGGTGGAAATGAAAAATGAGGTTTTGCGATTAGAGAGAGAGCTGGCTGCAGAACGGCAGACTGCGTTAATGCAGCAGATTCAAATGAAACTGTTTAAAGATAAGGCTGTCACATATCAGGCTGTGGCCGAGAGGGAAGCAGTCAGAGTAGCCCGGTATAAGTATAGGAAAAGACAGGGAGGGGTCAACAAAAGAAAGGTGGCAACTGTAATCGCTACCGCTGGTGTGGACTGGGATCCGGATAAATGGGATGGTGATATTTTTGACTCAACCAGTCTAGAAAGTAGTTCGGCAAATGAGTCTGACCCCAAAATGGAATTGAAACAGAAAAAAGTGGCGGCTAAGCCCGTTAGAAGATGGCGAGCCGGACCCCACCCGCAGAATCCTGCTGAAGGAATGGTGGATTTAACCACGCTGGAGGATTACACACAGCAGGAGGTTGGGGAATTTATTACCCGTTTGAGGCAAAAATCAGGGGAAGCTTTATTGACATGGATGGTGAGATTGCTAGATGGGGGTGCTGCAGGGTTGTCGGTAGATTCTACGGATTCACCACGTTTTTTATTCCTGTCAATTGACACCAATGTACAGGAGGTCTTAAGGGCAGGACCGCCCCCTGACGCAAATGGTCAAGATACTCAGGTGACTTTGTTGCACCTGGTAGCCCAAGCATGTAACCGTAAACACCCCATTACCAGAGATTGGCCTAGCGAAGAAACGAAGTAGTATACATTGAGAGAAGCAATTCAAAAAGTCAGAGAGCATGCTATGAAAGAGGCTATTCACATAGATGCTCCTGATCACATGGGAGCCGTGCCGCTCTCAGTTTCAATTCGAAACATGGTGATTAGAACCGCACCACCTGCATACAAGATTGTCATTATGACTTTGCTCGTAGGTATGATGGGCAAAGCTACTGATGAGGTAGCAGATGCCATTCGGCAACTTGCAGATTTAGGGGAGTGGGATAAGAGCAATAATAAGCCACAGGAGAGAGAGGGGCATAGTGAGAGAAGAACCGAAGGCAGGCGGCAAGATAGCAGAGACTCCCGAGTGTCCCGAAAAGACATGTTTTTGGGTTTGTTAAAAGATGGTGTGCCACACAAGAAATTGATGGCATTGAAACCAGAGTAATGTATGAATTATACAAAAAACGAGGACTTGCAGCCAAAGAGCGCTATAAACAGGTAAAGAAACAGGTAGTCACCACGCCACTGGGGGATACCTCACCTTCTGCTCCCCCTGCTGAAGAACAAGAAGAAGGGCCTATGGGGACACCTTCCCCGTACCAGCCAACATACGCTGATTTGAGAAAGGTGGTGAGTGCAATGTTAGAGGCGGAGTCGAGTCACACTCATTCGAAGTTTGACTAGGGCTTCAGCCAAGCTCCGGCAGCGTCGGCCCGCATAAAAGTTGATAGGCGGCCTCATGTTGATGTTAAGATTTTTTGGGGGCCAGGAAATACACAAGGGGTGCGAGCATTGATAGACACCGGGGCGGAGGCCTCTTTGATTCATGGCAATCCAACACGATTTAAAGGCAAACAATTTACTATTACAGGTTTAGGGGGAAAGGAGACCCCCGCAGTACAAACGAAAGTGGAGATGAAAATAGGCAATTTGAATAGGCAGAAATACCAAGTGTTGATTGTCCAAATACCTGAATATATAATTGGCTTTGACATTTTGGAAGGGTTAACCTTGGGACTTGGCGGTAAAACGTACCAATTTGGGGTGAGTGCATTGATCTGTACACACATTACCGTAGGCAAATTGAAGATGCCCCCAGTGCAAGTGCCGGTGGCAACCAAGCGGGTAGCAATGAAACAATACCACATTCCTGGGGGGCACAAGGACATTTCAGACACCATCAAAGAGTATGTGGATGCGAGTGTATTACGCCCTATTACCACCGCATGGAACAATCCTCTTTGGCCTATTAAAAAGGGAGATGGGTCGTGGAGGATGATGGTGGATTACAGGGAGTTGAATAAACGCACTCCTCCCTTAGTGCCCGCAGTCCCAGATGCTATTACCTTGATTGAGAATGTCCAAAAGTTTGAGGGGACTTGGTATGCAGTGATCGATTTAGCCAATGCATTTTCTCTGTGCCAATTGCTGAAGAGTGTCAAGAACAGTTTGCATTTTCGTGGAGTGGACGGCAGTACACTTTCACGAGGCTACCTATGGGGTACATACATAGTCCAACTATCTGTCACCGGCTGGTGGCAGAACACTTAGACAAGATACTGTGCAAACCTGACATACAAATCTCTCATTACATTGATGATATTTTGATTCAGGGCAAGGATGAGCACAGTGTGCAAAGTCAGTTAGATGTCATTTTGGAAGGATTGAAGAAGGAAGGGTGGGAGATTAACCCGAATAAAATTCAAGGTCCAGCTGAAACAGTGATATTCCTAGGGATTCAGTGGCATCATGGGCATTGAGAAATGGTGCCAAAAGCCTGACAGAAAATACTTGAATTCACCACTCCAATGAACAAAAAGCAAGCTCAGCAGTTTATAGGGCTGTTTGGGTTTTGGAGACAGCACATTCCCCATTTAGGGCAAATATTGCCCCCCCTCTACAAGGTGACATGAAAGAAATATGAGTTTCAGTGGGGGGAAGAGCAGCAAAAAGCCTTTGAGCTGGCAAAAGACACTGTGCAGCAGGTGCTTGATTTATGGCCATTGAAGGAAGGCAAAGTGGAATTAAATGTGTCTGTAAAAGACAATTATGCTAACTCGAACGTGTGGCAGAAACAAGACAGGAAACGTGTGCCATTGGGGTTTTGGAGTCGTAAATTGCCCGATACTGGTAACTCATACACTCCATTTGAGAAGCAATTGCTGGCGAGTTATTGGGCAATTGTTGATACCGAGCAAATGACGGTGGGCCATGATGTATTGATGAGACCAGAAATACCAATTATGCAATGGGTACTGAGCTCTCCTAAAACGCATAGAATAGGACATGCTCAAGAAGCCAGCATAATTAAGTGGAAATGGTATATTCAAGACAGAGCCAAATCAGGAAAGGGTGAAGTGGCAAAACTACATGAGCAAGTAGCCAACATACCGCCCTCAGATTACATACCACCGGAAGTGCCTGAAAAACGTGAGTCTCCCATGAAATGGGGAGTACCTTACAGCGATTTGACCGTGGAGCAAACAGAGCATGCTTGGTTCATGGATGGTTCAGCTCAATATGTGGGAATTGAGCGGTACTGGAAAGCAGTGTTGTACAATCCCAAGACAAAAAAGATGTTGACAACGACAGGGAAAGGGAAGAGCAGTCAGTTTGCAGAGCTTTACGAAGTTTACCAAGCATTGAAACAAGAGACCGCTGGTCAATGTTATGTGTACACAGATTCATGGTCAGTGGCGAATGGATTGGCAGTATGGTTGCCAACTTGGCAAAAGAATGGGTGGAAGATTCATTCAAAAGAGTTGTGGGGAAAAGAACAGTGGCAAGATATTGTAGAAATGTTATCACAAAGTGAAGTCACTGTATATCATGTGGACGCGCATTGTGCCACAGACTCGTTAGAACATTGGTTTAATTATGTTGCAGACGAACACACCAAGATTTCATCTGTGGATGCAGAGGCTCAGGAAGACAATTTGGAGTGTTTGGCCAAATGGGCCCATCAGAAATGTGGGCACCTTGGAGAAAAGGCTACTATCAGGTGGGCACAAGCTCGAGGAATCAGTCTTTCTTTAGAAGTAGTGAAAACGATCATTTTGCAATGTCCAGTGGGCCAACACCAACTGCATATACCTATCCCTCAGATTGTTCGAGGTACATTGCGAAGAGGAAAATTACCAGGTCAAATTTGGCAGATTGATTATATCGGTCCCGTGCCAATCAGTAGTGGTTGTCAGTATGCATGCACTATTGTGGATACATACTCAGGATATTTGATGGTTTTGCCTTGCAAACGTGCAACACAACTGAACACCATCAGGTTGTTAGATCAGATCCTACTACATTATGGAGAGCATTTGCAGATTCAAAGTGACAATAGGTCACATTTCAAAGGCAAATTAATCCCAGAGTTTTGTCAGGAAAAGAGCATTGAGTGGTTGTACCACGTACCTTATTACCCAGCTGCTTCGGGGTTAATTGAACAAATGAATGGGTTATTGAAAGAACAGTTGCGCAAATCTGGAGACGGCAGTTTGGCAGGCTGGCGTGATCGTGTGTTTGATGCGGTGCAAGTATTAAACAATAGACCTGTGAATGAGCATGAAACTCCTTTGATGCGATTAATGACTCCTGCTTTACAGGTTCAACCCAATTCAGTCAGAGAAACACTATTGTACTGGGAAATTACTCAGGGTTCTTTAGCTCCCTATCGAGCAACTCCAGAGTCAGCAGGGCTAGACTTGCATTCCCATGAAGAAATCAGATTAGACCTGAGAGGGATGGTTGTAATTGAAACAGGGATTGGAGTACAAATTCCCTCAGAGCATATGGGATGCTCTAGATCTGGCCTAGCATTGAAGGGAGTTCAAGTGTTAGGAGGGGTAATTGATGCTGATTACCAAGGCGAGATTAAAGTCATCCTGATGAATAGTGGGGACAAATTGTTATCGATCCACAAGGGTGATCGAGTGGCCCAATTGATCATTATTCCCGTTAAGTTGTCCATGATTAAGAAGGGGGAACCGCCAACAGTGTTAACTACCCGTGAGGATTGCGGTTTTGGCTCTTCAGACAGTATAGTACCGGGTGCAAAGGTGTGGGTGGAAAAGCCACGTGGCCCACCAGTGCCCGCAGATGTCATTGCTTCTGGCAAAGATCAAGTGGTTTTAGTCATGGAGCCTGGTAGAAAGAAATGGCAATATGTACCCATAGACAAATGTTACCTGAGAGAGTGATGTGCAACACTGATATCTCTTTTCTGGGTTTGCCTTGTAGATCCTGTGTCTGGCTGGTGTAAGTGTGGTACTAAATGGACTCCATTTTGGAGAGTTAAACAGCCTGCTGTTACCAACGAAAAATGTCACATCTGTGCCAGCGATCAAGGGGATACTGATAGTGATGAATAATGTTCTCCCAAAGCAGCCTTATTCCGATGCCGAAAAAGCCAGCCAGACCTAAAACATGGATTCGTGAAATGCGGCAAACAGGACAGCAGCAACTGAAAACAACCTTGATGCCAGTCATGCGAGAAGCATTTTCAGGACGGCGAAAACATTCTCCTATGATCACCCAGACGGAGAATATGTGGATATATCTGGCACAGTAGGTGCTCAACATATCGCACTTCTGTCTTACTGATGTGCCCAATGCTGAAGCTTTACTGACTACGTGTTTAGTAGCAGTGCCGACGCCTGTTCCGGTTTTAAAGCATATCTTTGGCGTCACACACAATGATTCTTTGGTTCAAGATTCTGATATTAGGCAATCTTTTTCCGTTTATGAGTACTGTAGGTTCTGCCAAGAAACCGATCGCAAATGGAGAAATTTGACACGTGTTATTACTTATAATATAACCCAAGGTGATGTATGTTATTTTTTGACCTGCAATACACTACAAATTGGCAAATGCCAACAGATCGATTTAACCAACCAGCACAATCACACAATGTTTGAGAGGCGACTGTGTTTGCGAGTGTCACGCACATGCACCAGTGTAAATAATACTATTGGCCTCATTACACGGTAGGTGGTAACCATGGCGCTATTAGCGCCATGGTTGCCGCCGGTATTTTACCGTGTCCGCCTTGGTGGACGGCGGAATTACCGCCCTACTCCAAGATGAGTGGGGGCGGTAATTCCCCATTCACTAAGGCACTTCCCCATTCCCATTTTTGCCCCCATAGGGCATAATGGGAATGGGGAAGGCGCTAATTACGGTACCGCAAATTGTGGTACCGTAATTAGCTCCAAGGTCCCTTTGCGGCACCCTACTTTAACGGCTGGTAAAACCAGCCGTTAAGGTCGGGTCCCGCAAAGGGAACTCGTAGTAAGGCGGTAAGGGTTTACCGGTACCAGTGCCCTTACCGGTACCGGTAAACCCTTACCGCCTACCGTGTAATGAGGCCCTATGTCTTGTAATCATACAGTGATAGCTGCCAGTCATTTGAATCATGTGAAACTTCCAACAGGATGGCTCTTTTCATGTGGCAACATCACATACACTTATATTCCAGCTAACATTTCCGGAGGTCCATGTGCTTTAACTCGATTAGGACTAATTATGTTTCCTTTACACCCAGCGATAACTCGAGGTAAAAGGTCAACTTTTAAATCTGTGGGTCTATCTCCTGATTCTGATTCACATGTACACTTGTTATCAGAAGCTGAGGTTCTAGCATTAACCCTTTCATTAGTGGGAGTTTGGGGTTTAGCTGCTGGAGGTTACAAATCTTTGATGAAATTAGCATGTTTAGGAGTCAAAAGCCTTAATCATACTTCTCAGGTATAAGAAGAATTACTCCTTGATAGTCATGTTATTAGAAAAGCAACTTTGCAGAACGGAGCTACTTTTGATTACCTATTGCTAAAGCATAATTTAGGGTGTAACGCATTTGAAGGTATGTGTTGTTTCAATTTAAGTGACCATTCACGATCCATTGAAAGTCATATTCGAGGTTTGAGGGATCTCATTTCTCAAGTGTCTCGGGATCGTACCGGGAATTGGTGGGATTGGTTATTTTCATGGATACCTGATATTGGGGGTACACTACGTTACATTTTTGCTTGCATTTTAATTATATTGGCTATCATAATAGCTTGTTGTTGTATTCAATGTATTCCCAATTTAGTTTTAACGTTTGGTAGGTTTCAGAGACCGGCTCCTTTGCCACCGGGCTATGGAAGGTAAATATCCAAGGGTGGAATTGTTATGCTTGAACTAAAATGGTGCTGGTGCGCAGTGTATTCTGGGAGCGCTCGGAGCCATGATGGATATTTACTTCATGCCGCAGTGAAAAGCTGCACACATTTTGCTGAGTGTTAGATTCACGGTGCTGAGGAAAACATGCTTTCCAAACCTGGTATGCGGCCAAGGACATTTCTGCTGGGAAAGCTAACTTTGTTATGGTTTGTTACTGTTCTCCGCGGAGCGTGTTTTTAGAGGAGGGCGGCACTCTGCTCCTTGAGGGTGGCTCTCATTTGACCCAGCTGGCAACCGACGGCTGCTCATCAACTGCGCAAGTGCCATTTCCAGAAGGTTCTAGAACTGCCACCCCTTTGCGGAGTGTGTATATATGCGGAAACCCGGAGGTGGTCAGGTGAGACTTCAGCCGGAGGAGGACGCTTACGTCCGGCACTCCTGTGAGCTCTGGTGCTCTCGGCCTGGCTGTTCCCGGGGTCTTCCAGCCACTTCTGGGCGAGATGAGGAATCCAGTTACGTTCACGGTGATGTATTTCCTTTTGCATTCTTTGCTTCTTCTGTGATTTATGTCTATGTTATTTCTGTGAGTTATTTCTATGTTATCACTGGTTGCTTCTGAACTTTGAATAAATAGCCGTATAAGTGCTGATTATCCTCTAAGAGTGTGTGGTTGCGAGTTATTGCGTCGGTCTACGTTCAAAGTATTTGCTCTATAATTGCATTGGTAATTTATGTTTTTCCGTGCACTCTGGGGAGAGCAATACAACGTCTGACAGAAGCAGACTTGTTTCCAGGAGCTCCAAGCAAGGTGAGCAGCACAAGGGCCCATACTGCAGCCAACCTTCCACCAGGCCACTTGCACAGGCATGCTAAGTAGCACCAGTGCTGGGGAGCTTTGCCAGGTATTGTTGGAGAAGCGCACAGTACAGCTGACATGCGCTCAGGGCCAAATGCCAAGTGGCTTTACAAGTTGTCAGGACACATGCAGGGGCCATCGGACATATCCTCGAGTACCCCCTGCTCCATTGAAGCAGAGTTATTAGGGCAGTAGCATTCCTAGCCAGAAACTGATACAGAGCACAGGGACACCCTGCGAGGCACAGACTCGTGTGCAGTGCATATCATTTGCATGTGCAAATTGCCACATTCACTACCTATTGAAATCCGCGGCTGCCAGAACACAATTTATACTGAAGTTGCACCTCGCCATACGCATGTAGCAGCTCACCCAGAGACCATTGTATCATGTGTGATTCTTGACGCATTGGTCTTCCATTTCCCGCGCGCCCACATGCGCCTGTCTTACTGCATTGACAGTGTATGAACCATGAGGGGGCCAAGCTAACGTATGGGTACAAAGCAGCAGACAGGAGTGTTTGTTTGTGGAGAAGTCACTTACTTTGGGGCATGGATGGTGTTGTGTGTGTGTGTGTGTGTTAACACACATTCAGGTTAGTAACTCACGCTCTCTTTGCAGCATTGAACTGCTCCTGTTACCAGACCTGAGAATGCACAGGCAGGAGGCCAGCACGCACCCCAGAGATAAGTCTCTCTTTGGCTTGCATTTGACTCATTTGGCACAATGTGCATGATGAACATGTTTTCTCTGATTGAGTATGTGTTATTGTGAATGGTAGTTTTTTGTATTTTGACTACTTTTCCTTGCCAATCCGACTCCCCTCTCCTGCCCTTCTTTCCGGTTATTCTGCATACCAATGCCTGTCCAAACAACATATCTCTGACCCTGCTTCCCCACCAGGGTCTCAAAGGCCTGTGTAAGTTTGACCTTGCAGGTGCCCAGACCACGGAGGAGGTGGTTGGTTCCTACCACTCCTGCGCCTGGACACCAGAGCTGTGACACTACCCATCAGTTGTTGCATCCTCATTTTATTTTATGTACCGTAAATGGTACCCATCCTGTAAGACCATTGTTCAACTGTGCTACCTTGGTTGTTCTGTCATTGTGCTTGTACATGTGCTTTGACATTTCCTGCTACTTCAAGTCATCTACTGGAGACTCTTCCAGGGTTTTATGGTGCCTACAGGCTTTTTCCCTGGTTTGTTGGTTTGGCTCCTTGGAGTTCTCTGCGATTTGGTATTTTACCAGTTAAGGTGGCCTTTGAGGAGGCTGGACCTATTTACACGCAAGCTGGAACTTGGAGATCAAGGGGTAGGGTTATCCTGTAGCCAGGTAGACTTGAAGGAAGAAGGCTACATACCCCAGGCACAGTTGTTCAGAAGGTCACGGTGATGTGTAAATGAGGGAGGGCCTTTTGTTGTTGGACAGTTGGCTTGGGCTACAGTGTTTTGGGCACTCTGACATTATAATTGTGGGGTACTATGTACATGTAGTGTTCTGCTGGTCAATGCCTGTTCCTGTGTTGTCTTTACTTTTCAGGTGTCAGGGGATTGGTGTGGTTTGACATGCTGGGGTGGTCACATGGGCAATGTTCCCATGTGATGTGTACAGGACACTGAGGGTCACTTGATTTCACATGCATATATTGAGTGCATGTCCCTAATGACACACACAGTTGCACAATAATCCACCACACGTACAACCATCCTTCCATGGCCACAGGTGCAAACAGATTGCCTTCTCTGGCTCGCTTTGTCCCTGCAGCGCATGATCTATTACCATTTGGGTATTCTGTACATGCGTCATTTGGTTATTTATTTGATTTGTCCTTTTCATGTGATGCTCAAGGTGTATCTGCACACAATGGCTGCTCACTGTGCTGTGTGCTGAGCAGTGTGTTGCAAGAGACACACACAGCACACGGGTTCGGGAGTATGGATTTTGCTGTGCCCAATGTGCATATGAACAGGCATTCAATGTTGTGTTCATGCTACGACTGGTGGGAAGCATTTGTGTCTGACTTTGTATGTGTGGGAGGTTGTTGGTCAGTCATTTCATCTGATTCCATGTCAGGCATCATTGTCTCGGGCCAGTTTTCATTTATGACATGTCACTTCATATCTTATTGGTCATGTGTTAGGCTTTTGCTATTTCATGCCATGTCATGGTGTAGCAGACAAGGGTGATGTGGGTTGGGAGGGTTTGGGTGACATACCAGGGATTGTGATGGCCTGTTTTGCGGGGGGTGTGATACACACCTTGCATGTGTTCCTTTTGGTCACACAGGATTGGTTATGTTTAAGTAGCTAGGGATGCACACAATGTAGCACTTCCGTGGCAACATTCTCAGGGTGGTAAGGTTGTGACAGTTGACTGTCTCTTTGTCATCATCGATTTTCACCTGGTATGTGCCAGGCCTGTGTGCACTCCTCAGGGGTGGGAGTTTAGGTGAAAAATGTGGCCACAAGCTGGGTTCGGGCTGCCTCGCTATGTGCCCTTTCCCCTCCTATGGGCAGCGCCTGTGCCTGTGGTTGGGGATGTGGGGGCACCACCATGTCCAATAGTGCGTCCCGCCGTGTTGCAACATTGTGCAGGACACATGCTGCCACAATGATCCTGCACACTACTCGGGGTGCATATAGTAGCTGGCCGCCAGAGCATCAAGGGAGCGGAAGCGTGACTTGAGCACTCCGAATGTGCGCTCCACTGTGCCCCTGGTTGCAATATGGGCAGCGTTGTATCTTACCTGGGGTGGTGTGGTGGGGTTCCGGATTGGCGTCACCATGTGGTTGCTCAGAGGGTAGGCACTGTCCCCTGGGGAGGTGATAATGGTTGTCATTATTGGGGTTTGTGTATTTGGCTGTGTGTGACATGCATGCATGTGCACAGGCATTTGTACTCACCTAGGAGCCATGTGTCGCCATGCTGCCCAGCTTCCAGGGCCCGGCTCAGGCTGGACATTTTGTATATGAAACTGTCATGGGTAGAGCCAGGGTAGTTTGCATAGACAGAGGTTATGATTCCCTTTGCATTGCACACGACCTGCACATTGATGGAATGCCAGTGCTTGCGGTTTTGATAGATGTGCTCAGTGGCCCTAGGCGGATGTAGGGCCACACCGGTGCAATCTATGGCACCGAACACTTTGGGAAAGTGTGCCACACTGTAAATGTCCTGGACCACGGCCTGCCTTTCTGCATGTGATCTGAACATGTATATGTGCCTGTGGACTGAGGGGCGCTCAGTGATGATTGCCAACACCTGGTGTAGGCAGCGTGACTCCGTGGTCTGTGAGAACCCCCCCCGCACTATGGCAGTTGTCCGCTGAAATGACCCTGTGGCCAAAAAATGCAGGACATTGAGCACCTTCTCCAAGGGGCTCAATGCTTGGGAGCACAGGGTGGGGGATGTAAGGTCATCTACCCACTCCCTGACCAGGTCTAGTATGATACGGGGTGGAAACCTATACCTGCCATAGACCTGGTCATCAGGCATCCCAAAAAGGCTAGTCCGGGGAATGAAAATGTGGCCCCTGGCTATACTCCTCCTCCTGCGGTGTCCCACGATCAGTGCTGCGACAAATGGGGCATTCATCGTAGCTGGATATACGTGTTTGTTGTTTGTGCGCACTTTTATACTCTGCGTGGGGACGCTTCTGCCTGCCTTCGTGTGGCGGACGTGTTGACGCCTATGTGCGTCTTTTAGCGTGCGTGGGTTTCCCGTATTCGATTCCATGAATACGTGTTGTTCGCGTGAGTGTGGGCGTTCTGTGTATTTCCCTGCAGTACTTCTCCAGTTACGCCTTCTTTTTCACGCGTTGTTCCCCATCTGCGTGTTACGCCCCGTGTCCCGCCCCCTTTTTGGTGTGTGTGCCGTCGTTGTGCACTTTCCCTGTGCGCGTCGCACACGGTGTTCGGGATGTTGCAATGACGTGTGCGCCCGTGTGCCCTACGCACGGGTTTGGCGCACATCCCAAGGTTAACAAGCGCAGGGACTTCCATGAATCGCACGCGGGCATGTGCGCTTGTTTTTTCACGCTTGCGCCAAGATTTTCGGTGCACATGAATCGGCCCCTTAATGTTTTCCTCATGACACTTCATTTCGCTCACATTGTCTCTTCTGTTCCAGATTATATCCTGTTCCAAATGCAGTTTATCTGGAAATCTTATAGTTGCCCGATTTACTGATGTGTGGCCAGCGTTGATAATGATGGACCACATTTGTTTTTGATCTACAGTGCAATAGTTTTCGAAAAATGTTGAATACATTTTTCTGTGCAGAACAGATAGGTTTTTGCAATGTACCAACAATGTTTCGTGTTTCGTTTTGGAGTCACAGTATCTACATTTGGTGTTGTGAATTCCATCTTTCTGTCGTACTGCCATGACAGATCTTGTAGGCCATACATTCAGGCGTAGCCTCAATATTGTTTGCCAAATACTGTTGATTTGGGTTTTTCAATAGGTAAGCGGGCATTTGATTAACTATTTTTAGGGGGAAGTTATTGGGATCGCAAATCTTGTAGCTACCACATTTTGTCTGCATGTCAATCCAATCACAGTTCCATAGTTTTTTCTTGGCTCTATCTGAATTAGTTATTAGGGTGATCTCATCAATATCTCCTCTTTCATTATTTGCTTGTCAATGGGCTGCGTGATCATGGGAATTAGTGTGTTTCCATAGCTATTTTTCATTAGAAATTTCCTGTGCAGCAATATTATATTGCACCAGACTTTAGCCTTAAGTGATATCAAGCCTAGTTCATATCGTATGATGGCGATTGGGTAACTGAGTGGCACTGGTTTTATTTTCCCAAAAATGCCTTATATAGTCCCAATCTGGCTGACAGTTTGGTAATTTGGGTTTGGGCTCCATAGGTCACTGAAAGAATAACTTTTTGCTTTTAATATATTAGCACCGGGGAGATCGAAAATGTTCCATATTTGGCATAGATAATCTTAGCTTGCAAACGTATTGTTTGAATTTTTCGTTTGATTTTAGTCTTATACGGGGCATCATGTGTGCGGCTGTTTATATTGACTCCAAAAATATTTGAATTCTGCAGTGCTCAGTAATTGTACACAGTCTTTAGACCATTTGAATTCTGATAGTTTAAGAGTTCCCTTTCCAAAATTGTATTTCATGTTTGGTTTTTTTTTGCATTTATTTCAAGTTTATTTTCGAGAGCATCATTTTGAATGGCTGATAATTGTCTCTGTAGAACAATGGGTGATTGGTCAGCTAGGACTAGATCATCCGCATATAATAGCCAAGCAACTGGATGTAACCCTATTTTTAGGGGAAAGGACCTTTCAGTCCTTAGTTGTTCGCCAATGTCGCTGATGTAAAAATTGAACAAAGTGGCAGCAAGTATGCATCCTTGTTTTAGTGCACGGTACGTCTGTATAGGTTGTGATAGGAGTCCTTTCGGATCTAGTGTGTTTTCTATTTCCTAGAGTCTTTGGTTAAAGACCATGGGCCTCATTACGAGTTTGGAGGAAGCCATGGTGCTATTAGCACCATGGCTGCCTCCAAACTGTGCTCCATTACTGGATTCCTGCAATGAGGATTTACCGGCTTATTCCGACATAGGAAGACCCGGTAATTCCTCCTTGCAGGAACCATTCCCCATTCCCATTTGAGCCCCCATAGGGCTCAATGGGAATGGGGAGGGAGGTAATAACGGGCATATAACAACTGGCCTGTTATTACCTCCCTCTTCCCCTCGCGGGACCCGGAAAGGACGCATGGATTTACCAGGCGTCCTTACAGGGTCCAGCAAAGGGAACCTCGTAATCGGCGCTCCCGTAATGAAGGGGGCCGTTCCCGTACCGGCCCCCTTCATTACGGGAGCCCAAGGGTCGTAATGAGGCCGAATGTCTGCTGAATCTGTGCTTTCAACTTTGTTCAAAATTGTGGAGTACCTTATATATGTAATGCATTATAACACTATTTTTTTCTAATTGGAAGTGACCTTTAGATCATGCTTTAAAATATAGTTATAGTTATTTATCATTTGCATGTCCTATTACTTCAGTCATTTTTAATTTTGGAAAGTACATTTCTAACAGTGCAGGGTATTTTACATATGCGACAGAGAAAACTGTTTTATGAAAAGTATTGCAATCTATTAAATATATTTCTTATATACGCAAAATGTATCTACATATGCAGTACATTATTCTATATATTGTCATGAAGTCTTTTAAAAAAATGTTTTTGGAAAACTGAACATGGTCCATCGTTTTAATTATGTTTTTAAACAGGCTCTGTGGATTAAGTAATCTTGCATTGATGATTATATATACATTATGTTATGTAATTGTTGATTGATTAACGAAATAAACAATTACTGAAATGCAGAGAGGACAGCTTGGTGCTGGAACAAATGTTGCACCCAAATACCTGTGAGGTATTGACATGACTTATTTCGAAATCACCTTCAGTGTATCTGAGTATGTTGGCCAATCGTAAGCTTTTTTACATCTAATACAATTACAAGATGGATATACGTTTTTAGAGATCATTTAGAGTGTGACGGAAAATGCATTTGCACCACACATCCAGTGAAAATCTGTCAGAATAATTCCACCGATCACAAGTTTAGTGAAATTGGCATAACGTACGCCGACATAACTAACGTCAATCCACTACTGGCCGAACAATGGCAGTCCACCATCGGAAAGTCCCTCCACCAGTGTAGATGCATTCGCCAATAAAGAGCATTGATTATGCCACAAAATCGTTATAAATACACCTGGAAATGTGCATCACAATGGATAATGCAGAAATGGAATAAAAGCAATGGAGTAAAACCTGCCTATCCACTTATGCAAAATGCCCATTGCAGGGTCACACCTAGCTTTAGTGACCATCCACTTGGAGACACAGAGACAACAACAAGCAAAAGTGAGAAGACCAGCACAGGATGGATGGGGGGGGGGCATCTGAAAATGGAGCAGAACCAGATGACAATGCAGCACATATATGGTGAGTCCTGCAAGGTTAATGCATGCATATGTTGGGGACAATGTGCTAGGAAGGTCATGAAACAGTCATAGAGTATGCAACATTTATAAGGGAAGATGGAAGATGTACAAAACTGTACACCCATTTGCGTGGCTCACCAAGGACTGCATGACCAGGGTTACATTCAACCCAGGGAAATGGCAGAGATCTGTCGGGCATGAAAGCATTTAATGAGTATAAACATGCAGACTTGTAAATTGAAATTGACACCCAACACTGTGCACCCTAGAGGGCACATCGCAGATGTCCCAAAGACCACCATTGTTAGCTCCCTCTTCCCCTCGCGGGACCCGGTAACAACAGCTGGTTTTACCAGGCGTCCTTACCGGGTCCCGCGAGGAGACCTCATAATTTCGCGGGACGGGTTTAACGGGTCCGCCTCCATTAGCGGAGTCCGTTAACCCATTCCGCGAAGGTCGTAATGAGGCCCATTGACTCACATGTGTACAAACTAACCCTGGATCCACACATGATGCCATGGCAATGAAGAATACCAGTGTGCCACAACAGATATAGCATGACCGACAGGAGGACATGGCTTATAGGTAACTGTTGAAACACAAGCAAGGCTTCTGTATTGAAGTGTCAATGAGCATTCCACAAATCCAACATAACCACGCAAGTGTGTCTCCAAATGAACCCACAGGTGATGCTGCCTACTTTGATGAATCACAGGATTCAGTCACATCTCACCAAGGGTGATCATTTCCTTGTGAGGCTAGGAAGTTAAACCCACTACGCATTACCATCCCTAGGGGTAGAGGCAACTGAGGCGTCATCCGGAGAGACTCCATCCTTGGCGACAAGCACTCCACTTCCACTAAGGAACTTCCTGAGTTTCCTGCTGACAACCCAACAGTAACAGCCATAAAACCAATGTTTCAATATGAGGAACCAAATGTTGGTAATACTGGGAAGAAGAAGAGTGATTGAGTGAAACAGAACACTCAAGTATCAGAGACTGGTAATACTGAGAAGAGGAAGGGTTACTGAGGAACACAGAACGCTCAATGGAAAGTGAGAGAGGACTATACAGCTCCACTGGGTAAGGTCCAGCAACATGTCTTAACAGAGAAAGAGGCTCTCTAACCTTGAGAGAAGCCCAGGAATTTCAAGTCAGCATAGCAAAGTGAGCTGACAGAAATTGTGAGGTGTTGTGTGTAGACCTGTTAGACAGCTGGCATAGGAAGCAGACGTGAGGAAAGCTGGAAGCAGGGGAAACTGGTGGAAGGGAACCCCAAGGAAGAAACAAAACTGTAAGTGGTGGCATGGCCCAGGCACAGTGGATTTTCCAGTCCAGCAATGATGCCGAGACCACCAAGACTTCCATATCACAGAACAAATGCAGAAGGAGAAAACAAACCAGAGAGCACAAAGTCAATCTGACAAAGACAGAAGAGTTTCCCATCCTGCAGACAGGCCCAGTCACGCTAACCCCAAGGAAAGGAGGTAACAGGGACAGCAGGAAAGAAAAATAACATAATGAGTATATGAATTGTACTTGTCGCAGTACTACTGAAGAGTGGAAGTTACGTGAGATTCATTTCTGGCACGATCATAGTCGGCCCAGTAATACGGAAGCGTGGAAGTTAAGTGAGGATCATTACTGCCTCAATCATACAGTAATAGTGAAGAGGCAAAGTCAAGTAAGAATCATTACTGTTGCAATCATACTCGTCCCAGACAAGTAAGAATCATTACTGGTACAATCATACTCATCCCAGTAATACTGTAGAGTGGGAGACAAGTGAGGATCAATACTGGCACAATCCTACTCATCCCAGAAACAGTGAAGAGTTGAAGTCAAGTAAGAATCATTACTGGGAGAATCATACTTGTCCCAGTAAAAGTACAGCAAGGAAACAAAACAATTCCAATACTGGAACCCTAATACTCGCGAGAAACCTTTTGAAAGTATTGTCAACTGACCCACCCATGGAAGAGAGTGGACACTGTGCAAAGAAAGAGCAATAAGGATATTTAGGCCGATTCATGGAATGCATTGCTTGGAAAATTGGGACTTTGCGGGCCACCATTCTGTGTGCAAAACCCTGTTCGTCGATTCTTGGAATCGAAGTTGCAGTATTTTTACTGGCTTCGTGGGGACCTTGAGGAGGCTCGGCACGTCTCTGCGAGTGGTCGAGTGCCTTGCGTGAGACTTCTCGCTGAGTGTGGGCTGGGCCTCTGCAGGGACCCAAATAGGGGTGGAACAGAATGAGGAAGAAAACAGGAAAATGTGGGCGGTTGAGGGACGACCCACACCAACCAATCACATGTCCATACAAATGCAAACCAGACTGTATTCATGGATTCATAGATTTCAACCAGGAACATCACATCGGGAAAAAGCACACGCAATCCCTGTGATCCATCCGTCACATAATAGCAGGCGTAAAGGTTAATGTGCAAGGAATCCAAAGAGTATAAAGCACACAACGCACAGCAAACCAACATCCACAGCTATGATGAACCCAGCAATAGCAGAGCTATCGGCCACAGACAGCGGAGGAGGAGGTTGCCCAGGGCCTGTATTTCTGCACAATGCACAATGTTTTTCGGGATTCCTGATGACTAGGTATTTTCTAGGTACTGGTTCCCCCATGTAATCCTAGACCTTGTCATCACCCACCATCTGCTCTCAGGCACTTACCCCCTTTGAGAAAGTTCTGACTGCACTCCATGTAATTGCAACTAGTTCTGTCCAGTGAACCACAGCAATAGTTGGTGGGATATCGCAGGCCACATACAAAAGGGAGCAAGCAACACACAAGAGGAAGGGAAAACACACTTCACAGAGACTTGATTGAATGGGAACCAATTTTCTCTTAACTGAAGGGAGTGTGGAGATGCACTGAGCAGCTGTCAACCTGCTGCAAAATATCTGCCAGGGTACCTACTGTGTATGGGACATGTTCACCATGGCAAACAACACCTGGCGAATGGTGTGTTCCTGGTGTATGTGGTGAACATGGCATCCCCCAGATGGCCATCAGTGCTGTGCAAGCGCAGGGGCTTCCATGAATCGCACGCGGGCATGTGCGCTTGTTTTTTCACGCTTGCGCCAAGATTTTCGGTGCACATGAATCGGCCCCTTAATATTTTCCTCATGACACTTCATTTCGCTCACATTGTCTCTTCTGTTCCAGATTATATCCTGTTCCAAATGCAGTTTATCTGGAAATCTTATAATTGCCCGATTTACTGATGTGTGGCCAGCGTTGATAATGATGGACCACATTTGTTTTTGATCTACAGTGCAATAGTTTTCGAAAAATGTTGAATACATTTTTCTGCGCAGAACAGATAGGTTTTTGCAATGTACCAACAATGTTTCGTGTTTCGTTTTGGAGTCACAGTATCTACATTTGGTGTTGTGAATTCCATCTTTCTGTCGTACTGCCATGACAGATCTTGTAGGCCATACATTCAGGCGTAGCCTCAATATTGTTTGCCAAATACTGTTGATTTGGGTTTTTCAATAGGTAAGCGGGCATTTGATTAACTATTTTTAGGGGGAAGTTATTGGGATCGCAAATCTTGTAGCTACCACATTTTGTCTGCATGTCAATCCAATCACAGTTCCATAGTTTTTTCTTGGCTCTATCTGAATTAGTTATTAGGGTGATCTCATCAATATCTCCTCTTTCATTATTTGCTTGCAAGAATCACTCACTTCATAAAATGCTTATGGCAATCCTTGTCAATGGGCTGCGTGATCATGGGAATTAGTGTGTTTCCATAGCTATTTTTCATTAGAAATTTCCTGTGCAGCAATATTATATTGCACCAGACTTTAGCCTTAAGTGATATCAGGCCTAGTTCATATCGTATGATGGCAATTGGGTAACTGAGTGGCACTGGTTTTATTTTCCAAAAAATGCCTTATATAGTCCCAATCTGGCTGACAGTTTGGTAATTTGGGTTTGGGCTCCATAGGTCACTGAAAGAATAACTTTTTGCTTTTAATATATTAGCACCAGGGAGATCGAAAATGTTCCATATTTGGCATAGATAATCTTAGCTTGCAACCGTATTGTTTGCATTTTTCGTTTGATTTTAGTCTTATACGGGGCATCATATGTGCGGCTGTTTATATTGACTCCAAAAATATTTGAATTCTGCAGTGCTCAGTAATTGTACACAGTCTTTAGGCCATTTGAATTCTGATAGTTTAAGAGTTCCCTTTCCAAAATTGTATTTCATGTATGGGTTTTTTTTGCATTTATTTCAAGTTTATTTTCGAGAGCATCATTTTGAATGGCTGATAATTGTCTCTGTAGAACAATGGGGGATTGGTCAGCTAGGACTAGATCATCCGCATATAATAAATAGCCAAGCAACTGGATGTAACCCTATTTTTAGGGGAAAGGACCTTTCAGTCCTTAGTTGTTCGCCAATGTCGCTGATGTAAAAATTGAACAAAGTGGCAGCAAGTATGCATCCTTGTTTTAGTGCACGGTACGTCTGTATAGGTTGTGATAGGAGTCCTTTCGGATCTAGTGTGTTTTCTATTTCCTAGAGTCTTTGGTTAAAGACCATGGGCCTCATTACGAGTTTGGAGGAAGCCATGGTGCTATTAGCACCATGGCTGCCTCCAAACCGTGCTCCATTACTGGGTTCCTGCAAAGAGGATTTACCGGCTTATTCCGACATAGGAAGACCCGGTAAATCCTCCTTGCAGGAACCATTCCCCATTCCCATTTGAGCCCCCATAGCTCTCAATGGGAATGGGGAGGGAGGTAATAACGGGCATATAACAACTGGCCTGTTATTACCTCCCTCTTCCCCTCGCGGGACCCGGAAAGGACGCATGGATTTACCAGGCGTCCTTACAGGGTCCAGCAAAGGGAACCTCGTAATCGGCGCTCCCGTAATGAAGAGGGCCGTTCCCGTACCGGCCCCCTTCATTACGGGAGCCCAAGGGTCGTAATGAGGCCGAATGTCTGCTGAATCTGTGCTTTCAACTTTGTTCAAAATTGTGGAGTACCTTATATATGTAATGCATTATAACACTATTTTTTTCTAATTGGAAGTGACCTTTAGATCATGCTTTAAAATATAGTTATAGTTATTTATCATTTGCATGTCCTATTGCTTCAGTCATTTCTAATTTTGGAAAGTGCATTTCTAACAGTGCAGGGTATTTTACATATGCGACAGAGAAAACTGTTTTATGAAAAGTATTGCAATCTATTCAATATATTGATACGCAAAATGTATATACATATGCAGTACATTATTTTATATATTGTCATGAAGTCTTTTAAAAAAAAAGTTTTTGGAAAACTGAACATGGTCCATCATTTGAATTATGTTTTTAAACAGGCTCTGTGGATTAAGTAATCTTGCATTGATGATTATATATACATTCTGTTATGTAATTGTTGATTGATTAATGAAATAAACAATTACTGAAATGCAGAGAGGACAGCTTGGTGCTGGAACAAATGTTGCACCCAAATACCTGTGAGGTATTGACATGACTTATTTCGAAATCACCTTCAGTGTATCTGAGTATGTTGGCCAATCCTAAGCTTTTTTACATCTAATACAATTACAAGATGGATATAAGTTTTTAGAGATCATTTAGAGTGTGACGGAAAATGCATTTGCACCACACATCCAGTGAAAGTCTGTCAGAATAATTCCACCGATCACAAGTTTAGTGAAATTGGCATAACGTACGCCGACATAACTAACGTCAATCCACTACTGGCCGAACAATGGCAGTCCACCATCGGAAAGTCCCTCCACCAGTGTAGATGCATTCGCCAATAAAGAGCATTGATTATGCCACAAAATCGTTATAAATACACCTGGAAATGTGCATCACAATGGATAATGCAGAAATGGAATAAAAGCAATGGAGTAAAACCTGCCTATCCACTTATGCAAAATGACCATTGCAGGGTCACACCTAGCTTTAGTGACCATCCACTTGGAGACACAGAGACAACAACAAGCAAAAGTGAGAAGAGCAGCACAGGATGGATCGGGGGGCGGGGGGGCATCTGAAAATGGAGCAGAACCAGATGACAATGCAGCACATATATGGTGAGTCCTGCAAGGTTAATGCATGCATATGTTGGGGACAATGTGCTAGGAAGGTCATGAAACAGTCATAGAGTATGCAACATTTATAAGGGAAGATGGAAGATGTACAAAACTGTACACCCAGTTGCGTGGCTCACCAAGGACTGCATGACCAGGGTTACATTCAACCCAGGGAAATGGCAGAGATCTGTCGGGCATGAAAAGCATTTAATGAGTATAAACATGCAGACTTGTAAATTGAAATTGACACCCAACATTGTGCACCCTAGAGGGCACATCGCAGATGTCCCGAAGACCACCGTTTTTAGCTCCCTCTTCCCCTCGCGGGACCCGGTAACAACACCTGGTTTTACCAGGCGTCCTTACCGGGTCCCGCGAGGGGACCTCGTAATTTCACGGGACGGGCTTAACGGGTCGCCCTCCATTAGCGGAGTCCGTTAACCCATTCCGCGAAGGTCGTAATGAGGCCCATTGACTCACATGTGTACAAACTAACCCTAGATCCACACATGATGCCATGGCAATGAAGAACACCAGTGTGCCACAACAGATATAGCATGACCGACAGGAGGACATGGCTTATAGGTAACTGTTGAAACACAAGCAAGGCTTCTGTATTGAAGTGTCAATGAGCATTCCACAAATCCAACATAACCACGCAAGTGTGTCTCCAAATGAACCCACAGGTGATGCTGCCTACTTTGATGAATCACAGGATTCAGTCACATCTCACCAAGGGTGATCATTTTCTTGTGAGGCTAGGAAGTTAAACCCACTACGCATTACCATCCCTAGGGGTAGAGGCAACTGAGGCGTCATCCGGAGAGACTCCCTCCTTGGCGACAAGCACTCCACTTCCACTAAGGAACTTCCTGAGTTTCCTGCTGACAACCCAACAGTAACAGCCATAAAACCAATGTTTCAATATGAGGAACCAAATGTTGGTAATACTGGGAAGAAGAAGAGTGATTGAATGAAACAGAACACTCAAGTATCAGAGACTGGTAATACTGAGAAGAGGAGGGGTTACTGAGGAACACAGAACGCTCAATGGAAAGTGAGAGAGGTCTTTACAGCTCCACTGGGGAAGGTCCAGCAACATGTCTTAACAGAGAAAGAGGAGCTCTTACCTTGAGAGAAGCCCAGGAATTTCAAGTCAGCATAGCAAAGTGAGCTGACAGAAATTGTGAGGTGTTGCGTGTAGACCTGTCAGACAGCTGGCATAGGAAGCGGACGTGAGGAAAGCTGGAAGCAGGGGAAACTGGTGGAAGGGAACCCCAAGGAAGAAACAAAACTGTAAGTGGTGGCATGACCCAGGCACAGTGGATTTTCCAGTCCAGCAATGATGCCGAGACCACCAAGACTTCCATATCACAGAACAAATGCAGAAGGAGAAAACAAACCAGAGAGAACAAAGTCAATCTGACGAATACAGAAGAGTTTCCCATCCTGCAGACAGGCCCAGTGACGCTAACCCCAAGGAAAGGAGGTAACAGGGACAGCAGGAAAGAAAAATAACATAATGAGTATATGAATTGTACTTGTCGCAGTACTACTGAAGAGTGGAAGTTACGTGAGATTCATTTCTGGCACGATCATAGTCGGCCCAGTAATACGGAAGCGTGGAAGTTAAGTGAGGATCATTACTGCCTCAATCATACTTGTCCCAGTAATAGTGAAGAGGCAAAGTCAAGTAAGAATCATTACTGTTGCAATCATACTCGTCCCAGTCAAGTAAGAATCATTACTGGTACAATCATACTCATCCCAGTAATACTGTAGAGTGGGAGACAAGTGAGGATCAATACTGGCACAATCCTACTCATCCCAGAAACAGTGAAGAGTTGAAGTCAAGTAAGAATCATTACTGGGAGAATCATACTTGTCCCAGTAAAAGTACAGCAAGGAAACAAAACAATTCCAATACTGGAACCCTAATACTCGTGAGAAACCTTTTGAAAGTATTGTCAACTGACCCACCCATGGAAGAGAGTGGACACTGTGCAAAGAAAGAGCAATAAGGATATTTAGGCCGATTCATGGAATGCATTGCTTGGAAAATTGGGACTTTGCGGGCCACCATTCTGTGTGCAAAACCCTGTTCGTCGATTCTTGGAATCGAAGTTGCAGTATTTTTACTGGCTTCATGGGGACCTTGAGGAGGCTCGGCACGTCTCTGCGAGTGGTCGAGTGCCTTGCGTGAGACTTCTCGCTGAGTGTGGGCTGGGCCTCTGCAGGGACCCAAATAGGGGTGGAACAGAATGAGGAAGAAAACAGGAAAATGTGGGCGGGTTGAGGGACGACCCACACCAACCAATCACATGCCCATACAAATGCAAACCAGACTGTATTCATGGATTCATAGATTTCAACCAGGAACATCACATCGGGAAAAAGCACACGCAATCCCTGTGATCCATCCGCCACATAATAGCAGGCGTAAAGGTTAATGTGCAAGGAATCCAAAGAGTATAAAGCACACAACGCACAGCAAACCAACATCCACAGCTATGATGAACCCATCAATAGCAGAGCTATCGGCCACAGACAGCGGAGGAGGAGGTTGCCCAGGGCCTGTATTTCTGCACAACGCACAATGTTTTTCGGGATTCCTGATGACTAGGTATTTTCTAGGTACTGGTTCCCCCATGTAATCCTAGACCTTGTCATCACCCACCATCTGCTCTCAGGCACTTACCCCCTTTTAGAAAGTTCTGACTGCACTCCATGTAATTGCAACTAGTTCTGTCCAGTGAACCACAGCAATAGTTGGTGGGATATCGCAGGCCACATACAAAAGGGAGCAAGCAACACACAAGAGGAAGGGAAAACAAACTTCATAGAGACTGGATTTAATGGGAACCAATTTTCTCGTAACTGAAGGGAGTGTGGAGATGCACTGAGCAGCTGTCAACCTGCTGCAAAATATCTGCCAGGGTACCTACTGTGCATGGGACATGTTCACCATGGCAAACAACACCTGGCGAATGGTGTGTGCCTGGTGTATGTGGTGAACATGGCATCCCCCAGATGGCCATCAGTGCTGTGCTGTGTGTGGACATGTCTCGGGACAGTACCCCAGAAGCGGCAGAATGACACATTTTGGACTGCCTGCGTGGGTAGACATGACTAGAAAATCTCAGAGAACGTGATGCCACCTAGCAGGCAAAACATGTGCAAAAACTGCAAGGAAACATTCGCAATCACTCCAATCACCATGTGTCACCTACACCCATGAGGCTGGACCCGCTCACTGTAGTATAAGGGAAAGAAAACTAATCCCACACAGTGCTAGACTCCCTGCCGCCACTACAACCTAAGTGCTACCCTGAGTGTCTTTGACTTACCTGTACATCCACTGCATTCAGCCTGAAAAAAACATTTTGAACATTCAAAGACATGCATTACATCAACTTAAAGATACATGACAGCCCTGACAACTCCCGTATTGAACAAGGAAATAGTCATGGACCACCCAGTATTGAAGGATGACACAGGGCAAGAATGAGACAGGATGCAGAGAGATGATTTAGCAGTGGAGTGGAGAGAGAGAGAACGAGAGAGAGATAGAGAGAGAGAGAGAGAGAGAGAGAGAGAGAGAGAGAGAGAGAGAGAGAGAGAGAGAGAGAGAGAGAGGGAGTGAGGGATAGGGTAAAAGTCATGCAAGGAGACTGGCTTTTGGTGAGATGATGATCGATATGTCTGACACCACAGTGGGTGAGGGCAGAGAGAAAGTGGCCAAGAGAGGAAGACAGATACATGAACACCTGTGAAAGAAGAAGCCAGGTCAGAGAACCTTGAAGGCACATAGATGGAAAAGTAGCACATGTAATGGGCGATGAAGGACACAAGTTGGTGGTGGAGAAGGGCAGACTGGCAATGAATGGCTACTTGTGAAATGTCAATCAGCCGCTACACATCAAAGATACAACATGCACAATCCACCATGGCATGCAAAGCAGAAAGAGACACATGTACGTAACATCCTTGCAAATATGTTCCCTACAACCACATACCCATACCTTGCACCACACACCCTGTGAGACACAGTCACAGTCAGTGTGCATGGATCCCAGGGTGCACTGACAAAACCTACAGGGACAACAGATGAAGACATGCTGGGTGGAGTGAATGATGTACCACTTGCATGGGCCCACAATGTGCACACACATTATGCAATCACTCACAGTGCTGGATTTCATCAACAAGTAATGTCAAAAAATAATCATGCAATACATCCTGGTGGACACATACAAAACAAACAATGTACAACAAGTGACCTCATTGTGAAACACAGGAACATTCTTTCAATGAGTGCACATTTGCATATCTGTACAACCCTACATGCAGCAAGTATGACAAACCTGTCCTGTGGACTAAATGTACACAAATGTGTGTCACCAGAGGCACAGCCATGAATCGGAGCAGCGAGGATGAGAAAAAACAACACATGTCTCTATCCTGCACAGGGGTATAGAAAAATAAGAAAAAAGTGTCCAGGCCAATCAAGGGGTCGAAATAATGAAAAATCTGACCACACCGGTCACGTGAATAAAGGAAATCTCCATCCTGGACTGGGGGTGAAAAAAAAGTCCTCCCTGGAGGGGGGAGGAGCAGACTGCATGTCAATATCCACATGAGTGAAAATGAATAAACAAAATCTCATCCATGGGCTCATGGACATCACAGCAGTGGTGGTTCAGGAGGCGTGGCTGTGCTGGGCCCCCATCCTGTGGCTGACCTGCTGGTGGTTGTGTTACATGCACTTCCTCACGGATGGCCACAGAGTCTGTATGGGCTCTCGCTCATAACTCAGCAAGTTGCTGGGACAGTGTCTGCCTCAAGGCATCCATCTGCTCGTGGAGCAGTGTCCTTGTGGCTGAGAGTTGATCATGCAGGGCAGTCCTCAAGTGCTGCATCTCCTGGCGATGTGTAGTACGAGATGCCTCTATCTCACGGCTCAGGGCCTCTCTATGTGCCTGAGCATCTGCATGCAGGGACTCCTGCAGACACTTCAGATCAATCTTTCAACCCTTGATGTTGGCCTCCACTACCACTCTGTGGGAGCAGCTTGAGGACCACATGACCTGCAGCCGTTGCGCTTCCCGGGCCGCTGATGCGATCATGTTCTTGGCCATTTGATCCATGCTCTCTGAAATTCTGCCCAACACATTGCCATGTTGGATGGCAGCATGCAACATTTGCTGCTCCCACACCATCTCTCCATCATGCGCATGTCCACCACATGTGCAGGGTCCACAGCTGCCTGATGCAAGGGACCATGCCCATATCTGCAGTGCCTCTGTCATTTGCTGAAGGCCTGCAACCCTCCGTTGGACATCAGACCCAAACCCTGATGCCAACTCATGGGGGGGATGGCCTTGCAGCCGTAACCACGGCAGATGGGGGGCCCACCACTGACGGGCCCTGTGAAGCCAGCTGTACATCCGCAGACTCATTGGCCCCATCTGTCTGCCCATTGGGGCACTCACTTTTGCCCTCTGTGAGGCATACACATGTGGTTTAGCATCCATACCACCAGAGTCAGAAGAGTGTGTAGGGGCTGGAGCACGACTGATAATCATCTGGGGCACTAGTGGGTTTTCACAGGGAATGACACCATGGCCTCCACTGGTGGACTGACGTACCAGCACCTCTTCTTCCTCCTCCTCCTGTAGATCAGGTGCTTCCTCACGTGCACATGGTCAGAGAATGACATTTTGAGTCATGTGTTTCCAGACAAAAGTTGAACATGTGCATCAAAGTGCAGACTGACACAAAATGCCAGGGCACACATGCATTTGACATCATGAGTTGCCACACAATGAGCTGTAACCCATGGATGCATGGCTTTTGTTGACATGCAGCATTCCCCCAGGTCCGGATCATTCTGTCAGTGGACACATTGACCCAAAAAGTGGCGTACACAATGAGTGATGGGCCATGCATCTGTCATCTCAGCACACACCCAGGGACAAGTCCTGCACATGGGGAATTGTGATGCAGCAGACCAGTACTGAGTGGAGATGCAGATGCCAGCACTGTCAGTAGAAGCTTTAATTGTGTATTCAAATAGGGTGTTCATAATGCAGGTTGGGGGAATAGGGAGGCCAACAAAGAAACTGGTCCTACTAGGCCTTGTGACATTCAGTTTGTGCAAGTGCAGTGCAAGGAATGCATGGGTGTTGGGGGGCAGAACCAGTAAGGCTGGAAGTGCTTGTGAGAAATAACTTGTGCCAAGGGAGGCCAGCTGGATTGAGCCAGGAAAAGTAGAGAGTGCAGAGGAAGGAAGCTCCATGAGCCAAGCGTGAGGTGGAGGGATGTAAGGGACACAAGGATGCAGGCCCAGCCAGGCTAGTGGAGGGGGAGGGCCAGAAGGGAAATTGCAGGTTCGGGGGGGGGGGGCAGGGGAGACCAACTGCAAGGGTAAACTGCACTAGGGGGGCACTGGTGCCCTATAAGATTCTGAAGGAACCAGGCAGCAAGTCAAGAGCAACACAGAGACAATAGCAGGGGAGGGGGAGGGGGAATGATGAAAAGAAAAGGGAGGTCTTGTGAAGCACCAGGAACAGTAGAACATTCAGCTGAAGTCTGAGGGGGCAGGTAGGCTGATTAAGACAGTTGCAGTTGTGCAGGAGAGACCTACTACGCACTCTCTGCTTCGAAAAGCATCAGATCTGCAGAGAGTAAGAGCTATATGACCGAAAGGCTCTAGCAGGGATGTCTTTATGGAGAGAGAGTTGGATGTAGATGTAGAGGGGTCCCAATCACCAGAAAGCCTTGTAGATGATGCAGAGGATCATGAATTGGACCCTCGCAGCAACTGGTAGCAAGTAGAGAAATTACAGTGCTGGAGAGATGTGGTCCCTGATCATGAAGCCAAGAATATGTCTTGCTGTACTGTTCTGGATTAGTTGAAGTGGAAGAAAGGGAAATTTGGCAAATTGAGGAAGTGGCTGTTGCAGTATTCCAGCCTAGGGAGGACCAGAGCTCTGGAAACACAGAGGTGCTGGGAGAAGGTGAGGAAAGGGAGCATGCCTCAGAGGAGGTGCACCTGAAAGTGGGCCTTCAAGGCAAGGTCTGTTATGTGAAGAGAGAACGAGAGAGGAGTCAAAGATGACACCTAGATTTTTTGACTTACAAGAGGCTAAGGGGAGTGGGCCGTGGAGTGCGGCCAGAGTGTGGGAGGGAAAGAGGGAGCAGTGGTCCCAATGAGAAGGTTCTCTGTCCTACTGACATTGAGGCAGATATAGTTAGCAGTACACCATGCCTGAATAGCAGACAGGCAGTCATGAATGAGAGAGGAGGAGGGGGAGGCAGAGCGTGAGGCTTCGATGATAGTTGCGTGTCATCCGCATGACAATATCAAGCCCTGCCCTTTTGCTCACGCTCCACCCATGCTGGTGGGGAGGCTGTGTATGTGCAAATGTGGAGTCCATACAACATATCCTGAGACACATTTGCTGGACTTAGTGATGAAGGTCATACAAGGTCGAGGAGTAGCATGTGGTTGCAACAATCAAACCCTGCAGTAATGCCTCCGTCATAGGTGTTCTCGTGTTTGATGCAGTCTCTGTCTATGAACATCATCCCACGATGATGGGTCATTGTTCATGACCGTGCATGCTCTGACTGAGAGCCAGCACCGCCTCAAATACTAATTACATGACACAAGGAGCAACAGACCCATCATCACACATCTAAGTGGATGATGTAGCTGTAAGGTCTTACCTCATCAAACAGATGACACAAGTATGGACACGTATGCATTTATCAAGTACACAGACAGGCCAACATCTGTGCGAATGTACAGAACAAGGATGCTAGTGACAAGGCATGTACCTGTCATCTGTCAACTAACAGACACATGCCAGCCTTTAATATCAGACAGGTGCTTCTAATTTGACGTTGATTGATATGATTGAACAACTACCATGCACATACATGAAATGGTATGCAGACAGGCACGCTCATTGCCATTCATAATGCCTGTAACATTTCACATGGGCTGTGTACGGACATGTCATTTTCAGACTGCAAGAATGGAAACCTCTGCATGACGACCCACCATCGGCTATTCTTCAGCATGTAGGATATGGTGTAACCCCTTAGACCATACAAGTGTCATTGCATCAATATCACGCCTGCTACAGGGGGCAGTGATGTGTGGGAACAGATGCACTGTCACTCTGGCCACACCACAGGCTGTGATGAGAGACAGCTCTGATATGCATGATGACAATGCATCCCATAGGAGCCAGTGACAAGTTGAACATGCGACTCAGCATGAAATTACATGATTGCTCAACATCTATTGCATGTGCCTGTTGAGCAGTGCAACGTGGCACGTCACAAGAATGTAGCAAACAGCAGTACATGTAGATGTGTCATTTCTTGCCCATGAAACAGAGGAGTATCCTGTGTTAAATGTGTACTGTCACAGGGACATATGCCACACATGTCCACCACACATGATACTCCCAGAATGATGGCCATGTGACATGAGTCTCAATGTCACAAAACATGCATTACCGAAGGATGTCAGACAACTGCAGCCAGATGTACCACTACACATGTATTTTGTGTCTTATATGACTGGCGGAACATACAATGTAAAAGAAATGCCACTCACCAGATGTGTCCTCATAGTTCTCCAGGCCTCCTACGCCTTGCACCTGCTCAAGGAGGATGAATTGACTCATTGCCTCTTTATGTGTTGTCAGCTGTTCCTCCTCTGGCGACCCCCCCCCTTCAGTGGCCAGTGCAGAGGTCAGGTTGACACTGAGCTTGTGCTTGGTCCTACGTGTGAGATGATTCCACCATTTCTGAACCTGCATAGCAGTGTGCATCACCACACCTAAGGTGTTGATTTGTCTGTTATCCACTACCAATGCACCATCCATTGTGCAGGAGTACGGGTGTTCCCCGCATATTGCACATCTCACGTCAGTGATCGGTTAGGTAGTCAATGAGGATCTGGATCTCCTCATCAGTGAAGTGCCTCTACCTCAGCAGATGAATCTACTGTGCCGTTTCTTGGTTTGGAGCCTCTTCCTGCTCTGCAGGGTGTCCCTTCTTGGCCCAAGGGGCCGTAAGTGGAGGTGCTTTGCCTGTCTGTCTGTGACCACGTTGGCATCCAGGGTAACCTATGGCCTGAGGCGCTCCATGACCTCCTGTGGCTGGGGCAGATGTGTTCTCATCACATCCCTGACCCCAGCATGGGCTGCATCCTTTCCCTCTATGGGAGGTCCAGCCCTGTGACCACCTCAGCTACCGTGTCGGACTGCCTCCTTTCCATTCCTCCACTACTGCTCCACCACCTATCTCCACAACAACTTTTCCCACCCACACATGCCTCAGGGGTTGCCATGTCTGCACCATCTTCCTCTGACCAGAGCGGCAAACCCATGGCAGCGAGGCATAGTGCTGCCAACTTCAGCTGGAAGGAAGTTGGCATCCTGTTGGATAAGGTCCTGGAGAATTATGAGGCCCTCTTTGACCCAGCGAAGCAATGTAGCAAGGAAGGACGCAAGTAGATCTGGGGGAGAAATGGCTGCAATGAACATGGAGGGGGTGGCAGTCTGCTGCACCAAGAAAGTCCATAGTCACTGGGAAGACCTCAATCCAGGACCCACACTAAGGCCTTGCGTGCCCTGAAGGCCAGTGCAACCGTGGAGGTGCACTGTATGGGCAGGTGCAGGTTTTCATCCAACAACATGTTGGTCCTGGTGAGGTTCTTCCCAGAGCTGCATACCCAGATCTGCAATTGGAAGCAGCTTCTGAAGTCTGCTGGTGAGTAGCCATGTGGTGCACTGCTCCACAGTGCATTTGTGTTGTGCATGTGCCTGCATGTTTGTAGTTACACCATTATGTATGCAGCATATGTGTTTCAGTGATCCACGGCATCATGCAGTCCCAAGACAACGATCCCCGGGTGTGAACTGGGATATCTGATCATTGGACATGCACTGTGCAAAAAATGCCCATGCAATGTCACTTGATGGTTTGACATGCCTGGATGGCAAGCGTGCCAGATGAGTAGGTGGTGCCCATGTCATGCATGATGGACATGATGTTGTTCTGGAAATTGCAATGTGTGGCTATGCACTCGCTACATGTAGAGGAAACACGTGCGTTTGGATGTTTGGCAAAGTTAAGTTGCAGCTTTTCGGGGACTTTGATTTGATCTGTCATCACTCTGCATGTGTACACTGAGTTCATGTGTGCGCATTCCATTTATATGTGCTTGGGACTATACATACATGTGTTCCTGCGCAATTGATGCATGCATGTGTTGCATGCTGACAGGTCGGGCTGTGAGGGAGGCATGTTGATTGATGTGATTGTGTGGACAGTTGCCCAAGCAGTTGTTGCCATGGCTATGCTGTAAATGAAGCAATCATGAGTGTCTACTGGTGGCCAGGATTCCTCTGTGTGTCTTGCCAACAATGTGTCCACAGCATTACCCCAGCCCATCTGTGGCTTCATGCATTCCTTGTTTGGCCAACCTAGTAGTTTACACCCTACCCTCAAATGACGGTATCAGCGTTACAGCGGTATCTGACTTAGCGACTGGGTGAGGCGATCTTCTACTTTGGCCGCTTGGTGTATACCCAGTCCACACCTTCATATTTTATTTTGGTTGACACCCATGATTGAAACTAGAATGGTGTCATCATTCTCATCTGTAAGGCAACCATAGTACCCCCTCCCTTTATGCATGCCGTGGCCAGAACTGTTTAAAGTTCATTGAACTGTGCTAGATATAAGCCCTAGGGGAGGGCCCGGAATGATTGTGTTGTTGTCCCTAGAGTCTCTTAGCCTGTCACCAAGCTCTGTCGCTTCACCCTGTACTTCCTGTGCATTAGTAGAATTTGAATAGCTGTAAGCAATATTGCATCTCCCCTATTTTGGTTGGAGATGCTGAGTTAACAGGGGTGGTGGCCTTAAGTGTCATGTCAGTTAGAGTGGACTGACCAGCAGGGCACGGGACAACCATCATAGCATCCTGGGCCTCAAATTGAAAGATTCTATCTCCATCTGTGGTGGGCAAAAACACTCCTGTAGTGACAGCTTATAAGATGTCTGTGTCCCCACCCAGGAGACTGTTGCAAATAACAATGTCTCCCCCCACAGGTTTATCAGCTTCAACATCAGCAATTGTCTGTCCTACTTCCAAGTGCCGGCCGGGGATCCGAGTCTTTGAAGTCATATGTAAAACCAACAAAATGTTTTATGTCATGTGTTAAGTTATAAGCCTTCCCCGTCGGTTTGGATGTACACCCTTGCATGTTCGCAACGTTCTCTAGCTGCTTCTCGATGTTAGTCGGGAGGTGGGGTTTGGGCAGAATTTTCCTTTTAGCAGTCAAGACCGTTCACCTTAGGCTTAGTACTAAATGGGGAGGCGAGAAAGGGAACAGTGCCACTTTCAAAGTTGGTGGCGTACAATGTACTGCTTTTGCAATTGACATTGTTTTACCTGTTCGGCATTATTCACACATAGGGCACACAGCTACAATAATTTGCGTTGCTTAATCTGCAGCTTTAGCTTTTCCCTTTTCCCTTTTCACTCAGTGCTGTCTGCCTGCCCATCTTGGGCCCAGCCTCTCACCTGTTCGAGCTCAAACTAAGACTGTCAGTGTGCTGCATTGTTGCTGCCTTGACCTTATGTGCCAAAAATTACCAGTCCGCCATAATTTCCCTGAACTCTCTACACCAAACACCCTACGGTGTGCAAAACATCCATGCCCTTAACGTGGGCTTCACCCTGCAGGAGCACAAGTAGGCCAGGGGGTGTGGGGAGTCATTAGGTGGGAAGGGAACCATAAAGAATGTCAACGGGGGTAAGCAATCCCCCATAGGCTGCCCCAAACACCTGTGCCCGTACCGCAGGGGTTCCTGGGGGAGCACACATAGCCCAGGGGGCATGTCAAGAAAACAGGTGGTGCGGGAGCTCCAAAGAAGGTCCAAGGGGGTAGAAATTCCCCCCCTGTGGTGCACCAAACACCTGTACCCATGTAGTTATGGTTAAGTTGGTGTTTCCATAGGAAGAGCACTTTTTGGGTGGCTTATAACTTCGCTCCCTCTGGACGAATCCTCACCAAACTTTGCAACATAAGTATATGGGCCACTCTGAATTTCTTCGCAAAGTTTGGAGAGGTTTGGTCCAGGGGGGGCAAAGTTATAGGGGGGGTCCCAAAACTTTTGTTTTTTCCTATAGACATAATGGGAAAAAACTTTGCGCACAGCTACAGCCCGAACCGCTGGACGGATTTACACTAAATTTGCGGCAGGAGCGGCGGCTTGGTCCAGAAAGCATGCTTTTGCAAATTTGGTGTAAATCCGCCGAGTATTTTTTTTTTAAAATGACCAAAATGTAAGGCAAACAAATTAGTGATATCTGTGTTCGCTTTGCGGACGGACTTCCCTGTTCGCTCCGCGGACAGCACCCCGATTGGCCCATGGGCTTCCGTCATGTCCGCGGACATGCAACGTGTTCGCTGATTGGGCAGTGTGGTGCGTGATGCGCGTCAGATTTTCTGTCGCGCCCACCCTTTTGCATTCACCGCCGACCTCGGACAGCGCAGTGAAACTTGAATCAAAAATTGTATTTAGTGGCGTGTGTTGGTGTATAAGAGTGTTTAGGGAGGGTGGGGGAGTATGAGATAGGTTCAATGTTGTATTTTTTTTATGTGCTAGACGCTTTTGTTGCGTTCGATTTGTCTGCGGTCAACACGGCTTTTCTGGAATGTTCGTAAATAAACAGAATGGATTCGGTGTCACGTGTTCTAAGAACACTTGTGGGGTCTTGGAATGTTAGCAGGGGGTGTCCTGGAGACGTTCTGTGTATTGTTCATTGGCAAGCTGAAAGTGTTCTAAGAACACTCGCAGTGTTTACGTACACAAAGAAAATGGGGGTGTCTTGAGGACGCTGTCCGTATTGTCCTCTGGCAAGTTGAATGTGTTCTAGGACCTTCCTTGTGTCCGAGGACATTAAAATGGTTGCAATGCTTGAATCTATGGGTGTGATATGCTGCGGTGGTTGTGGCCAGGGTATAGAATGTTGGGTGCATGCCCATTTGGCCATGTACCCAACACTCTATGGCCTGGCCACAACCACCGCTGCATATCACAGTCATATGCCATGCACCCAAGAGTCTATGCCATGGCTAGAAGTATCGTAGCATATTACAGTCATATGTCATGCACCCAAGAGTCTATGCCCTGGCCACAAGTATAGCAGCATATCACACTCATAGTGGCTAAGAACTGTCACGATGCCTGCCCCCGGAAAGCCAGACCAGGCCCAACCCCGGAAGCAGGCATCATGCCACTTGAAACATGCCCAAAAACCCCAGTTAGGGGCTCTTTGGCTACAGTCCTGGCGCCTATGGCGCCAGGCTCATTACAGAAATCTTACCTGATGCAGACCATGCTGCACAAAGCCACAAGCCAAATGAGGCTTAAAGGGACTACTTTACCTCAGGGACTCCTTTCCTCTCGGGTGAGGCTGTGGAAGAATACTTACCTGGGACTTCTTCCAAGGCTATTTAAGCCACACCTGGACAGCCACACGTGCTTCGCGTTATTCTGCTTGCTGCAGCGTAACGCTCACCGTGTCTTCAGAAGCTCCAGTCTTCAGCCACGCAAGCAGAATAAGAAAAGGAGAAGGAGAAGAGGTCAGAACAAAACTCTTACCTGAATCCTTGATCCAGCACATCGTCGATCTGGAAGAGAGAAGCCTTCTCAGGTGGATTGCCACGCACCTCGCAGAGCCGCGCTGAACTCACCAACCTGGGCTGCATTCCTTTACTCCATCGCGAATCCAGAATCTCCAGGCCATTCTTCAACACATGGGGGAGACAAGAACAGATAGGTGAGCAAGGGCAATACAAACCACCCCCAAAGACTTACCTGATTTACCACAGGGGGGTACTCACCTCATCTCGGGTCAGCGTAGTCAATTCTGCATCATTGCCGCACCCCGGCCCCTAAGGGGAAAACAAGGACAATACCAATCACCCCCAAAGACTTACCTGATTACCACAGGGGGGTACTCACCTCATCTCGGGTTGGCGCAGTCAATTCCGCATCACCGCCGCACCCTGGCCCTTAAGGGGAAAAAACAAGGACAATACAACCTAACCCCACAGACTTACCTGATTTGCCACAGGGGGGTACTCACCTCATTTCGGGTCGGCGCAGTTAATTCTGCATCATCGCTGTACCCCGGCCCCAAAGGGGAGAACCACAATAGACTTACCAGGATCTTACCAATTGCCACTTGGAACTCTTCTGGTAGTTTAAATCCGCAACCTGCAAGGAATCTGGCAGAGTGAATATCAGACTTTTGAACTCTTACAAACAATTGGACTTAGAGTCAATACTATAACTCACCAATTCCTCCACGCCAGTGAAGTAACTGGTCGTCTACGCGCCCTGCGCTCGACGCAGGATGGAGAGCTCATCTTTCCAAATCTTCAGGTGAGATTAAGAGGGAACTTCAGGAGTGTTCTGTGGGCAGACAAGGGGAGTGGGAAGGCGGGTTAACGCTCAGATTACGGGAGGTTAATTCCCTTTCTCCATTGCAGAAAGATATTCGCACGAGTCCAACAAACTAAGCTAAGTGGGTCTGTCCAGTCTGTCATCTCGGCTCTACGTGTTACTCTGGTGGAAGCAACAGCGGGCCAGTCCAGATCGACGCCCCCGTGGGAATCAGGTGAGCGTAACAAGAACACTTGTGGGGTGTTGGAATGTTCGCAGGGGGTGTCCTGGAGACATTGTCTGTATTGTTTGTTGGCAAGCTGAAAGTGTTCTAAGAACAGTTGCGGTGTCCTGAAATGTTCGTACACAAAGAAAATGGGGGTGTCCTGAGGACGCTGACCGTATTGTCCTCTGGCAAGTTGAATGTGTTCTAGGACCTTCCTTGTGTCCGCGGACATTAAAATGGCTGCAATGCTTGAATCTATGGGTGTGACATAGTCATATGCCATGCACCCAAGAGTCTATGCCCTGGCCAGAAGCTCTGCAGCATATCACAGTCATATGCCATGCACCCAAGAGTGTATGCCCTGACCAGAAGCACCACAGCATATCACACTCAGAGTGGCTTATAACTTTGGGTCAAAAACAAATTTATAAGGAACAATGTTATAAGCCAGTATGGGTGTGATATGCTGCGATGGTTGTATTTATGATGTTATACTTACTATTTGGTTAAGTAACGGGAGTCCATGTTTTTCTTGTTCATTTCTGTGATAAAAACAAATAGCATGTTAGTATTAGTATTTTATAAAGAGTTATTACATTGTACAATCAACATGTTTTCTTTTTTTTTACCCTCATATTTAGTCGAAGACAAACGAGAGTACTGTGCAATTTGCTCAGTTTCTGTGTTTGTTGCTAAAATCATTGAGTCTGTGGGAGAAAAAAAATCCATGTTGGATTTAAAAAAACCTTTTTTCTGTTATGCTACGGTTTATTTGTTTGTTTGTTTTCAGTGTTTACTTGTTGTTTCTGGCTAATGCTTTATACATTGGATTGTTCCAGTTTTTGGGAGCAGTAAGATATTAGGTATTTGTTTGGATATTGTACAGTTTTGGAGCAGTTAGATACCAGTAGGCGTATTCTAACTGTTTATTTTTTGATACAATTTCGTAGTATTGATTTATCTGTTTGAATATTTCTAAATTTTGGGACAGTTAGATACCAATTGGCGTATTCTAACTGTCTATTTTTTTATTTATTTGAGTAGTCCTAATTTATCTGTTTAGTTGTTGTAGCATCTTTGGGCAGTTAGATAGCTTTTGGAATATTGTGACAGTTTATATTATTTTACTACAAGTGTACTTAAGGTTTAAGTACAGTTTAGTTGTCAAATTGTGGTTTTAAGAACATTAAATAAGCGTTTGTAAGGTTTGCTGGTAATCTCTGCTTTAGAGTAATGGTACTATCATTACATTCAAACCATCCACATTTCTTTTTTATATATGCAGTGTAGTGTCCTGAGTTGGTTGTGGCTCCTGCGTGGTAGATGATACCTATTGTTGTGAAGGTTTTCCTACCAAGTGATATTTGACCATGTGTTAATCCAGTCAGCTTGCAGTTGTTTTTGGTACCATCTGCATTGTAAAGTAGAAGCATTAGTATTACGTATTTACTATGTGTTTGTATTACTAACGTGGAGCGATTATCTGAATTGCAGGTGGAACATAATCTACCGTGGTTTGCATTTTGTACAAGTTGCTGAAATGGAACGGATTCACAATTAGGTATTGATATATACACAAAGCGCTCATTGGGGATTTGTTCTTGTGTCACATTGTTGCAGAGAGTGCATGTATGTTTCCACATGTATGAAATCTGGAAGATTTCATTTATAGGTATGTTTTTGTTTTCCAGTACTTGTAGTAAGTACATTAGAAATTCTTGTGGATCTTCCTGTGAGTTTATAGTGAATTTCACCATTCCAGCACAGTAGTCCAATTGTTGTCTTATTCCATAAACACTATACGTGTTGTCAGGATTGTTTGCTGTATTTCTGTGAAGTACTAACATTTGCAAACACAATGGGTCTGCACTGTGTAAGTAAATGTTCTCAACAATTGGTGGTAATTGAAATAGAATATTCATTGCTGCATTTGCGTAGCAACTTACACCAACCATATTTGAGAGTTTAAATGGACCATGTAGTTCTGTATCTGACTGCTTTTTTTGGAGTTTTTCTTCCTTCTTTGAAGAAGTACCTGGTTTACTTTCCCTAATTGATTCTTTTTTGATTGTGGTACTTGATGAAGTTTTAGTTTCTTTTACTCTTTTTGGAGGATTTGCAGTGACATCCTGTTGCATTTCTGTTTGATTTAGTTTTCTTTTAAAACATTTTCCTTTTTGTGGAACAGGATATGTTTGAAGATGGGGGGTGTATAGTGAACAAAGTCTATTGCATTATAAAATGCAAGGAATATCAGCGTTTATTTTACTTGCATCAAAGTTGATTAGAAATAGACCGTCAAGTTTACGTAAGCGTGATAGTGCTACGTAGCTCATGCCTTCTTTACCAATGTCTATCATTGCTTTATCTAAGGTAAGACCTTGTGATTTATGAATGGTGACTGCGTATGCAAGAGTTAGAGAAAATTGTTCTCTGCGTACATACATGTCTTTGAAGAGAAGGAATCGAGCTGTTGAGCGTCCTATTCTTTTAACTTCTGAAAGTTTGTCAAAGAGAATATTGACAAACTGAATTTTGTTGTCATGTGGGTATGTTTGAAAGCCAGCAACTGTACTCAGTGCTCCATTAACTAGTCCTTGGTTTACGTCAAGGTTACGTTTCAGAATTACTCTGCAGTTTAAGGATAATTTTAATACCTTTTCCAAGCCTGCTGTGTTTGAGATTGATTTTTCTAAACTGTTTAGTCTTGCTGTGGCTTGGTCACACATGGGTAGTGTCATTCCATGTACATCTAGTTTGTCTGTGGCGCTAATTTCCATTATTGGTTGCATTTCTTTACTTAACATGATTTCATTGAATTTGAAACAGCTTGCAAGAGTTGGCATTAAGGCCATACAATTGACATTGTTGTGGGCTAATTGTTCCATAACATCTGTAGCACATGTATTATCACCATAAAGTGCATGAATGTGCCGGGTTTTCAATATTGCTTCTGCTTCTCTAGAAAGTATAACAACCCTGATACTTTTTAAGATGTTGGCATAAGTGAGATCTGCAGATTGGCGCATGTTTTGTGTTAATTCTCGGTATTGGAAATGTTGCCAAAGGTTGACATTTCCAATGCTGCCAACAGTTTTACGACAGAGTTTGTGTCCTAATGTTTTAAAAATAGGCTCACCTTTCACAGGTGTCAATTGATGAAGATCTCCGAAAACAATAATGTGTTTTCCTGCAAAGAGCTCTTCATAGTTTGTTTTGAGTACTTCCTGTAATCTGAGTTGAATCAAAGCCAACATTAGGTTGGACACCATGCTCACTTCATCTATTAGTAGCATTTTCATTTGTTTTAATACTCTGCGTAGTTCCATTGCAGATTCTGCAGAAAGTTTGTAATAATCTAATTTGTTTTGGTGTTCTACTGGCAGGAGTAGTAATCAGTGTAAAGTGACACCACCTATGTTGTAGGCAGCTAAACCTGTGGGGGCAGTGACAATAGCTGACGTTTGTTGTTTGTGAATTGTTGATGGAACTTACTGATGATTTTGATTAGGAATGTTTTGCCAGAACCAGCTTCACCACTGACATACAATAGTATAGGTTTGTCATTTTGACAGGTGCATTCTTTGTTTTCATGTTGTACACCATGTGCAATTTCTTTTGTTACTTCTTGAAAAATGCTACGTTGCTCATTGTTTAGCTTTGATTCTAGTATAGTTAAGTCTTCTTTATTTTCATACTGACACATGGTGTTTTGTACTTCTATCATAGCTAATTCTGCCTCGTCTGTTATTAGTGGGTCTCCCATTGGTTCTTGGCTTCCTGTGACAGATGGTTGACTACTGTCAGGAGTGTCCTTATCTAGCTGGGCCTGGAGTTCTTCTTCGTGTTTCTGTTCATTGTGCAACATTGTTTTGTACTGTGCTAAGTTTACATCAGTTATACTGCTTTCATTTGCTTTGAAAGCGTCTTCATATGAGTCATAGTTATGTAGTATTTGTTCTTCTTTTCTCCATGGTTTAAAGAGTTGTAGCAGGGACATGTAATATACTTCTTTATGTTGAGGAGTCTTTAATGACAATTTGATATGATTAATTAAATTTGGTTTGGTGAGTTTTACTAAGCTGCCTTCACAGTCTGTCACTTTGTATTTACGGTTTTGTTCATCAGGTTTTATATTATTTTTGTATGTGTAGTTTTGGGCTATGTGGTATAGACTCATGGTTTCCAAAGTGGTACTCCTGTTTGGGTAGTATGTGTCCAATAAATTGTTTTTTAAAATGTCTTGGCTGTTGGGATCATGTTTGGCTATTGTTTCTATATCTTCGTATGGTTTTAGAACTCTTTTTCTAGATTTAGCTGGACCAAGACTTAGCCATACTATATTTGCAGATTTACCATACAATGCAGTACCAGTTAATCGATCAGCTGCTTCATAGGATCCACGTTCTCTATGGGACAGCATTTTTATGCCCAAGCTGTATAATTTCTGAGACACTCTTTTATCTGATGACAGGTCATTCCAGAGGTCTTGGAGCTCTGTTTTTTCTGATTTGATTAAGTATGCTGCGACATATCGTGCAACTGCAGTAGAATTGTCTGCAATGTACTGCACGTCTATGTTTGCATTCCATAAGTAGGCAATGATTGCATTGTAATAATTGATATATTTTTCATCTTCTTTTCTTTTTATGCAATATGTATTTTTAGCTGACTTACCTTTAACACTATGTCTAACTGAAGACATGAGGTTGTTCACTTGACCTCTATTTGTGACTGGTCTAGGGAAACCAAATCGACATTTGGTGTAGTATTTCCCTTTGTTTTTGCGACGACAATATTTGCCACACTTGTGTCTTTGGAATTGTAAAATCTTTGCATGAAGATCACTATTTGTGAATTCTGATGGAATTTCACAAGTGACATATTTTTCAATAAACTGTAAAACAGTGGCATCACTGTCTTGACCAAATTTAGGAGAATCTTTAATCCATAAACGCATGTGGATATGTGGTGCTCCTCTGGCTTGGTATTCTTTTCTCCAAAAGAAGTGTTGCACTTCTCCAAGGGAAGGAACAGTTTTGTTACAAATAAAATGTAGCATAGCAATGAAGCGATAGTGAAAATATCGTGAAACATTAACAGGATCCTGTGAACAAAGTTCTCCAGGTGTTAGTATATCTATGTTTGTTTTGTTTTCGTTTGATATGCATAGGAAAGCATGTAAATCTTCCCATGCATATTCTGCGCAACTTAATGTAAGAAACCAAGTGGGTGGGCCAAGGTTTCTGATCATACAACGTACATCTCCATGACGTCGAAACCAGTACTCTTTAGTACCACGCATATTTGCTAATAGATTTGTAAGATTTGCTTGTAAAACCTCATCTTTTTGTTGAACTTTTTGTAATAATTGTGTAGCTGTCATATTTTGAAAGTGTGATCCTGATTTTAATATGTGTGCAACTCCGTAACATAAAGTTGCTAGTTCACTTTCAAAGAGTAGGTGGAATATGTATTCCACATTTTGTCGAAATCTGGGATCTTCAGAATACATTCGTAATGAACGATATTCTGATGCTGATATTTGAATAGTTCTATCATCGTATCTTCCTCCTTTGCCAGTAGGAAAGAGTAGAGGAAAAGCACGTGCATCTATACTTTTTTCCCATATGCTGATTGGTGATCCTCTTGTTTGACACATTTGGTACGTTTCCAGTGCATCTTCTATGGTGCCATTAGAGTGCAATGGATGAATTGTTTAATGGTCTAAAGTGTTTGATATTGTAGCAGGATCTAGGAGCTCAAATTGACCAGCTTCTTGTGTCTGTTCAATTATTTCACTTGTATCTTGCACGTTTTCTTCAATATTAACTTATTTGTAATATTCATTGTTCTCTTTAAGATATTGTAGGGCTTCTCTAACTTTATGTAAATCTACCAGTTGTTGCCAAATTTTTTTGTCTTTTGTAGGTACTCCATTTACCAAGATAATTAAAGATTGCTGCATTGGATGTTGCACTCTGAGAGTGTGCACATTTTCTTTTAGATCTAATGGTAAATACACTACTTTTCCACAAATACCTTTCACTAATTCAGAGGGAGGTAATTTTGCAGTTTTTGGTTGAAGGCGTATTATTGCTTGAAATGGGTGCACTGTTTGAATTATGGTGCTCTCATATAAATTAAGTTGTTGAAGGGGTTTTGGTAGTGGATACAATTCCAAGTTATTTGTGATAGAACGTGAAGGAGTTGTCAAGTTTTGTAGTGCAGTAAGTGCAAAGTATTATGGGGTCAGTTATTTCGTATTTGTTTTCTGCTATAAGGTAGAGAGCTAATTCAAACCATTTAGAATCTTCATTGTCTTCTATTTTGTATGATAGGTCTATACTTTTTGTGCTACTTTTATATAAAGTTCTGTGGCAAAATACACACACGTGGTTTGGTACTTCAGCTGAAGTACTTTCAAATTTTAGTATTTCTTTTTTGCATGTCTGTAGTGAAAGGTTGCCATGTGCAGAATTGTTACGAAGTTGGTTGACAGCTAATTCATCTTGTAAGTGGGTTTCACTTCCAAAATATTTTGTCTGGATATTGTCGATTTCTTCTAGGAGGTCTTTTGCTGTACCATGTAGAAGAATGTTATTTAAATTGGCTAGTACTAAAGCAGGCTTTTTATCATAGTACAGTTTATAAACTAGATTTCTTATACTTGCATGATGTGTTGATATCCTTTTGATATCATGGAATGGTGTTTTGCAAGTAGGTCCTGTAATGCAGGCCAAGGAATGTTCTTGTAGTCCTGTGTACTTGCGTATTGGACAAGCATCCATATTTTGCAGTAGTTTAATTTTGATTTTGTCTTTGCTTTTCACATATTGATTGAGGAATTGGCGTAAAGACTTGAACATTTTTTTGGGGAATGTTACACATTGACGTGCATGGCCATTTGTACACTAGATGTTCTGATTCAGTTGAATGGAGGGGTAAATCTATGTTTTCACGGCATATTTTTGTAAGGAGTTCTTCTTGTTCCATTATGGTATTATTAACTTTTTCATAACCTCGACCACTGCTATGTATAGCAATTGTATGTGTTTGCTTTTGTTTGTAGGCTTCTTCATTAAAGTATGGTTCTGTGGTTGTAGTGTGACTCCATTCACCTCCACAGATATTTAAGAAGTTATTTCTGTTGACATTTCGTTTATTGAGAAGTCTTTTTTGTAATTTAGTGATTCGTTTTGTTAGTGGTTTAATTCTGTTTAACACTAAAATAAATAACTTTGTTTTGAGAAGAAGTGCACTGTCTATCAACAATTCTAAGATTACTTTCCTACGATAGGTTTGAAGTCTTGAACCTGGTTTCTCTCCTGTTTCTGTCTCTCCTTTGTGACGGAACATTTTGGCTAAAATACTTTTCTTGGTATGCTTACTTTGTGCTATATCAAGATTTATAGAAGAAGTTTTATTTGTAGTGATAGTTGATTTTCTGTTAATTGTTTTTTGGGTTGTTTTACTTTTTGATAGAGGAGGGAAAGTTTTTGTACTAGAAACTTCTTCTGTTTCACTACACGACTGTATTAGCTGTTGTGTTTCAACTTTGTTTACAAATTCTGCTATAGATGGATGTTTATGTTGGAGACTTTTCTTTTCATTTGCTCTACGTCTGCCTCCCTTTCTACGGAGTTGCTTTTTGGTAGGCATTCTTTAGGGTCTGTTGAAAAAAATATAGAAGGTATGGGTTGGGGTGTTCTGCAATGCATGTGTGGTGTGTGCATGAGTGTTTGAGTAAGGTGATAAAGATGTATGTAATGGTGTGTGATTGTGCATTGGGAAGTACAACTAGTAGGGATGGCTATTATTGAATTAATGTGTTACTAAACTGGGGTTCAGATGACAGAAAAAAGTAAGCTAGTGGTGTGGAGAAGTATAAATAGTATATATAAAGCTATACAATTAAAACAGTTGTTTTTTCTACAACATCTAAATTCTAGCGGCTGTGTTGGGTAATTTGTGTGACGAAAAATAGGAATTTGTGGGCCATTCTGCCAGTAAATCACTG